>NC_092341.1:272823000-273452250 GCF_046630445.1 Rutidosis leptorrhynchoides | reverse complement strand
GTTTGTCATTTCTACCTCATCTACACGCTGGTAGACGTCAGTCATATCCTCCCTAATGACATCCCTAATGTCATCTGCTTCCTCCATTTCCTCATCTGAACATCTCTCTACCTGAGGATGATTACCAATATATGGTATTGCCTGATTGTGTCTGCTCTTTAATACCTTAGCACCCTGATAGACCCTCAATCCTAAAGGCTCAACCTGTTCCCTACATACCAAAAGTGGACCCCCTTGATCCCTATCTACACCCAAATACTCTCCAATGAGAGTAACAAAAATACCTCCTCCTATTATTCCCCCTTCCTGTATTCCTTCCACCATCTTAGATAAATAAAAACCAACACAGTAAGGGATATTAACAAAGCCTCTTGGGTCTCGAATACACTTTAGGTAAAATAAATCATGTAAGGTCATTTTCTCCTTGTTGTGACCTCTCTGTGTAATCGAGTTAGCCAGAAATCTATGAATTATACGAAGTTCTGCTTTGTTAATATGTAAGTAGGTATGTGTTCCTGCTCGCCCAAAAACATTAAAATCTGACATATGCCTCCAGACGGCGTTAGCATCAAAATTCCTATCTACCCTTTCACCATGATAAATCAAGTTTGTACAATCGGGTAATAGCAATTCAGCAGGCGTATATATCTGTAAAGCCCTGGCCATGTCCAGCATGGACATCCTGTACATCCTACGGCCAAGTATAAATCTAAGAAAACTTCTATCATCTAACCTATCTACATCCGCATTAAGTGAAATAGTACTCATAAGCTCAACGCACCATTCCTTATATACAGGCCTACGAATGGTGAATAAACGTTCCCAATCGGGAAAAGAAGAGCTGCCATATCTTTGGATTAGATGCTGTCTAACTGAGTTAACTAGTTGGACCCTTTCCAAAGGCTCCCAATCGATTACCCTCGGCACTTCTACATTTTTCGGTACCAGTTTGAATTTGTTACTTTGATATGTCGGGTAATCTTTCCAGCTTCGATCAAATCTTAGATTGGGATGCAACTGTTCTTCATGAATCGTTGGGTGTTGTACTATTGGATGCATCGGAAATACTACGAAGGCATCAACATATTCTTGTTGCGGATCATAATAAGGTACGTGTTGATCAGGTTGTTGTTGTTGTTCCTGTTGTTGCTCCTGTTCATGTTCATATTGCATTTCTGGTTCAGGTTCTGGAGCAGGTCGTCTAGATGATGATGATGTACCATCAGTATTAGTAAATCTCTGCAAAACACATTAAACACAAATTTTGTGCATCCAAATATGCATTAGTGTTAGCAAAGTAACAATTTAACACAATTACAATAACATGTTAAATCAAAATTAAACTTATACGCATTTTCACAATTTTAACAATTCTACACTTTTTCAAATAAGCATATATGAAAATGTTTACAAACTTCATAAGCATTATACTCAAATAACATGTTAAAATAATCATTACTAGTAATTAAACAAGTTTCAAATGGCATTTACATCAATTTAATCAAGTTCGTGAATTCCATGCCTAAAAAGTCCACTTTAATTCTCAAAAATCATGTTTAGGATCAAAGTTTGGATCATTTAGCTACCTAAACATGTTACACTACTTAATTTAGCAATAATTCATGACAAAAATCGGCCATAACCTGTTTATATCAAAAGTCCCAAATTGCTCAAGAACACAAACCCTAGATTCCTAAAAATTTTGAAGTTTTTCGCTTCAAATCATGTTAAATAGCATCAATCTAGGTTATACATGCATAATATACTAACAATTTAACTCTAATTACACTAGAAATTAGCAAAATCAAATTAGGAAAAATATAGCTCAAGAACACTAAAAATTAAATTTAAAGAGGTTTAGGGGTGAAATTGTTACCCTTCTTGATAAACTTCTTATCAAATTCATGATTAAAGCGGATTATAGCGAGAAATTTGGTTGATTTTGGTGAAAATGTGATGAAATTATGGGTGTTTTTGGAGTGTGGTTCGTGTAGTTGTGTGTGTTGTGGTGAAGACAGAACTCGTCTGTCTATTTGATCTGCCCAGATATCCTGCCTCATGCGATCGCATGAGGTTACAGGGTAAATCTCATGTGATCGCATGAGGTCCCTTTTTTTTATATAAAAATCTTATACTTTTAAAATATGGATTAATAAATTTTAAAAATTTGTCTCTTTTTAGGAGGAGGGCGTTTCGGATCGTTGTCCAAGTCCGTCCCATGACAAAATTTTAAAAATTTGTCACGTTTTAAGCGCGGTTTTAAAAGTAAAGATTTTTGAGTTTTTTTAATGTTTTTGGCATACTTTAATTCAATAAGATTAAAATTAATGATAATAAAAATTCTCGTCCCTCCCTTGGGTAGAGCAATTTCGGTTCAACGACCTAGTTTTCAACTCACGACGAATTAAAAATCAAATTTTTAACTTAGTGAAATAAAGTAAATTTTTATTTTTAAATTCACACCAAACTTAAATTTAAAATGCATAAAATTAAAAATTAAAAATTCACACCAAATTTATATTATATTTTTGTTTTTATACATACAAACTTATATTAAAAATATTAATTTTTTTTAAATATTTACAAACTTAATTATATTGATTTTAAAAAGTTTACAATAATAATTTAATATTTATTTTAAAAACAAAGTAAAAATAAAATTAAAAATATTTTTGGTCTTTTATCCCACTTTAATCAATCAAATATTATCAAAAATATACGCCCCTCTTTCCGGTAAAGTAATTTCGGTTCCATAACCTAGTTTTACTCCTGACGAATTTTTGAAATATTTTGGTTTGATTGATTAAAGATATTTATACCTTAAGAATAAACGGTAAATTTCGCAGTGATGTAATAAATTTGTTGTATGATATCAATAATTTTGGTTACGCATACTTAATTTTATTGAATACCAATTTAATACTTTATAGCGAACGATTCAGCGTTTATTATCAAAAGGTTAAAAGCAATAAAAAAAAATAAAAACTGTACATACTTACCTGCGAGAAAGAATTCTCAGAGACCTGCGTTAGCCGACTCATAGGAGAGTCGTGTGATTTGGTTTTCTATAGCTACGTACGCATAACCTCGAATCTTCAATATCTTTTCTTCTAAACTTATAAATGGTCCTTCTCTGCATAGAGTAACAAATTCGGTATTTGAATATGTTTGATTATTTGATCATTTACCTTCGTGTGACCATTTTCCGCATTTATAACATCTTTCAAGGTGTCGTGCTCTTCTTTTTGTTGCGGATTATGATTTTCCTTTACCAAAATGTATCTTATGATGATCTTTTCTGAGTTCTTTTCTTACTCCGTCCATTTTGCCTCTCATGAATGATACCAGTTCACTCGGAAGTGTGTCATTATTACGTTTAGTAATCATAGCGTGTAGCATTAGACCATGGTTCAGATCAAAGGAATTCTTCATCTCGTAAAATCTAAAAAAAAATAAAAATTCAGAATGGGGGGAGAAGACTAATTCTTTAGGGTCTGCAAGACCATTCGGATTCCATTCTCGA
Organism: Rutidosis leptorrhynchoides; assembly: GCF_046630445.1. Classification (NCBI taxonomy): domain Eukaryota; kingdom Viridiplantae; phylum Streptophyta; class Magnoliopsida; order Asterales; family Asteraceae; genus Rutidosis; species Rutidosis leptorrhynchoides. The sequence continues at coordinate 273,448,727 of NC_092341.1, read as the reverse complement.
GAACTACACGAAAACAGAATATCTAACTCTAACAGAAATATATATTACCCTAAAAAGATTCGAACCTTCCCACACTTAGTTAGCTGTGGTGTCGAAATTGTGATTAACTTCATCTTCAACTTCCATTGGATTATCTATGTAATGTTTAACTCTGTGACCATTAACTTTAAATTCAATCTCATTTGAATTTATTAATTTTACTGTTCCTTACGGGAAAACTCTTTTGACTATGAATGGTCCAGACCATCTTGATTTCAATTTTCCAGAAAATAGCTTGAATCGTGAATTGAAAAGAAGAACTCTGTCTCCTTCTTTAAATTCTTTTGAATTTCTGATTCTTTTATCATGCCATTTCTTCGTTGTTTCTTTATAGATTAACGAATTTTCATATGCTTCATGTCTTAACTCTTATAATTCGTTTAGTTGGCTTAACCGTAGACGTCCGGCTTCATGTAAATCAAGATTACATGTCTTCAAAGCCCAAAATACTTTGTGTTCAATTTCTACTTGAAGATGACATGCTTTTCCGTAAACGAGTCTAAAAGGTGTGGTTCCAATTGGAGTTTTGTAGACTGTTCTAAAAGCCCAGAGTGCATCCTCCAATTTCATGGACCATTCCTTCGGATTTGATCCTATGGTTTTCTCTAGAATATGTTTTAATGCTCGGTTGGTATTTTCAACTTGTCTACTTGTTTGTGGATGATAAGCGGTTGAGATTTTATGAGTTACTCCATATCTTTTGAGAACTTTCTCAAGTTGATTATTACAAAAATGAGTACCCCGATCACTTATTAAAGCTTTCGGTGTTCCGAACCTAGCAAAAAGACGTTTTAAAAAGTTGACTACAACTCGTGCATCGTTAGTCGGAAGAGCTTGTGCTTCCGCCCATTTAGATACATAATCAATGGCAACGAGAATGTAGAGATTATTATGAGATTTTGGAAATGGACCCATAAAGTCAATACCCCAAATGTCAAATACTTCACATACTTGAATGACATTTTGTGGCATTTCATCACGTTGACTTATTTTTCCGGCCCTTTGACAAGCATCGCAGGATTTGCAAAGAAGGTGCGCATCTTTGTAAATTGTAGGCCAATAGAATCCAGCGTCGTAAACTTTTCTTGCTGTGAGTTGAGGCCCATAATGCCCTCCTGTTGGTCCTGTGTGACAATGGTTTAAGATTTGACTAGCTTCATCTCCGAATACGCATCGGCGTATTATTCCATCGAGACAACTTTTAAACAAATGTGGATCTTCCCAGAAATAGTGTTTTATATCACTAAAGAATTTCTTTCGTTTTTGGTACGACAACCCTTTTTCAAGGAATCTACATACTAAGTAGTTTGCATAGTCTGCAAACTATGGAATTTCATTATAATCTATCTTTAATAGATATTCATCAGGGAAGTTATCTTGTATGGCCGATTCATTTAGAACTTCTAATTCAGGATTTTCAAGACGAGAAAGATGATCAGCTGCGAGATTTTCTGCTCCCTTTTTATCTCGGATCTCAATATCGAACTCTTGTAAGAGTAAGATCCAACGGATTAATCTTGGTTTAGCATCTTATTTTGAAAATAGGTATCTAAGAGCAGAATGGTCGGTATAGACCACCGTTTTAGCTAGAACGAGATATGAACGAAATTTGTCAAAAGTAAAGACAATAGCAAGGAGTTCTTTTTCAGTAGTTGTGTAGTTCGTTTGTGCTCCTTGTAACGTCTTACTAGCATAATAAATAGGTTGAAATCGTTTTTTAATCCTTTATCCTAAAACGGCCCCCATTGCAAAATCACTTGCATCACACATTAGTTCAAACGATAGATTCCAATTTGGAGTTATCATGATTGGCGCATTAGTGAGTTTTTCTTTAAGAATATTAAAATATTTGATGAATTCATTTGAAAAGATGAATGGAGCATTCTTTTCTAGGAGTTTATTCATAGATGTGGCAATTTTAGAAAATATTTTATGAAACGTCGGTAAAAACCGGCATGCCCTAGAAAACTCCTAACTCCTCTAACATTGGTGGAATGTGGAAGTTTAGCAATTACATCTACTTTAGCTTTATCCACTTCAATTCCTTCTTTTGAAATCTTATGATCAAGAACGATGCCTTCTTTAACCATGAAATGGCATTTCTTCCAATTAAGTACTAGATTTGATTATTCGCATCTAATAAGCGTTCGTTCAAGATTAACTAGACATGATTCAAATGTATCACCGAAGACTGAAAAGTCATCCATGAAAACTTCCATGCATTCTTCTATCATGTCGTGAAAAATCGCCATCATGCACCTTTGAAAGGTTGCAGGGGAGTTGCAAAGTCCAAATGGCATGCGTTTGTAAGCAAAAGTACCATAAGGGCACGTGAACGTGGTTTTCTCTTGGTCCTCGGGTGCTATTGGAATTTGAAAATATCTGGAGAAACCGTCAAGAAAACAATAGTAACTATTTCCGGCTAATCTTTCCAACATTTGATCAATGAAAGGTAAGGGAAAGTGATCTTTTCTGGTGGCGTCATTTAATTTTCTATAATCAATATAAACACGCCATCCTGTTACAGTCCTAGTAGGAATAAGCTCATTTTTCTCATTTGTGATGACAGTCATGCCACCCTTCTTAGGTACGCATTGAACTGGGCTTACCCATGGACTATAAGAGATTGGATAAATTAAACCTGCATCTAGCAGTTTAATAATTTCTTTCTTAACAACATCTTGCATATTAGGATTTACTCTTCGTTGGCGTTGCACATACGTTTTATGACCTTCTTCCATAAGGATTTTATGTGTGCAATACGAAGGACTTATTCCTTTAATGTCATGAATCTTCCATGCAATAGCTGGTTTATGAGCTTTTACCACAGAAATGAGTTGAGATTTTTCATTTTCAGTAAGAGAAGATGATATTATTACAGGTAATTCAGATTCACCATGTAAATAAGCATATTCCAAATGGTTTGAAAGTGGCTTTAACTCTAATATCGGTGGTTCTTCTATCAATGATTTATATCGATATCTGTCTTCTTCTTTTAGCATTTGAATTTCTTCTGTTGTTGGTTCATATCCATTAGCCATAAGTATAGCTAACATTTCAGTTTCATCAATTGGTTCAGTTCCTTCTCCTAAAGAACATTCTCCTGTTCCTTGTAATTCTAGAAATTCTTCTAACAATTCTGCATGTGAATCTATAGTTTGAATATAATAACATGTATCATCTGCAGATTGTGGTTGTTGCATTGTTCTATCCACAGAAAAGGTAACACTCTCGTCCTCTATACTTAGGGTCAGTTTCTTACCAAACACGTCTATTATTGCTTTAGCCGTATTTAAGAATGGTCTTCCTAATATGAGAGGAACTCGAGAATCTTCTTCCATGTCCAGAATAACAAAATCTACTGGAAATACTAAAGTACCAACTTTAACTAGCATGTTCTCCATTATTCCTCTAGGATATTTTACTGATCGATCGGCTAGTTGTATGCTTATTCGTGTTGGTTTCAATTCTTCAAGGTCTAGTTTAGCGTATAGTGAATACGGCATTAGATTTATACTAGCACCTAAATCTGCCAATGCTTCTATTGAACTAAGACTACCCAAAAAACATGGAATTGTGAAACTTCCTGGATCAGAGAGTTTTTCTGGTATCTTATTCAACAGTACTGCAGAACAATTAGCATTCATAGTAACAGCCGAGAGTTCTTCCATTTTCTTTCTATTTGTGATTAGATCTTTTAAGAATTTAGCATATCTTGGCATTCCTGAAATTACATCAATGAAAGGAAGATTGACATTTATTTGTTTAAACATATCCAAGAATTTGGATTGCTCGACTTCAAGTCTTTCTTTTCTCATTTTACTCGGGTAAGGAAGTGGTGGTTGGTATGGTTTAACATAAGGTTATGCCTTAACTGTGTTATCCTCATTAACCTTCTCAACTACCGGTTCTGTTTCATTATCTTGCTCAGATTGTGGTTCTTGTGGAGTAGGAATAGAGTCATCAGAAATTACAGGCATTTCAGGTGGTTTAAGTGTAATACCACTTCTTGTGGTAATGGCTTTAGCTGTTTCATTTCGGGGGTTAGCATTTGTATTACTAGGTAAACTTCCCGGTTTTCTTTCACCTATCAACCTTACTAGGTTACTTACTTCTTGTTCCAAATTTTGAATAGAAGCTTGTTGATTTCTAAATGCTTGGGCATTTTGTTCATTGGTTTATTTCTGAGATATGAAAAACTGAGTTTGAGATTCAACTAGTTTTAACATCATATCTTCTAAATTTGGCTTTTTATCATCGGTTTGTGGTGTTTTGTTTTGAAAAATAGGTCTTTGCTGATTGTAAGTATTATTGGATACTTGTTGATTACTAGGACCTTGTTGGTTGTTGTATGGAACATTTCGGTTATAATTCTGGTTTTGATTGTAGATCGGTCTTGGTGGTTGATAATTATTCTGATAATTATTTCCAGGCCTTTGGTTCATGTATGAAACATTCTCTCTTTGTTCCATTATTGGTTCAATACTGAGACAATCACACTGCTCATAACTAATTCGTATTGACTGGATATCTTTAGTTATCTTTTCGATTCGTCTCTCGACAGCATCTGTCTTTGCGGAAATGGAATCAAAGTCATGGCTAGAATCGGCTCTAGCTGCTTTAGATGATCTAACGATATCTTTTTCTTGGTGCCACTCATGTGAGTGGGAAGCAGTGTTATCAATAATTTTGTAAGCGTCAGTTGCTGTTTTCTTCATAATGGAACCACCAGCTGCTATATCTATGTTTTTTCTTGTAGTGATGTCGCATCCTTGGTAGAATATTTGTACTATTTAACAAGTGTCTAAACGATGTTGCGGACATCCTCTTAACAACTTTCCAAATCTTGTCCACGCCTCATATATAGTTTCATTTGGCTTTTGTGTGAACGTAACAATTTCTCCTTGAAGTCTCACAGCTTTAGATGCCGGAAAGAATTGTTTAAGAAATTTTTCAACTAAAACATCCCATGTATCAATTGCCCCTTCAGGTAACGATTCTAACCAATATTTGGCTTCTCCCTTTAAAGTCCAGGGAAATAACATGAGATAGATCTGTTCATCCTCCACTTCTCTTATTTTAAATAGTGTATAGATCCTATTAAAAGTACGAAGATGTTCGTTTGGATCTTCCTTCGGCGCACCAATAAATTGGCATTGATTAGTTACCATGTGTAGGATTTGTCCTTTGATTTCATAATCTGGCGCATTAATGTCTGGTTGAGTAATTGCGTGACCTTGGCCAGTGCGTTTAGCTCGCATTAGGTCTTCCATACTTAGAGGTTCCAGATTTTCCATGATTGAATTTGTTGAATCTGAATCACTAGAGGATTCTGATTTAATGGGTTGTTTCTCGACAATCTCTGTTTGAATGATTGATGATTCCGGAGGAAAGATTAATGGTTCAGGATCTATAAATTGTCCCTGAATTTCCTCCGGATTCTCAATTGTGAGGTCGGGTTCAAAAAATGGATTATCGGAAATTTGAATTGGAGTACTTGGTTGACTAGATGACGATTCTAAAGAAAAATCAACGGCAACAATATTGGCTAGATGTCTTGATCGAGTTACAGGTGGTGAACGTATAAAAGGTGGTGAACGTTTTGCTCGGTGCATTCACTGAATATCCTATTAGTTATAAGAGATAAAAATTATATAAGTTATCAAATTAATAGACTTTTCTAATTTTGCCCACGTTTCGAATAGCCAATAGATGCAGCAGGTAGCCAGGACCCATTAAATCGGAAGCCCACAACTCGCCACTAACAAATCCAACTATTACTACGAACCAGAAAATTTAGGATGTCTATCAATTTAACCACTTAAAATAATTTTTCGTCGAAGTTTAAAGAAATTTTAGAGAAGAAATAAAAAATTCTATGTCCTAAAAACTAGAGCGGCGAGAAATAAGAAAGAAAAAGAGCGCGTCGGAAAATGTCAAAAAATAAAAGGTCGAAAAATAATAAAAAGAACGTAGCGCGTCGAAACTTAAAAGTCTAAAAACTAAGAATTAAAACTTACGTCTAAAGGTATTAAAGCTTAAAAGAAATTCTATATCCAAAACGGTATAAACTTAAAAAGTACTAAAATTTATAAAACGGCGTCGCAAAATTCTAAAGCACCTAAATCTTAGTCTAAAGAAAAAGTACTTAAGGGATTTTACGACAAAGCTTAAAAATCTAGAAATAAAAATAACTACGGCAAAAACTATGACTTAAAACTAATTACGAGCGAAAAATATAAAAATTACGCTAAAACAAATAAAAAGATACAAAATATAAAAATAAAACTTAAAGTTATAAAAAGTACAATTTTTATAAAAATATTATTTTTATATTATTTATTTTATAAAAGTATTAATTTTATAATTTATTAAAACTAATTAAAACTAAAAATACAAATTAAATAAAACTAAAACTTAATAATTAAATAAATAACCCTAATTAGGGTTTTTAATTATAATAATTAAATTATACCCGTAATTAATGCAGAACTAGGTCTACTTCGGCGTGTCAGATCCAGTCATGCGATCGCATGAGATTGGAGTTAAAACTCCATGCGGTCGCATGGATTAAATTTCCAGGCCAGATTATGGGCTTCAACAGTGATCGGCACGTAAACTTTTATATATTTTTTTTAATTTTTCTGTTTTTAAATTTATATAAAATATTTATATAACTTAAATAAAACTTTAATTTTAAAAACTAAAAAAAATATTTTTAACTTTATATATATTTAACAACTCTTAAAAACAAATATATAGATTTTTCTTTTTATATTTTTGTATTTTTAGTTTTTAAAATGTATTTTTTCAAAAGCGTATTTTTACAAAAGTAAACTAAGACTTAAAAAAAATCCTTTTTTTTAATATAGTGTTTCGCTTCCGGCGTTTAAGCAGTTCCCCGGCAGCGGCGCCAAAAATACTTGATGTTATGCGAGGCGTATACGAAATAGTTATATTTTTATAAGGAAATACTATTAAATACGATACAATCTTACACAAGTTATTTATTTATTTATAGAGTGGATATACCTAAACCTTGCTATAACACTTATAGGCAGTGTACCTAATCATACAGTAGTGTAGTTTTTAGTAAGTCCGGTTCTTCCACAGGGAACTCACCAAGTTTAACGCTATATTTTTAAAACTATATTTGTATAAATATAAATATAAATATAAATATAAATATAAATATAAGTAGTATTATTATTATAAAAGGGGGTTTTTACCGTTTAATGACCGGTTTGTCGATTTTAAAACTTTAGTCGCAGTTAAAACCTAATGTAAAATATTAAATATATAAAAGACTTAATTTAAAGCGTAAAGTAAATAACAATAATGAAATTGCGATAAATAAAATGACGATAAATAAAATTGTGATAATTAAAAAGTACGATAATTAAAAGTGCAATTAAATACAATGACAGTAAATAAAAGTGCGATAATTAAAAGTGCAATTAAATATGAAATAAAGAAATTATGCTTATTTAAACTTCCGTAATCATGATGTTTGACGTGTTGATTTTTAGTTTATTACCATGGGTTAATTGTCCTTTGTCCTGGATTATTCAATATGTCCGTCTGGTTTTTGTCCATAACAGTCCATCAGTCATAAATATAAAGTGCGAGTGTCCTCGTCAAATTATCCTTATATCCGAAGTCAAATATTCCAACTAATTGGGGACTTAAACTATAATTACACCAAGTGTCCTTGTATATAATTCACCCCTATTTTAATAAGTCCATTAACTATTAATCCATTCCCGTGTCCGGTTAAATGAACGATTATTAGTACTTATAAATATCCCGCCCATCGTGTCCGATCGAGTGTATATGGTTATTTATAGGTACGTCCAATTGTAAATCTTTATATTAAATTAACAAACTATCATTTAATTAAACAAATATAAAGCCCATTAATAGCCCATAGTCTAATTTCCACAAGTGTCGTTCTTTTGTCCAAACCCCAATTATGGTACAAAGCCCAATTACCCAATCTTTAATATTTTAGCCCAACATCATGATTACTTCGTCTTAAATAAGCATAATAATAACTTAGCTACGAGACATTAATTTAAAAAGGTTGAACATAACTTACAATGATTAAAAATAGCGTAGCGTTATACGGACAAAATTTCGACTTACACCCTTACAACATTCGCTAACATACCCTTATTATTATTAAAATTAAAATTACAATTAAAATTATAATATATATATATATATATATATATATATATATATATATATATATATATATATATATATATATATATATATATATTACGAGTGAGATAGAGAGATAGATGGTGAATGGATTCAGTCTAGCAGAACCTGCTTTTATAGGAATGTGGCCATGTACAGTAGCCCATGCGATCGCATGGGCTTGAGGTTATAATGCCATGCAATCGCATGGCTGGGAATTCCAGCTCATGTATTGTTGTTTGCTTCTTGCCGACGGTTTTAAATAATAATATAATATATAAATAATTTTAAGAATTAATTATATATTATATTATATTCATGTGCATAGTTGACTTGTAATTTTTAGTCCGTTGCGTCGAGCGTTGAGAGTAGACTCTGGTCCCGGTTCCGGATTTTCGAACGTCCTTGCGTACAATTTAATATCTTGTACTTTGCATTTTGCGTCTTGTACTCTTGTAATTTTGAGACGTTTCCCATCAATAATTTGAACCACTTTGATTGTACTTTGTACTTTTGAGCTTTTTGGTCGTTTGCGTCTTCAATTCGTCGAATCTGTCTTTTGTCTTCACCTTTTATTATTTAAACGAATATCACTTGTAAATAGAACAATTGCAACTAAAAGCTTGTCTTTCTTGAGGGATAATGCTATGAAATATATGTTCGTTTTTAGCATTATCAATTTAGTCAATCAAATGATCCATTATATTCAATTATGTGGGCTTGATTAAATGAGTTTGTAACGACCCAGCCCGTTATCCAACCGAAAACACGACTTAAAAAAAATTTTGATTCAGTGTATCTGGACGGCGTCCAGTTGTGAAGGGCTGGACGGCATCCAAGCAAATGGGACGGCGTCCAAATGAACTGCCAGGGGCTGTCCCCAGAGTCCTACTTAAGCGAACGGAAAACTCGCTTCCCGACACTTTTAGACAAAACCGTTTTCACAACACGTTACAATAATTAAAACTAAGAGATTTCCATAATAAAATCGAGTTTGACAAAACCGGGCCCACATCGACCCTATTTACGAATTTCGTACAAAATGCAAGTTTCGACCCAAGTGAGTTTAACTTCCAAACAACTACGAGCATGATGTTTGGGGATAACAACCCAAATCCTAGGCCGAATCTAAAATATAATCCAAGCAAGCATCAAAAGGGAAATCATCTAATCCCGAGCATACCCTTGCCAAATCCGCTTCTGAACCTAAAAATGTAAACAACGAGAGGGTAAGCTAATCGCTTAGTGAATGCAATACTTATACATATACATATACATATGTAATTTACCTACACGCATCCACTTACTAATACCATGAAAAAAAATGCATAAACGAGCTAGCAATGCCAAACATACAACTAGTAACATCGTTAGTATATAAATCACCGCAACAATATACTAAATCATAACAACGCATAAACATGACAAACCGTTCCCCGCTATGGCACTACCGACTTGTAGACGGCCAATAACGTCGAGTCTCACTCGTATGATGTCACCGGCTTGTGAATCATCATAAGGTGTCACCGACTTGTGAATCACCAAAGGGTGTCACCGACTTGTGAACTACCCACCAATGCCTATGGGTCACCGACTTGCGAACGCCAAGTAGCGTCACTGACTTGTGAAGCGCCACCAATAAGTGCCACTGACTTATAAGCACTAAGAAATGTCACCGACTCGTGAGTCACTTCTCTGACTTATTGTATCACCGACTTGTGAATCACCATCTAGTGTCACCGACTCGTGAACACTATGAAGTGTCACCAACTTGTGAATCACTTCTCCGACTTATGGTATCACCGACTTGTGACTCACCAACCAACTACTAGGGGGGGGGGGTCACCGCCCCGTGAATCACCATGAGGTGTCACCAACTTGTGAGTCACCTAACGAAATACTAAAGGGGTCACCGCCTCGTGAACCACCATGAGGTGTCACCGACTTGTGAGTCACCTAACGAGACACTACCGACTCGTAGTTCTCTTCACCCCTAACCCCAATAAGTCACCATCTTGTGACATTACGCCCAATACTCACGATGTGGCACCTAAGGCCCACATCGCGTACGAGTAAATAAACCACATACATACATGTATAAATATTCCACTCACCTCGATTACAAGAAAGTCAACTCTGGCTTGAGCTCCTATTCATCCGACGTGAATCACCTAGATAATTCACAACAAATAAGCTAAACACTCTAGCTTATGCCCAAAACACTACAAGTGCAATTTTGACCTATTTGCACATACCTTACATTGACTAAGGCAAAACTCGCCCAAAGAACTTATAATCACGATTAACTAGCAATTATATTCTAGCATCATAATTTACTCAAATCTTAAGTGATAAACACTTATTATGCCCAATTTGACACCAAACCCTAATTTTGACCCATTTCAAAATTAGTCAACCAAAAAACACCCAAAATGGGTTTCAACACACCCATAATCACTAAACCTAGTGATTAACCCATTTTGCAAGTCTTGAACTTGACCAAAATAACAACCAACCCAAAATCCACCAACGACACCACAAAACCCGATTACTAGCATCACTAAACTCACTTCATGAGTTTAAATGAGTTTATCAATAATTTAAGTTCAAACCCTAACTTTGAATATCAATTAAACAATGAAATTCGGAGTTAGAACTTACCACAACAACCAAAACGTAGCTAGGTGCGAGATGAACAACTTTAAAACCCGAGCTTTGGTGAGAATCCAACTCCTTCTTCTCCAAATCAAGCTCTCTCTCTAAACTCTTTTTCTCTCTCTAGAATTAGATGGGAGTGTTTGTGTGGATGAAATGTGATCCACAAATGGTTCTAGATCAGTTTTGAGGGCTCCAAACCGACACCCAAGTAAATTGACCAAAATACCCCTTTTTAAAATCAAATAAAACAGCTGTCCCGTCAGTACATCTGGACGGTGTCCCAAGTATTGGACGGCGTCCAATGCTTCACTGCTGGACGGCGTCCTGAATCTTGGATGGCGTCCCACTTAACTGAAAATGGAAACAGGGTCTTACAACTCTCCCCTACTTAAATCGGATCACGTCCTCGTGATCTTAGCCCCAAAACAGCCAAGAAAGTACGCCTTCCTCGAATCTTCGAGTTCTCACGCACTCTACATCCCATCGATGCCACCAATGCATCCTATCGATCACACTCTCAGCGTTCCAAACACATAACCATCCTTCATGACTCCTTGGCGCACTCAAACTCACTACTTAGAGTTCTACCACCAATCGACAATCTAATTGAGTCATCCGCATCACGCACACGGTGATGGAATTTCTTGCAAGCCTTCTGGTACTCCAATCGACGCGCAACTCCACAATTTCCATAACTCATCCACCATTAGACGGTGAACCTCAATTCGATCACCCATCAAAGATGATCTTCACACTTTTCGCACGTACAAGTCCTCAATACTCTAAGGAACTCACTCTCGAACGTGCTCTATACTAACATATCTCTACACGAGATAGTCGAAATCGACACTCTACGTCCCTAGTTTACCTCACAAAACGGGACGACTTCCGACAAATTATACAAACACGCCTACCAAAACGAGGCACTACCGTACCCTCCGGGTACTTACTCCCCCACTTAGGGTTTTAACCCAACACTATCACCGTCAAGATGATAATATCTCACGGAATATCGACATTCCACAACACACATGACCGGTTCTAACGTTGGTCATACTCAAAAATCTTCCGCGAACTTACCACAAGTACTCGAACCTCGGCCTTTTCGAATCGGTCAAACGTTAACGCCCGCTAATCATCACAATAAGCCATTAACGTACCTTCGGGTTTCTCACCGGTACCCAAGTACAAAGTAATCACACCACCGGAGTGAAGCATTCCACTAGCAGGTATACTGAGGCACCTGACGAAGTGTTATGCAACTCCCATTACTACCCTCGAGTCTCAAAAGCTCGATCCATACGGGGTCCATTCTCGGTGTCATACGTCACTTGACTACTCGAGGTCGCACAAATCCAATGAAGATTACGGCTCAACGCCCACAACTTTCTTGTGACACCCACTAGTCACTATCCACCTAAGCCGCACAACTAGCCTATTTACCTTTTAACTCAAGGAGATGCTTGGAACACCAAGACTTACACCCTAACTCGCACCGTCTCAACCGTTAACACGGTTAATTACACACAATCAAAGATAGCCAACTACCGTGACTCTACTCGCACACATACATGGTCAACGTAAACGCCTCTCGAATGGCATACCATTACTACGCTAACCCTTACGGAGAGCAATACAAGTGACCCTCGAATCAAATCACGGTTACACCCGACTTGGTTAAGCCTCCAATACCAAAACGATTAACCCGACTTGGTTAAGTCAAATACACTATGTCGACCCGCCTCGGTCAACACCTAACAATAATTGATTAACCCGACTTGGTTAGTCAAACACCCTTAGTCAACCCGACTCGGTCAACACCTAACATCTAATTGATTAACCCTCCCAGTTGGTCAAACGACCCTAACAACAAATGATTAACCCGACTTGGTTAAGTCACTCACTTAGTTAACCCGACTCAGTCAACACCTATCATTTAATTAATTAACCCGACCCGGTTAGTCAAATTCACCCGGTTAACCCGCCTCGGTCAACACCTAACATCTATTTGATTAACCCGACCCGGTTAGTCAAATCCATCCGGTTAACCCGACTTGGTCAACACCTAACATTTATTTGATTAACCCGACTAGGTTAAGTCAAACTCACTTGGTCAAATCGACTTGGTCAAACCTCTAACGACAAATGATTAACCCAACTTGGTTAGTCAAACGCACTTGGTCAACCCGACCTGGTCAACACTCCTAACAACATATTGATTAACTCGACATGGCTAATCAAACCGCAATGGACTAACTCAACATAACTAGTCACTACATCACATGGATAAACTCAATTGTTACCCAAAAGTCACCCGCATAAAGATAGTACTAAAATCGAATAGTACCTGAATCAAGCGTCGCTAGACCTTCTCGCTCTGTCACTATTCCACTCAGGACATTCCTACTTCCGGTTTCCCTCCTTCCGGCACTTAAAACATGTGACCTTACCCGACGGACAATCACGAGACTTATGTCCCGTTTGACAACAATTATAACACTCAAATTTAGAACCACTCGCGCTACTCATCTTTACGCTTCCGACACCTTCGGTAGCACTTTTACTTTTCTTGTTCGAAAACATCGTCGCTTCGAACTTTCGCTTACTAACATCGGAAACACTTACCTTCGAGACAAACGTCTCAAAACCCTTCGCCATGTCAAACAACTCGTCAAAAGTTTTCACCGAGTTCCTACTAATCTTTTCTTGGTAATGATCGCTCAAGGTTCGGTAAAAGTCTTCCTTCAACATGTGGTCATTCCCGACATACTTCGGGCAAAATTGGGTTTTCGATAAGAAAACGGATTTGAGAGTGTTTAAATCCATTGACCCTTGCCTCAAAGCACGCAACTCGTCCTTAAGCTTAGAAAGATCATCCGAAGTTCGGTATTCCTTGAAAAATTCAGCTTTGAACTCGTCCCATGTGAACTCCATACATTGTTCCTCACCATAGAGTTGAATTTTCGCATCCCACCACAACTTGGCGTCACCCCTTAGCATACTACTACCATACCTCGTCTTCTTGTCGAGAGGGCACTCACTAGTATGAAAGGCCCCCTCCATATCGGAGATCCATCGAACACTCTTGAGTGGGTCTCGTTCGCCCTCAAAAGTGGGAGGTTGAGCATCCTTGAAGTTTTTGTAGTAGAAGTCTCGCCTTCCCATATTATCTTCGTGAAGGACATTCTTAACTTGTTCCTTAACTAGAACGACTACTTCCTCGTTAATCGAATCTAGGAACATCTTCCTAACGTAAACTGGAAAGGCCGCATGTTACTTTTGTATAATGGCATCAACCTTGGCCGTGACCTCAGAGTCATCGCCTTGATCTTCGTTATCATGTCCGTTCCTCGTCTTCATTCTAAGAAATGAACCCGGTTAGGAACGCAACACAAGTAAATTATATACACCGCCACGATCAATATTCACAATCATATAAATATGCCAACGTTCGAACATCACATCTAGTCCAATACTTGTTGTACATCACTTGCATGACTTGGCTTGCAACCGTAATAATGGTCGCGAAGCATTATTATGCTCTCACGCCATGCCGAGCTCATGAATACAACAACTATCTCGTTAGATGTTTAACACAAAACAACATGATTAGTAACAACATAATCATTACATAGCTAGTTCACCTATTCTCTAAGGCACTAGCTAAAACCCGAACTGTATCCTACAAGTCCCGCTACAAATAAGCACACAAAAAGTCTAAGTCTAGGTGCCTATCTCAAGTCACCTAAATCCCTTAGACCATGCTCTGATACCACTTGTAGCGACTCAACCCGTTATCCAACCGAAAACACGACTTAATTTTTTTTTTGATTCAGTGTATCTGGACGGCGTCCAGTTGTGAAGGGCTGGACGGCGTCCAAGCAAATGGGACGGCGTCCAAATGAACTGCCAGGGGCTGTCCTCAGAGTCCTACTTAAGCGAACAGAAAAATCGCTTCCCGACACTTTTAGATGAAACCGTTTTCACAACACATTACAATAATTAAAACTAAGATATTTCCACAATAAAATTGAGTTTTACAACACCGGGCCCATATCGACCCTATTTACGAATTTCGTGCAAAATGAAAGTTTCGACCCAAGTGAGTTTAAGTTCCAAAAAACTACGAGCATGATGTTTGGGGATAACTACCCAAATCCTAGGCCGATTCTAAAATATAATCCAAGCAAGCATCAAAAGGGAAATCATCTAATCCTGAGCATACCCTTTCCAAATCCGCTTCCGAACCTAAAAATGTAAACAACGAGAGGGTAAGCTAATCACTTAGTGAATGCAATACTTATACATATACATAAGTAATTTACCTACACACATCCACTTACTAATACCATGCAAAGAAAATGCATAAACGAGCTTGCAACGCCAAACATACAACTAGTAACATCGTTAGTATATAAATCACCGCAACAATATACTAAATCATAACAACGCATAAACATGACAAACCGTTCCCCGCTATGGCACTACCGACTTGTAGATGGCCAATAACGTCGAGTCTCACTCGTATTATGTCACCGGCTTGTGACTCATCATAAGGTGTCACCGACTTGTGAATCACCAAAGGGTGTCACCGACTTGTGAACTACCCACCAATGCCTATGGGTCACCGACTTGTGAAGCACCACCAATAAGTGCCACCGACTTGTGAGCACTAAGAAATGTCACCGACTCGTGAATCACTTCTCTGACTTATAGTATCACCTTCTTGTGAATCACCATCTAGTGTCACCGACTCGTGAACACTATGAAGTGTCACCGACTTGTGAATCACTTCCCCGACTTATGGTATCACTGACTTGTGACTCACCAACCAACTACTGGGGGGGTCACCGCCCCGTGAATCACCATGAGGTGTCACCGACTTGTGAGTCACCTAATGAAATACTAAAGGGGTCACCGCCTCGTGAACCACCATGAGGTGTCACCGAATTGTAAGTCACCTAACGAGACACTACCGACTCGTAGTTCTCTTCACCCCTAACCCCAATAAGTCACCATCTTGTGACATTACACCCAATACTCACGATGTGGCACCTAAGGCCCACATCGTGTACGAGTAAATAAACCACATACATACATGTATAAATATTTCACTCACCTCGATTACAAGAAAGGCAACTCCGGCTTGAGCTCCTATTCGTCCAATGTGAATCACCTAGATAATTCACAACAAATAAGCTAAACACTCTAACTTATGCCCAAAACACCACAAGTGCAATTTCGATCCATTTGCACATACCTTACATTGACTAAGTCAAAACTCGCCTAAAACACTTATAATCACGATTAACTAGCGATTATATTCTAGCATCATAATTTACTCAAATCTTAAGTGATAAACACTTATTATGCCCAATTTGATTCCAAACCCTAATTTTGATCCATTTCAAAATTAGTCAACCAAAATACACCTAAAATGGGTTTCAACACACCCATAATCACTAAACCTAGTGATTAACCCATTTTGCAAGTCTTGAACTTGACCAAAATAACAACCAACCCAAAATCCACCAACTACACCACAAAACCCGATTACTAGCATCACTAAACTCATTTCATGAGTTTAAATGAGTTTATCAACAATTTAAGTTCAAACCCTAACTTTGAATATCAATCAAACAATGAAATTCGGAGTTAGAACTTACTACAACAACCAAAACGTAGCTAGGAGCGAGATGAACAACTTTAAAACCCGAGCGTTGGTGAGAATTCAACTCCTTCTTCTCCAAATCAAGCTCTCTCTCTAAACTCTTTCTCTCTCTCTAGAATTGAATGGGAGTGTTTGTGTGGATGAAATGTGATCCACAAATGGATCTAGATCAGTTTTGAGGGCTCCAAACCGACACCCAAGTGAATTGACCAAATTACCCCTTTTTAAAACCAAATAAAACAGCAGGCCCGTCATTACATCTGGACGGCGTCCCAAGTATTGGACGGCGTCCAATGCTTCACTGCTGGACGGCGTCCCGGATCTTAGACGGCGTCCCACTTAACTGAAAATGGAAACAGGGTCTTACAGGGTTGTTGCTTGTTAACTTTGTTGTCGTAATAGTGACACTGTTAACTCCAACCTCCCTGCTCGTTCTCAAGTTCATTGGCCCTCATAGTTCTATAATTTGTATTTATTTTGCTCGGCATTTGTAATTAATTTCGCAATGTTATTCCCGATGTTCGATGTATAGATGTGTATAGGTCCTTGTAATCCTTATTAATAGTAATAATATTTATTTTGCTTTAAAAAAAAAACCTAAATAGCACATATATAATAGAATAAGATTTTGCTAACGACATTTCTGGTTGTCATTAACGTACTTTATATGTTTGTATAGAATATGATAATCAACAGGTAAATTAATTAGTAATCACTATGTACATTAATACGTTGTATAAAACATGTTAACCACAACTTTTAGAGTTGTCCTTACTAAATTCATGTGATTATGTGTTTGAGACATCATTGAGGCTTAGAGTATCCTCTTCGAAGCCGTTTTAAAATGATTATATGTTTCCTGAATCATGTAAAGTTTTTTAAAAGCAAGAGAAATTTATATATGACATGATCAAGATGAAAGTAACCAATTGGGGGAGTGGTGGAAAGCAATCTCAACTACAAACCAAATCTGGCCAGAATTTTAGGCGGACGGTTATAATCGTTAGTTTACAATTTTAGAGTTTCTACCACTTTTTTAACCACTCACATAAACGACATTTGTTATTCTGTTTTTATATAAATCTCATTACTTTAACAAATCTAAAACACACATTCATCTCATTTCATCAAGAATTCAAAAACCAAGGCTGCACGAACACAATTAAACGAATCTACAATTACGGTGCCAGTTCAAACCTCCAATTACGTGAATAAACCTCCAATTACGACGTCGGCTGTTACTTTCAAGCAACATCGTCATGAATAAACCTCCAATTACGGTGCCAGTTCAAACGTCATTCCTCGTCGTTAAGGATGCGAAGACAATCAAATCGAAGCATCAAGTGCTCGTTGAACCATATCGCCTTCTCTCTTATCTGATTTACCGTTTCTTATGAAGCCGAATGCAACATAGACGAATATGTGTTATAATTATTATCATTTTGATTTTGATAATATAAAGGTCTTATTGTTTTCAGTTTGAAATAGATATATTTATATATTTATTGTTGGAAATTTTGGTTAAATAGAGTGTTTTTTAACCAACTTTAGACACATTTTAATATATGATAAAGCATTATATATTAGTAACCATTTAGTGGTTATTGTAGTCCTTGACAAGGGCTTTAAAACGATCTAAGGTGTGTCTAAAACGGATAAAAGGTGAATGAGATATCGCGTCTCAAAGATGGGTGTTTCATAAAAAAAAGCTGAGTAAAATGGAGACTTGTCCGACATCGACCCAAAGAGGAAAATTTGGGTTGCATATAAGCTTTTGACTTCAAGTTATGTTGTGAACTTGTGTACTTGTGTTTTACTCCAACACCTACGTGCGCGCATGGGGGTGCAGAAAATGGGATTTGGGCTTGGATTCTCTGATCTACAGCTCTGAAATTCCGGGCCTGTGCGAACCAGTTTTTGCAATTCGTTTTTTTGAAACCAAAAACGTGTTTACCTTATCAACCAAGAAAAGGGATTTTTCTTGTCCACCAAGAACAAATCTTTTCCTTATTTGAAACCAAAAACGTGTTTACCTTATCAACCAAGAAAAGGGATTTTTCTTGTCCACCAAGAACAAATCTTTTCCTTATTTGTTGATTTTGTAAATTGTTTCCGGTTTTAAAAGATAGCGTTTTCAGTATAAATACCAAGGCTTTGGTATTTAGAAAGATGTACAAAAACACAACGCAATTTACCAAAAACCTTCACCTACGAATTCAAGTTTCCGTCTTCTTCTCGGATCAAATTCGGTCTCCCCGTTTCCGGTTGTTTTTCAGGCAAGTGCTCTCGTCCGACAGTACGCTGCTTCGAACCGGTGTACACTGGGAACAGACGTCGAACCTGTTTAAGGGAATTGTGTCAAACACAAGCCCGGTTCAACCATTATATACGGTTTTATCGTTTTACTCTTTACATAATATACTTGTTTATATCGTTTATTATTTACATGAATATTATGTTATGTTCTTTCTGGTTGCAATTTATTTACATGTTTCCAGTTTCCTATGTTTACTTTTTTACAGTCTTAAACAGAATCGTGTTCACGAAAATTATATTGTT
This sequence comes from Rutidosis leptorrhynchoides, assembly GCF_046630445.1. Classification (NCBI taxonomy): domain Eukaryota; kingdom Viridiplantae; phylum Streptophyta; class Magnoliopsida; order Asterales; family Asteraceae; genus Rutidosis; species Rutidosis leptorrhynchoides. The sequence goes on along the minus strand of NC_092341.1, from coordinate 273,429,595 downwards.
CTTATCAAACTGAATTGTGTATGATAATAAATTTTTTAAAACTGCATGATTCATCGGACTGTTATTGCTGATGTGTTATGTCTCGAATCATTAATATGTACTGTCTGACCCACCTATTTTGACCCTCTATATAAGCTGTAACTGTTGTATATGCTCTGATCTCGGGTGTATGCTTGCTTATTCAATTTATAGATATGTATTGTAATCTGCTCTGGTCTCCTGCTTAATATATCTATATGACATGTTTAATTTGACTTTTGCATATTAGAGGATATACATAATGTTCTATATAACAATTTTATTAATCGTTTTTTTTTCTGTTACGACCTTCTTGGTAATCTTAATTTAAATTTGTTATTTGTTATATAATCAGTATAACGCATGCTACTGTTGTTAATACATGTTCAGATTTAATCACGCATTCTGTAATTCTAATTCTATGTTATTTAATTCTGTTACTTGTTGACCTGTGCATGCTATTACTGTTGCGACTACTTAGTTTTATATTGAATCGATGTTTACATGTGTGTTACTGTTATAATTCAGTAGGCTTATAACTACCTTTAATGGTTATAAGAACAAAGAGAGAAAAAGAGAGAAGAAGGAGAGAAGAAATATTGATATTGATATTTCAAGAGAAATGGTGCACCTTAAATGGTTACCATACATGTCTATTTATAGTATAAAATATTACTATGCAAGAAATATAATAATAATAAAATTAACATCCAATCTAGATATTTTATAACACAATCTAGATATTTTATAACACTCCCCCTTGGATGACAATTTTATTAGAGAATAACTAGTACTGCCTCGTTAAAAATCTTGCTAAAGAAAACTCATTGGGATAAAACTTTAGCTAAGGGAAAAAGAGTGCAGCATAAAGTTGACTCCCCCTCAAGTAGGCAACGCCTGAGTTGTTACATCTTCTGAACATGCCTCATGCCAATATTATGAACGTGTGTTCTGAAAATAGCAGTTAGCAGTGCTTTGGTATAAAGATCAGCAGAGTTGTTGATTGAACGTATCTCATTTTAATCTGGTTGTCTTTTACGATATCTTGAGTATATGAGAAAAATCTGAGGTTTTCATCTGAAACTGTATCATCTAAATCTTTTATGTACAAGTTTGGCCCTCGTGATTTGTCTACAGTCTCCTTCATGGTTTGTTCAAACCGTTGTTTCAGTTCCTATTCCCTTTCAGTCTTTTTCTGAGCCTTACCAATATACCATTCTTTTCCATCAAACTTATGACCGTTAAGACCGTTTATAGCTTTAGCGCCTCGTCAGCATTTATGTTTTGTTCTGTCATTTTTGATACTCTTCTTTCATTTGTATTATGTAAGCTGTATTATCTTCATAGATAGTTGTTACGCTTTTATAGCGTTCTAGTCCACAAGAATCAATAATGATTTGTATCATTGATCTTAACTAAAATCATTCCCGAGTAGCTTCATGTAATGCAATCACTTCGGCATGATTTGATGATGTTGCAACAAGTGTTTGTTTTGAGAACGTCATGATATTGCGGTGCCTCCATTTAGGAATACATATCCAGTTTGAGATTTAGCTTTATGTAGATCGGATAAATAATCTGCATCTGTATAACCAAACAAATCTTGTTTCGAGTTGTTAGAATAAAATAATTATAAATCAGTAGTTCCCCGAAGGTATCAAACTATTTGTTTGATCCCATTCCAATGTCTTTTGGTAGGGGCTGAGCTGAACCTTGTCAACAAATTAACTGCAAAAGAAATGTCAGATCTTGTATAATCTATAAGATACATAAGAACCTCAATTGCACTAAAATATAGAACTTCCGATCTGTTAAAATTTTCATGATCTTCGCAGGGATGAAATAGATCAGTGTAAATATTGAGTGATGTAACAACAATGAGTTTGTCTTTAAAAAAAATGTTTTAAAATCTTTTCGGTATAAGTTGTTTGATGTACAAGTAAACCATTAGGCATATGCTCAATTTGCAATCCAAGGTAATACTTGGTTTTTTCAAGATCTTTCATTTCAAAATAATTCTTTAGAAGTTGAATGATTTCATAGATCTCTTTATTTGTTCATATGATGTTAAGAACATTGACATAAACAACTACGATCTCATATCCGAACATTGTTTTTATAAAACATACGTGCAAAATAAGTTTATATTTATACCCTTTTTTTTATCAAGTAGTCATTTAATCGGTTATACCACATACGTCCCGTTTGTATAAACCCACTTAGAAATCTTTGTGATTTAATGGAATATATTCCCTTGGGTTTTACATTAGATGCTTATGATACCTTAACCCTTTAGGTATATTCATATATATCACTATTAAGTGATCCATACAGATAAGTAGTAACAACATTCATGAGATGCATTTAAATAACTACCAGGTTGATTAAGTATCTAATAAGTAATTGTATCCATTACAGGAGGATAATTTTTCCTCCTAATTCATTTCTGGTCTTTGTGGGAAATATTGAGTTACAAGTCTAGTTTTGCCTTGTAACTTCATTTGCACATTTCTTTTCGGATAAAAATTCATTTGTATCCCATACGTTTCACATCTTTAAAAGTGATAACGATTGATCCGAAAACTTTTCTTTTATCGAGCGATTCTAATTCAGCTCTTATTGCTCCTTTCCATTGAGCTCAATCATGTCCATTTTGTATATTCAATGACAGATTTTAGTTCCAGATCATCATCTTTATTCATGATGTCATTGTAACATTATATGAAAATATCTCATAGAGATTTTAGTTTTATTTCGGTTCCATAATATTGCATAATTTATCGCAATTTTAGTATTTACATTTATCAATATCCTCTGCAGAAGGAATATTGATTTGTGGTTCTTCTTGAACACTTTCTCTTACCTCATTATCAGCTGATTTTCTTTTTCGAGGATTTTTATCTTCGGAACCAATTGATCTTCCACGTTTGATGCGTGGCAAAGACTCAACAGTGACATTATTGCTAGCTTTTGGAATTTCAGTTCGAGCTGGAGCATTTATCGCTGGTATATATGATTTAGTCACTTTTTTATATCTGTAAATGCATAAAGTAATTAATTTGCAAGTTCTTGCATATGCATTATTTTTGAACTTTCGTTTCACATTCTTTTGTGCGAGTTCAATATACCTTAATTGATGTTCACATCATGAAGCATCATTTTTTTTTTACTTTGCTTTCCCCCTTTCTGTAAAACTCATTTAAACAATGTTTTATTAAAATGACAATCAGCAAAACGTGCTGTAAAAACATCACCCATCATGGGTTCAATATATCTTATGATTGAAGATGTTTTATATCCAAAATATATTATCATCTTTCTTTGAAGAACCATTTTATTGTGTTGTGGTGATACAATTGGAACATACACTGCACAACCAATGTTTTAAGGTAGAAAATATTTGGCTCTTGGCCAAAATCAAGTATTAAGTGAAAATATTTACGACTTCCACATGGTATAATGCGAATTAATGTCGCAGCATGTAAATTTACATGTCCACATATAAATATTGAGAGATTTGTACTCATTATCAATTGTCTAGTTATTAGCTGTAAGCGTTTATCTATTGATTCAGCTAAACCAATTTTGTGTATGCACATGAGCAACTGGATGTTCAACAACAATCCCTGTAGATATATAATGATCATTAAATGCTTGAGATGTTAACTCACCAGCATTATCAAGTCTCATCCTTTTAATGGTGTAATCAGAATAATGTGTTCTCAATTTAATAATTTGTGCAAGAAACTTTGCAAATGCCATATTACGGCTTGATAACATACAAATATGAGACCATCCGCTAGATGCGTCTATTAGAACCATGAAATATCAAAATGGTTCACATGATGGATGAATTGGTTCATATATCTTACCTTGAATTCTTTCAAGAAACATTTGTGATTCTTTTTCACAATATACTTTTCATTAATCACCATATGTGCTTTCCATTAATCACCATATGTGTTTTTTTTTTTTTTTTATAAATCACCATATGTGTTTTTTTTTATCATATATCCTTTTCATCATATACGCTTTTAATCATATGCGCTGTGTTTTTCACCATATGCGCTTTTAATCATATGCGATTTTCATCATATGCGTTGTGCTTTTCATCATATTCGCTTTTTATCATATGCGCTTATCATATGCGATGCGCTTTTTATCATATGCGCTTTTATATGTGAATAGTAAATTAATTAATTTCGTTTTACTATTCATATGAATTAATTTAGATTTACTATTTTGTTAATTGAGTAATATATATATACATCATATACTTGTGACTACGAAGGCTCAAATGAATTTGACCATATAGTTATACGTTGTACCTTGCACATTAATTTTCAGTAGAAGCTTTAGATGCATATTATTTTCAGTAGAAGCTTTAGATGCACTTTTTTTTTAATCACCAAATACCACAAACACTTTGTTTGCGTTTGTTCATAGTCATCAATGAAAACCATTTTCTTTAATTTTATTTTATACAATAAAATTAACGCATCATTATTCTTTTCAAAAACAATAATCTATTGTTATTGTTCACTTGTGCCATGTTTAACAACAAAGTCAACAACCTCTGTCTTGTTTGTTGTGGCAACCAAAAACAACCTTTGCTTTTGTTACCGAGAATCCAAGACCAAAAAACAATTAATTTTTAATTAATCTTTTATCAAAACCATAAATGATTTTATTGATCTACGTTGATATGGCCATAAAGAATTGACGGCTGACCTACTTTTGTAAGTGTATTTCGGCTATCATCCCGAAAACGTACAACGACTTTTTTTTTATGAACTATTTGTTTCATATCTAGCTTAGGCAATTATTGTGAACATTTGGTCCCTATAAAAGCATTTATTTTTTAGACTTTTAGTTGATTTGTACTTGTCACAATTAGGGATAGCACCCGCGGGTCGTGGATGCGGATCCATTGGATCCATCACCCGTACCCGCGGATTTTTTTAAGAGACATCCAATTGAACCCTTGTTCGTTGAAACAATTTGACTATATTTTTACTCCCCATTATTAAACGGGCCATTTTGATGCACACTCTTAAAAAAATAATTTGTTTTTTAAGTTTTATTATTCAACCTCCTTTTTTCAACGGTCACGTTTTTAACAAAACATTTGACAAGTTTGGAAAAAAGTTTTTTATTGATTATCATCAAAAGTTTTCTATTGTCACTCTACTGGATGGAATTATGGCATACAACCAAAATTGCAACCCAACACTACATAAGAACAAAAAGGTTGTTTTTAATTAACATATGTATATGTGTTAAACTCGGAATAATAATAACTTATTTTAGAAAATTAACATAAGACATGTTGAAACATTTTTGTCACATTTAGCTCATCAAGTCTAATACTTATCATTGATAGATTTTATCACGTCTAGGAGATGTTTACTTTTTTCTTGTATTAAGTCCTACTTTCATTTACCTTTGTTTTGAAAAAAGTTTTTTTTTACTTTGCTTTCCCCCTTTCTATAAAACTCATTTAAACACTTTCTTTATTTTTTTTTAAAAAAAACTTCCTTTTTTTTACGTTACCCGTAAATTATAAATATATAAAAAAAACTTTTTGTTTAAATTTTTTTTCTAGTTTTTAAAAGGCCACTTGACCAATTTTTTAATTCTTTCACAACACCTGATATCGTGATCGTGACCTTTCACCAAAGCAAGAGATATTCTTGATAAACTAAACACGGACTCGTGTTTGAAATTGTCGGCCACAAAAAAATTCATTTGATAAAAGTATATATTTTTTTTAGTTATAGAAGGAGACCACTTCATTTTCAATACTTCATTTTTGGCAAAAAACTATTCCATTTTACCATCCCCTTTTTTTTTTCTTACTTTAACTTTTAAGATATACTTTTAATAAAAATACAAACTAGTTTTTCTTATTTTAACTTTTAAGATTTACTTTTAATAAAAATACAAACTACTTTTTGTATTTTAACTTTTAAGATTTACTTTTAATAAAAGTACAAACTACTTTTTCTTATTTTAACTTTTAAGATTTACTTTTAATAAAAATACAAACTATTTTTTTATTTTAACTTTTAAAATTATAAATTTAAGAATAAACATTAGTATGCATGAAATAAATAATGATTAATTGCATAAGTAATCATAAATGTTAGATAACATATAAAGACCCCGTCGTATTCGTATTGATCGGAATTAATCTCGACCCATGGTACCGTGTTGTCAAATGACGTGTTGCGTACATAAAGTACCGTGTTGTCAAATGACGTGTTGCGTACAATCATGAGGTCTTATTAACATAAATATAAATGTTAGTGAAGTTAATAAGAGTTAGATTACAGAAAATATAATTCAGGTGGTATAACCGATCATATATAACTTAAATAACATAAATATAAATGTTAGTGAAGTTAGTAAAAGTTAGATTACAGAAATATAATTCAGGTGGTATAACCGACCATATATAACTTAAATAACATAAATATAAATGTTAGTAGTCCAAAATTTGATATATTCGAGTCTGAAAATTATTAATAATTTCATACCTTGATTAGTGATTCGTGATCGTTTGAGATATCTTTTAATTACACTAAGCTTTTCGTGCTGATAACGTGTTATAATTCAGTAGGCTTATAACTACCTTTAATGGTTATAAGAATAAAGAGAGAAAAAGAGAGAAGAAGGAGAGAAGAAATATTGATATTGATATTTCAAGAGAAATGGTGCACCTTAAATGGTTACCATACATGTCTATTTATAGTATAAAATATTACTATGCAAGAAATATAATAATAATAAAATTAACATCCAATCTAGATATTTTATAACACAATCTAGATATTTTATAACAGTTACCATGTATTTATTTGATCTAATAAGGTATTATGCATGTGAAACCTAAACCTACTGTTACCTTATGACTTATTTTGAACATGAATTAGATAGATGCAAACTGTCATGAATATAATTCAACTTGCTTACTATTTAAATTATATTTATATTGTATACGTATTTGCTTTTAACGAATTTGATATTGAAATTCAACTTTGTTTCCAACTAAGTTACAAAGTCGTGTGGATAATAGATTTGCTACACCGCCTTTAATTCATGTTTACTAATTCTATTTTGAAATTGTTTTTCAGAATGTCTTAGTCGGATGCTACCGCCTTGAATAATGCTAAGAATGATGGTGGAATTGTTGCACCGCTACCTAATGTGGTTGTTTCTCATGCTGAGAAACCTGAAAAATTCACTGGTGTGGACTTTAAACGTTGGTAGAAAAAGATGCGTTTTTATCTGACCACGTTGAACATTGCGAGGGTCTTAACTGAAACCGCTCCCCAACTTGTTGAAGGGGATGCTCAAACTGTTAGCGCGGTTGAGGCATGGAAACATTCTGATTATCTGTGCCATAATTATGTCTTGAATGGTTTAGAGAATTCTCTCTATAATGTGTACTGCACAACAGAGACTGCCAAAGAATTATGGGAGTCTTTGGAGAAAAAGTACAAGACTGAAGATGTTGGTACCAAGAAATGGGTAGTAGCTAAATTCTTGGATTTTAAGATGGTTGACTCAAAGACTGTTATGAGTCAAGTCCAAGAATTGCAAGTCATTATTCATGACATACATGCTGAAAAAATGGTAATCAGTGAGAGTTTTCAAGTTGCAGCAATAATTGAAAAGTTACCACCAAGCTGGCTTGATTTAAAAAATTACTTGAAACATAAGCGAAAGGAGATGACTGTTGAAGACCTTGTGGTCCATCTTCGCATTGAGGAAGACAACAAAGTTGTTCTTAAAAAGAGCATTACCCCTAGTTCGGCAAATGTTAATATTGTTGAACATGGTCACTCCTCAAAAGGTAGCAAAGGTAAAGGAAAGACTGAGAAAAGTAACAAGGGGAAAGAGTTAAAGCTTGGACCTAAAGGTGGTGTTGCCAAAAAGAAAGGCTTCTTTGGCAAATGCTTTAATTGTAACCAGCCGGGTCATCGTGCCGATGAGTGCAAGAAGCCAAAGAAAGAGACTACCCGGCAAGCTAACATGGTTGATGATGATGCTGACAACCTGGTTGTTATGGTTTCTGATCTGGCTATTATGATTTCTGAGGTTAATCTGGTTGGTTCTAATACCAGAGAGTGGTGGGTTGATACTGGGGTTACCCATCATGTGTGTGCTAATAAGAGTCTCTTTAACACTTTCAAAGAGATTACTAGTGGAGATAAGCTGTTTATGGGAAACTCTGCTACAGCTGATATCAAGGGTGAAGGAAATGTGATCCTGAGGATGACTTCTGGAAAGGAACTTACTTTGACTAATGTGTTGTATGTTCCTGAGATTCGTAAGAATCTTGTGTTTGGATGGTTATTGAATAAGTTTGGTTTTAAATTAGTGTTTGAGTCTAATAAAGTCGTGTTGACCAAAAGTGGTGTTTATGTTGGTAAGGGTTATGCCCTTAATGGCATGTTTAAGCTAAATGTAATTGTTATTAACAGTGAAGCTAATAAAACAAGTACTAGTTCTGTTTATTTGCTTGAGTCTTCTAATGTGTGGCATGGTAGACTAGGTCATGTTAATTTTAATTCCATTCGTCGCTTAATTAAATTGAATTGCATACCAACTATACACATTGACTCAAACTATAAATGTAAAACATGTGTTGAAGCCAAATTAACAAGATCATCCTTCAAATCGGTTGAACGAATAACCGAACCCCTTGATATGATCCACACCGATGTGTGTGATTTGAAATCCATTCCAATGAGGAATGGTAACAAGTACTTCATTACTTTTATCGATGATAGCACGAAGTACTGTTACGTTTACTTATTAAAAAGTAAAGATGAAGCAATTGACAAATTTATTGCTTATAAAAATGAAGTTGAGAATCAACTTGAACGAAAAATCAAGGTTGTCCGCAGTGATAGAGGTGGTGAATATGTTGCACCTTTTGCTGAATTTTGTGCGTAAAATGGCATTAGGCATGAATTCACTGTACCTTACTCACCCCAATCAAATGGCACTGCTGAACGAAAGAATAGAACCTTGAAAGAAATGGTGAATTCCATGTTGGTGAGTTCTGGTGTAAGCCAGTCAATGTGGGGGGATGTCATCCTATCGGCAAACTATCTTTTGAATAAGATACCCCAAAAGAAAAGGGATGAAACCCCATACGAGTTATGGTGGAAAAGAAAACCATCATATGAATACCTCAAAGTGTGGGGGTGCCTAGCAAAGGTAGCTATTCCACTACCTAAGGCACAAAAGATATGGTCAAAGACTGTTGACTACATATTTATTGGATATGCTGAACACAGTACGGCTTATCGGTTCCTTGTGCATGAATCCAAGATTTTAGATATACACAAAGGTTCGATCATGGAATCGAGAAATGCTTCGTTCTTTGAAAATGTATTTCCGTCATTACAAATGAACATGGAAGTTCGTCTAGAATAGACGATGAAGTTGTTGAAGATGAGACACTTCACGAGCGAGTTCAAGAGGAACTAATAGAATCTGAGGAAGAAGAGCTTGAGCTGAGATGAAGCAAAAGAGCAAGGACCGAAAAATTATTTGGTCCTGATTTTCACACTTACATGGTTGAAAATGAACCGACAACTTACCGTGAAGCGGTGTCTTCCTCAGAAGGACCTCAATGGAAGGAGGCCATTAAAAGTGAAATAGATTCTATTTTACAAAACCATACTTGGGAATTAGTGGATCTTCCTCCGGGATGCAAGCCACTAGGTTATCGATGGATCTTCAAGAAGAAGTTAAAGCCAGATGGTACCATTGATAAGTATAAGGCAAGGTTGGTGATCAAAGGTTATAGACAACGAGAAGGTCTAGATTACTTTGATACATATTCGTCGGTAATGCAGATAACCTCCATCAGGTTAGTACTTGCCATTGCCGCCATTAGAAACTTGGAAGTACATCAAATGGATGTGAAAACCTCTTTCCTAAATGGAAATCTCGAATAAGAGATTTACATGGAACAACCCGAGGGGTTTCTAGCACATGGACAAGAAAGGAAAGTGTGTAAACTTGTTAAATCTTTATATGGATTAAAACAAGCTCCTAAACAATGGCACCAGAAGTTTGATAATGTCATGCTTGATTCAGGATTTAAAATCAATGAATGTGATAAGTTTGTGTATGTGAAAGACACACCAAGTGGATATGTTATCCTTTGTCTATATGTAGATGATATGCTCATTGCTGGTAGTAATGAAAAGATGATTAAATCTACAAAAGACATGTTGAAATCAAAGTTTGACATGAAAGACATGGGTTTAGCGGATGTGATATTGGGAGTAAAAATTACACGAACTAAAAGTGGACTTATTCTAAGTCAAACCCATTATGTGGATAAGAATCTTGAGAAGTTCAATGCTAATGACTCTAATATAGCTAGAACTCCCATTGACCCAAGTCAACATCTGGCTAAGAATAGAGGAGAACCTATCAACCAGTTAGAATACTCAAGAATTATTGGCAGCTTAATGTATCTAATGAGTTGTACTCGACCAGACTTAGCATATGCTGTAAGTAAGCTAAGTAGATACACGAGTAATCCAGGAGCGTCTCACTGGAGTTGTATTACTAAGTTACTTCGTTACTTAAGATACACTCGGGATTACGGGCTGCATTATAATAGATATCCTGCAGTGATCGAAGGACACTGTGATGCAAATTGGATATCTGATACAAATGATTCCAGAGCAACAAGTGGTTATGTATTCACACTTGGAGGTGCTGCTATATCGTGGAAATCGTCTAAACAAACGGTTATTGCTAGATCCAAGATGGAATCAGAATTCATCGCTTTAGATAAAGCTGGTGAAGAAGCAGAATGGCTACGTCAATTCGTTGAAGATATACCAAGATGGCCTAAGCCGGTGTCGGCCATAAGTATACATTGTGATAGCCAATCGGCGATTGGTAGAGCTCATAGCACAATGTATAATGGTAATAACAGACATATACGACGTAGACATAATACAGTACGACAACTAATCTCTACAGGAATTATCACTATTGACTATGTGAAGTCAAAGGATAATTTTGCGGATCCGCTGACAAAAGGCTTAAGCAGAGAGTTAGTGTATAAGTCGTGCGTGGGAATGAGACTGAAGCTCCTGAAAGGCTAAGTTTGTATGAAGGAAAACCTAACTCAGTTGACTGGAGATCCCAAGATCTGAGTTCAATAGGACTACCTACTTGTATGAACTGGCGAAGTCACTGTGGGGGAGTTAATTATTAAACTAGCAACCCCTACACCTTTTAAGGGTGTTTACTAATTATGAGCAGACTTCCTAGTTCATTCCTAAAAGTGACATGTAAGAGGATAAGCCTTTGGCTTTTAATGATTCAATTGAGATAATCATACGTGGTTATTCAGTAGCCATTCGGTGGTGAATCACCTATGTGAGAGAGAAGTGGGGTCGCTTCGAAGGGTATTGTTGGAGCACAATACTTGATAAGCTCTCGCAGAACTAGGCTAATGTTCATGACCATAACGAACATAACTATGAGGACTTGAGACTGTCAGGGAGAGTCTTGTGTGAAGCGTATTGTCGCCTACACAAAGGCAGACGAGTTCAAAGACATCGCCGTCTATTCAGAGCCAGTAGACTAAGTGCGTTTCACAAGCGAAAGTTCAAAGGGTAACACCTACTTATCGTATGCAAGATTCAACCGCTGAAATTTAATCGGAATATAGTTGTTACTAAGAAGCGATCTCCATTCATGTGGGAGATTGTTGGAAATTTTGGTTAAATAGAGTGTTTTTTAACCAACTTTAGACACATTTTAATATATGATAAAGCATTATATATTAGTAACCATTTAGTGGTTATTGTAGTCCTTGACAAGGGCTTTAAAACGATCTAAGGTGTGTCTAAAACGGATAAAAGGTGAATGAGATATCGCGTCTCAAAGATGGGTGTTTCATAAAAAAAAGCTGAGTAAAATAGGGACTTGTCCCACATCGACCCAAAGAGGAAAATTTGGTTTGTATATAAGCTTTTGACTTCAAGCTATGTTGTGAACTTGTGTACTTGTGTTTTACTCCAACACCTACGTGCGCACAGGGGGGGGGGGTTGCAGAAAATGGGATTTGGGCTTGGATTATCTGATCCATTGCGTGCCCGCGCGACCTGCGGACACGAATGCAGCTCCGAAATTCCGGGCCCATGCGAGCCAGTTTTTGAAATTCGTTTTTTTGAAACCAAAAACGTGTTTACCTTATCAACCAAGAAAAGGGATTTTTCTTGTCCACCAAGAACAAATCTTTTCCTTATTTGTTGATTTTGTAAATTATTTCCGGTTTTAAAAGATAGTGTTTTCAGTATAAATACCAAGGCTTTGGTATTTAGAAAGATGTACAAAAACACAACGCAATTTACCAAAAACCTTTACCTACGAACTCAAGTTTCCATCTTCTTCTCGGATCAACTTCGGTCTCCCCGTTTCCGGTTGTTTTTCAGGCAAGTGCTCTCGTCCGGCAGTACGCTGCTTCGAACCGGTGTACCCTGGGAACAGACGTCGAATCTGTTTAAGGGAATTGTGTCAAACACAAGCCCGGTTCAACCATTATATATGGTTTTATCGTTTTACTCTTTACATAATATACTTGTTTATATCGTTTATTATTTACATGAATATTATGTTATGTTCTTTCTGTTGCAATTTATTTACATGTTTCCAGTTTCCTATGTATACTTTTTTACATTTATTTGTGATTTAAGTTTTAAAGTATAGTAATTGTGGATAAACGTTTATACAATTAGTATTCTTCAGTAACAAGATTATTCTTTAAAAAGAATATTAAACTTCATTGCATAAGAAAAAGTTACTATTAGTGGAAAACATACATCATACATGACGAATATGAAATCTTAATAGTGTTCATGAGATTTTCAAGCGTGATTACCAGTTACGTCATATGTCTGTTGAGATATTTAGTATGAATAGATGCAATGATCTTTCTGATTTTCATAAGAAGGAGAGGGAGGAAGAATGCCAACATTCAGAGCAAAAAATAGTAATATTCTCTGGTAAAAAAAGTATTGTTTTAAATGTATATATTTACTTTTTATGCATAAATTAGTAGTAATCTTCGGTAAAAGTATAATTCTTTGAAAAATTTCTAGGAAAAAATTAATAATATTCTTTGTTAAGAATGATATTGTTTGTATAGAAAATTATTTTTCAAGGCAGTAAATAACATATTTTTAGAAGAGAATATTTATTCTTTAAAAATAATAATAACAATTTGGACGAAATCAGTTAACATTCATCGAGAATATTAGTTTATTGGAAAAAAAAACCCAAAAATGTTAATTCTTTTGAAAGAATAGCATTCTTTTGAAACACTATTCAACATATGTTGTTTAACAACATAATATTCTTTGTAACCAATAATATTTTTCAGAAAAACAAATCAAAGAAAAAATTAGTATTCTTTGTAAACAATACTATTTTTCAAGAAAAAAAATTCCTGAATAAAAAGTATTAGGAAATTTTTTTGAACAAAAATAAATATTCTTATTTTTATTTTTAAAAAAAGTCAAAAAGACGAAAACACCTCTCCATCCATTTTAGGGGGACAAGAGTGGGGGACAAGATCATAAATTTTTTAAGAGGTGAATGTGTGATTAAGATTACTTCCCCCCACTTTCCCCGAATTGGTTACTTCTCCTTTGCTCCTATCCGTATATATATAGTGAAAGGATCCAGAGAGAACTACGGGTGAGAGAGAACCCACAGACTGAGTATTCGTTTGACTGTCCAAATCGTGACCCATCTACCATTCGGAGATCCATGCAACAGAAAACTTCGCAGAACACCGCTCTCACGGACAAGCATAATCGAATTTATAGTTTCCCAACACTGTTTTTAGTCTGAAAAATTCATGCCTATGCATTTTAGCTTATTGAATTCCTAAAAACATCACCTTGTTTGCAATACATAAATCCTTTTTCTCCTACGTTGTAGAAAATATGTTGGTGATTTTACCTCGCAATGATCCACGAATAATAAGTTATTTGAGAGAGATGGGAGCTCCTATGGATATTGATATGCTCGAATCAGACGGTTTATTTATGCGGTGTCGTTAGGTCGCAAGGTGTCGATACGAACTTATCAACAGAGTTTTAAATTTATATTTTGCTGGGCCTAAATCTATTATTCCTTCCTATGGGTTAGCAAAGGCAAATATGACCTAGGGTCGTTCTTTGAGCGGTCGAATTTGAAACGGAGCTTATTAAGATAATTTAGTAATTAAGATTGGGTTGTACACAATTTAGTATCCAAGACTAGTGGCTAGGTACACCTTGTGTGGAGAGGCATGATCCTTTTGGTCCCAATAAATTGGCGACTGTTCAGAAATCTGACAACCAAGTCCAACCGGTTTATTCTAGACACCACTTTATCCGGAATATCAAATTATGTAAAGGCAATAGTTGGGTTGGTTTGATTTATAATTGTATTTAAAATATTAAAGCAATATAATTAAAATAAGCTAGCTAGCTTGCAACAGCCAAGGAAGAGAAGACGTGGTTCACCATGATTTAAGATAATGTAGTGTCGAGATGATTGGACACTCATTGGATAGATATACCTTGGTGTAAACACTAGATTCTCTACTAATTGATTTCTCGATTAGCATGTCACGAGGAACTAGGCTAGCGTGATTCTGATTTGATGGACTATGCTCAACTCCCGACGCTTTATCCGGTTTAAGGATATAAGCGGCCCATCTTGGATGCAATGCATACTTTGAGCGCACGAATAAAGTAGCATAGTCATATATATATATATATATATATATATATATATATATATATATATATATATATATATATATATATATATATATATATATATATGTATATGTATATATATATATATATGTATATGTATATATATATATGTATATATATATATATATATATATATATATATATATATATATATATATATATATATATATATATATATATATATATAATATCCAACCTTTCTTAAAACCTTAGTGTATCACCTAAGTGAGTGGTTATGATTGTGTTTTGAATTCCTTTCTGTTAGTGGTTTGGTAAAATCTAAGGGTTTGTAGACAAATTAGAACCTCTGATAGTTCTCAGTCATACTTAAAAATTTATAAGCTTACTTTGTATTGTAGTGCATTAAATTATCATTTATAATTTAAACCAGCCCTTACTTAAATCTACCCAATAAGTTCCTTAGTTATCCACCATGTACTACACTTATAGTGGTTTCATAGCTTCTAACCTTGACCATGCTCAAGTGGTCCTATAGTACATCAACACTGTACTCTACTGTCAAAGCAGTATTTCCTTGAGTCTTATACTATTGACCAATGTCTTGATCTGGTACTATGATAATTCCCCTGGTAGTTTATAGTAATTCTGATGGATCATACCTTGACTAATGTATAAACACAGATAATTAATTACCTTATAATTGTCGACTTTATAGAAGGTTTTAATCACGTTTATTGGTAGAAGGACGATAATAACGAGGTTTAATATCATAGACAGAAAGCGAGTACGAAACGATAATCATCACTAACTAACATTATCAAATCATGGCAAACAATCAAGTAATTACTCACACATCATGGCAACAAGAATTTCTAATATTAATAAATCACAAACATCGAACAAGAATATTATAATAAATTAATAAAAGAAAGGATAGATATTACCGAATAATGTCGGCAGGATAACACTTGTATTTCTTCATAATATCCATAGCGTTACAATACTTGATAGCTTCTACTACTAACTACATACTAATCTCCTATTGATCACTAGAGAGCGACAATAGAGAGATAATTATTTTCCTAATTTCTGTATTTTTCTCTCTCTAGAATCTTGAGAGAGAAAGTAGAGAGAGAACTAATCTCCTAATAATCGCTAGAGAGCGACAATAGAGAGATGTTTTACAGAGAGAAGTGAAGAAGGTGTGTGTTGAAATGGTGGGATGAGGCCTCCATTTATAGGAAATGCTTGATGGTAAAGTTGTAAATAAATGGGCTGAAAACCCTGGGAAGTGGGATGTCAGGTAGGACGGCAGGCAGGATGGCATATGGCAAGCCGTATGGCAAGGCCATTTGCATGGGCAAGCCGTTTTTTTGGGCCATTTGCCTGGCAGGCCGTTTGTGATGTGGCAGGCCGTATGGAAACCTATTTTGGCCTCTGGTTTGCTGTTTTCTTGGATCGTTTTGCTCATTTCCGGGATCGTAACTTGGTTTCCGGGGTCATAACTTGTCTTTCATCGTTTTCGCTCTAGAATCTTCGTTTTAGCTCCTATTTACTTGATTCATTTTGCATCGTCTTCGTAATTGCTAAATCTACAAAATCAACCGACAAAGTGATTAATTTGGCGATAAAGTTTGGAAGTTTATTATTTTTGGGCCTTAATATGAAGGTAAAAATGTGACTTTTTAACCGATATCAAATATCTCACACTTAGACTTTGCTTGTACTCAAGCAAACTTTTCCTTTATTTTGAGTTCAAGGATGCTTCTGAGGTTTTCGTTCTATTATTCAAGTGGCTTTTTATTTATTATAAGAGCAAAATCAGACAAACCGTCTTCTAAAAGGGGTAGAAACTATCTCTGCAAGCATAAGGGGAGGTTACTGTGATGACCCGGAAATTTTCAACCAAATTTAAACTTTAGTCTTTATATGTATCCGACACGATAAGCAAAATATGTAATGTTAAGTCTCGAAAGTTTGAAATCTATATTCATGTAATCAAGTTACCATTTGACCATGCCTGACGATTCACAAACATTTATGTGTACATAGATGTGTGTATATAATACTTATTAAGTGAAGGCGTTAACAAGGTATTAGATATATAATAATTTACAAGAATGTATTTTGTTTCAATATAAGTTTATTATGCTTATCGATGGATTTAGATGAAAATATCAAATGATTGATTTATAAGATACATTAAATTAGGATGAAGAGTCTCTGTTATGAGGTCCACTTTGAATTAGGAAACCCTTGCTTTTAACGGTATTCGGAATATTTGGAAAAGTGATTGTATATAAGAACAAAAGTGTTAATTATTGAGGATTAGACAAAAAGTTGGTGGAGCATTGAATTTCATAACCCTTGTTATTTGATTCGATCGATACTAAGTTATTTTATTTAGAAAGTTTAAGGGAACTAAAATAAACGTTAGCGTATAAAGGAATTATAGGTTTAGAGTGTAAACGTTACGTGTTTTATGTTTTTAAAATAGACTTTGAACTATTATTAGTTTGAAAAACTAAATATAATATTATTACGTTAATATTTCCATTATATACGATATATACGAGTTTATTTTTTTTATTAAAATGAAAATATATATATATATATTTTACGAGATGATGAATTATTATATTATAATTAGTCAACAAACGTTTTGATCTAAACTAATATCATTAAAATTGTTTTGATAAATAATGAGATTATGGTTTATAAAAGTAAATAACCAAAATACTCAAAAGATTAAGTTACACTTTGAGTGGGTTAATTTTTCATTTATTTAAGTCTATATTTTGATAAAGGTACGAGTCATAAAACGCCATGATTTAAAATAATATATTTTGATAAACAGCGAGTCACTGATTTATAGAAGTAAATGACCACAACGCTCAATTTTATAAGTTATATTTTTATAAAGAAAATTTATTGATGAGTAAGTCTAATTTTTGTAAAAGGTACACGTCGTGTAACGTAAAAGGCTTATTTTCTAAACGTACGAAAGTGCGCTCGAAAAACAGAAAGTGGTACATGAGTCGTGAGACCACGACCGTGTCATTTTTGTAAAAATTATAATTTTACCAGGAGCGTAAATATAATATAATATTTAATTAATTCTAAAGATTAAATATATTATATATTAATATATAAAAAAAACGTGTTATGTGTAAAGATATGAATGTCGGCAACGTTTTTTTTCATTTTTTTGCTAGTGCATATGAGCAAGTTGTGGGAGGCCACAATTCCTTTAAAAAGGCGAACGTACTCCATTCGTGATTCATTTTTTTTCTTTCTTCTCTGCATCTATCTACTTCTATATCTTACTCCGTATTATATATTTAATTTATATTATTTTCATTATTATTATTAAGATTAATATTAGTATTATTATTATTATTATTATTATGTATTATACATAAAATACTACGACAAGGGATACGCGCGAGCTATTGTAACATGGGTTTTATGAGTGGGATAGGACTAAGGAAATTATGAGTTATAGCTATGGAGGTGATGGGTAATGTTCATGGGTATGCTCATGAGATCAATCTAGTGTTTATCATCTTCGTCGTACCTTTCCTGCAATATTGAATCTCAATATTGATACGTGAGTACTCGTAAATTAAATTTTATATACTAATAGTGTATCCCTGACTAGTGCTCGAGAAAATAGGATTATGCATACTTGTACTTTTGATATTGCCCTTAGATAGGTTATATTGAATCTTGAATTAGTTACATCTGCGATTGAGATAAGATATAAGATATGCATGTCCTTGGAAAGTTAGCGAAAAATTAAGTACTTTTTCTTTAGATACCGAATGATTTTAACAGATAGATTAGAAGTTATAGCCGATTGAAGTTTTGTAAAAATGATTATTATTATCGTCGTTATTATCGTCGTTCCAAATTTTATCAAATTATTATTATTATTAATACCGTTTTTCAATAAAAGTATTATCTTTAAAAATTATTATTTTTATTATTATTATAGTTATTATCTTTACAATTATAATTAGTATTATTATTATTATTATCATTAAAAAAAATAGTTATTAGTATTATCATTATCATAATTATTAGTATTATTATAATTAGAACTAGTATTAGTAACACTTATTTATTATGATTACTATTATTATTATTAAAATAAACGCGATATAAAAGACGATTTAAAAACTATTAACAAATTGATTAGGAAATAATAAGTATGAGTATCATGATGAAATTAAATTATTGTAAGATAATGATTTAGATAAAATTATCGTTTTTATTATTTTTATCATTTCTATTATTATTAAAAGTATCGTTAGTATTAAAACTATCGTTTTATCAAAATTATCATTTTAATAGAAATGTCATTGTTATTATAAAATTTTATTTATTAATAAATGAATTATGTTATTTACTCTAATAAATCTTTTAAAAAATATTTTAAATATAAAACGACGATGTTCAAACTATATAATAATCATGTATAAATTTTGGAAATCATGTTTGAGTCAAACTGACTTTTGTTGACTTTTGCACATTAATCTCGAGCATTAGGATTGTGGTACACTATGACTTGACCTAATTTGTTAGACAAATATTGACCAACACATAAATATATATAATTAATTTAGGTTCGTGAATCCAAGGCCAACCTTGCATTTGTTCAATGACGTTATATGTATTTTTTACTACGAAATACAGTATGGTGAGTTTCATTAATCCCTTTTTAAATGCTTTAGCTATATATATTTTTGAGACTGAGAATACATGCGCTGCTTTTATAAATGCTTTACGAAATAGACACAAGTAATCGAAACTACATTCTATGGTTGGATTATCAAATCGAATATGCCCTTTTTATTAAGTCTGGTAATCTAAGAATTAGGGAACAGACACCCTAATTGACGCGAACTCTAAAGATAGATCTATCGGGCCCAACAAGCCCCATCCAAAGTACCGAATGCTTTAGTACTTCGAAATTTATATCATGTCCGAAGGAGGATCCCGGAATGATGGGGATATTCTTATATACATATTATGAATGTCGATTACCAGGTGTTCAATCCATATGAATGATATTTTGTCTCTATACATGGGGCGTATATTTATGAGAACTGAAAATTGAAAATCTTGTGGTCTATTAAAATGATGGAAATGATTATTTATGTTAAACTAATGAACTCACCAACCTTTTGGTTGACACTTTAAAGCATGTTTATTCTCAGGTGTTAAAGAATTCTTCCGCTGTGCATTTGCTCATTTTAAAGATATTACTTGGAGTCTTTCATAACATATTTCGAAGAACGTTGCATTCGAGTCATTGAGTTCATCAAAGATTATTATTAAATCAATTTATAGTTGGATAGTGGATATTATGAAATGGTATGCATGCCTGTCAATTTTTGATGTAAAGAAAGTTTGTCTTTTAAAAACGAATGCAATGTTTGTAAAATGTATCATATAGAGGTCAAATACCTCGCAATGTAATCAACTATTGTGAATCGTTTATAATGTATATGAACGGGTCCTTTCAGTTACATGACTTTGATTTTCTTACACGGTCAAGAAAATCATTCAAGTATTTGTGGGTTCCCTATCAATCTATGAATTCGCTCGTAGCCAGTCATGTTGCAAGTATTGTCATAGGCTTCACCAAGAATCAAATCTCCACCGGTTAGATAAGGACGACACTGATATTCTCCCTAGTCATTCTTTCAAAAGGAAGAGCGGGTTTAAAGGTTTGGTTTGCGGAGAAATGTGAAGGTTTTGATATGACAAAAAGGGTGATTTTTGAATCGTTGAAATTTAGAGAGATTCGATATATTTTGGTTTAATGAGGATATACTTTTTCTAGGAAAGATGGTACTCTATTTTCGTTAAAGAGTTCCTTTAGAGGGGGCTGATTTTTAGCGAAAACTTTACTTAGCTTCTTTTCTGCAATCCTCCTGGGTCACAATCTTCATTTTCTTTGGGAATATATGCTTTTATTCGAAGATTTTTCTCTTTTCTTTATTGGAGACTTTGGTCAACTTCTTTTCTTTTTTTTTTTTTTTTTTTTTGCATATCTCATCTTCATAATTTTGTCTATTTCTTCTTGTGCCTAGAGAGAAAGGTATTTCACCAGAAATAGGTCTTTTATGACCTATCAAATGCAGTCTGAAATTTCAGAATTTTTTCGACAAGTGTTTGAAGTAAACTTGGTCGATCTATCTCTTTGAATTTCTAGATTTTAGAAGTGAGAAAGGAAAGAGGGTGGAAAGGGTAACGTATTTGATAGTGAATTTAGGAGTGAGTATTTTCTGATTCATCAACTCTTTGGCGTGAATTGGTCGGTTTGAATGCGTGGAGTGAAAACGGAAACGAATGGTTTTTGTCTTTTCTATTCAGAATGACTTCAGAAGGAGTATCGCACCTACACCACGTATTGCGCTTACTAACCATTGGCCTCCAAATGTATGTCAAGGTCAAGCTCTAACTTTAAATGCTAACATCGGCACTCTCAACGGAAAAGATAGTGAAGCATTAAAAATGAATGCTTATTGGGCCATTTTTGGGTGCCTCACAACAATTATATTGGGTCGATAATGCCTAGTCCTGCAATGCTCTTTTAGAGAATCGGTTCATCCTTAAGAAGATTTCTGTCCTCATTTGTCTTAATTTTAGAACAAACACGCTTGATTTCGAAAGTACTTTTTCAGAAAGTATCATTTAGCCAAAATTTTTGAAAAATTTACGTTGAGGACGAAGAATCTAAATAGTAGGTATACTCGAAATGCTTAGTTAGATTTTAAGTTAAGAACATTTTTTGAGCATCCCATAGCTAATTACGGTGTACTACACCGCTATCTCACACTTAGAGGAACATTGTCCCTAATGTTCATTCTTAGATTTTAGGGAGCTAAAATTCCACACTTAGAGTTTGAACATGTTGGAAAATGTATCTAAGCTCAATATTGGGTTGGAATCTCACACTTAGTGATAAGCTTATGATAGGGTATATGATATGGCCGAAACGGACGGTTTTTATTGCGCGGTGTCATTAGGCCGCGGCTCGCCAGGATCAGCCACTCGTGGGAGAGGGTATAGTTTTAAATTTATATTTAGCGGGGCCTAAATCTTACTACTCCTTATATGTAAGGGAAGTATGACCTAGAGTCGTATTTTTGAGATATCAGTAACATCGAACCTATATTTTAGCCTAAGATAGTTAGGGAGTAGTGAATGTTTATTTGGGATTTTCTAGTTTATAAGATAGATAAAGTAAATGCGATAAAATTTGTAATTCAGATAAGGTTAAAGTAAGCGCATACTATGATTTCATCAGTTATTCTGCCGAGATTATGGAATGCTGACTCATGAATAGGCAAAGGCCTTGTATTTATTACACTGGTCCTAAACGCCCCTGTCATAAGACATGTCACTGGGTATTGCATTAGGCTTGAAGATTCTGAATAGACAGCAATGTCCCTTACCCCCGACGCCCGTGCAGTCTGACTACAGGCATACACATTCAGATGGCTCATCCAATTGAGCGACTCGGTTGGGTGACGTATTAACATTCCAAAATGGTCTAAAAATTCTTAAGCATAATAGAATACATGGTTTACCATATCCGAGAGACGTGATGTGTTTCAATGCTTTCGTTAATGATTGGTAAAAGATAGTTAGGCCCTTAAAAAGAGTTTAACCATAAAGAACACCATGGCCAAGTCAAGATGACTTCCATGAACATGTTCGGTTATCCTAACGGTACAATCCTTTATGTATCTAAACAAACAGTTCCTTAATTAACTAAGAATCCCTCAAGCGGGGTGCAATGCTTGAGACCGTGTTATGGTGCAGTGTACTGGTCAACACTAACCGTGTTCCATGGCCTTACTTAGTAGAGGTACAGCTTACAACAACCGCTGTGCTTCAGCGTGCACGTACGAAGTTTATATGCTTGGTGACTACACTAGCATGGTCTGGGACCGACAATGTGCTAAGGGTCTAGTCAGATGTTTCACTACGAAAGAGTCCTCAGTCGGAATCCAAAGCTTGATAGACTTACTACAACTGGTGTGCCTCAGTCGATCTTACGTTGTATCCGATAGACTTCTCTTACCAAGGGGTGACACAGATAGTGTACTCTGGATCGGGGTTCGCCACTTCCCAATTACAGAGCCTATAACTACGTTCTATTAGATGGAAAAGCGATTGAGTTTAAAGCATAATCGAAAAGCATTTCGACAGCATACACAAACCATAATAAAGATAACTACTCACTAATCATGACAACAATATAATAAAACATTATATAAGATAAAGGATAGAGGTACCAGTAGATTAAACGAGTTCCGAATACAAAAGTGACAACTTCAAGACTCTAGACCGCTCCTAATACAATCTTCAGCGTTCTTCTCCGGGTACTAGGTTTCCCGCACGGAGTCGAAGGCCTTGAGAGTATGACTAATATTGTACAAGAGAGGGAAAGAAGTGAATTGAAGTGTGTGTTGGAATGAATGACAAAGACCCATTAAATAGACTAGGAAAATGCCAAAATACGCCTGGCAGGCCGCATGGCAGGCCGTATGGTGGGGCGTATTTGGCAGGCCGTATGGCTGGCAGGCCGTATGGTGAAGGCACTTAGTGGGGCGTATCTGGCAGGCGGTATCCATAGAGGCAGGCCGTATGGCAAGCCGTATGGTGTGCTGGTCAGCCTTGATTCCCTGGATCGTAACTTGATTTCTTGTCTTTCACTGTTTTCGCTCTAGAATCTTCGTTTTAGCTCCGATTCTCTTGATTCTTTTTGCACCGCCTTCGTAATTACTTGTTTTTCAATTCTAACCGACGAAATCTAACTGACGAAGTGGGTATTTTGCCGATAAAGTTCGAATCTTTCTTGCTTTTGGGCCTTAATACCGGGGTGGAAACGTGACTTTTTAGCCGATATCAAATATCTCACACTTAGACTTTGCTTGTCCTCAAGCAAACTCTTGTTCTTAAGAATCTTTTCGGTGTTTCTTTTCTAATAGCCTAAGCGGTTTGCTTTTATTATAAGAGCAAAAAGATAGGGTGAGTCATCTATGTTAGGATTGAAATTATCTCTGCAAGCATGCGAGGAGGTTACATGACATAGGCTAGCTTTTACGGGTCACTCAAATCACTCAAGTATTTAGGGTTCCCTATAGATCTAAGAAATGAAGTACGCTCATAGCCAGTCATGCTGTACCCATCGTCATAGGCTTTATAAAGACTCAAATCCTTGTTGCTAATGCGAGAACGGTAGTAATCTCATCTTTATAGGTCATTTGTCAATGATGGAGAAGGAATTTTGGAGTGGTAGTGAAGTAGTTTTTGAAGGGTGAGATAACGGGTAATGTTGTCTTTATACAGACTTTTATTCGGATAGATAGGAGTACTGAAGTATTTTGAGGAGCACTTTTGAACTTTTTATTCATTTGGTAATCATTTTCGGTTGAGTTCTCTTCGGCTTTTCTCTTATTTAGTTCTGCTCCTTTTTTCAGAACTTGAAATTTTTTTTTTATTTTTTTTTGGAGACTCCATCTCGAGAAACTTTTTGACGGTAAACTTTTTCAAGACCTTTGTCATGATACTTGAGAGGTTTATAACATCGGGTTTTCAGACGGAATCTCATTTTCTGGGTTTTTCGAGAAATAGTAAAGGTGATATGGATGTGGTGGTGGAGTAGAAGTAGTGGAGGTGTGGAAGGTTTATGTATGACAAATGGGTAGCTCTTTTGATTACAACCGAACCACATTTCGCTGCTTGGAGATGTAGATCTAAAGCAAGTTCTGATTCTGAGCACAGGCATCGGCATTCTCAACGGAAAATAGTGAAGCATTAAAGATGAATGCTGGTCTTATTTGGGGTGCCTCACCATAATCAATTTAGATCGATAATGCCTTAGTCATGCAATGCTCTATTAGAGATTTCAATCTAACAAGAATTCCACCTTACTTAAGCCTTATTTTTATTGACAAACATTTTAGGTTTTCAAAAATACTCTTTCGAAAAGGGTTTCTTTTGCAAAAATTTTGAAATTTGGCTTAAGGACTTGGAATCTTCATAATGGTTTATTATAATACAGCATAAAAAGATACCAACATCCCACACTTAGACGAACATTGTCCTCAATGTTCCTAGTGTATCCCACACTTAGGAGTTTTAGTTGAAGATTTGGGAGTATTTGTCTAGTGTTTTGATTTTTGGTGTTATCCCACACTTAGTGATAAGCTAGGATGTGGCATATTTTGAATCTTGAGCTAGTAGCGAAAAGAAAGAAATACCCCTAGTAGATGCGGCTGGTTTCCTTGCTTCTTTATCGGCTCATTTGTCATCCTTTATTCTTCTACTCTACTTTATTGCATAGGTTGCCTCCTGAGAAGCGCTTTTGTTTAAGGTCGTTGGCTCGACCGTAGTGATGCTTCAAAAAGCGAACATTCCTCACTGATGGTTGCGATCTTGGTCTTCTCGAGGGAATGTAAGTCTTGGTGGATAAGTCCTGAGAAAGTGTCGGACCAACAGTGGTAACAAATCTGGTACTTCTCTTGAAGATCTTCTGAAGGATAAGTAGTGTGCAGTTTCGGCTCTTGACAAATCTTGAAGTCCGATGAGAATATGATCCACAGCTCTGCTGGTTGACCCATGAATGTCAATCATAGAAGCAGTGCTGGTGTTGATGATTTCTCTGATGGGATGCTCACGGAGGTCTTCAAACAATGTTAGAAACTATATCTTTAGAATTTCGAAGTCTTCAGAATGGTGATCTCCACAGTAGGAGTCTGTAGCTTTGCACAGATTAGTTAAGAGATGAAGCTGGAAAGAAGTGAACATCAATCCTGATCCGAGTATTAATTTCACCGTCTTTGAGTATATCTCCCGACATCCAGCTTTAAATGTGAAACTAGGATCCGTGGACTAGTGGAAGATACGTGATAGCTGCTTCGTAACATAGGTGGCAATGTTGACTCGATCTGGTTCAAGATGAGAGAACGGATTGTTTCGCCTTGCTTCCTTCATAACAACGTCTTGTAACTCTTTGATAATCAGATCAACGTGGTGATCAATTGTTACGTAAATCACTAGTCTGTCTGGTGTGCTTTCGAAATTATCTCTATCCAGAAGGGCGAAAAGACTGTGAATATCCTCGATCATTTGCAAGTCAGAGTGATAAGTCGGGCGGCCGGTGGAAAGATCCATGTGTGACGACTCGAAAATTTCCGACCAAATTTAAACTTAACCTTTATATGTTTCTGACACGATAAGCAGAATTTGTAATGTTGAATCTCAAAAAGTTTAGAACTACATTCATGTAATCAATTACCCTTTGACCGTGTTCGACGATTCACGAACAATTATGTGTATATAGATATGTATATATAATATATAATATTAACTGAAAACATTAACAAAGTATTAGATATATGATACTTTACATGAACATATTTGTTTCGATATATTTATCGACAGAATTAAGAGATAATATCAAATGATTGAATTATCAGATACATTATGATATGATTACGGGCCTATGTTATGAGGTCCACTGTGATTTAAGAAATCTATTCTTTTTGACAACTCATTACTTAACCAGTATGATAAAGATAACGATATTTATATTTTATTTTATTAAATATATATAACGATTTAAATTAATATTATATATTTTTATACGCGTATTATACGTACATAGTTTTATACTTTTACTATACTTTAACTTTACCTTTACTTTACTTTTACTTTACTTTAACTTTAATAATTCATACTTTAATAATTCACTTTAATAATTCATACTTTAATAATTCACTTTAATAATTCATACTTTAATAATTCACTTTAATAATTTATATTTTAATAATTCATACTTTAATAATTCACTTTAATAATTCATACTTTAATAATTCATACTTTAATAATTCACTTTAATAATTCAAAAATCTATTATAAATAGAATTCAATAGGTTTCATTATTTCATAGAAACTTGAAAATATATTTCTCTAAACTCTCTCAATCGAATTACATATATATATATATATATATATATATATATATATATATATATATATATATATATATATATATATATATATATATATATATATATATATATATATATATATATATATATTTACTTAGTACTATTTCAAGATATTATTAGTATACATAAAATACTACGACGGAGTTATATTCAGACGATTTTAAAATAAGTTTTCAAATTGGATATAGCTAAGGAAATTATGGGTTATAGCTATGAAGGTTATGGGTATTGATCAAGGGTATTGCTCGTGAGGTCAACCTAATGTTTATCATTTTCGTTGCGTCTACGTACTTTCCTGCAATATTGAATCACAATATTGATACGTGAGCATTCATATCTTATCTTTTATATATTAATAGTGTATCCTTGACTAGTGCCCGAGTATATATGATTATGCATGTTTGTATGCTTAGTTTCGTCGTTAAATAGTTTATGATAAATCACGAATTTGATACATATGCTACTGAGATAAGTTATATGATATGCATGTCGTTGAAAAGCTGAAGAAAAAAATTAATAACTTTTCATTTAGAAATCGTGTGGTTTCGATGAACGGATTAAAAGATATGGTCAACTGAATTATCATTAATTTTAATATTATTATTAAAACGATTATTATAACTGTTATCAGTTGATGTTATTACTAAAATTATCTTTATTACTAAAAATTAATATTTTTATTGAAACTATCATTTTATTATTTTTATCATTATTATTATTATCAATATTATTTTATCAAATAAATATGCGTAAAAAGATATTTTTACCACACGTAATGTAATTACATTAATAATACATACCACTATATTTTTATGATATTAAGTGAATTTTATAAATTTTATTACTTGAGATATGTAAAAGTATATTTTTATCATATATGAATTTTAATATAAATTTTTATTTATTAATAAATGACTTGTATTATTTAGTATAATAAGATCTGATAAATATATTTAAATATATAAAACTACTATATATAAGTTATATAATAAACATGTATAGATTTTGAAAGTCAATTTGGGTCAAGTTGACTTTTGTTGACTTTTGCATGTCGGTCTCGAGCATTATGATTGTGATACACTACGACTTGACCTAAATTGTTAGACAGATATTGACCAACATATAAATATATATACTTAATATAGGTTCGTGAATCCGAGACAAACACTGCACTTGTTCAGTGCCGTAATATACATAATTGCTACGAAATACAGTATTGTGAGTTTCATTTGCTCCCTTTTTATATATATTTTTGGGCTGAGAATACATGCGCTAATTTATAAATGTTTTACGAAATAGGCACAAGTACTAAAACTAATTCTATGTGGGTTTAAACCAGAAATATACCCTTAGCTTGGTAACATTAAACTACTTGTCTATGTACGGTAGGCGCGAATCCTAAAGATAGATCTATTGGGTCTGACAAACCCCATCCTGACTATGGGATGCTTTAGTACTTCGAGGTTATTTTAAACACACCTGATCTGGTGTACTTCAAAGGGTAAAACATGAACGTTAAGGCTTGTTACCGGGTGCCTACAACTTATAGAATACTTTTATACACTTGTGAGTGTACGGATATTTATAGAAACTGAAATCTTGTGGTCTATTACTATTACGGAAATGATGGATTATGATAAATTAATGAACTCATCAACCTTTTGGTTGACACTTTAAAGCATGTTTATTCTCAGGTATTAAAGAATTCTTCCGCTGTGAATTAGCTCATTTTAAGGATATTACTTGGAGTCATTCAAGACATACTTTGAAAGACGTTGCATTCGAGTCGTTGAGTTCATCAAGATTAATATTAAGTCAATTATAGTTGGATGTAATATGAAATGGTATGCATGCCGTCAATTTTTGATGTAAAGAAAGTTTGTCTTTTAAAAACGAATGCAATGTTTGTAAAATGTATCATATAGAGGTCAAATACCTCGCGATGTAATAAACTATTGTGAATCGTTTATAATGTATATGAACAGGTCCTTTCAGTTGGTATCAGAGCGGTGGTCTTAGCGAACCAGGTCTTGCATTAGTGTGTCTAACTGATAGTTGTTAAGATGCATTAGTGAGTCTGGACTTCGACCGTGTCTGCATGTCAAAAGTTTTGCTTATCATTTTTAGTCGGAAATCATCTACTTACCATCCTTAGGAAATTACCTGCTTATCATTCTTAAGTCTAGACGCGTTTTCCTACATTTATTGCATAATAGTGTATAGACGAATTCTTATCTTAGCATATCTGTTACTGTGAACTTTGACTGACATCTTTCAAAGATTCCTTCGTAATTTATGGGATTTTGGTATTATATATACATATGTAAATTATATATTGAAGAATACCAAATCTAAATTCTACAATCTATTTCTTACCAAAAAAATTCTTTCCCTGATCATACAAGATGGATCCCTCAACCAGTTCGAGTTCCTCGAATTCCGACAGCTATGCCGATATGGATTTCCACATGAGCTCCGAAAGCAGCGTGACCGGAATGGATCAACCAATTAGCCATCATCTATTCTGGATGAATTAGGGATGGGTTCGTAATCTACTTAACCATTGGAGACAAGAAGAAGGCGATCCCTTTCATCCACCACATTGCCCTCTTGGCAATGAACCTGAAGCACTTACCGGCGAACCTGTCCGGAACACCATTTTCTCTCTCATTTCCAGAGTATCTCGTCATGATTATATACTACACCAAATTCTAGATCTTATTTATCCGCTCGTCCGAACCGACAATCACCCCGGTGTAATAGAAGAAGTCAACGAGCTTCGCGCTCGGGTAGTGGCTTTGGAGAATATGGTGCAAAGGTTACAAACACCAGCAGTAGCACCAGCTGCATAACCAGTACCACCATAAACAACATCAACAGTACCATTACCACCACCAACAACAACCGCATCGCAAACCTCAACTTCACAATCTGTCCCACGAGCATCGACGTCATACGCCATGTAGATACCAAGGAATACCACAACGATGAAGTATTGATTCATAACTTCATTGGGGAAACATTCTACGGCGATTATGTAATTTCTAAAGTTTAGAAATTATCTATCTTAGCCTTAACCATAAATCAAATGAGTTTAATTTAATATTAACTCATTAAATCAATATTACATCTGAAGAAATATACACATATATATTTCCATAAAGACTGTAATAAAATTCTTTTGTACAAAATATTAATTGTGAAATTTTTTTTAACGGGTAGGTAATACCCGAGAGATATATAAATTCACAATTAATATATTACATTCTTCGAATCTGATTCAACAAATAATCCATTATACTCCCTACTTTCACAACAATATACATTCTTTTATAGAAATCAAAACAACCATACTCATTCAAAATCTAATTACATATTCTGATTTTGAAATCTCAGAATTCGATTCAAGATATAACCGAAAGCATCACTCTTAGATTCCTACATCTTTCAAAACTATACTTTGACTTCAAAACTGTCCTAGAACCTCATTTCTATTCATGAAACTCACAAAAATATTTGTATCATTCAAAATCTTAGAACATCATATGCATATTAACAATTACAATATGTGTTCAAACACTTCGAAATTCCTAAAGACATGCGAGATGATGATCCAACCACATATTACCCACTGTCATGCATCTGAAAAGCTCTCGAAACCAAAGTTATAGTTTAACACGTATCCGTGTCAGATCCTTTGATATTTATTACCAAATATAATTTTTCAATCTCTTTCCAAAATAGACAGTTTTGTCACAGCTCCAGCAAATCACCTTCATTTGTTTATACGAATAAACCTTATTATAACAATTACCCCTTCATCATTGTTACCGGGGAACCTTTCATATCTCGCCACATTAGCAGTAAACTTATCAACAACTTCATTAACCTTCGACTTAAGCCTCTCCGAAAAGCCACTATACTTATTCATTAAAACCCCATCATGTACTCACCTACATCCTGTAACAATAATTGTCACACCAACTACTGGGAATTAGCAATCAGTATTTTGAATTTCGCGACAATTTTACGTCAAAAGTTATACATATAACGTCTATCTCCTAGACTTACATACTTCGAATGTGAATTTTCTGAAAAACATCCCAAACTATGAACTAGTTCTCCGAAATTGGAAAAATGCTGATGAAGCAGCAAAAACTGTAAATGACTTTAACAGTCAAAAGTTTGATGATAAAGAATAGTATGGAGGTAAAGCTGAGAAAAAGAGAAGGTTTGAAACTGGAAAACGAATTGAGCAGACCATGAAGGAGGCTGTGGACAAATCACAAAGACTAAACCTGCCTTCAAAGGATCCAAATGATTCAGTGTCTACTGAAATCGTTAGCAAACACCTTACTTCATATTCTAAACCTTCACAGACAAATCTTCTTCATCATCCATATTATCGTATCTTTTATTATAATATCTTCGATATTCCTGAAGATATTTTCACAACTATTCTTATCCGATATCTTTTATCTCTTCGTAATATCTGCGTTACAACATAAAAAGAAACTGTGTTAGTTTCTAAATTAAAAAAAAAATTTGAATTTAAAATAGGAATGTTTTTGAAGTAGTGTTGGGAACTGAAGCATGAGTTAGTATAATATAATGACACTTGATCAACGTGATTATATTACAGTAAGTCATGCTGAGTTTCTAATGGAACGTGATGATTCACAGAACATACCGTCATCATGTACTGTTTACACGACTCTTACATTCTACCCAATTTTCAAACATATTAAGAACATATCATCTTGATAGCTCTATATTTTCGGATATTCTGGTAATTTGCCAAATCAAGATCGTGCCATTACGATTTTCTTCTTGGAACATTAACTATGTTCATCCAAAAATTCATATCTACGAATTCTGGACTATTATCCGCTTGACTTAAGATCGGGAAGAGAAAATGAAAGCATGAAGCTCCGAAATATAATGGAGAATATAAAGCCCGATAACAACCCCGAAATTACAAACCGTGTATATAAATGCGTATAGCAATATAAAGACACGGGAGAATGAAAAACACAATAACCCCAAGGTAATGGTAGAAGAAAATAACTTCCTCCGGTGGTAGATGAAAAAGAAGAATGACAGATATGAAAGTTAAAAGTATATCAAGAATCAATACTGGATGAAGCATATTAACGACTGCTTTTAAGTATGAATTGGGGAGAAAGACTAGAAGGTGTGAGCTGTGGAAATAAAGAAACGAAGGGGGTGGAATTATAGTAAAATATCAGACAGAGAAATCGAGACAGATTATCGCATTTAATCAAAGAAGATCCTGATTTCCTTAATCGCCGAAGAACCAAATCTTATTGCAAAGATTTTCTTTAAATCCCATGAATTCCGGAAATCAATCATAACTACGTCATCGGTTAAAACGAATATACGTTTACTCATTTCACTCTCTTGCGATAGCTTCACTTATACTCTTCGCGTAATCAAATTGTTTTATCTATATTACTCAATGATGATAAAACTCTATTTATCAACTCATATTCGTCATGAAAACATTTTTATAGTTAGCCATGACGACCTCGATCAAATTTCGGGACGAAATTTCTTTAACGGGTAGGTACTGTGACGACTCGGAAATTTCCGACCAAATTTAAACTTAACCTTTATATGTTTCTGACACGATAAGCAGAATTTGTAATGTTGAATCTCAAAAAGTTTAGAACTACATTCATGTAATCAATTACCCTTTGACCGTGTTCGACGATTCACGAACAATTATGTGTATATAGATATGTATATATAATATATAATATTAACTGAAAACATTAACAAAGTATTAGATATATGATACTTTACATGAACATATTTGTTTCGATATATTTATCGACAGAATTAAGAGATAATATCAAATGATTGAATTATCAGATACATTATGATATGATTACGGGCCTATGTTATGAGGTCCACTGTGATTTAAGAAATCTATTCTTTTTGACAACTCATTACTTAACCAGTATGATAAAGATAACGATATTTATATTTTATTTTATTAAATATATATAATGATTTAAATTAATATTATATATTTTTATACGCGTATTATACGTATATAGTTTTATACTTTTACTATACTTTAACTTTACCTTTACTTTACTTTTACTTTACTTTAACTTTAATAATTCATACTTTAATAATTCACTTTAATAATTCATACTTTAATAATTCACTTTAATAATTCATACTTTAATAATTCACTTTAATAATTCATACTTTAATAATTCACTTTAATAATCATACTTTAATAATTCACTTTAATAATTCATACTTTAATAATTCATACTTTAATAATTCACTTTAATAATTCAAAAATCTATTATAAATAGAATTCAATAGGTTTCATTATTTCATAGAAACTTGAAAATATATTTCTCTAAATTCTCTCAATTGAATTACATATATATATATTTACTTAGTACTATTTCAAGATATTATTAGTATACATAAAATAATACGACGGAGTTATATTCAGACGATTTCAAAATAAGTTTTCAAATTGGATATAGCTAAGGAAATTATGGGTTATAGCTATGAAGGTTATGGGTATTGATCGAGGGTATTGCTCGTGAGGTCAACCTAATGTTTATCATTTTCGTTGCGTCTACGTACTTTCCTGCAATATTGAATCACAATATTGATACGTGAGCATTCATATCTTATCTTTTATATATTAATAGTGTATCCTTGACTAGTGCTCGAGTATATATGATTATGCATGTTTGTATGCTTAGTTTCGTCGTTAAATAGTTTATGATAAATCACGAATTTGATACATATGCTACTGAGATAAGTTATATGATATGCATGTCGTTGAAAAGCTGAAGAAAAAAATTAATAACTTTTCATTTAGAAATCGTGTGGTTTCGATGAACGGATTAAAAGATATGGTCAACTGAATTATCATTAATTTTAATATTATTATTAAAACGATTATTATAACTGTTATCAGTTGATGTTATTACTAAAATTATCTTTATTACTAAAAATTAATATTTTTATTGAAACTATCATTTTATTATTTTTATCATTATTATTATTATCAATATTATTTTATCAAATAAATATGCGTAAAAAGATATTTTTACCACACGTAATGTAATTACATTAATAATACATACCACTATATTTTTATGATATTAAGTGAATTTTATAAATTTTATTACTTGAGATATGTAAAAGTATATTTTTATCATATATGAATTTTAATATAAATTTTTATTTATTAATAAATGACTTGTATTATTTAGTATAATAAGATCTGATAAATATATTTAAATATATAAAACTACTATATATAAGTTATATAATAAACATGTATAGATTTTGAAAGTCAATTTGGGTCAAGTTGAGTTTTGTTGACTTTTGCATGTCTGTCTCGAGCATTATGATTGTGATACACTACGACTTGACCTAAATTGTTAGACAGATATTGACCAACATATAAATATATATACTTAATATAGGTTCGTGAATCCGAGACAAACACTGCACTTGTTCAGTGCCATCATATACATAATTGCTACGAAATACAGTATTGTGAGTTTCATTTGCTCCCTTTTTATATATATTTTTGGGCTGAGAATACATGCGCTAATTTATAAATGTTTTATGAAATAGGCACAAGTACTAAAACTAATTCTATGTGGGTTTAAACCAGAAATATACCCTTAGCTTGGTAACATTAAACTACTTGTCTATGTACGGTAGGCGCGAATCCTAAAGATAGATCTATTGGGTCTGACAAACCCCATCCTGACTATGGGATGCTTTAGTACTTCGAGGTTATTTTAAACACACCTGATCTGGTGTACTTCAAAGGGTAAAACATGAACTTTAAGGCTTGTTACCGGGTGCCTACAACTTATAGAATACTTTTATACACTTGCGAGTGTACGGATATTTATAGAAACTGAAATCTTGTGGTCTATTACTATTACGGAAATGATGGATTATGATAAACTAATGAACTCACCAACCTTTTGGTTGACACTTTAAAGCATGTTTATTCTCAGGTATTAAAGAATTCTTTCGCTGTGCATTAGCTCATTTTATGGATATTACTTGGAGTCATTCAAGACATACTTTGAAAGATGTTGCATTCGAGTCGTTGAGTTCATCAAGATTAATATTAAGTCAATTATAGTTGGATGTAATATGAAATGGTATGCATGCCGTCAATTTTTGATGTAAAGAAAGTTTGTCTTTTAAAAACGAATGCAATGTTTGTAAAACGTATCATATAGAGGTCAAATACCTCGCGATGTAATCAACTATTGTGAATCGTTTATAATGTATATGAACGGGTCCTTTCACCATGTGCTTCCAGATGAGAGTCAGTAGTGCTCATTGGTTTCGTGAGAACGGAAGTGCAGATCCGGGTAAGGCGTTGTAAACCCTAGAGTAAATGATCTTCTGATCTCGATAGAATCTTGTTTTGAGAATAGTGCGAACTACTGAATTATGCTCTCGTTGCCTTTCTTCGTGATAGATATGATCGTGAAGAGAATTGATAAAGTCTTGAATGCGTTCTTCTAGGATTTCAACATCATTGTCTTCTCTTCAGAGATAGAGGTGGTGCTCTTCTCTGATAGCCATAATTCGTTATGTTAAGCGTAGCGAAAAGTCAATGGTTGACTTTCGGATGGCTTCGAGAATGTCTTCAAATTCATCGGTATCATTGATGAAGGTGATCATGTCTGCATGTGTGGATATAACTGGAATTCAATCTGAAAAAGAGTCCGGATCCCCTTGATCTGCTTTAGTTAGAGAGTGTGAGTTAGTCAGAATGTCTCCATGATGCTCTTCCTCGTCATCAGCGGTATCTTGCTCTGATGAACGGGTTTCTTCAGTATTCTGATTCTCTACTTTGATACTTACAGGATCAATTTCTATATCCTTAACCTCAGCCTTGTCGGTCTTTTTCTTGAAGCGAATGATTAAACTGTGATCTTCCGCCTTAAGCCTCATTATTTCTTCATGACGCTCAATGCTTGGAGCAGGTATTGTCACAGTTTCTTTTACGTCTTCCATTTCCTCTTCCTCCTCAGATTCTTCCTCTTCCTCTATTTCTTCGCCGGGATCCTCTTCTTCCATTTCTGGGTCGTCTACAGACTGTGATTCGACACCCATTTTGACATCATCGGCTGGTTGTGAAGACTCATCATCGGAAGTGATCCGTCTAGTGGAAATAGCAAACATCTCTGCCTGTCCAGAAAGATCGGTTGGTCGGTCAATTTTGAATGTAACGCTCTCCCCATGCGATCGTAAGATCATGGTTTGATTGTACACATCAATGACAGTCCTAGCCGTATTCATGAAAGGTCTTCCTAACACTATTGGGTTGTGTAGGTCTTCCTTGATATCCATCACTACGAAATCCGTAGGGTACAAGAATTTGTCGACTTTCACTAAGACGTTCTCAACTATGCCCTTAGGATATCGAATTGTATAATCGGCAAGTTGGATTGTCATTTTGGTTGGTGACAAGTCTCCTAACTCTAATCTCTTGTAGAGAGAGTAGGGGATTAGGTTGATACTTGCTCCTAAATCTGCTAGCGCATGAATGGTTCCAGATTGGTAGATTGAACACGGGAAAACGAATCGGCCCGTATCTCCTAGCTTAGGTGGTAGAGAGTTTCTGAGTAATGCAGAGCATTCTTCACTCAGTGGAATTTTGTTAGAGTCTGGTATCCTCTCCTTTGTAGAAAGAAGCTTTCGGATGTATCTCTTCTAGTTGGGAACTTTGGACATGGTGTCCAAGAATCTTCCGTCAAGTTTGAAGGAATCAAGCTTGGATGGTTCTTCTTGTAGCCTCCCAGGATAAGGTACGCGAACTGGAGTTTCAGGAGTCAGCTTCTAAGTGTATGTCGATTTGTTCTTGAGCCTAGTTGACATTCTCCTTGGTTCTTCCTCTGGAATTACGGAATCCATTTGCTTTGCTTCTTCTATGTGGGGATTTTGGATAGTATTACTTGGCAAAATTCCCTGCAGTCGGGTTTCAAGGTGTTGTGATAACTGTCCGAGCTGCGTTTCCAAACTTTTGAGCAGAGCCAATTGATTTCTCATTAGTATCTCCGTCTAATCTTGTCTGGTTGCAGTTCTCTGATTTAGCTGTTGTTGTCCTTGGATGAACTGAGTTAACTGATCATCAGCTCCGAGAGTGGGGTTAGCTACTTTTGTAATCTGGGTGGTAGGGGAATTTTCCTTAACTGGGGGACCAGTGAGTGGAAGTGGTTGATTGTAGGTCAATTGAGATTGCTGGGATGGATAAGATGGATAGCGATAGCGAAAAGGTTGATTGCTTCGCTGAAATTGATTGACCCTAGGTGGTTGATTGAATCCGGGATTTGGTGGACGAGCTGGGTATTGGACGTAATAGATTGAACCGTCAGGGTTTTCGTACTCAACTTGATAATCTTCAGTAGGTTGCGGGTTGGTCCAATTAACACAAGCCTGAGCTTGGTTAACCTGCTGCAGCTGCGTCTTCAATTCTCCGAGTTGTTTGGCAAGAGATTCCATCTTATCCGTGAGGGATTTGATGGCCTCCGTTTGATTATTAGGTGCGTAGAGTGGTGCAGATGATGAAGTTGTTTCACCACTGTTCCAGTCATGATGATGCATCGTCATGTTCTCGAGCAATTCCCATGCTTCATCTGCGGTTTGGTTCATCAGATTCCCTTGAGCTGCTGCATCGATCGTCGTCCTATGATTTACCGTAAGACCATTGTAGAAGGTGCAGATTTGGGCTGACCGTTCTAACTGGTGATTAGGGAATTTCTTCAGCAGGGTTTTGAAATGCTCCCATGCGGTGTAAAGAGATTCATCATAACTTTGTTTGAAGTTAATGATGTCATTCATCAGTTTGGTTTGTTTAGAAGGAGGGAAATATTTGGTTAGGAATTTAGTAGCCATCTCCATCCATGACGCGATGGAATCTTTTTCCAATCCTTCAAACCAAGTTTGTGCATGATGAGTGAGAGAATAGGGGAACAAGTATAGCCGGACTATATCTTGTCCTATCCCTGGCTGTTTGTAGGAGTTTGAAAGAGATATGAATTTATCAAGGTGAGAATTAGGATCTTCATTCGGTAATCCATGAAACTGACAGCTATTCTGAATGAGTTGGATGATGTGATGTTTTAACTCGAACGAGTGTCCTTGAATCTCTGGAAATCTGATTGGTCCTCCTCGACCTTCAATCGAGGGTTTGGTATTTTCTGCTAAAGTAACGAGTAACGCCATTTGGTTTCTGATTCTCGCTTCCTTGCGTGCTTTAGAGATTATTGCGTCTGGATCAGGTACGAATAACAACGGCCCTGGTCTAGATCGGGTTTGGGTCATACACTAGGTATACCTTTTTGTTTTTAATTTTTCGCAAATAAGCTAAATTATAATAAGCTAAACTAAACTAAGTTATTCTAAGATAATCTAATGTTAATCTAAAGTAATCTAAGGTAATCTAATCTAAGGTAGTCTAAAGTAATCTAAGGCAATCTAATTTAATTAACTAACTATCCTATGGTGGAATATGTTTTTGGTTCTGTCTACTGATTCCATGGTATTTCGGTAACAGAGCTTCGCACGAACTATTCAACAAACCAAGTGGCCAGGCCGACTACGGAGAGGCAGGATCCTTTTGGTCCCAATATAATTGGCGACTGTTCGGAAAATCCAATAACCAAGTCCGTGTATAATTGTCTTTCTTAGACACCACTAAATGCTTGTGAATAAGTTTGATAGAGAGCAGTATTGCCTGATACCAGTTCCCCGGTAGCGGCGCCAAAAACTAGTCATCTCTCTTGATATGACCGAAACGGACGGTTTTTATTGCGCGGTGTTGTTAGGCCGCAGCTCACCAGGATCAGCCACTCGTGGGAGAGGGTACAATTTTAAATTTATATTTAGCGGGGCCTAAATCTTACTACTCCTTATATGTAAGGGAAGTATGACCTAGAGTCGTATTTTTGAGATATCAGTAACATCGAACCTATATTTTAGCCTAAGATAGTTAGGGAGTAGTGAATGTTTATTTGGGATTTTCTAGTTTATAAGATAGATAAAGTAAATGCGATAAAATTTGTAATTCAGATAAGGTTAAAGTAAGCGCATACTATGATTTCATCAGTTATTCTGCCTAGATTATGGAATGCTGGCTCATGAATAGGCAGAGGCCTTGTATTCATTACACTAGTCCTAAACGCCCCTGTCATAAGACATGTCACTGGGTAATGTGTTAGGCTTGAAGATTCTGAATAGACAGCAACGTCCCTTACCCCCGACGCCCGTGCAGTCTGACTACAGGCATACACATTTAGACGGCTCATCCAATTGAGCGACTCTATTGGGTGACGTATTAACATTCCAAAATGGTCTAAACTTTCTTAAGCATAATAGAATACATGGTTTACCATATCAGAGAGACGTGATGTGTTTCAATGCTTTCGTTAATGATTGGTAAAAGATAGTTAGGCCCTTAAAAAGAGTTTAACCATAAAGAACACCATGGCCAAGTCAAGATGACTTCCATGAACATGTTCGGTTATCCTAACGGTCCAATCCTTTATGTGTCTAAACAAACAGTTCCTTAATTAACTAAGAATCCCTCAAGCGGGGTGCAATGCTTGAGACCGCGTTATGGTTCAGTGTACTGGTCAATAGTAACCATGTTCCATGGACTTACTTAGCAGAGGTACATCTTACAACAACCGCTGTGCTTCAGTGTGCACGTACGAAGTTTATATGCTTGGTGACTACACTAGCATGGTCTGGGACCGACAATGTACTAAGGGTCTAGTCAGATGTTTCACTACGAAAGAGTCCTCAGTCAGAATCCAAAGCTTGATAGACTTACTACAACTGGTGTGCCTCAGTCGATCTTACGTTGTATCCGATAGACTTCTCTTACCAAGGGGTGACACAGATAGTGTACTCTGGATTAGGGTTCGCGACTTCCCAATAACAGAGCCTATAACTACGTTCTATTAATTAGAAAAGCGATTGAGTTTAAAGCATAATCGGAAAGCATTTCGACAGCATACACAAACCATAATATTATTTCGGCATTATAACTGCTTACATCATAGCATACACTAAAGATAACTACTCGCTAATCATGGCAACAATATAATAAAACATTATATAAGATAAAGGATAGAGGTACCAGTAGATTAAACGAGTTCCGAATACAAAAGTGACAACTTCAAGACTCCAGACCGCTCCTAATACAATCTTCAGCGTTCTTCTCCGGGTACTAGGTTTCCCGCATGGAGTCGAAGGCCTTGAGAGTATGACTAATATTGTACAAGAGAGAGAAAGAAGTGAATTGAAGTGTGTGTTGGAATGAATGACAAAGACCCATTAAATAGACTAGTAAAATTCCAAAATACGCCTGGTAGGCCGTATGGTGGGGCGTATTTGGCAGGCCGTATGGCTGGCAGGCCGTATGGTGAAGGCACTTGGTGGGGCATATCTGGCAGGCCGTATCCATAGAGGCAGGCCGTATGGTAGGCCGTATGGCAAGCCGTATGGTGTGCTGGTCAGCCTTGATTCCCTGGATCGTAACTTGATTTCTTGTCTTTCACCGTTTTCGCTCTAGAATCTTCGTTTTAGCTCCGATTCTCATGATTCTTTTTGCACCGCCTTCGTAATTACTTGTTCTTCAATTCTAACTGACAAAGTGGGTATTTTGCCAATAAAGTTCAAATCTTTCTTACTTTTGGGCCTTAATACCGGGGTGGAAACGTGACTTTTTAGCCAATATCAGTATAGTTTAAGGATATTACGAAGCAAAATATATAAACGAAGAGAAAGAAATGAATTACTCCCTTGGGTGCAGCTGTGAGCTAAGGATCTGAAGGTAGATTGAGTCGGAACCATATTCTGCTGGATTCGAATCGGTCTTCTTGAAGTGTACTCAAGCTCATTAAGGCGTTCTCATCCTCCATACACCATCCACAAATAACTTGCAATGAAATAATCAACGAGTTTCCTTTTCGTTTCATCATTATTCAAAGAGTCTCCACCACAGCATCAATAACTGTCTATTACTTTTAAAAATGGAAAAGATCAAACCTAGACAGGTGATTAAGCTTTAGGCCATAGACTCACTGATTTGCGGTTTGATGAAAAAGTTATTTGAAAACTTGATGGTTTCAAAATTAAGTTTTGAAAATTCAACAAATTATTGTATGACTAAAAAGCTTAATCCCACACTTAAAGTGTTGACTGCCTTTAATTTTAAGACTTTTGAAATAATGTAATTAATTCACTTAAGCCCAAGACAAGTAGGAGAAGTGAATTCGTCCTAAGAAACGTTGAAAATTTTATTTTAAGTTTCACTTTTCACTTATTTAATTAACCTAATTATCCTAATCTAACTACTACTAAAGCTATAGAAAAATAAGTACACGGGTTGCCTCCCGAGAATCGCTTATTTTTGTCCGAGTCACGAGCCTGACTCTAGCCTTATTTCTCAGGAAATCTTGGCAGCTCCCTTGCATCCATCATTAGACACAAGAGGTAATATTGGAACATACCGATGAGATTGAAGCAGACATAGAATAAGGTATGTCCAATGAGAGGAGAAGGTGGTTTGAAGTGAATGCTTTGTTTAACTTGAGGTATAACAATGCTATTAATTTCTTCTAGCTCCTTGATTGGAACGGGATGGTCAAAGGGGTCATCATCACTCCATGATGTGTATGTCATTATGTATCTGAATGATGGTTTATAGGGTTTCCCTGACTCAAAACCCGTCTTTCTTCTTTGTAACTTCAAGTTGGCCGTAATGTTGTACTCTAGGCATGGAGGTGGGACGATGTCCATTGACGTCTCCAATATGGTAGCAACATTAACAACTTCTTAGGTGCTAGAATCCTCCATCTCTTTCTTCTTATCCGGGCTCTCCATTTAAATTTTTTTTCATCCA
This sequence comes from Rutidosis leptorrhynchoides, assembly GCF_046630445.1. Lineage (NCBI taxonomy): Eukaryota > Viridiplantae > Streptophyta > Magnoliopsida > Asterales > Asteraceae > Rutidosis > Rutidosis leptorrhynchoides. The sequence continues at coordinate 273,387,803 of NC_092341.1, read as the reverse complement.
CCTCCTCGTCACTCTGGTCGGGAGTTTCAAGAATAAATTAGTTCAGAGAGATCTTCTAGAACGAAGTCCTCTCTAGTCATTAAAAGATCAAAATAAGGTGGAAATGAAGATTGGGTTGGTGTGGAATGGTTATTCTTCTCGTCTTCTACTTCTATCTTCTTCTCTTCATTCTCGGAATAAAAGGTGACTTTCCTAGTGGAGATGGTATTTATTTCGCCGTTCCCATCAGAAGGACATACAGACTCGTCGATCGTGAAAGTGACCTCTTCTCCATGGGTTCTCAAGGTGATAGTCAGTGAATAAATGTCAACGATGCTTTGGCTGTATTCATGAAAGGCCTTCCTAAGATGATAGGGGTTTTCATGTCTTCTTTAAAATCCATAACCACAAATTCGGTCGAAAAAAGGAATTTTTTAACCTTAACCATGACGTTCTCAGCTATTCCCTTCGGATATCTAGTGGATTGGTCAGCTAGCTGGATGCTCATTTTAGTAGGGTTAAGGTTTCCAATTTCGAGCCTCTGGAACAGTGAGTAGGGAATGAGATTGATGCTGGCACCAAGGTCAGCGAGAGAATAGATTGTCCCAGATTGGTAGATAGAACAAGGAAGGGTAAATCGTCATGTATCCCCTAGTTTTTCAAGAAGAGTATTTAAGAGAATGGCGTAACACTCCGCGTTCAGTGGGACATTGGGTACTTCGGGTACCTTATCCTTGGTTGATAGGAGTTTTCTAAAATACTTCTTACTATGAGGATTTTTAGACACAATGTCCAAAAATTAACCGTCAAGCATGAAAGATTTCATCTTGTTATGTTTTTACTTGAGACGGCCCGAGAATGGAATGGGTATTTTCCCAGTAGGTTTAGGTGATGACTCAATGACTATTACCGAACGGGTATTAGTTAGTTTCTTCTCCTTAGAAGAAACTGAAGGTTGGCTATGTGCCACCTTTGAGTCATTTTTAGGACAACCTAGAGAATCGAGACGTTGATTTAGCTGGCTTATTTGATTTTCAAGACTATTCAAGTGATTAGTCATGACTAAGTCAGCTGTGTCTTGTCTTTCTGTGATCATGTGAATGATTCGTAGTAGGACATCATCTGGACTTGTCCTTGATGGGATATTGGGTTTGGTAGGTTGGTTAGGATGAGCTAGGATCTTATCGGAGTATACAACAGAGTCCTCACATTCAGCCTCGTATACCATGGCCGGATGTGAGTCAGTACAATTCTGGCATAATTGCACTTGGGACACATGTTGCGGAAGTGTCTTTAGCTCTCTGACTTCTTTGGTGAGGTTTTCTATTTGGTCCAAGAGAAATTTGATGGTTTTATTTATGTTAGGATCGGAGGCGGAAAGCGGTGTTGATGATGAAATGTGCTCTTCCGTGTTCCAATTGTGATGGTGCATAGTCATCTCCTCGATCAATCTCCAGGCCTCGTCAGCAGTGAAGTTAATGAAGTTACCTTGAGAAACAGCATCAAGAATAGACTTGTTGTTCTAATTCAGACCTTTGTAGAAGGTCAAAATTTGAATAGAGCTCTCAAGACGGTGGTTCGAGCATTTTCCCATGCAGTGTAGAGTGATTCATCGTATGCTTGTTGAAAGTTTACGATATCATTCCTAAATTTGATTTGTTTTGATGGGGGAAGTACTAAATTAAGAAAGTTGTCGCCATTTCCTCCCATGAGGTGATAGAGTTGGGTTCTAACCCCTCGAACCAGGTTTTTGTATGAAGAGTTAAGGAATAGGGGAACAGATACAGACGAACTACATATTGTTCAACCCTGTTTTGATTATATGAGTTGGATAAGGAGAGGAATCTGTCTAAGTGAGAGTTGGGATCATCAATTGGTAAGCCATGGAACTGGCATCGGTTGTGAATAAGTTGTATGATGCTATGTTTAAGCACAAAAGACGCTCCGTTAACCTCTGGATAGCGTATCAGTCCTGCTCGTTCTTCTAACGAGGGTTTGGTGATGTCAGCGAGAGTGATGTGTGCGGCCATCGTCGAACTATCATCAGGTAAGTGTGGATCTCGTCGGATGGGTACAACGTATGATATCGGATAGAAGAAAGGATGTGTCGAAAGAATTCTTAGTGGTCTAAGTAGGTTAAACCATCCTAAAGGTTCACTAATATAGAAGTTCATATTAAACTTTTTAATATTAATTTAATCTAAGCTAGTATTGTCTAACCTAACTACAGTAAACAAGTAACTTCTGACAAAGCTAGTCTCAGTCAAAAGGGTCTCTTAAAAACTAACTAATCTAAACAGGCTCCAAATCGTACTACCACCAAAATTTTACTCTTACCTATGATATGCCCGAATCAGACGGTTTATTTATGCAGTGTCATTAGTTCGCAAGGTGTCGACACAAACTTATCAACAGAGTTTTAAATTTATATTTTGCTGGGCCTAAATCTATTATTCCTACCTATGGGTTAGCAAGGGTAAATATGACCTAGGGTCGTTCTTTGAGCGGTCGAATTTGAAACGGAGCTTATTCAGATAATTTAGTAATTAAGATTGGGTTGTACACAATTTAGTATCCAAGACTAGTGGCCAGGTACACCTTGTGTAGAGAGGCAGGATCCTTTTAGTCCCAATAAATTGGCGACCGTTCAGAAAATCCAACAACCAAATTCAACCGGTTTATTCTAGACACCACTTTATCCATAATATCAAATTATGTAAAGGAAATAGTTGAGTTGATTTGATTTATAATTTTATTTAAAATATTAAAGCAATATAATTAAAATAAGCTAGCTAGCATGCAACATCCAAGGACAGAGAAGACGTGGTTCACCATGATTTAAGATAACGTAGTGTCGGCACGATTGCGAGACACTTATTGGATAGATATACATTGGTGTAAACACTAGATTCTCTATTAATTGATTTCTCGATTAGCATGTCACGAGGAACTAGGCTATCGTGATTCTAATTTGATGGACTATGCTCAACTCCCGACGCTTTATCCGGTTTAAGGATATAAGCGGCCCATCTTGGATGCAATGCATACCTTGATCGCACGAATAAAGTAGCATAGTCACATACACACACACACACACACATATATATATATATATATATATATATATGTATGTATGTATGTATGTATGTATGTATGTATGTATGTATGTATATAATATCCAACCTTTCTTAAAACTTTAGTTTATCACCTAAGTGAGTGGTTATGATTGTGTTTCGAATTCCTTTCTGTCAGTGGTTTGGTAAAATCTAAGGGTTTACAGACAAATTAGAACCTCTAATAGTTCTCAGTTATTCTTAAAGATTTATAAGCTTACTTTGTATTGTAGTGCATTATATTCTCATTTATGATTTAAACCAGCCCTTACTTAAATCTACCCAATAAGTCCCTAAGTTATCCACCATGTACTACACTTATAGTGGTTCCATAGCTTCTAACCTTGACCATGCTCAAGTGGTCCTATAGTACATCAACACTGTACTCTACTGTCGAAGTAGTCTTTTCTCGAGTCTTATACTCTTGACCAATGTCTTGATCTGGTCCTATGATAATTCCCCATGTACTTTATAGTATTTCCGATGGGTTCATACCTTGACCAATGTATAAACAAAGATAATTAATTACCTGACAATTATCGACTTTATAAAAGGTTTTAATCATGTTTATTGGAAGAAGGAAGATAATACGGCGTTTAATATCATAGACAGAAAGCCAATACGAAATGATAATCATCCCTAACTAACACTATCAAATCGTGGCAAACAATCAAATAATTACTCACACAACATGGCAACAAGCATTTCTAATATTAATAAATCACAAACATCGAACAAGAATATTATGATAAATTAATAAAAGAAAGAATAGATATTACCGAATAATGTCGGCAGAATAACAGTTGTATTTCTTCATAATATCCATAGCGTTACAATGTTTGATAGCTTCTACCACTAACTACATACTAATCTCCTATTGATCACTAGAGAGCGACAATAGAGAGATAATTATTTTCCTAATCTCAGTACTTTTCTCTCTCTAGAATCTAGAGAGAGAAAGTAGAGAGAGAACCAATCTCCTAATGATCGCTAGAGAGCGACAATAGAGAGATGTTTTACTGAGAGAAGTGAAGAAGGTGTGTGTTGAAATGGTGGGATGAGGCCTCTATTTATAGGAAATGCTTGATGGTAAAGTTGTAAATAAATGGGCTGAAAACCCCTGGGAAGTGGGACGGCAGGTAGGACTGCAAGCAGGATGGCATATGGCAAGCCGTATGGCAAGGCCGTTTGCATGGGCAAGCCGTTTTCTTGGGCCGTTTGCCTGGCATGCCTTTTGTGATGTGGTAAACCGTATGACAATCCATTTTTGGCCTCTGATTTGCTGTTTGCTTGGATCGTTTTGCTTGTTTCCGGGATCGTAACTTGTCTTTCACCGTCTTCGCTATAGAATCATCATTTTATCTCCGATTTACTTGATTCTTTTTACATCGTCTTCGTAATTACCAAATCTACAAAATCAACAGACAAAGTGGTTATTTTAGCGATAAAGTTTGGAACTTTATTATTTTTGGGCCTTAATATCGAGGTAAAAATGTGACTTTTTAACCGATATCAGATGCTCAAAAACTCGTGGGTCCTGCCTCAGGACTTGAAAGGAAACCATGTGAGGGGTCTAGCAGGAGCGGTTCCAAGAAAAGAAAATCTAAGGGGAAAAGAACTGAGGGTGAAACTAGGACTAAATCTAAACAACCAAAGGTGACAAATGAGCAACTTGAGCAAGCTCTTCAGAATCTTAAACGAAGTGATAAGGCTGGTACTGAGGGTGTGGCTGAAAAATCAAGAGAGGATGTGCGAACAAGGAGTGAGATAGGGCAAAAAGAAAACTTTCACCCTTCACCAACCTTAGGAAAATGCCACTCAGATATTAACAAATTTATTTCACTATAGTCTTCGCGTCTTGAGGAAACGCGTCACCAACCTTAGGAAAATGCCACTCAGATGTTAACAAATTTATTTCACTATAGTCTTCGCGTCTTGAGGAAACGCGTTTAAAACATTTGGGAAATGTGTTTAGCTCCCGTAGGATTTTGGTGCAATCCCACCAGCAACCAACTTCATTGGTGGCTCAGATTTTCGTAAGTAGCGTAGAAGCAAGTACAACACCAGAAATCGCATATTGAGTCAATCTACACACAAATTGAGCTCTATCTGCACCACAAGTTATGTTTAGTCTGTGAGTTCTCTGAGTTTTCTCCTACCCTTGCTTCTCTCTGGTTTTCATATATATATATATATATATATATATATATATATGTATATATATATATATGTATATATATATGTATATATATATATCTATATATATATATATATATATATGTATATATATATATGTATATATATATATATATGTATATATATATATATATATATATATATATATATATATATATATATATATATATATTGGTAAGATCAAAAAGGATGAACATAATGGGGGAAGTATTTGAGCCAGGAATTTATGAAGGTGAATGTGTGGGACCAAGGTGTGGACAATATTCTAAAATTAAATATTAGTGACTGTGTGGTTCACAATGTTTCCCCTACTTCCTCTAATATGTTATTCGCTCTTGATCCTACTCATGTATATATATATATATATATATATATATATATATATATATATATATAGAGAGAGAGAGAGAGATAGATAATCAAGAGGGGAGTAGATTTTAGTAGCGAAGAGGGGAAGTACACTTTATATTAAAAAAATTTCACAAACATTAAGATAAGGTGAAAATATGAACATTGAAAAAGACACTGTGTGATAAATGTTATTATTTTGACCAGAAAACGCTCGCAGAATAACATTCATATATGATAACCAAAACTAATGAAAAAATGAATAATGAATAATGACTAATGAAAAACATTGTTTAGGGTTTAGAAATTAGGGTTTAGGGTTTAAATTGAAGTTTTAACACGAACGATTTAGTGTTTAAAGTTTAGTCCCTAAACCCAAAACACTAACCCCTAAACCTTAAACCTTAAACTCTAAATCAGGATGAAACGACCCAACTTCGTTTTACCAAAAACACGAAAAACATTGTTTTTTTTTTTTTTTACAAACAGTACATCTAGACGGCGTCCATATCTTGTCTGGACGGCGTCCAGTAACAAAAGGCAGGGCGACGTCCAAAGAATTGGGACGGCGTCCAGTTGTTCTAACTTTGACTATGATCAAAACACACCAACCCACGTTATACTAGACGGCGTCCAACCAATTTGGACGGCGTCCAGCAGACTTGATCAGCCACATTTCATTTCAAAATACTTTAAACACTTCGAATCAATAACAAAACGATTTGTAATAACCCAATCAAGTTTTACATCAACAAAACGTTACATAAAAGTGTTTACACCACAAATACGGGTTAAGACTCAATAACCCAACCCGATACCAAGAGCATAATCCCGGGGACTAGCAAATCTGTCAAACCCCGCCCAAGTCCCCCTGGACGGAATCATCAATATCTGGTCCCATCGCGATGCTCGACTCCAAGTAATGTCCTTAACATGAGCTAATGCACAGCGGAAGACTTAATTCGTACCTGAGAATAACATGCTTTAAAATGTCAACATAAAGTTGGTGAGATATATAGGTTTGATGCTAGCAGCGTTATAACAATGGACCACAAGATTTCATATAGTTAAACATTTTAATAAAAATATTCTAAGTGGTTGAGCACTTGGTAACCATACTTAACATTTAATCACGTCGCATATACCCTTTATTATGAAATCTTACTACACCGTACCAAGTGTAGTCACGAAACGAAGTACTGTGCAACCGTTGAATACTGGTCGTCCAGTCCGGTTGGGGTTGTCAGGCCTGATAGATCTATCAACAGGATTCGCGTTTACAATACCGCTGTAAATAATAGTTACCAAGCTACAGGGAAATATGCCAGTGGTACAACTCAACGTAGAATATATTTTTTTTTTCAGTTACTTGTGTCCATAACGTAAAACATAAAATACATGTATTCTCATCCCGAAATACTTAGAGTTTAAAAGTGGGACTATATACTCACCTAATGTATTTTGTAGTAAAAATACATATAACATCATTGAACAAGTGTAGGGTTGGCCTCGGATTCACGAACCTATATCATTCGTATATATATTAACACACGTAATTGTAATCGAATAGTTATATATATATATTATTAGTTGTGATATTTTTATATTACTAATTTAGCTACTTTATTATATATTCATTTTATATATGAAAATATTTATATATTAAAAATATAAGGATTAAATATGTTTTTATATAATTAATCTTTTATTTACAAAGTACCAATTATAATAATACTTAAATAAGTATAATGATAATAAAAATATTTTTAATAGTACTAGCAAAAATAATGATAACATTAGTAGTGGTTTTAACAACAATAATACTTACAATAATAATAATGATTAATTAGATAATAATACTTGTACTTTGTAATAATAATAATATTAATGGTAATTATAATTGCAATTTTAATCATCATAATAATAATTAATGATACTTGATACTTGTATTAATAATAATATTAACAATAATAATGATAATATTACTAATGAAATTTTAGAGCTACCTTCAAGTAAAATCGTCCCAAAAATAATAACTGCCCCATCAGGGATTCGAACCCGAGACCTCTCGCTTAACCACCCATACTCTTAACCATCCTTCTATCTATACATTTCCTAAATTAATTAGCTTCTTAAATCATCATCAATAAACATTACATGATCGTCATAATCATCTTTTCCATCATAACCGTACCCACAATCATATTTGTTATTTTATTTATCATCAACATGATTGTATCATCATCATCATCATGTTGTCAATTCGATTTTCATCATCATCTTTAACAAGTGTCGAACTATTTTATCTAAAGCAACTCGATCCCACCTCTATAATTTGACCAACCTTCGGCCCAATAGTAATAATCCAAGCCCAACATATATGCCCAAGTTTAGTCTATAAATGGCCTATCAAGACAATTCATCAAAACATGATTTATGAAACTAGTTTGTGAGTTTGGTTTGGGATCCTTCGAACATCAGTAAACACAAAACAAAAGTATCGACCGACATCATCCTAACTTGTTATCATTTCCACCGTATCCTCCAATCCCACAATACCTTCTTGTTCGACACATATTAAAAATAAAAGGAATCCAAAGAACAATTGATTAGTTTAATCATTGAGTTGGTGTGGGTCTCGTGGCACAAGGAAAAGAGAAACACCACATATTCTAGCACACCAGTGGACCCATTCTTCCTTGTATTAATTCGGACACCATGCATATTATTTAATATGTCCCAACATCACTATCATTGATACATGAAGCACACACTCGTTATATCATTTCCTAAAAGTTCTATACTTATTCCACGACCTGGTCCCCAATTAAAATTATGTACGTATGTTCGAGCAACCCGTTTGTATAGAAGTGCAATCATTTCCCCATGATAGATCGGTTGTGGTGGTGTGGTTGAGTGGTGAAGGTGGCGATAGTTTGGGTGGTGATAAAATAAAGATGGTGGTGGCTCGATGAAGTTTATCCATGGTGTTTGAATGGTATTATTCCATGGCGGTTTACAAAGATTTTTTTTTTTAGAGAGAGATACCATGGCGGTTTTGGTTGTAACTTGTGGTGTCAATAATCATCACAGAAATATAAGAGGCATAAGATTGGTGATAAATGATGGTTTGAATTTAAACCGATCAATACCAGAAACACTACATAGATGGGTGGTCGATAATGGTTGTGGTCATTAACATGCAGGAACAAGTAGAAAGGTTGCAGGTGGTGGTGATTCACAATGAAATTAAAGGAGAGGGAATGAGAGAGAAGGTCATGGAGGGTTAAGGTGATGGTTGTTCATGATCATGTCCGAAAAGAGTTTAAAGTGATGGTGTCGGTCAAGAGGCATAAGAGAATGGTGCTGAGTGTTTTTTTTTTATTGTTCTTCAGTTTCTTTTGGGTTTTTGATTAAAATTTATAGAGATCCTAAATTGTGTCCGTGAATGGTGAAAGCAACAGATTTGACTGAGAAAATTGTTTTCTAATGCTAAACCGTCGACAACTTCACAATCAGAAGAAGAAAAAAAACGCAAAAGCAGATACTGAAAAAAAAATATCATATTCGTACCTATTTGATTTTTATATATATATATAATATATCTTTTATATTAATAATGATAATAAATATATTTATAATGCTGTAAAAAAAAACATAATAATAATTAGTAATAATAAATTATAATATGATAATATTAATATTACGAAATTTTAATAATAGAAATAATAATAATAATCAATAATAATAATAATAATAATTTTTAATGATAATAATATTAATATTAGGTAATAATGCTAATATTATTCATATTAATTACAATTATAATTTTTACTATTAGTTATAATAGTGATGACATTAACAATAATAACAATAATATTAGTATCAATCAAATGTATCCGATAATTCAATCATATAACTAAATTGAACAAATTACGTTTATGTAAAGTATTACACGTATATACACATAAATGTTAGTGAATCGTCAGGCTTGGTCAAAAGGGTAACTGATTATCCAAATATAGATTTCAAACTTTCTAGACTCAACATTAGGGTTTTTGCTTATCGTGTCGGAAACATATAGAGATTAGGGTTTAAATTTGGTCGGAAATTTCCGGGTCGTTACAGTACCCACCCGTTAAAGAAATTTCGTCCCCGAAATTTGGTAGAGGTTGTCATAAATAACAATAGGAATGTTTTCATGACGAATATGAGGTATTGATAGAGTTTTATCATTATTGGAAGATATGGATAAAACGATTCGATCATGTGAAGCGTACGAGCGAAGCTATCACAAAAGAGTGAAATGAGTAATATGGAATCGTTTTGACCAATGTCGTAGTCATGATTGATTTCCGGATTTTAAGGGAGTTATGGAAAATCTTACATAATAAGATTTGGTTCTTCGGCGATTTAGGAAACAGGATCTTCTTTGATTTAAGGCGGTAATCTGTTTCGATTTCTGTGTCAGGTATTTTACTATAAAACTACTCCCTTCATTTCTTCTTCCCGTCCTTGAGTCAAGTGAATAATGATCCGAAATTTGTAAGCATGAAATTTAGAATGAACATAGCTGATGTTCTTAGAAAGAAATGGTAATAGCACGAGTTTGATTTGTCAAATTACTAGAATATTTCGAAAAATTAGAACTATCAGGGTGATACGTTCTAATATGTTTGAAGATTGGATGGAATGTAAGAGCCGTGTAACATGGCACATGATAATGGTACTGTGAATCATCACATTCCATTAGAAACTCAACATGATTTACTGTAATATAATGACGTTGATCAAGTGTCATTATATTATACTAAATCATGCATCAGTTCCCAACACTACTTCAAAACATTCATATTTTAAACTCGGAGGTTTCAGAATTTAGAAACTAACACAATTTCTTTTATGTTGTAACGCAGATATTACGGAGAGATAAATGATCGCAGATAGGAATAGTTGTGAAAATATCTCCAGAAATATGAAGAATATGTATAACGGAAGATACGAAGATATCTTATAATATCTAAGATAAAATTATGATGAAGAATATCATTCGGGAAAGGTTTAGAATAAAGAGTAGGGTTCTTACTGACGGTTTCAGCAGGCACTGAATCTTTTGGATTCTTTGAAGGCAGATTCAGTCCTTGTGATTTATCCACAGCTTCCTTCATACTTTGCTCAATCCGTTTTCTAGTTTCAAACCTTCTCTTTTTCTGAGCTTTACCATCACACTGTACTTTATCATCAAACTTTTGACTGTTAAAGTCGTTTACAGTTTTTGCTGCTTCATCAGCATTTTAAGAACTAGTTCGTAGTTCAGGGTGTTTTTTTTTTCAGAAATTTCACATTCAAAGTATGAAATTCTTAGGGATAGACATTATAGGTATAACTGGAGAAGTCCTGCGAGATTTTCAAAATACTGATTGCAGATGCCGCCGAAGAGATAACGAGTTGCTGATATATCTGCTGATGATGTCGCGGAATATAAAAGGTTCTCCGGTAATGACGGCGAAAGGATAACATATATGTCGAGGTTATAATAAGACTAGTCTTGCTGAGAAATCGAGGTTAACTTGTTGGAGCTGTGACAGAATTGGTGATTTTGAAAAGGAATCGTAAGGTTGTTTTTGCTAATAATGGTAAAGGACTCAACACAGATACGTGTTAAACTATGAATTTGGGTTCGAGAGTTCTTCAGGTGCATAAATCTTTTCTTCCGTAGATGAAGTGCGGTTGGTTCATCCTTCCGATCGAGGTATTTTCAAGAATAATGAAAAGATTTGAACGCGGATTGTAATCGTCGAGGTACAAATGAGGTTTAATATGAAATCAAGTGGCAAACTTGAAGAATTATTTAGTTTCATATGTTTTAATCAATATTTTAATTCATTTAAATTGTCCAAAGTTAACAGTCCAATAGTCCGATATATTCATATATAAATTAAATATATAATATTCGAATTAATTAATACGTATCGTGACCCGTGTACCGGTCTCAGTGTCGATCACAACTCAAAGTATATATATATTTTGGAATCAACTCCAACCCTGTATAGCCAACTCCCACCTTCACATATAGAGTGTCTGCGGTTGTTCCGAAATATATATATAGATGGGTCGATATGATAAGTCGAAACCTTGCATACGTGTCCCGTTATTTAAAATGCGTAAAATAAATATATATCATGACCCATTATACAACGTGTTGTCTCAGAATTAATCCGACGTATTGTTGTACATGTGTCCCGACGATATGTAAAGTGCGGAAATTAAATAACAATAAATAAAATTGCAAGAATGTAAATTGCGATAAATTAAATGTTAATCAGTTAGCTGGGAACAGTTAGCCGGAACAGTTAGCGTGGAATCCTTAACAGATTTTTAATTAGTTAATTCGTGTGTTTCTAACAATTTTTAATTTGTCCAATGTTTTCTTCATTATGCCACTTGTTGGATTCTGATAGGTCAAAATCCAAATATGAAATTTGAATGGAAATGTTATTCTGTGGTGAATAGATACGTATATCGATGATTGCAAGTAAAATAGTAAATGACCGTTGAACCAGATTCGAAGGATGTACAGTGTAGCTTTTAATGTGAAATCTAAATATTCCTCGGGTACTACCTACCCATTAAAATATTTTCATCATTAACAGTTTGTACGAAAGAAGTTTTAAATTACAATCTTTATGAAAATATACTTGCATATATATTTTCATCGGATGTAATTATGGATTTAATGAGTCAAAAACTCATTTGATTTATCGTTAATACCAGATTACATAATCTCTAAAACTTTAGAAATTACATAATCACCATGTCGAACGAGGAAAAATGAAGTAGAATGATACGTAAAGCGAAGATAATCGATGTAGATCGATGTGTAGAACGAAGTTCATACTCGAAATACAGGTGGTAATATTGAGGCGTGTGATGTTGATATTCGAGGTACAGATTGTGATGTTGATAGTTACGGCGCGGTTATGGTTTAAGGATGATAAGGGTATTGTCGACGTCGATGATGGTGGTACTGATTATGCTGCTGGTGCTGCTGCTGGTGTTCGTAACCTTCGCACCAGGTTCTCCAAAGTCGTCACACGAGCGTGTAGTTCATTAACTTCTTCTAGTACTACGGAATGATTGGCGGTTGAAGCGAGTGAATGATTAAGATTCAAATATAGAATAATATATAACCGTGACGGGATTCTCGGAAGAAGGGGAAAGAAAATGGTTTTCCCTGAACAGGTTCGCCGATAAGCACTTCAGGTTTATTGCCAAGAGGGCAATTTGGTGAACGGAAAGGATCTTGGATGTGTAATGATTTTCGGATGTCGGATGATATTCTAACTATATAGAATATCTATATATAATACTAAAGATTTCGTAGACTACATAGGAAATTTTCGGAATATATCAGGCAAGTCTAAGATGCGCTAAGATATGAATTTTGTCTATACACTATCGATGCACTAAATGCAGTAAAACGTGTCTAGACTTAAGGATGATAAGCAGAAAATTCCCTAAGAATGATAAGCAGATGATTTCCGACTAGATATGATAAGCAAAACTTTTGACAGGCAGACACGGTCAAAGTCCAGACTCACTAATGTATCCTAACAACTACCAGTTAGACACACTAATGCAAGGCCTGGTTCACTAAGACCAACGCTCTGATACCATTCTGTCAAACCCCGCCCAAGTCCCCCTGGACGGAATCATCAATATCTGGTCCCATCGCGATGCTCGACTCCAAGTAATGTCCTTAACATGAGCTAATGCACAGCGGAAGACTTAATTCGTACCTGAGAATAACATGCTTTAAAATGTCAACATAAAGTTGGTGAGATATATAGGTTTGATGCTAGCAGCGTTATAACAATGGACCACAAGATTTCATATAGTTAAACATTTTAATAAAAATATTCTAAGTGGTTGAGCACTTGGTAACCATACTTAACATTTAATCACGTCGCATATACCCTTTATTATGAAATCTTACTACACCGTACCAAGTGTAGTCACGAAACGAAGTACTGTGCAACCGTTGAATACTGGTCGTCCAGTCCGGTTGGGGTTGTCAGGCCCGATAGATCTATCAACAGGATTCGCGTTTACAATACCGCTGTAAATAATAGTTACCAAGCTACAGGGAAATATGCCAGTGGTACAACTCAACGTAGAATATATTTTTTTTTTCAGTTACTTGTGTCCATAACGTAAAACATAAAATACATGTATTCTCATCCCGAAATACTTAGAGTTTAAAAGTGGGACTATATACTCACCTAATGTATTTTGTAGTAAAAATACATATAACATCATTGAACAAGTGTAGGGTTGGCCTCGGATTCACGAACCTATATCATTCGTATATATATTAACACACGTAATTGTAATCGAATAGTTATATATATATATTATTAGTTGTGATATTTTTATATTACTAATTTAGCTACTTTATTATATATTCATTTTATATATGAAAATATTTATATATTTAAAATATAAGGATTAAATATTTTTTTATATAATTAATCTTTTATTTACAAAGTACCAATTATAATAATACTTAAATAAGTATAATGATAATAAAAATATTTTTAATAGTACTAGCAAAAATAATGATAACATTAGTAGTGGTTTTAACAACAATAATACTTACAATAATAATAATGATTAATTAGATAATAATACTTGTACTTTGTAATAATAATAATATTAATGGTAATTATAATTGTAATTTTAATCATCATAATAATAATTAATGATACTTGATACTTGTATTAATAATAATATTAACAATAATAATGATAATATTACTAATGAAATTTTAGAGCTACCTTCAAGTAAAATCGTCCCAAAAATAATAACTGCCCCATCAGGGATTCGAACCCGAGACCTCTCGCTTAACCACCCATACTCTTAACCATCCTTCTATCTATACATTTCCTAAATTAATTAGCTTCTTAAATCATCATCAATAAACATTACATGATCGTCATAATCATCTTTTCCATCATAACCGTACCCACAATCATATTTGTTATTTTATTTATCATCAACATGATTGTATCATCATCATCATCATGTTGTCAATTCGATTTTCATCATCATCTTTAACAAGTGTCGAACTATTTTATCTAAAGCAACTCGATCCCACCTCTATAATTTGACCAACCTTCAGCCCAATAGTAATAACCCAAGCCCAACATATATGCCCAAGTTTAGTCTATAAATGGCCTATCAAGACAATTCATCAAAACATGATTTATGAAACTAGTTTGTGAGTTTGGTTTGGGATCCTTCGAACATCAGTAAACACAAAACAAAAGTATCGACCGACATCATCCTAACTTGTTATCATTTCCACCGTATCCTCCAATCCCACAATACCTTCTTGTTCGACACATATTAAAAATAAAAGGAATCCAAAGAACAATTGATTAGTTTAATCATTGAGTTGGTGTGGGTCTCGTGGCACAAGGAAAAGTGAAACACCACATATTCTAGCACACCAGTGGACCCATTCTTCCTTGTATTAATTCGGACACCATGCATATTATTTAATATGTCCCAACATCACTATCATTGATACATGAAGCACACACTCGTTATATCATTTCCTAAAAGTTCTATACTTATTCCACGACCTGGTCCCCAATTAAAATTATGTACGTATGTTCGAGCAACCCGTTTGTATAGAAGTGCAATCATTTCCCCATGATAGATCGGTTGTGGTGGTGTGGTTGAGTGGTGAAGGTGGCGATAGTTTGGGTGGTGATAAAATAAAGATGGTGGTGGCTCGATGAAGTTTATCCATGGTGTTTGAATGGTATTATTCCATGGCGGTTTACAAAGATTTTTTTTTTTAGAGAGAGATACCATGGCGGTTTTGGTTGTAACTTGTGGTGTCAATAATCGTCACAGAAATATAAGAGGCATAAGATTGGTGATAAATGATGGTTTGAATTTAAACCGATCAATACCAGAAACACTACATAGATGGGTGGTCGATAATGGTTGTGGTCATTAACATGCAGGAACAAGTAGAAAGGTTGCAGGTGGTGGTGATTCACAATGAAATTAAAGGAGAGGGAATGAGAGAGAAGGTCATGGAGGGTTAAGGTGATGGTTGTTCATGATCATGTCCGAAAAGAGTTTAAAGTGATGGTGTCGGTCAAGAGGCATAAGAGAATGGTGCTGAGTGTTTTTTTTTTATTGTTCTTCAGTTTCTTTTGGGTTTTTGATTAAAATTTATAGAGATCCTAAATTGTGTCCGTGAATGGTGAAAGCAACAGATTTGACTGAGAAAATTGTTTTCTAATGCTAAACCGTCGACAACTTCACAATCAGAAGAAGAAAAAAAAAACGCAAAAGCAGATACTGAAAAAAAAATATCATATTCGTACCTATTTGATTTTTATATATATATATATAATATATCTTTTATATTAATAATGATAATAAATATATTTATAATGCTGTAAAAAAAAACATAATAATAATTAGTAATAATAAATTATAATATGATAATATTAATATTACGAAATTTTAATAATAGAAATAATAATAATAATCAATAATAATAATAATAATAATTTTTAATGATAATAATATTAATATTAGGTAATAATGCTAATATTATTCATATTAATTACAATTATAATTTTTACTATTAGTTATAATAGTGATGACATTAACAATAATAACAATAATATTAGTATCAATCAAATGTATCCGATAATTCAATCATATAACTAAATTGAACAAATTACGTTTATGTAAAGTATTACACGTATATACACATAAATGTTCGTGAATCGTCAGGCTTGGTCAAAAGGGTAACTGATTATCCAAATATAGATTTCAAACTTTCTAGACTCAACATTAGGGTTTTTGCTTATCGTGTCGGAAACATATAGAGATTAGGGTTTAAATTTGGTCGGAAATTTCCGGGTCGTTACAAAATCCCCCAAATCCGCGTCCAAACATCCAAAAGCTACCCCATCGAGCCCAAGCGCTTCTACGCATCTAGCCTAACAACTAGCTAGCTTCATAACACAATACCTGTAAAAAGGTAAACAACAAGAGGGGTAAGATAAAAGCTTAGTGAATGCAATAATTATACACATACATATATAACCTATTTACTTGCAATCACTTACACAATTTTCTCATACACACTAGCATTTTAATTAGCATACCATTGCAAAGTATAACGCTAAATCTCCGATAATATAAGCTAGCACAACAATAGCATATAACACGAGTAATACAATATGCTACACTACAGCACATAAAACATTGATGTTCACAACATTCATTAGTATTCAAGGCTAGCCACGCGAATGGTATCGTCAACATCGAACTTAAACCCCATCCGCCCCAATTAATGTGGTATCGTCAACATCGAAGTTAAAACCCACATATGAGGTATCGTCAACACCGAACTTTAAACCCTCATCCAACAAACAATAGTGGTATGACATCGTCAATATTGAACTTTAAATCCATACATATGAGGTATCGTCAACATCGAACTTTAAGCCCTCATCGGATGTCACTACAATAGTGGTATGATTTTGTCTACATCGAACTTTAAATCCATACATGAGGTATCGTCAACATCGAACTTTAACCCTCATCATAACAAACAATATACTCTAGGATATGGTATCGTCAACATCGAACTTTAACCCATATCCCATAAGCAAATAAATCATATACATACATATATAATAATTCCACTCACCTTGGAATGCCCGCACAAGTCATGTATAACATGATCTCCGTCCTCAAATCCGAGCAAGTAACCACCTATATCACACATAGGTACAATATACACATAAATAGCCATTCTCTAAAAGAGAACCCGACACAAACATCCCTTAACCGAGGGATTACACCTTGCTCGCCAAAACCCGCCCATTTAACACCTAATGGACACAAACCAACTACCACTTCGGGTGGTAATTCAAACCCACTCTACAAAGTACAATTTAACTCAAATTATACTTTACACCAATTAGACCCACCTAGGTCCCGACACTAGATTACTACTTATGTATTGATCATTTCAAACCGCCATTTACACAAAAACCACCACACGTGCAATATTGACCCATATTGCTTTTGACCACGTTTGACTTATGTTAAAATACCATTTTAACCCAAAATTACTTCCCACGTTTACATTCATTCAAAAACACCATTTAACACTTAACAAAAGTGTTTAACATCCATTTAATCCAAACTAGTGTCATCATCAATTTTGACCAATTCAAAGTCAACCCGTTTTGACATACGCCCAAACTAACCAATAATCACTAACACAAGTGAAAATGGCCCTAATACACAAATTAAATCAAATCACAAGTGTTAAACACTTATCTTATCTAATTTGACACATAAACCCTAATTTTGACCCATTTCAAAATTAGTCAACCAAATACACTCAAAATTGTTTCAATACTTCCATAATCACTAAACTAAGTGATTACACCTAAAATCAAAGCCTAATCATTACCAAAACGTCAACCAACCAAAACCCGCCAAGAATCAAAAATAACTAGTCACAATAAACCCACTTCGTCATATAAACGGGTTTCACAACTAAACAAGCTCAAACCCTAACTTGAATATCAAATCAACAAAATGAAATTCGGAGTGGAGACTTACCAACACTACGACAACGTAGCCGTGAACGAGGTGAACAACTTTAACTCTCGCAACTTGACCCGATTCACTCTTTTTCTTCCTCAAACCAAGCTCTCTCTCTCTCTCTCTCTCTAAAATGGGTTCCTCTCTCTCTAAGAATAGATGAGAGTGTTTGAGAAGGTGAAAATGGGGATAAGAATGAGATTGGATCAGTTTTAATGGCTCAACAGACCCCCAAGTGAAAAGACTCAGATACCCTCTTTTAAAAACTTTAAAATTTCACAGCTGGCCCGTCAGGCCATTTGGACGGCGTCCAAAATGGCTGGACGGCGTCCCAATGAGCTGAGACAGAAACTGGAACTTGTTTTGGTCGTAACTTTCAAACCGTAGCTCCGTTTTTTATGAATCAAATATCGTTGGAAACGTAATGAGGTGTACTATACAATGGTAAGGTTTTAGAACATTAACTCAAACTTTATTTTTAGATCCAAATATACGCTTACATGCCTCGTATTTCGAATGATGTTCAAAATAACTCGTAACTGAAAAACGGGGTGTTACAACTCTCCCCCACTTAAATTGGATCACGTCCTTGTGATCCGCACCTACGCTAGAAGTCAAGCACTTCTCCCTCGAACATTTCCGCTTCCAACGAGGAGTCACACATGTAGTAATCACGTATCCGAATTCTAGCTTCGTACACTAACGCATCATATTACAACGATATCGTACATCACACTTCCATTTTCAACGATATCGGGTAATCAACCCACGAGTCAAAACAACCGCAACCGTTTCTCCTACGCCGAGTATCCAAACTCGTACCATACACTTCACCATCGTCCTAAAAGTAGAACAATTCACCGACAATCGTCGTCGTCACGCCTCACGATCCTACGAAATACAACCAAGCCCAACATCCATGACATCTTCCGAAAATTCTAAGATCTCACCACACGCTAATACTCACTAGCATGAACTACTGCAACAAGCGATAACTCATACACTCAACGTCCAAAATTCCCATTTAGGAAATACGAAAACACCACATATCCCTTCAAGTTCTCTTGGCTACAACTCGCAAGAAGCTAAATCCATAACCATATCACCCAACGCAATCTACTAAATCCACTATGTCCTGAACCATGTCTTGCATTAATCCAAATCGAGAATGATTCATGCTTCCTTAAAACTCCGTACTCTATCAGTTAACAAACGTACTACTCAACCGATAATTCTTGAATATTCTCTAGACCAAGAACCAACTTCCTCCGGCTCCATACCCGGGTCATTCCTTCAACGAAGAAATTTCGGTAACCCTGAAATAAACACTTTAGGAGCACCACCTTTCCATCGATCGATCCACACGTGACTAACCGTCACTGGATTAATCGAGGACGATAATAATACACCACGAGTTAGACGAAACATCAACACATCGTCATAGGGTTTCTCCTCCGAACCATACAATACGTCTTCCTAGTTCTAGCATAGAAGCTATTCGTATACTAGAATCCTGTCAACGGCGAATTATCATCACAAAATTTCAGCAATTCACAACACGACTCATAAAATAGTCACCAAATTCGGGTGAACCTTCCTACCTAGACCGTCCGTTAAGGGTGGTCTCGACATTTTGATGCAATCCTACAGGTCACATCACTAGGGTACACACTCTCGCAACCAAACAACATCCGCGTGTCTCTATGTGAGATAATCAATACTGACACTTCTGCCTCACAATCGTCCGTAAAGTGGAATAATCCACTTGACAATTTCCACGATCACATTTCCTACATCAACCACCATGATATCTAACTTGTACTTACTCAATAGTACTATTCGAGTTTCATAGCTTCCCAGATTTACATTATGAGAGCACCCGTAACAACAACTTCATTCTCTCACTCCGAGATCTCAAGCTTCACATTTGGTCTCATACCGCACTTTAGTGCTACACGACCACCTTACATAAGAAGTCTTACGCTTCATTTGATCCCGTCATCACAACTCCACACATAATATTTCGGAATCGTAACTCACAATCGTAACGCACGATCTCGAGTCAGCATCAACAACCCGTCACACTTCCTCGTAGGAACTCCGAATACCTATCGAGGCTTAGCATGGTACCCTATGACACTTCACTACACATAATACCACCGGAGCTTCCTCGGGCGACAGTAAAAACTCCCCCACTTAGGATTCAGCTCCACATTCTTACCGCCAAGATGGTAACATCCCGTGGAATTGTAATTCCAATTCACACATGACCATTCTCATCGTTGGTCATATACTCCCAATCACCATATATTCACTTCAGGCTCTCAGAGCCGACATACACATTCACTTAAAATGCCGTCCACGCGACGACATCGCACCTTCATACCTTAAATCACAATTAACAGTCCTTCATTGTTCGCAAAGCGAACTCCACAAAAAGTCCCACATACACCTCTAAGCCTAGGCATATGCCACTCCGCTTAATCAGTCGTGCATTTCGGTCGGGATCACCCGACCTTCCACCCAATGAACCTTTATCAACAATTGCTCACTCTCATAGAGAAGTGTGACCAATCCGACACAATAATTGCGTCGAGCGCAATATCGACACTTCATAAGAAATATTCACCGCAATGCTCTTAAACTTCGACTTTCGCAACCGTCGAATTACCATCACCCATCGATCACTATTGCAATTTCCGCTGCTTCCAAAGACATCTCAAGGACACCCTAAGCACAAAGTGATCACACTATCATAGGAGTTGAACATTACACCAGCAGGTATAAGAAGGCACCTGACGCAGTGCCATGCAAACTCCCACCGTAATCTACCGAATTTTAGAAACTCGATCTTTAGGTTCCATACACCCGATTACGCCAATCTCTCCACAATATGACCCTAAGTCTTACCTACTCGAAAAACCTTATGGGTTATTGTCTCATCAAAAGTTCCTAGCGATCACACGATACCCGCAATTTCCACAAGGCCAAACGATATAGCCTAACGAAACCTTTCTTCTAACACTAAAGAGATGCTTGAAAACACCAAGTCTTACACCCTTCCGCACATCGACACATCCACCACTACAAGGGATATTCCGTTAGGAATGTTACCCTATAAACCATCACACTAATGCGGCCATTGTCATACGGATCTCACTCCCATGAGTTTAATGACCCGAAGACTCCTCGATTCGCAAATTCCAAGACGACTCATAACTAAAATCCTTACGCGATTCTCTAACCACACACTCTACGGAGTGTGACCCAATTCTACAATCATTAGACTTGCTACGTCCCATTACAGGATTCAAGTCTTCGTCGCACACACACTCACTAATCGGTCATCCTAGTTAAGATGAGTAACTACAACGAATGACAATTTCAATAATGCACCCACTACTTAGGTTGACTAAGTACGCGCCGAACTCGTGAGTTGGCTCACTCACTTAACTAACTGAAACCATCTTAACAATTCTCGACTCACAACGGATTCGATGTGACAACAAGCACATGTCCCGAGACAACTGATCCTAGGAAAAAATAAAAGATTCCGAATTCATCCCGAATCTACCCCAACCATGCCACGTTTCCTCCGTTCGGTACTCGTCATGTCATGCTTGGTGTCAAGATACACTGTCGTAGTAATGGTGATCAGTCACTATTACAATTGCGTACCTTACCATTTCCACATGGTCACGCAAAGTACTTTACCCGGACTGACCCAACATACACACAAAATAACGCGCGATAACTCCTAGTACCTAAATGACCAAAGTCCTTACCGTGAACTTGGTCTCTAAAAAACCACCGAACATCCGAATCTCTCCAAAAGATTCGTCCCTAGGACACTGCACAAATAGATACCTGTATATATATACACCTATATACAATATAATAATAAATGTACACAAGTACACCGCAACAACAAGTCAACCTACAACCTAGGTGACTATCACTAAAACAACGTTCAAGTCCGCCTACTTACATTAGGCACTAGCAGTCTAAGGCACTAATTTATACACGAAATAAGGCCCCACATAATCCCACATTGGGCAAGCACTAGTCCTAGTTAGTCACCTACTCTAAGATACTAACAAATCTCAATCCGACCCGTATTCCTACAAGTCCTGCATATAATGCAAAACCGTCAATAAGTCTAAGAGTAAGTACCTATTTCAAGTTCACCTAATTCTCTTAGACCATGCTCTGATACCACTTGAAACGACCCAACTTTGTTTTACCAAAAACAAGACAAACTTTTTTTTTTTACAAATAGTACATCTGGACGGCGTCCAGTTATCTAGACGGCGTCCAGTAACAAAAGGCAGGATGGCGTCCAAAGAATTGGGACGGCGTCCAGTTGTTCTAACTTTTACTGTGATCAAAACACACCAACTCACGTTATACTGGACGGCGTCCAACCAATTTGGACGGCGTCCAGCAGACCTGATCAGCCACATTTCATTTCAAAATACTTTAAACACTTCGAATTAATAACAAAACAATTTGTAACAACCCAATCAAGTTTTACATCAACAAAACGTTACATAAAAGTGTTTACACCACAAATACGGGTTAAGACTCAATAACCCAACCCAATACCAAAAGCATAATCCCGGGGACTACCAAATCCCCCAAATCCGCGTCCAAACATCCAAAAGCTACCCCCATCGAGCCCAAGCACTTCTACGCATCTAGCCTAACAACTAGCTAGCTTCATAACACAATACATGTAAAAAGGTAAACAACGAGTGGGGTAAGCTAAAAGCTTAGTGAATGCAATAATTATACACATACATATATAACGTACTTACTTGCAATCACTTACACAATTTCCTCATACACGCTAGCATTTTAATTAGCATACCATTGCAAAGTATAACGCTAAATCTCCGATAATACAAGCTAGCACAACAATAGCATGTAAGACGAGTAATACAATATGCTCCACTACATCACATAAAACATTGATGTTCACAATATCCATTAGTATTCAAGGCTAGCCACACGAATGGTATCGTCAACATAGAACTTAAACCCCATCCGCCCCATTTAATGTGGTATCATCAAAATCGAACTTAAAACCCACATATGAGGTATAGTCAACACCGAACTTTAAACCCTCATCCAACAAACAATAGTGGTATGGTATTATCAACATCGAACTTTAAATCCATACATATGAGGTATCGTCAACATCGAACTTTAAGCCCTCATCGGATGTCACTACATAGTGGTATGGCTTCGTCAACATCGAATTTTAAATCCATACATGAGGTATCGTCAACATCGAACTTTAACCTTCATCATAACAAACAATATACTCTAGGATATGGTATCATCAACATCGAACTTTAACCCATATCCCACAAGCAAATAAATCATATACATACATATATAATAATTCTACTCACCTTGGAATGCCCGCACAAGTCATGTATAACATGATCTCCTTCCTTAAATCCGAGCAAGTAACCACCTATATCACACATTGGTACAATATACACATAAATAGTCATTCTCTAAAAGAGAACCCGACACAAACATCCCTTAATCGAGGGATTACACCTTGCTCGCCAAAACCCGCCCATTTATCACCTAATGGACACAAGCCAACTACCACTTCGGGTGGTAATTCAAACCCACTCTACAAAGTACAATTTAACTCAAATTATACTTTACACCAATTAGACCCACCTAGGTCCCGACACTAAATTACTACTTAGGTAGTGATCATTTCAAACCACCATTTACACAAAGACCACCACACGTGCAATATAGACCCATATTGCTTTTGACCACGTTTGACTTTTGTTAAAATACCATTTTAACCCAAAATCACTTCCCACGTTTACATTCATTCAAAAACACCATTTAATACTTAACAAAAGTGTTTAATATCCATTTAATCCAAACTAGTGTCATCATCAATTTTGACCAATTCAAAGTCAACCCGTTTTGACATAAGTCCAAAAACGCCCAAACTAACCAATAATCACTAACACAAGTGAAAATGGCCCTAATACACCAATTAAATCAAATCACAAGTGTTAAACACTTATCTTATCCAATTTGACATATAAACCCTAATTTTGACCCATTTCAAAATTAGTCAACCAAATACACTCAAAAGTGTTTCAATACTTCCATTATCACTAAACTAAGTGATTACACCCAAAATCAAAGCCTAATCATGGCCAAAACGTCAACCAACCAAAACCCGACAAGAATAAAAAATAACTAGTCACAATAAACCCACTTCGTCATATAAACGGGTTTCACAACTAAACAAACTCAAACCCTAACTTGAATATCAAATCAACAAAATAAAATTCGGAGTTGAGACTTACCAACACTACCACAACGTAGCCGTGAACGAGGTGAACAACTTTAACTCTCGTGACTTGACCCGATTCACTCTTCTTCTTCCTCAAACCAAGCTCTCTCTCTCTCTCTCTCTCTCTCTCTCTCAAATGGGTTCCTCTCTCTCTAGGAATGGATGAGAGTGTTTGAGAAGGTGAATATGGGGATAAGAATGAGATTGGATCAGTTTTAATGGCTCAACCGACCCCCAAGTGAAAAGACTCAAATACCCTCTTTTAAAAACTTTATAATTTCACAGCTGGCCCGTCAGGCCATTTAGACGGCGTCCAAAATGGCTGGACGGCGTCCCAATGAGCTGAGACAGGAACTGGAACTTGTTTTGGTCGTAACTTTCAAACCGTAGCTCCATTTTTGATGAATCAAATATCGTTGAAAACTTAATGAGGTGTACTATCCAATGGTAAGGTTTTAGAACATTAAATCAAACTTTATTTGGGATCCAAATATAAGCTTACATGTCTCGTATTTCGAATGATGTTCAAAATAACGCGTAACTGAAAAACGGGGTGTTACACGGGAAAACTTTGAAAAAACTTCACAGCAGATGAAAAACTCACTCCAAGAATAACATCAATCGCGATGAATGTTTTCAGGATTAACATTTATCGATGAATGATTTCTTCAATCATTAACTGGTCAAAATGATAACATTCATCACAAAATGTCTTTTATAAATGTTCATATTTTCACTTGATCTTAATGTTTGCAAAAATTTAATTATAATATGCGAAAGTCGTGTAAAAATGATTCATTTGTTATTTACACAGTGAAAAGAACTCGTGTACAAACATAATAAGACCAAATTACCTTTTACATGAATGTCGTGTATTATTATTGTTATATAAAGTAAAATTTACGGAACTTAGATTGGGGATTCATTTGTTGTTTACACAGTGAATTGAAGTTTTAAAAGGTTTGATTGAGAAAGGGGATATTAAAATTATATCTGGTGACAGAAAAGAAATTGTAAATGATTTGGAGGTTGTTAATTTAGGATTTAATTTGTGTAGGAACGTGTTAGTAATGGGAGGGAGAAGATAGCACCAGAAACGAGAGAAAGAGATGGCAAAAGGATGAAAATACCCTCATGCGGGGGAGCACATGTGGACAGTTAATGAACTTTAATTAACGTTCAGCGGAGTTAAGGACCAACCGCACAAAATGTGCAAATATGAGGGACATCTACGTAAAAAAATTATAAGCTATCCATAATATTGGAACAAACTTTAAGGACCAAACGCGTAAGGAAGGAGAATTTTTTTCCACTTAACCTAAAAAATTTGAACAAACTTTAAGAGAATTGAAAATTAACCCTCCTTGATCATAAGGAGGAGAATTTTGTTACACTCAACTCATGAAATTTGATAGTTTGAACCCAACCCGCCCCAAAAAGAACACTCGCCTTACCTCTTCAAGTATTTTAAGCACACAAGGCGGAGCACTGATGATTGAAACAATATGGCGGGATACTATTTTTAACCGATTTCACTAAAGTTAAGCGACCAACAAAAGATGCCAATCTAATTCTCTAATTCGTGAGCCTTTTGTAACGACCCGACTTGTTCGACTTACTTTTGTGCTTGTTACTTTCACGAAATTGCGTATTTGTGCGTACTGTGTTGGTTTATATTCTGGGATCTTATTTCATGTTAATTACTTTTGTTAATACCATGCAACGTGCCATTAAGTACTTAGTTACTTAACTTGATCCCCGAATGCTTTATGACCATTAGTGTCATTGGACGTTTAAAACGAGCTATATGTTTTGGTACACGTTTAACTTTTGTCGTAATTGGAATATTACGACTACGTAATACTAATTGTTATTTCCTAATAACAATTACTTGGGTTTTTGGTTGCTTAATTACGTTTAGTAAATTACTTATGCTCACTAATTAGTCTTGTTGGACTTTCTACCTTGTTGGACTCAAACCCACCCTACTCTAGCTAATGGACTATTTAATTTGCCCAATTTTAATAAGTTTATGACCCATATAAATGTAACACAAAAATTCACTAAGTTAAGCCAACATACTAGCATTTTGGTTCACCATTATCACAAATGTGTCATGGGATCCTAATAATAAGCACCACCTTTAGACCACCACTAACCAAAAAGCAAAAAGGTGTCCCCCTTATCCCCCTTAAAACCGTCGGCCACCCTCACCCCTCACCACTATATATATCATGCTCATTTCATTCATTTTACACTTGATCTCATTCACATTTTACATACACTTACTCTCTCTAGTCTTTCTCACTCTAAAAATTGTAAGTTTTAAATTTTCTTCTTTTTCTTCTTCTCCTCATAGTCACGACATCATCATCATCGTTATAAGATCAAGCTTGTTAGCTTTTTGATCTTGTTATATCTTGTAGATTCAAACTATGATTTGAATCCTTCAAGAACATTAAAGATTCAAGCTTTCTAGCTTTGAATCTTCATTACTTTGATAGATCTAAGCTTTATATCTTAAGATTACTTTATTTTTGTTAAAAGATCAAAACTTGTGTTTATGATCTTCATGAAACTTGAAGATCTGGCTTCATGCTTTAAAGATCTTTAAGAACATTCAAGATTCAAGCTTTCTAGCTTTGAATCTTCATTACTTTTATTGGATATAATTTTTCTAACTTATGATCTCTTTTGTTTTGTTAAAAGATCAAAACTTGTGTTTATGATCTTCATGGAACTTGAAGATCTAGCCTTTTGCTTTGAAGATCTTCAAGAACACAAAAGATTCAAGCTTTCTAACTTCGAAATCTCATAACTTTTGTTAAAAGGATCCAAGCTCTCTAGCTTAGGGTTCCATTACTTTGTTTGATCAAATTTATGTTCTTACTTGTTTGATTGAATGAAAGTTTATAGCTTTAGTTGTAGATAGAACTTGTATTTGTGTTAAGACTAAGAACATGATGTAACCTTGGTTCATCATCCTTCTAAAACTCTTAAGTGAGATGTATTCTTGATTAGTCTTGACATTGTGTGTTGATGGTTGAAACTTGGTCAAAGTGATGCTAAAACATCAAAGAGTTGTGCACTTGAAGCTTACACGCATCAAGGATGAGAACCGTGATGAGCATCAAGCACCATGAAACCCACCGAAGCACTTGTTTGCTGTTTTTCGAGGTCTGATCAAACTCCTAGGACTTCTGAAAATTGATTTTCAGATATTTCGTTTCGAGTAGATGACTTTTCATTTAGGACTTGCCTAAATCCGATATACGGTTTCGGATTTATAGCCTTCCGAAAGTCACTACGCCGTTGTAACGATGTGCTGAAAAAATTCTGACCTACTCGCGCTTG
This sequence comes from Rutidosis leptorrhynchoides, assembly GCF_046630445.1. Classification (NCBI taxonomy): domain Eukaryota; kingdom Viridiplantae; phylum Streptophyta; class Magnoliopsida; order Asterales; family Asteraceae; genus Rutidosis; species Rutidosis leptorrhynchoides. Next base: position 273,359,816 of record NC_092341.1, on the reverse strand, counting down.
AACTATCGCCACGGTCAAACGACATCGAGTTAGGATCTGAAAATTGGACAGCGGTTATAGGACTCACATACGGAGCCTTGGCCACTGACCACGCATCTTTTCAGTTTGTATAGAGGTTGTAGCAGCTGTCCAAAGTCAGCCTTTTGTTTCGATCTCTATTCTTGTTGAAAACTTACTTTAGCTTTTACGAATGATGATGATGATGATGATACTTAAGACTTAATTTATTCACTTTTAAACTTTTGGGGACAATATACTGAGTTAGTGACCTTTGACTTAGGTTGACGACCTTTCGGACCAACTTACTACATGCATACTTTTCATATCAACTTTTACTGCTTATTCATTGTGAGTTATAGCTTCCCTTTTTACTCTACTATTTTTGGGACTGAGAATACATGCGCTTTTTTATGTTTTACATACTAGACACGAGTACTTAAAGTTTATATATGTGTGGGTGACATAACGGCACAAAGATTCCCCTTAGCTCGGTAACGTTTAGTCATTGGTTTATGAACCGGTGAACGCGAATCTTAGATATGGATACATAGGGTTTGACATCCCCACTCGGGTTAGTCGCACTAGCATTCAATGGGTGTTTAATACTTCGTAAACACACGCACTCGTCAAGTGTACTTTTAGGGGTAATATTACGTTAAGTTAGTTACCGGGTGCCCACGGTTAAACATATACTTTTCATACTATTTTGAATACGAAATCTTGTGGTCTACATTACAATACTGAATACAAACAAACTATAGCTCACCAACATTCGTGTTGACCTTTTAAGCATGTATTTCTCAGGTACTTAGACATTGTTGCTTCCACTGTTAGACTTGCTGTCTTGGTGTTATAGACTTGCTGTTACAGACTCGCTGTGTTAGACTCCCGCTGCATTACTTAGAGATGTCTCAATCATGAAACTTTTATTTTGCATTCGCAACTTATGTTATTTTGAATAACTGCTTTGTAACGACCTTTGTGTCACGTTATCTTTTGTAAAACATTTGAAGTTATCTTTTCATGAATGCAAAACTCGTTTTAAAACAGCATGTTATACCGTGTAATGGACCTGTTGTTGACGATTCGTACATGATAGTTTTGTACGGGGCGTCACATTTAGTATCAGAACATTGGTTGTAGGGAATTATGTTGCATTAGTGAGTCATGACCGAGCCAAGTAGGATTCGCTAATAGGACTAATCTACAACTTGCTTGTTTACTTGTTTCTGCTTACTAATGCTGCATGCTACTGTATTATACTACTGCATGTTACTGCTTACCTTTACTGCTATGTAAACTTCATGTATGCTACTGCTATTTCCTCTTTACTGCATGCTACTATCTGCCTTTGATTGCATGTTACTTCTGTTTAATACTTTTACGATTGCCATGTTGTGTACTGTTAGGATGATGTAGTGCCTGATTACGTGCTTGCTATATGTCTTACTGACAAGAAAAAAGTTATTTTTCCTTGTTCAGATGTCGGACATGCCGCCCATGACCTATCACTTCGAGAGTGACTCAGATACGTTTGCTACCTCGCCTACTATTGTTGCTGACTCACCGCTATCCTCCGGCGACTTTGGCAATTCGTCTTCTGGAGATAGTAGACACACGCTTGACCTAATGGACATCTAAAACGGAGACGAGAATCCCGAGGAGATTCCAGCTCCACCCAGCCCTAGACTCCCGGGGCCACAGCACCATTCCGGTGGTACTGTGATTCCTGGGGGAGACGGGGACGATCCCTTCTGTAACGAGCGTGGACATTGGGTTAGACGCACCGCTGACGGGCGAGTCATGCCGATTACACCTGGCAGATACCGGGCCATGACCACTGGCCAGACGCTTTCTCCCACTCGTGATGTACCAGCACTACCTTTAGACGATTCAGATGGTTCATCATCCGACGACACCAGTGAGGAGGATCCCGAGGAGGATTCTGAGGAGGACCCCAAGGGGGAGCTCGTACAACCACCATCTACCCCACCGAAGAAGCGGTACCACTTCGATGGTACTGTTATTCCAGGGGTTAATGGAGGTAAGTCGTTCGTGAACGCACATGGACAGTTGGTTAGGGTCACAGCCTGTAAGCGGGTTGTACTCTATCCTGCCGATTCATTTGTGCGTAAGGTCACCCGCTCAGTGTCGTCTACTTATAGTGCTACATCTGCACCACCTGCACCACCTGCCCCACCAGCATCTCCCACCGTCGAGGAACTGACAAGGGAAGTGCATGCCCTCCGTGCTTGGGTAACTGAGCTCGAGGACCAGATGACCCACCTGATGGATAACATTTACCCACCCTCACCCTAGGACTGTTATATTAGATTTCTTTATGTATCCCGTTAGTAGTTTCCTGTTTTTCATTTATGTATTGTACGAACCTTATGCTGTTGTATGCAATTTTCTTACTATGAATGGAATTACTGTTGTTGATTTATTGTACGGCGTTTTATAACATGTTGGCTTTTATGCTATCTGCTGCTTGTTTGCCATGCTTAGTTAACATGTACTGTGTTGCTTCCATGTTGTTTACCTTATGCCGTGATGTTGTTGGTTAATGGATTTTGACTTAAGTCGAAACTTTTGTTTAGAAGATCGATGGCTAACGGAAGAGGTCCAAGGGAAATGCCCACAGCAGCACAGATTGAGGAGATGATAGCCGCTCGAGTAGCCGCATCTATGGCAAATGCTAACCCGCAAGCTCCACCGACTAACCAGAACATCCAGAATGGGTGCACTTTCAAGGAATTTCAGAGTTGTAAGCCCTACAATTTCAGTGGAACAGAAGGCCAGTTGGGCTGACGAGATCGTTTGAGAAGTTAGAATCTGTATTTCGTGTGAGTAACTGCTCCGAAGTGAATAAGACCAAATTCGCGTCGTGCACGCTGTCGGATGGCGCTTTGACTTGGTGGAATACGTTAGCCCAGGCTTAGGGAATTGATGAAGCTTATGCTACACCATGGGAGGAGTTTAAGAGGGCTATGATTGAGGAACACTACCCCAGAACCGAAATTCAGAAAATGGAAGCGGAATTTTGGGAACTGAAGGTTGTAGGAACTGACCTTGATGGCTATAATCGAAGGTACTTGGAGTTAGCTTTAATGTGCCCCACAATGGTTACTCTGGAGTACAAACGGATGGAGAGGTATTTATGGGGACTCCCCAAGGACATTCAGGGGAATGTCACTTCTTCGAAACCAACAAATGTCCCGAAAGCTGTGCGCATGGCGCACACCCTGATGAATCAAATTACCCGCCAAGAGACAGAGAAGGTGAAATCGGAATCTGGAGCTAGTAATGGGAAATGTAAGTGGGACGAAAGTAAGCGAAAAGGTTTTGACCAGAACCCAGCTAAGAGGTATGAGGATTTTAATGGAAACAACGACTAGAGGAACCCTAACCCGAACCCTAGCTCTAACCCCAACTACAAAGGTACCCTTCCTCAGTGTAAGAGATACTACAAGCATCACATTAGACACTGCAACATAGTGTGTGAGAAGTGTAAAAGGATTGGACACGGCGGCAGAGATTGTAAGAGCACCACCCCAGCTGTGAGTACAAACCCAAGTGGACCAAGGAAGTGCTATGAGTGCGGTCAACATGGCCACTTCAGGAATGAATGTCCCAACAAGAAGAAGGATGGTGGGCCAACAAGTGGAAGTGTCTTCAACATGAACGCCATAGATGCCCGCGAGGATCCTGACTTGGTTACAGGTACATTCACTATCAATAAACTATTAGCTTCTGTCCTGTTTGATACCGGTGCCGATAGGAGTTATGTATGTAGACACTTTTGCTCTAAGATAGATTGGTCGTTAGTGCCTTTGGAGGAGAGTCATCTTGTTGAGGTGGCCAATGGAAAACTTGAGAAAGTTGACCAAATTGGCCGAGGAGGTATTATAAACTTTGCTGGTGTGGATTTCGAGATTGATTTGATACCCATTAAGTTGGGGAGCTTTGATGTAATAGTCAGTATGGACTGGTTGTCCAAGGTGAAAGCAGAAGTTATTTGTGTAGAGAAGATCCTTCGTATACCACGCAAAGATAGTGAGCCACTAATTGTTTACGGAGAGAAATGTAGCCCGAAGCTGAACCTTATTAGTTGCATGAAGGCACAAAAGGTTATGAAAAAGGGGCGTTTTGCTATTTTAGCACATGTGAAGAAACTAGAAACTGAGGAGAAAAGCGTGGATGAAGTGCGAATTGTGAACGAATTTCCAGACGTCTTTCCAAAAGAATTGACAGGATTACCCCCGCCGAGATCAGTGGAGTTCCATATCGATCTAGTGCCAGGAGCTGCACTTGTAGCTCGCGCACCTTATCGACTTGTACCTTCTGAACTGCAAGAGTTGCAGAGTCAACTGCAGGAATTGCTAGACTGTGGATTTATCCGACTAAGTTCATTGCCTTGGGGCGCACCTGTTTTGTTCGTGAAGAAGAAGGATAGATCTTTCCACATGTGTATCGATTATCGTGAACTGAACAAGTTGACGATCAAGAATCGGTATCCCCTTCCTAGAATTGACGATCTTTTCGATCAGCTACAAGGATCCAGCGTTTACTCCAAGATTGATTTACGATCAGGTTATCACCAGTTGAGGGTGAAGGAGAGCGATGTGCTAAAGACTGCGTTCTGAACTCGTTATGGCCACTATGAGTTTCTGGTGATGCCATTCGGTTTAACCAATGCACCTGCCGTGTTTATGGATCTCATGAATCGAGTATGCAAGCTGTACCTGGACAAATTCATTATCGTATTCATAGACGATATCCTAATCTATTCCAAAAGCGAAGAAGAACCTGAGCAACATCTTCGACTCATGCTTGAACTCTTGAGATAAGAGTAACTCTATGCCAAATTCTCCAAATGTGAATTTTGGTTGAAGGAAGTCCAATTTCTTGGTCATATTGTGAGCGATCAGGGTATCAAGGTCGATCCCGCAAAGATCGAAGCCATCAGCAAGTGGGAAACTCCCACCACTCCTACTCATATTCGTCAATTTTTAGGCCTTGCCGATTACTATCGTAGATTCATCGAAGGTTTCTCCTTGATTGCGCGTCCTTTGACTGCGTTAACTCACAAGGGGAAAAAGTTTATTTGGGAAACCGAGCAAGAGTTGGCATTCCAAACCCTGAAGCAAAAGTTAACCACCGCTCCTATTCTGTCCCTTCCTGAAGGCAGTGATGATTTCGTTGTGTATTACGATGCCTCCCGACAAGGTTTTGGGTGCGTATTGATGCAACGGAAGAAGGTTATTGCTTACGCCGCTTGACAACTGAAGATTCACGAGCAAAACTACACAACTCACGATCTCGAACTTGGAGCCGTCGTCTTTGTGCTCAAACTGTGGAGACACTATCTTTATGGCACCAAGAGTACCATCTTTACCGACCACAAAAGCCTCCAACACATCTTTGATCAGAAGCAACTGAATATGAGACAGTGTCGATGGATCGAGACGTTGAATGAGTATGATTGTGAACTACGCTACCACCCTGGCAAGGCAAATGTTGTAGCCGATGACTTGAGCCGAAAGGAAAGAATGGTACCCCTTCGTGTCCGAGCCTTGAACGTCACCATTCACACGAATCTCAATAGCCAAATCCGTGTAGCCCAAGAGGAAGCTCTCAAGGAGGAGAATATTACTCAAGAGCACTTGAACATTCTCGTCTCTCGATTCGAGGTCAAGGAGACTGGACTCCGATACTTTTCCGAAAGAATTTGGGTGCCCAGTTATGGAGATTTACGAAGCCTTATTCTAGATGAAGCTCACAAGTCAAGGTATTCGATTCATCCAGGAGCTGGTAAGATGTACCACGACCTCAAGGTTCAATATTGGTGGCCAAACCTCAAAAGAGATGTTGCTACGTATGTTGGAAAGTGTTTAACTTGTTCCAAGATCAAAGCCGAACATCAGAAGCCATCTGGGTTACTTCAGCAACCCGAAATCCCGCAATGGAAGTGGGAAGGAGTAACAATGGACTTCATCACGAAGCTACCGAACACGGTAAGCGGTTATGATACCATCTGGGTTATCGTTGACCGTCTTACCAAATCTGCACACTTCCTAGCCATGAAGGAAACTGATACGATGGAGAAACTCGCGCAACTATACATAAAGGAGATTGTATCTCGTCACGGCGTACCCTTATCGATTATTTCAGACCGAGACGCCCGTTTCGCTTCTAGATTTTGGCGTTCTTTACAAGAAGCTTTGGGAACACGTTTAGATATGAGTACTGCGTATCACCCGCAAACTGATGGACTGAGCGAACGCACGATTCAAATCCTGGAGGACATGTTGCGTGCTTGTGTAATTGATTTCAGAAAGGCTTGGGAAAAGCATTTGCCACTGGCTGAATTCTCTTACAACAATAGCTATCACGCGAGCATTAAGGCTGCACCTTTCGAAACCTTGTATGGCCACAGATGTCATTCTCCTATCTATTGGGCCGAAGTAGGTGAAAAGCAACTCACCGGACCCGAACTCATCCATGAAATAACCGAGAAGATTGTTCAAATTTAAGCAAGGCTCAAGACGGCCCGTGATCGTCAAAAGAGCTATGCCGACCTTAAGCGTAAAGATCGCGAATTCCAAGTAGGTGACCGAGTGATGTTGAAAGTCGCACCTTGAAAGGTGTAATCCGTTTCGGAAAGCGTGGGAAGCTAAATCTACAATATATTGGTCCTTTTGAAGTCATAGAGCGTGTTGGACCCGTTGCTTACCGTTTGGAGCTTCCGACTCAGTTGAGTGTTATTCATCCCACTTTCAACGTGTCAAATCTAAAGAAATGTCTTGCTGTCATACCTCTTGAGAAGCTTACGATTGATGACAAACTCCACTTCGTGTAAGAACCTGTTGAAATTATGGACCGGGACGTCAAAACCTTGAATCGCAACAAGATTCCAATTGTCCGAGTCCGTTGGAATGCTAAACGAGGACCCGAGTTTACTTGGGAGCGAGAGGATCAAATGAAGCAGAAATATCCTCACCTCTTTACAACTCTACCGTCTACCTCAGCTTAAAATTTCGGGATGAAATTTTCATTAACAAGTGGGTAATGTAACGACCCGACTTTTTCGACTTACTTTTGTGCTTGTTACTTTCACAAAACTGTGTATTTGTGCCTACTGTGTTGGTTTATATTCTGGGATCTTATTTCATGTGCGATTAAGTACTTAGTTACTTAACTTGATCCTCGAATGCTTTATGACCATTAGTGTCACTGGACGTTTAGAACGAGCTATATGTTTTGGTACACGTTTAACTTTTGTCGTAATTGGAATATTACGACTACGTAATACTAATTGTTATTTCCTATTAACAATTACTTGGGTTTTTGGTTGCTTAATTACGCTTAGTAATTTACTTATGCTCACTAGTTAGTCTTGTTGGACTCAAGCCCACCCTACTCTAACTAATGGATTATTTAATTAGCGCAATTCTAATAAGTTTATGACCCATATAAATGTAAGACAAAAATCCACTAAGTTAAGCTAACATACTAGCATTTTTGTTCACCATTATCACAAATGTTGTATGGGATCCTAACAAAAAGCACCACCTTTAGACCACCACTAACCAAAAAGCAAAAATGTGTCCCCCTTGTCCCCTTTGAAATCGTCTTCCACCCTCACCCCTCACCACTATATATATCATGCTCATTTCATCCATTTTATACTTGATCTCATTCACATTTTACACACACTTACTCTCTAATTCTCTCTCTAGTCTTTCTCACTCTAAAAATTTTAAGTTTTAAATTTTCTTATTTTTCTTCTTCTCCTCATAGTCATGACATCATCATCATCTTTATAAGATCAAGCTTATTAGGTTTTTGATCATGTTTTATCGTGTAGATTCAAACTATGATTTGAATCCTTCAAGAACATTAAAGATTCAAGCTTTCTAGCTTTGAATCTTCATTACTTTGATGGATCTAAGCTTTATAGCTTAAGATCACTTTATTTTTGTTAAAAGATCAAAACTTGTGTTTATGATCTTCATGAAACTTGAAGATCTAGCTTCATGCTTTAAAGATCTTCAAGAACATTCAAGATTCAAGCTTTCTAGCTTTGAATCTTCATTAATTTTGTTGGATCTAAGTTTTCTAACTTATGATCTCTTTTATTTTGTTAAAAGATCATAACTTGTGTTTATTATCTTCATGGAACTTGAAGATCTAGCCTTTTGCTTTGAAGATCTTCAAGAACACAAAAGATTCAAGCTTTCTAGCTTTGAAATCTCATAACTTTTGTTAAAAGGATCCAAGCTCTCTAGCTTAGGGTTCCATTACTTTGTTTGATCAAATTTATGTTCTTACTTGTTTGATTGAACGAAAGTTTGTAGATTTAGTTGTAGATAGAACTTGTGTTTGTGTTAAGACTAAGAACATGATGTAACCTTGGTTCATCATCCTTCTAAAACTCTTAAGTGAGTTGTATTCTTGCTTAGTTTTGACATTGTGTGTTTATGGTTGAAACTTGGTCAAAGTTATGCTAAAACATCAAAGAGTTGAACAGTTAAAGCTTACACGCATCAAGGATGAGAACCGTCATGAGCATCAAGCACCATGAAACCCACCGGAGCACTTGTTTGCTGTTTTTTGGGATCTTATCAGACTCCTAGGAATTCTGGAAAATTAATTTTCAGTTAGTTCGTTTTGATTAGATGACTTTTCGTTTAGGACTCGCCTAAATCCGATATACGGTTTAGGATTTATAGCCTTCCGAAAGTCACTACGCCGTTGTAATGACGTGCTGCAAATTCTGACCTACTCGCGCTTGAACCGTCTCCATGGTAAAATGACATCGAGTTAGGATCTGAAAATTGGACAGCAGTTAGAGGACTCACATACGGAGCCTTGGCCACTGACCACGCGTCTTTTCGGTTTGTATAGAGGTCGTAGCAGCTGTCCAAATTCAGCCTTTTGTTTTGATCTCTATTCTTGTTGAAAACTTACTTTAGCTTTTACGAATGATGATGATGATGATGATGATGATACTTAAGACTTAATTTATTTACTTTTAAACTTTTGGGGACAATATACTGACTTAGTGACCTTTGACTTAGGTTGACGACCTTTCGGACCAACTTACTAGCTGCATACTTTTTATATCAACTTTTACTGCTTATTCACTGTGAGTTATAGCTTCTCTTTTTACTCTACTATTTTTGGGACTGAGAATACATGCACTTTTTTATGTTTTACATACTAGACACGAGTACTTAAACTTTATATATGTGTGGGTGACATAACGGTACAAAGATTCCCCTTAGCTCGGTAACGTTTAGTCATTGGTTTATGAACCGGTGAATGCGAATCTTAGATATGGATCCATAGGGTTTGACATCCCCACTCGGGCTAGTCGTGCTAGCATTCAACAGGTGTTTAATACTTTGTAAATAGATGCACTCGCCAAGTGTACTTTTAGGGGGTAATATTAAGTTAAGTTAGTTACCGGGTGCCCACGGTTAAGCATATACTTTTCATACTGTTTTGAATACGAAATCTCGTGGTCTACATTACATTACTGAATACAAACAAACTATAGCTCACCAACATTCGTGTTGACCTTTTAAGTGTGTATTTCTCAGGTGCTTAGAAATTGTTACTTCCACTGTTAGACTTGTTGTCTTGGTGTTATAGACTTGCTGTTACAGACTCGCTGTGTTAGACTCCCGCTGCATTACTTAGAGATGTCTCAATCATGGAACTTTTATTTTGCATTCGCAACTTATGTTATTTGAATAACGGCTTTGTAACGACCTTTGTGTCATGTTATCTTTTGTAAAACATTTGAAGTTATCTTTTCATGAATGTAAAACTCGTTTTAAAACAGCATGTAGTATTATACCGTGTAATGGACATGTTGTTGACGATTCGTACATGATGGTTTTGTACGGGGCGTCACACAGTTTTTGAAATTTATCGATTACTGGCTTCCAACTAGATATTTTGAGCATGTTAGCTCCTCTTGGTAACCTGACGTAAATGAATGGAAAGGAACTCACTTTGCATAAAATCTACACGATAAATTGTCAACTTTTACTTTGACACCCCAACTCTAACGATGTGGATGTTGTTATAGTTGACTTTGAATCTCGAAGTAAGTTCAAAGCATTTGAGGAGTTTTAGAAGACTGCTCGCAATGCTTGAACTCCATTCAATGTAGAATAGAGTATCATCAACGTATTGCTAGTTTGTAACACTAATCTTTCCTGATCCCACAATTACACCTTTATAAAGACCTTTCTTGATTGCACGCTTTGTGAGCACATTCAATCCTTCAGTCGGAATGATAAAAATTAAAGTGGAGAGGGGTCACCTTTTCTTATTCCCTTCTCTAAAGTAAGTTTGTTGAGGGTGAACCATTGATTAGAATAAATAAAGATGCATATTTAAGGCAAGAAGAAACCCAACGCCTCCACTTTTCACCCAAACCCATTCCTTTAATCACGTCCATTTGAAAATTCCATTTTAAGCTATCAAAGATCTTCTCAAAATCATCATTAAAATGATGCTTTTCACACATTTAGTTTTTAAGTATTTTAGAAAGTCTCATTTGCGATCATTACACCATTAATGATGTTTCTGCCTAATAATAAAGCACGTTGTTCACTCCATATCAATCCACGGATGACATGTTGGATATTGTGAGATAACAGCTTCGGAATAATCTTGTAATAGATCTTGAAGAGTCTATGGCGTGATCGGTTGATTTATAATGTAACAAATGATGAAATTACAAAAAGAAACTGTCTATTTTAATGTTCAAATCATATTACTTTCAGTTAATTTAGCATGTTTCAAGAATGTGGAGCGTTACGAGAGAAAAGTTGAAAAAAATATCAAACTGTCAAGTTTTTGTACCTGGCATAAGAAGATGTCAACACAAACGTAAAAAACCCAAGATGAATAAATGGCTTAGAAATACGTTACCAATGGCATAAAATTACGTTGATATTTGTACGCTGAAGATTCTTAATGGCATAAAATTATATCAACCTTAGCGTAATTTTATGTCGGTGTGTTTATTCTGGTGGTTAGCTTTATGATTAAGGGGGTTATGTGTAAATTGTTGATTAGGGTATTTAAACCAACTATGTAGGAAATTCAAAGGTTTATCATCAAATTTAAGATTTAGTTTTATTTGTAATTTATCAGTTTTGAAATTGGATTGGGGATTCATTTGTTGTTTACACAGTGGATTGAAGTTTTAAAAGGTTTAATTGAGAAAGGGGATATTAAAATTATATTTGGTGGCAGAAAAGATAGTCTAAATGATTTGGAGGTTATTAATTTAGGATTTAGTTTGTGTAGGTACGTGTTAGTAACGGGAGGAAGAAGATAGCATTGGAAAAGAGATAAAGAGAGGGCAAATGATGAAAATAACCTCATGTGAGGGAGCACATGTGGGTGTTAAAATGCAATGCAAATTTGGTATTATAAAATAATATGGAATTTGTAGATGTATATATGTAAAATATCTAGATATTAATACGTATAAGAAAATATCTAGATATTAGAAAATAAAAGAAAAATCTAGAAAAGAAAAATCTAGAAAAGTAAAATATAGATATTTGTATAGAAATATCTAGATATTTATCCATGGAAATATCTAGTTTCTAGAATGTTCCATGGGGTAGTATAAATATGGGTGATGAGTAGTTCATTTATGTAAGAAGTGAGTAAGTGAAGTGTGAAGTAGAGAAGAAGTAAGAAGTGAAGAAGAGTTAGAAGTAGAAGTTGTGAAGAAGTAAGAGTGTGAGTTGAGTCCATAATATTGTAATTGTTTATTTGTATTAATAAAAGTGTTCTTTGTTAAGTTTCTCGGTTAAGCCTTAGTTTGTGTTTGAGTTCTTAGTGCACTTGTGTTATTTTTATTATATGGTCGGCTCTGCCGCCTAAGTGATACATGGTCGGTTATACCGCCTAAATGATATATGGTCGACACTGTCGCCTAAGTACTATTATGCACTAAGAATTCATAAAATTAAAGGCTAATCAACGTCAAAGTGTTGGTGTAGTGAGTCTAGTATAGTCTAGATCCTCTATAGTGGATGTGTTGGGCTCGTCGAAGCTTCCAACAATTGGTATCAGAGCGGGTCGTTCGGGACCATTTCTAGTGGAGGAAATCGGTAAACGTTGGACGTTTACATCGACTTGTTTTCACCAAGGCTCTAAGGGAGATTTTGTCGGAGCACAGTTAGGAACTGTAAAAGCTCATCGGTCAGAGACCAAGCTTATTGGACGTTGGACATCATGATGGCAGATCTTGCAAATACGAGCAGTGGAATCAAGAGTCTCAATAACCATAACTATGGTTATTGGCGGACTTGTATAGAATCCTACCTACAAGGACAGGATTTATGGGAAATAGTTGCTGGCAGTGACACAACGCCTCCACCGAAAAAAATGCTGAAGCCTTAAGAAAATGGAACATCAAGGCCGGGAAGGCTTTATTTATATTGAAGACTACAATCGAGGAGGATCTATTGGAGCACATCCGTGACGAGAAAACACCAAAGGCAGCTTGGGAAACTTTTGAAAAATTATTTTCAAAGAAGAATGAAGCACGCCTCCAGCTCTTGGAAAATGAGCTCGCGGGTATTTCACAAGGAAGTCTGTCTATTTCTCAGTATTTCACCAAGGTGAAATCTATTTGTCGTGATATATCTCAACTTGCTCCAGAAGAGAAAGTGAGTGATGCAAGGATGAAGAGAATTATCATCCATGGCTTAAGGTCCGAGTATAATGGATTTATAGCCGCTGTGAGAGGATGGCCTACTCAACCATCATTAATAGAGTTGGAGAATTTATTGGCTAACCAAGAAGCATTAGCCAAGCAGATGAGTGAAGTAAGCATAAAAGGCGAAGAAGAGTCACTCTTCACCAATAAGAAAAAGCAACATCTCGAAGACAATAGGTGATGAAAGAAAGTAAGACATATGGGTGGAAGGGTCACCCAAAATCAAAAGGCAATGCTTCAGGGGGAGCACAACAAAGAAGAAGAGATCATCGCCAACAATAAGGGGAAAGTGATAAGAGAAAGAATGGTGAATGCTTCAATTGTGGCAAGAAGGGTCATTTTTCTCGAGATTGTAGATTCCCCAGAAGGCGAACTTCGAAGGAAATGTGTCCGCCGCAAGAGATGAGAAGAAAGAGGTCACATTTGAAGCATCCATTAATGAAGAAACATGGGATGCAAAAGCTGGACTCACTGTTGAAGCTGACATAGATGATCAAGCTCTTACAACAACTTTAAAGTCAAAAATAAACTACAAAGATGATTGGATCATCGATTCTGGGTGCTCAAATCATATGACCAATGATGGGACAAAGCTGCAAGAAATGGAGGATTACAAAGGAAAAAGAGTCATGTTGACAGCCAACAATTCAAGGTTGTCTATTTCTCACATTAGAAAGACAATAATTCCAAATGAAGGCGACTCTCAAAAGCTCCAACTCGAGAAGGTGTATCTTGTCCCTGGCCTAAAGAAGAATTTACTGTCAGTAGCACAATTGACAGTAGAAGGGAACTATGTGCTCTTTGGACCAGAAGAAGTGTCCGTATTCAAGAGAGTAAAGGTGGTTGGCAATCCAGTTATGCATGGAAGAAGAATAGAATCGGTCTATGTATTATCTGCTGAAACAGCTTATGTGGATAAGACACGAAAGAATGAGATGGCTGATCTGTGGCATGAACGTCTTGGGCATGTGGGATACAATAAGTTAAAGGAGATGATGGTGAAACGCATAGTAAATGGGCTTCCTCAAATTGATATCCGAATAGATACAATATGTGCTGGATGTCAGTTTGGCAAAGCTCACCAATTGCCATTTAAGGAGTCAGCGCATCAGTCCAAGACACCACTAGAGCTCATACACTCAGATGTCTTCGGCCCAGTGAAACAAACATCACTTGGAGGTATGAAATATATGGTGACATTCATTGATGACTTCTCAAGATATGTGTGGGTTTACTTCATGAAGAAGAAGTCAGAGACTTTTCTAAAGTTTAAAGAGTTCAAGAACAAGGTAGAAAGTGAGCTCAATACTAAGATTCGATGCTTACACACAGATAATGGAAGAGAATATTTATCAACCGAGTTCAATATCTATCTTGAGAAGCACAAGATCAGAAGGCAATTAACTTGCCCTAATACTCCACAGCAGAATGGAGTGGCAGAACGTAAGAATAGTCATCTTGCTGAAACCTGTCAAAGTATGTTTCATGGTAAGAATGTACCAGCAAGATTTTGGGCCGAATGTATGAGGACGGCTTGATACGTGATTAACAGACTCCCACAAATAAAGTTGGGATATATTTCACCATATGAAAGATTATGGAAGATCAAGCCAACCGTCAACCATCTCAAGGTTTTTAGATGTGTATGCTACGTCTTCATACCAGATCATCTACGAAGCAAATTTGATAAGAAGGCAATTCGGTGCATTTTTGTCAGTTATGATGAATCAAGAAAAGGATGGAGATGTTGTGATCCAAATACTGGAAAAAGACATACTTCAAGAAATGTGGTATTTGATGAAGCTTCTTCATGGTGGTCACCTCAAAAGATAGAGCTTCCAGAATCTTATGGATTAGAAGAAGTTCCAGAAGAGAAAGAAGAACATAAAGAGCACATATCGGATCCAATTAAAGAAGGAGATGGATCGTACTCTAAGGCAACGAGTCCATGGAAAACTGGGGTACATCAATCTACATCCGAAGAGGTTCGTCCAAGCCAAATGGATGCCGAGGAGCATGTGCAAGAATTACGAAGATCAACAAGGCCGAGGCAACCTAATCCAAGGTATGCCAATGCTGCTCATGTGGATGAATCAATACCTATTGAGCCTTCCACTTATGAAGAAGCAGCACAAAGTCAAGAATGGCAGAAAGTGATGGAAGAAGAAATTAATGCACTAAAAGAAAACCGGACATGGAGTTTAGTTCCAAAGCCAAAAGATGTAAAACCAATATCTTGTAAATGGGTTTACAAGGTGAAGACTTGATCAGATGGCTCCATTGAAAGGTATAAAGCTCGACTTGTTGCTAGAGGTTTTTCTCAACAATATGGGCTGTATTATGAAGAAACGTTTAGTCCAGTGGCGAAGATCACAACAATTTGAGCTCTACTAGCTTTAGCCGCCAGCAAATCTTGGAAGATGTGGCAGATGGATGTCAAGAACACTTTCTTACATGGAGAACTTGACAAAGACATTTATATGGAGCAACCAAGAGGTTTGAGAATAAGTCTCATCCTGACCATGTCTGCAAATTAAAGAAAGCACTATACGGATTGAAGCAGGCTCCAAGAGCTTGGTACGGGAAGATTGGCGAGTTCTTAGTACAAAATGGTTTCATAGTTGCTCCTTCAGATTCTAGTTTATTTGTGAAACAAGATCAAGGAAAACTAGCCATAGTGCTAGTATATGTGGATGACTTAATCATCACGGGAGATCACTATGAGGAGATCCAAAGAACAAGAGAGAATCTGTCTATCAGATTTCATATGAAGGATCTTGGAGAACTCAAACATTTTCTTGGACTCGAAAGAGAGCAGAAAAGAGAAGGATTATTTATGGGAAAACAGAAATATGCGCGAGATCTTTTACAAAAGTACAGAATGCTTAATTGCAAACCTATCTCAACTCCGATGGATCCGAATACAAAACTACGAGCAGATGAAGGAAAAAGTCTTCAAGATGTTACCATGTATTGAAAGATGGTCGGAAGTCTTATTTATCTCACACTAAGCCGACCAGACATATCTTATGAAGTTGGAGTGGTTAGTCGATACATGAGCAATCCGAAGAAGCCTCACCTTGATGTTGTACGACGCATCTTAAGGTATGTAAAAGGCACTATCAACTTTGGTATTTTATACAAGAAAACAAAAGAATGTCATGTAACTGGATATTGTGACGCCGATTACGCTGGAGACTATGATACACGACGGTCAACAACTGGATACATGTTTAGTCTTGGATCAGGAGTAATATCATGGTGCAGCAAGAGACAACCAACAGTATCCTTGTCAAGCACTGAAGCAGAATATCGATCGGCATCATCAGCAACACAAGAAATTACATGGTTGAAACAACTAATGGAAGATCTTCATCAATCAACAGACTATCAAGTAGAGCTTTTCTGCGATAACCTATCAGCTATACGTCTAGCAGAGAATCCAGTCTTTCACGCAAGAACAAAACATATAGAAGTACACTCTCACTATGTTCGCGAGAAGGTCCTTGAAGAGGAGATCAAGATGGTGCCAACAAAGACAGATGAACAAGTTGCAGATATATTCACCAAGAGCCTAAGTAAACCAAAGTCTGAAAAAATCAGAGAAGCACTTGGAATGATCTGCAAGTCATCAACGGAAGAAAATTTGCATTGAGGAGGAGTGTTAAAATGCAATGCAAATTTGGTATTATAAAATAATATGGAATTTGTAGATGCATATATGTAAAATATCTAGATATTAATATGTATAAGAAAATATCTAGATATTAGAAAATAAAAAAAAAAAATCTAGAAAAGAAAAATCTAGAAAAGAAAAATATAGATATTTGTTTAAAAATATCTAGATATTTATCCATGGAAATATCTAGTTTCTAGAATATTCCATGGGGTAGTATAAATATGGGTGATGGGTAGTTCATTTGTGTAAGAAGTGAGTAAGTGAAGTGTGAAGTAGAGAAGAAGTAAGAAGTGAAGAAGAGTTAGAAGTAGAAGTTGTGAAGAAGTAAGAGTGTGAGTTGAGTCCATAATATTGTAATTGTTTCTTTGTATTAATAAAAGTGTTCTTTGTTAAGTTTCTCGGTTAAGCCTTAGTTCGTATTTGAGTTCTTAGTGCACTTGTGTTATTTTTATTATATGGTCGGCTCTGCCGCCTAAGTGATACATGGTCGATTATACCGCCTAAATGATATATGGTCGACACTGTCGCCTAAGTACTATTGTGCACTAAGAATTCATAAAATTAAAGGCTAATCAACGTCAAAGTGTTGGTGTAGTGAGTCTAGTATAGTCTAGATCATCTATAGTGGGTGTGTTGGGCTCGTCGAAGCTTCTAACAGTGGGCAGTTAACGGAGTTTGATTAACGTTCATCAGAGTTAAGGACTAACCGCACAACATGTGCAAATATGAGGAATATCTATGTCAAGAAAATTATAAACTATCCATAAATATGAAACAAACTTTAAGGACCAACTGCGTAAGAAAGGAGGATTTTATTCCACTTAACCCACGAAATGTGAAAAAACTTTGAGAGAACCAAAAATTATCCCTCCTTGATCATAAGGAGCAGAATTTTGTTCCACTTAACCGATAAAATTTTATTGATCGAACCCGACCCGGCCTAAAAGAACACTCGCCTTACCCTTTTAAGTATTTTAAGCACACAATGTGGAGCACAAATGATTGAAATAATACGATGGGATACTATTTAGAACCGATTTCACTAAAGTTAAACGACCAACAAAAGATATCGATCTAGCTCTCCAATTCACGAGTTATTTTTAAAATTTATTCATTGTCGGCTTTCAACTAGATATTTTGCGCATGTTAGCTCCTCTTGGTAGCCCGGGGTAAATTAAGGGAAAGGAACCCCACTTTGCATCAAATCTACATGCTAAACTGTCAACTTCTTACTTTTACACCCCAACTCCAAAATATGTGGCTCTTGTTACAATTGACTTTGAATCCCAAAGTAAGTTTAAAGCATTTGAGGTGTATTAGAAGACTGTTCGCAATATTCAAACTCCGTTTACTGTAGAATAAAGTATTGTCAATATATTACAAGTTTGTAATACTAATCTTACCCGATCCCACAATTTTTACACCATTATAAAGACCTTTCTCGATTGCACGCTTTGTGAGCATGTTCAATCCTTCAGTCGCAAGGATAAAAATGAGAGGGGAGAGGGCATCCCTTTTTCTTATTCCCTTCTCTAACGTAAGTTCTTTGTCGGTGTACCATTGATTAGAATAGTTAAATATGCATATTTAAGGCAAGAAGAAATCCAACGCCTCCACTTTTCACTCAAACCCATTCCTTCAATCACGTCCATTAGAAAATCTCACTCTAAGCTATCGAAGGTGTAACATCCTCAGATCGGGCCTAGATGTAAGATGACCTTTTTTCCCTTAGGCATAATTATGTGGTTAATTATGCTTTTATTTTAATTAAATGTTTAGTGTTATTTTATTATTTGGTTAAGACCAGTTTGTGACAAGGGTCACAGAACAGGTTCGTTTATTTAATTTGGACACCGTTAGGGCGGTCAAATTAAGTACGAAAGTTATTAGATAACTGGTAAATACCCATGTGTGATGGGGTATGTTATTTAACCCACATATATAAGCTTGTGACCAGCTCCTTCTCTCATTTTCTGGAAAATTCTCAAACACCCTGTACACTCTCAATCTCATTCCATCAAACCCTAGATTTCTAATTTGTGTTCTAGAGCTCAAATCATTCATATCATCTCGTTCTTTACAATTACAGAGTCTATTGATGTAAGAATCAAAGAGTTTCAAGCTCTAATCTTTAAGAAAATGATGATTTTGTTTTAACTTTGTCAAAAGAGCAATTTTGAGTCAAATGGTTGATTTTGATGTTGTTTGTATCAAAATCTTGTGAATTTATGCTTATTGATGTTAAGGGTATATGATTTGGTCAGTTTAGAGGTAAGAAACGAGCTCTAGAGCACCAATTGGTGATTTTAGGTCGAAACCCGTCAGTTTTCTGCTGCTGCTGCACGATGAGCACAACCGTACGGTTGCAGCTTGCAACCGTACGGTTGCAGCTTGCAACCGCACGGGTACATGGTGTAACTGTACGGGTGCATGTGCAACTGTACGGATGCAGTGGTATTGGTGCAACCGGGCAGGAAGTGTGCAACCGTACGGATGCACGATGCAACCGTACGGATGGACTTGCAACCGTACGGATGCATGTGTAACCGTACGGATGCAGATCAGATCAGTAGTTGTTGTTTAATTTAGCTGTTTCCTAGCCGTTATGATGTCCACGTGACTTACGATTATCAGGATGTAAATTCTGAAAATGCATAAGTGTTAGGTGGATTTTAACGGCGCTTTTTGTGACTGATTTTATGTACTGTGCTGTTTTGTGTTAACAGACAGAAACTAACTTGATTTGCCTTATGTTCAGGTGATAAGGATAAGGAAGTCGCTCAGTGATAGATTATCTGAGCTAGTTGCTGGTATTCGGTGAGTGAGTCTATCTCCGGATAGAGTATTAAGTAGCTGACACGCTACTTGTTCAGACTCTTTACTCTTATTTTTATGTTCAGTATGAATACCATGGGTTGTTAGATATTGTAATTAGTTATTGCCATGCTAGTTAGGACGATTGCATGATTGATTATCTGTGATATTATGTGCACATTGTTAGTTGGACACCAACCGAGGCGGCAAGGTTGGGAACCCACCAAGGCGGCAAGGTAGGGTTGATGCGAGGTCGACTGTGGTAGCCTGGTCGGGTCATGATGTTACTGATTGTTCAGTATAGCATAGAAGGACGCATGTGTTGCGTCTGGACGATTATGCAGTGGAATCAGTAAAGCGGACTATCGGTATACTGTAGCTTGATCAACTAAGTTGTGTGCTCGTACAAGCCGCCGATCCTCATATTGTCAGCTGTTGTTGTATGCTAGTTCAGGATGTTAGCATATCTACGGCCTTTGCATGTTCAGTTGCTTATGCTTGATCTGTTAGATAGTATCCATTCACTTAGCAGTTGTGCTAATTCCCCCACATTTCCACCCCTTGCATGTTTAGGTACTGCTGCTTAGGATGGGTGTTGCGGACGGGTTAGAAGACATGTTTGACTACAAGCTTACTCTGATGTTTTCTATCCTAATGACGTTTTCACTTAACGCCGTTGTTGTATAAAGTTGGTTTGTAAACAAAGTTATGTAAACGTTAAATAAGGCTATTTTGGTAATTAAGTGTTTACTTCCGCTGTGTTTAAAAAAATCAGGGTGTTACAACTTGGTATCAGAGCGTGGTTTAGCAGCAAGTACGTGCGCGTATTTGTTCCTAAACCTCGAGTTAAGTCAAACATGTCCGTGGGGTGGGGCTAAGTGAATGCAGGATGTTGTGCATGTTAGTGTCTAGTAAACTAACAGTTATCCACTAAGCTTTTGTGCGAGTATTTTGTAGCACAGATGGCAGATGATAGGGATACGAACGCCACAAACCCAATCCACCCCGGAATGTTCAGTGCTCCAGATGTGGAGGATGAGGCAGAGATTTACGAGGCTGATTATGTGCATGAGCTTGAAAGTAAGCTTAAGGAATCTCAGGAAAAGATTACTGAGCTTGAGTTAGCTAGACAGTCGGGTAATGAGGATACACCACCAGGTTTTACCACTGCTCAATCACAAACCATACACCAAATACACCAGAACCAGTACCAATACCCATTACAGAACCAATTCCCTCAGCATGTCATGCTACCACAGAATTACTACCAGTATCAAAATCCCATGATGATGAAGCAAGTTCAGCCACCCGTATACCAACAATCATTTCTGCCACAACAATTCCAACAACAATACCAACCACCAAAAATATGCACCTTTAAACAATTCAGGGATTGTGGACCTTCTCCCTACTCAGGAAGTTCTAACCCAACCACAACTCTCAACTGGTTAAGGGAAGTTGAAAAGGCATTCGAGGCATGTCAGTGTGAGCCAGAATTGAAAGTAACTTATGCGAGTAGGTTATTGTAGGACAGAGCTATGGTGTGGTGGGATTCAGTAATAGCAAGTGTTCCTCCAGAACAAGTTCGAATGATCACTTAGGAGCAGTTTTAGAGTAAGGTATGTGAGCAGTACTGCAATGTGTTTGACATGAATAGAATCAAAATTTAGTTTTTGGAGATGCGGATGACACCTCAGATGTCAATTGATGAGGTAATTGAGAAATTCATGGATAAGTTGAGGTTTGTACAGCAATGGGTGCCTGATGAACAATCAAGAATTCAACATTTTGTGTATATGATCTTGCCAGAATATCGGACGTTTGTGAGGTCAGCACCGACGTTATCTCAGGCTTTTGTGATGGCAAAGATGGTAGAAAGTGATGTTAGAGTAGTAAGGGGCATGACTATAGGGAATGTGGTAACGCAGGGTAGTCAAGCTACCAGTCAGTCTCAGTCAGGTTCTAAGTCTAAGAAATCTTTTGGGTTTAGACAAAAGGGTAAAGGGAATTAAGCAAGTTCAGGGTCTGGTTTAGGAAGGAGAGAATGGTGTAAAGGTTGTAAGTCTTCTCACAGTGGGCAGTGTTCAGAGGCAACGAGAAGGTCTTTAAGATGTGGTATGGTAGGTCATGAATCTCAGGGGTGTTCCTTCAGGGAGAATGTGTATTGGAGTTATCATCAGCCAGGTCATCGTTCAGCAAGTTGTCAGGCGTCAAAGGGCATAAGTTCCGGGGCAGGGTCAGGGGTGCGTTCGACATCTGTCGGGGGTTCCACAGCCTCTAGTGGACAGAAGAGAAAGAACCCACCGACTGTGGAATCAAGGGCCTTTTAGATGACAGTTGAGGCCGCAACAAATAATGATGACGTTATAACCGGTATGTTCATGATCAGCTCAATACCTACTAGAGTATTGTTTGATTCGGGTGCAAATAGGACGTTTATGTCTATAGATTTCTGTACTAAGTTAGGGTTACCTGCTACTGTGCTGCCTGAGCCTGTTAGAGTAGAGGTAGCTGATGGTAAGACGGTTCCAGTCACAACGTATGTGTCTGGAGCTAGTATAGAAATTGATGGTAGACCGCTTGCTATATCATGTTTAGTGTTTCCTATCCCTAGTTTTGACGTAGTGTTAGGGATGAACTGGATGAGCCTACATAAGGCCTACATTAAGTGTGATAAGAAGATTGTGACCTTCCGTTTGATCGACAGAACCCGTATTGTGGCCCAAGGGGAACGAAGTGGGTTTAGTTTTCCGTTGATTTCTATGATGAAGGCGAAGAAGTCACTCTCTAAGGGGTGTGAATCTTTTATGGCTTATGTTATTGATGCTAAGATAGAGAAGAGATCGGTTACTGATATTCCAGTGGTTTCAGAATTTCCCGAGGTATTTCCTGATGAATTACCGGGGTTGCCACCGGTAAGAGAAGTAGAGTGTAAGATTGAGTTGGTTCCGGGAACAAATCCAGTGGCTAAGGCTCCTTATAGGTTAGCACCTTCTGAAATTAGAGAGATGATGTCTCAGATAGAGGAACTGTTAGACAGGGGGTTTATAAGACCGAGTTCCTCGCCGTGGGTGCGCCGGTGTTGTTTGTAAAGAAGAAAGACGGTGCTCTGAGAATGTGTATAGATTATCGAGAATTGAATAAGAGAACGGTTAAGAATAAGTATCCTTTACCTAGAATCGATGATCTGTTTGACCAGCTTCAGGGTGCGTCGTATTTTTCGAAAATAGATCTTAGATCCGGGTATCATCAGGTTCAGGTTGCAGAATCAGATATACCGAAGACAGTGTTCAGAACGAGATATGGGCATTACGAGTTCTTGGTTATGCCATTTGGGTTGACGAATGCTCCAGCAGTTTTCATGGATCTGATGAACAGATTTGTAAACCGTATTTAGATCAGTTTGTGATTGTGTTTATCGATAATATATTGGTATATTCAAAGACAGAGACTGATCATGCGACACATGTTCGATTGGTGTTAGAGTTGTTAAAGAATGAGCAGTTATACGCTAAGTTCTCGAAGTGTGAGTTTTGGCTTCGAGAGGTGCAATTTCTGGGTCATGTTATCTGTGAGACAGGTATTAAAGTAGATCCATCAAAAATAGAAGCGGTAATGGGTTGGAATTCACCGAAGACGCCGACAGAAGTTAAGAGTTTCTTGGGTCTTGCGGGTTATTATCGCCGGTTGATCAAAGATTTTTCTAAAATAGCGGATCCATTAACCAAATTGACCAGAAAAGACGTAAGTTTTTGATGGAGTGACCAACAGGAACAGGCTTTTCAGACGCTCAAACAGTTGTTGTGTCAAGCTCCAATGTTAGCATTACCAGAGGGTTCAGACAACTTCGTGGTTTATTGTGATGCGTCAATTGCCGGGATGGGGTGTGTACTGATACAAAGAGATAAAGTTATCACGTATGCTTCTCGTCAGTTAAAGACACATGAACGTAACTATCCGGTTCAGGATTTAGAAATGGCTGCAGTGGTATTTGCGTTGAAGCTTTGGAGACATTACTTATACGGTACAAAGTGTGTGATATGTACAGACCATAAGAGCCTCCAATATATTTTCACGCAGAAAGAACTGAATATGTGACAGAGACGATGGATTCAGCTTATAAAGACCACGACTGTGAAATAAAGTATCACCCGGGTAAAGCAAATGTTGTTGCCGATGCTTTAAGTCGTAAAAAGACCATAGAGACCGTGAAATTTATGAGAACCGAAATAGTTTCAGACCTTATTGAACAGATAAGACAAGTTCAAGCCTAAGCATTATTGAAGGAGAACTTAAAGACTGAACTGGTGACCAAAATCAAGGACCAATTGACTGACAATTCCCGTGGACTTAAGACGTTTAAGAACCGAATTTGGGTGCCTATGCTTGGAGATTTAAGAAAATTGATCTTAAATGAAGTGCACAAATTGAGGTTGACTGTCCATCCGGGTAGTACCAAGATGTATAACGATCTAAAGCCGATGTATTGGTGGCAACAATGAAGAAAGATGTTGCTCAATTAGTATAAAGATGTCATATTTGTTCTCAAGTTAAAGCTGAACACCAGAAATCTTATGGTTCGTTACAACAATTGAAGATTCCAGAGTGGAAATGGGATCATATTACGATGGATTTTGTAACCAAATTACCTAGATCTCAGAGAGGTAATGACATGATATGGGTAATTGTTGATCGACTGACGAAGAGTGCACATTTCTTAGCTACAAAAGAGACAGCTTCGTTGAGTACTTTGGCAAAATTGTACTTGAAAGAAATAGTTAGTCGACATGGAGTTCCGTTGTCTATCGTATCCGACAGGGATTATAGATTTGTATCGAACTTCTGGAACAGCTTACAGAAAACTTTAGGAACGAGGGTAAATATGAGTACAACATATCATCCACTGACCGATGGTCAGAGTGAACATACAATACAGACACTAGAGGATATGCTTAGGTCCTGCGTGTTAGAGTACGGTGGTCCGCGGGATATACTGTAACAACCTAAACCAATAACCAACCGAATACGCGAAACAAAAAAAAATTTATCAGTAGAGTGCGCCACGCGCACCACCTCAGGGTGCGCGGCGCGCACAGGTCTATTTTCAGTTCTGTCCGATTTTTCAATTTTTCAAATAAAGATCTCCCACTTCCCTACATATTTAGACGAAACGCTTTTCACAACATGTTCTAATATGAAAAACTCATACGATTCAAACATAAAATGAGTTTTACAAAACGGGGCCCACATTGGCCGTTTTACGAGTTTCGTTCAAAAGAATAAAAGTTCGACCATAAGAGTTTAATTTCCAAACGACACTATGAGCATGGTGTTTGGGGGTTAAACTACCTAAATCTCGGTCAAACTCCAAAAGCTATAACATCCCAAAAGCGTCCCCTAAGCAACAAGCGGGATCTCTAATCCAAACGAATGCCCTTACCCTTGTCAACACCGGAGCCTATAAAAAGAAAAACAATGAGAGGGTAAGCAAAGCTTAGTGAATGCAATAATTATACACATACATATATAATATACCTACTTGCAACCACTCAATACACATACCGAATACATGCTAGCAACACAATTAGCTTATCATCAATACAAGGCTACCAACCTCCAATACCACAAGCTAGCATAACAATCGCATAAATATATATAACTCGAACAATATAATATGCTTTCGCTTACAACACAATAACCATTGTTAACCATAACACACACAAGGGAACGGTACTCACACAATGACCGTTGGTACTCGCACAATGACCGTTAATATGCACTAACCCCCTAGGTGGACGTTCGCACTTACCGAACCACCCTTCACGCACATGTGGTCCCCATCGTACAAAAGAGTAGTGAATCCACACGCCCGGATAACACTATAGTGAATCCACACGCCCGGATAACACAAACCACAAGCCCGCAAGCAAATACACTATATACGCACATATATAATTATTCCACTCACCTTAACGCCTTGGTGAGAAATCAAAATCGTAACCTTCAATGTGACGTACCTATTACATTAGGCATACAAATCAATCACCCAATCAAGTTGGTCAACCAACTCACACACCATTCAAGTGTCATTTTGACCCATTTTAAGATCAACACACCCTTTTGGGTCACCCATATACCCAAATAACACCCATTTACCAATTAGCTAGGTGTGCTAGTAATTTACTAACCAATTGGGACTCATAAACATCAATTAACACTTTGAAAACCTAGGTTAGTTACCATTGAGTCTTAATGACTCAATCTTACCCAAGAACACCCAAAATCATCACATATGGGTTTTATGTTCATCATTAATCCAAACCCTAACCCTTAAACCAATTAAAACAAGTAAATCAAGATTAGAGCTTACCACCACAATCACAACGTAGCTAGTGATGAGATGAACAACTTTAAAGCACGCGATTTGACCCGAAAGCAACTTCTTCCTCTTGGATTTAAGCTTTCTCTCACTTAAAGGGTTTCTCACTCTAGAATTGAATGGGAGAGATGATAAGGTTGGTGGAGTGTTGAATATGCCTTCAACCACCATCCAAGCTGGCCTTTACAGCCCTAACTCGTCCCCATGTGAAAAGACAAGATTACCCCTCATTTAATCTTTTAAACAAAAGCTGGAATTCGTCAACAGTAGCAGTGCGCGGCGCGCACCACTACATGTGCGTGGCGCGCACAAAGAGCTGGGCAGAATCTAATTTGGTTTAATTCCACAAAAGTGCCCATACTTTATGTAACATAATTACACTGTTGTACAATACTAATTAGGGTCTTACAACTCTCCCCCACTTGAATCGGAGCGCGTCCTCGCGATCCAAGCCTCATGACAAGAGGGAAGATAAACTAACACGAATTCTTCGGGCTCCCAAGTAAACTCGGAACCTTTACTATGATGCCATTGAACTTTATAAGTTCTCACTTCTTTATTTCTCAACCCTTTGACCTTCTCATCAAGTATGGCAATCGGCTCCTCAATATATTCTAACTTATTGTTTAGCTCAATCTCGTCTAACGGCACCCATGATGAATCATCCGCAAGACACTTACGGAGATGGGAAACATGAAATGTATTATGGATCCCCACAAGTTCTTCGGGTAATTCCAAACGATACGCGACTTCACCAACACGAGCTAAAACCTTAAATGGTCCAATAAACCGAGGAGCTAACTTGCCCATTTTCGAAACCGAATAACACCTTTCCATGGCGAAACCTTAAGCATCGCCATGTCACCTTCTTGAAATTCGATCATTCGTCTACGCTTGTCGGCATACGACTTTTGTCTATCTTGAGCCTTTTTCAAATGATCCCGAATCATATCAATCTTGCTATTCGTTTCTAAGACCAAATCGGTACTCCCGATTTCTTTTTGACCAATCTCACCCCCAACAAATCGGAGTTCGACATCTTCGCCCATAAAGCATCTCATAAGGTGGCATCCCGATACTAGTATGATAACTATTATTGTACGAGAATCCCACCAAGGGTAAGTGCTCATCCCAACTACCACCGAAATCAATAATACACGGCCGTAACATATCCTCCAAAGTTTGATTCGTACTTTCAGTTTAACCGTCCGTTTGAGGATGATACGCCGTGCTCAATTTCAGTTGTGTACCCATATCTTCATGAAACTTTTCCCAAAATCGAGATGTGAAACGGGTATCTCGATCCGAAATAATAGATATAGGAACCCCATGTCGAGCGACTACCTCTTTGATAAAAAAATTAGCCAAAGTCTCCGATGATATTGCTTCCCGAATGGGAAGAAACAAGGAACTTTTCGTCAATCGATCAACTATAACCCAAATCGAATCAAATTGGGTTCTCGCCGTTTTAGGTAACTTTGTGATGAAATCCATGGTAATGTGCTCCCATTTCCATTTCGGGATTTCTATCGGTTGTAACTTACCATACGGCTTTTGGTGCTCGTCCTTAACTTGCAAACACGTGACGCATTGCTCAACATACTTTACAACATCACGTTTCATGTCCGGCCACCAATAATCTTTTCTCAAATCAAGATACATTTTCGTCGCGTCCGGATGAATGGAATACTTTGACTTATGTGCTTCATCAAGTAGCACTCGTCAATAATCCCCCATCTTAGGCACCCACACTCTTCCTTGAAAAGACAACAAACCACGCGAACCCATAGTAATGAATTCCGATTGCCCCACAATTCGTTCCGCATGCTTGTTGTGAACGTAAGCTTCAATTTGAATCATACCAAGTTTTCAAGAAAATTGTTAGTAATAATCATACGTAACAATCCTAATCGTAACGCCGGGTGGTGACTCTTTCGACTTAACGCATCCGCGACCACATTCGCCTTACCCGGATGATAAAGTATTTCACAATCATAATCTTTCACCACATCCATCCATCTACGTTGACAATAATTCAAATCTCTTTGATCAAAAAGATGTTTCAAACTCTTGTGATCCGAATAAATCGTACACTTGACACCATACAAGTAATGGCGCCAAATTTTCAACGCATGCACAACCGTCGCCAACTCAAGATCATGAGTCGAATATCTCGTTTCGTGTTCCTTTAATTGTCGAGAGGCATAAGCGATGACTTTACCTCTTTGCATTAGAACACACCCGAGCCCATTTAAAAAAACCATCACAATAAACCATCATGTCTTCCATACCTTCTGGCAACACTAACACTGGAGCTTGACATAACTTCTCTTTTAACAATTGAAAAGCAATTTCTTGCTCGTTCTCCCAATTAAATCTCGCGTTCTTTCTTGTCAATTTCGTCAATGGAGAAGCTATCTTAGAAAAGTCTTGGATAAACCGACGATAATAACCGGCCAATCCGAGAAAACTTCGGATTTCAGTAGGCGTAGTCGGTCGTCCCCAACTCTTTACCGACTCAATCTTTCCCGAGTCTACTTGAATACCATTTTCGTTCACGATATGGCCAAGGAATTGAACTTCCCTTAGCCAAAATTCATATTTGGAAAATTTAGCATACAACTTCTCCTTCCGCAACGTCTTTAACACACCCCTCAAATGATGTTCATGTTCCTTCATACTTTTTGAATAGACAAGTATGTCGTCAATGAACACAATCACCGACTTGTCCAACATAGGTTGGCATACTCGGTTCATAAGATCCATGAATGCCGCCGGTGCATTCGTAAGACCAAAAGGCATAACTACGAATTCAAAATGCCCATAACGCGTTCAAAAAGCCGTTTTCTTGATGTCTTCCTCACGGACCCGCATTTGGTGATAGCCGGACCGTAGGTCGATTTTAGAGAAATACGTTGCACCTTGGAGTTGGTCGAACAAATCGTCAATCCTAGGCAATGGATAACGATTCTTGATCGTCACTTTGTTCAACTCCCGATAATCGATGCACATCCGCATACTACCATCCTTTTTCTTCTCGAATAAAACGGAGCACCCCATGGCGAAGCACTCGATCGGATAAAACCCTTTTCTAGTAGCTCTTGGGTTTGATTTAACAACTCATGCATTTCCATCAGCGCTAAACGATAAGGAGTTTTAGCAATGGGGGTAGCCCCCGGAACCAACTCAATGCGAAATTCAACTTGTCTTTTTGCCGGAACACCCGGTAACTCATCCGGAAAAACGTCTTCGAATTCACTAACCACCGGGATTTCACGAATGGGTGGTGGCTCATCACGAGTATCAACAACATGGGCAAGAAAAGCCATGCCACCACTATCGAGGAGGTGACGTGCCCGCACAAAGGTGCATATCGGCACAAGTCTTCTACGCTTATCACGGTGAATAATTAACTCTCCCCCACTTGGGGCCTTTACACGAATAAATTTTTCATGGCATGCAATATCGGCTCTATTATGATCGAGCCAATCCATACCAACAACGATATCGAACTCGCCCAAAGTCATCGGGATAAGATCAATCTTAAAGGTTTCGGCACCAAAAACGACATCACAATTTTTACACACATCAACCACTAGCACCGTCTCCGCTATTTCGACTTCTACCAGACGACTTAACTTAGCTAATGGTCTATTAAGTCTAGGCACAAATTTTGGAGATACAAACGATAAATTTGCACCGCTATCAAATAGGATCCATGTCGGATTAGAGTTAACCAAAAAAGTACCTGAAACAACTTCGTTGGATTGCTTGGCCTCATTATTGGTTATCAAGTAATTGCGACCCCTAGCCGTACCCGCCGCCTTCTCCAACTTCTTCACATGATCACCCCGCAACTTGGGACACTCCGACTTCCTATGTCTTTATTTGTTACAATTAAAACAAGTGAACTTTGTCGTTGCCGGGTTTGTGCAATCACGGGATAGATGACTGTATTGCCTACAATTATAACACCTAGGGTTGAACTCTTTAGAACCACCCTTCTTTACACTACCAACACTCTCGGAGCCCTTCTTGTTCCTCTTGCTTGAAAAGTTCGATTGGCTCGAACCTTTGAATTTTCTCTTAGAAAAGGAGAAATCACTTTGTCTTGGAACTTCCGGTTCGAAGCCCCGGGCTAACTCAAACAATTCGTCAAAAGACTTAGCCATACCCTGACTAATCTTACGCTTTAACTCGTCGCTTAGCGTACAATAAAAATCTAGCATCAACTTGTGGTCATCACCAACATACTCCGGACAAAAACGAGTCTTTGCCAAGAAGGTAGACTTGAGAGTAACCAAGTCCATTGAACCTTGTTGCAAATTGTGTAACTCGTCCCGGATTTTATCAAGGTCGGAAGGAGTTCGGTATTCTTGGAAAAATTCCTTCTTAAACTTCACCCATGTCAAGCTCATGCATTGCTCTTCACCATATAATTTGATTTTATCGTCCCACCACAACTTGCCCTCTTCGCACAACATGCTAGACCCATACCTCATCTTCTTCTCGGGAGGACATTCCGCGGTACGGAAAGCTCCCTCGATATCAGAAATCCAACAAGTGCTTTTCAATGGATCCCTCACCCCATTAAACATCAGAGGTTGAGTATCCTTGAAATTCTTGTAGTGAAAGTCCCGCCTTCCACCCCCACCATTACCTTCACCCCCTTCGCCTCGAGGATAAATGTTTCTAGTTTCCAAAGCTTCCTCTATTGCGGCTTTTATTCGTTCATTTATTATTTCGGTCACTTGTCCATCAACCGAATCTTGGAAAACCTTTCGAACATCATCAAGAAAGTCCTTTTTTAGCCTTTTAAAGATGGCCTCGACCTTGACCGTGAGTTCGACGTCCTCACTCGTACTTCCGTCATTGGTGTCGTGTCCATTTCTCATCTTCATTCTATAAAATGAAGTAAATTAAGCACAAAACGAAAGGACTTAACATATATGTATATACATCTAAACCACACTACCCCATCTTGCTCAACAATCATCGTACATCGCTTGTTTGACACGATTTGAACCCGTAACAATGGTAGCTAATCATTGTTACGCAAGCACGTCGCATTAACTTGATAGTACAACGTCTATCTCGCTTGATGATTGCTAACACAACACAAAACAATTAGCGCAAGGTTAGTTCACATAAACCTAAGCACTAATCAACTCCCGGTCCGACCCGTCTCCTACAAGTCCCGCATAAAGCGCATATACAAATAAATCTAAGTCTAGGCACCTATCTCAAGTTGCCTAAATCCCTTAGACCATGCTCTGATACCACTTGTAACAACCCAAACCAATAACCAACCGAATATGAGAAACTAAAAAAAAAAAAAAATATCAGTAGAGTGCGCCACGCGCACCACCTCAGGGTGCGCGGCGCGCACAGGTCTATTTTCAGTTCTGTCCGATTTTTCAATTTTTCAAATAAAGATCTCCCACTTCCCGACATATTTAGACGAAACGCTTTTCACAACATGTTCTAATATGAAAAACTCATACGATTCAAACATAAAATGAGTTTTACAAAACGGGGCCCACATCGGCCGTTTTACGAGTTTTGTTCAAAAGAATAAAAGTTCGACCATAAGAGTTTAATTTCTAAACGACACTATGAGCATGGTATTTGGGGGTTAAACTACCCAAATCTCGGTCAAACTCCAAAAGCTATAACATCCCAAAAGCGTCCCCTAAGCAACAAGCGGGATCTCTAATCCAAACGAATGCCCTTACCCTTGTCAACACCGGAGCCTATAAAAAGATAAACAACGAGAGGGTAAGCAAAGCTTAGTGAATGCAATAATTATACACATACATATATAATATACCTACTTGCAACCACTCAATACACATACCGAATACATGCTAGCAACACAATTAGCTTATCATCAATACGAGGCTACCAGCCTCCAATACCACAAGCTAGCATAACAATCGCATAAATATATAGAACTCGAACAATATAATATGCTTTCGCTTACAACACAATAACCATTGTTAACCATAACACACACAAGGGAACGGTACTCGCACAATGACCGTTGGTACTCGCACAATGACCGTTAGTATGCACTAACCCCCTAGGTGGACGTCCACACTTACCGAACCACCCTTCACGCACATGTGGTCCCAATTGTACAAAAGAATAGTGAATCCACACGCCCGAATAACACTATAGTGAATCCACACGTCCGGATAACACTAACCACAAGCCCGCAAGAAAATACACTATATACGCACATATATAATTATTCCACTCACCTTAACGCCTTGGTGAGAAATCAAACTCGTAACCTTCAATGCGACGTACCTATTACATTAGGCATACAAATCAATCACCCAATCAAGTTGGTCAACCAACTCACACACCATTCAAGTGTTATTTTGACCCATTTTAAGATCAACACACCCTTTTGGGTCACCCATATACCCAAATAACACCAATTTACCAATTAGCTAGGTGTGCTAGTAATTTACTAACCATTTGGGACTCATAAACATCAATTAACACTTTGAAACCCTAGGTTAGTTACCATTGAGTCTTAATGACTCAATCTTACCCAAGAACACCCAAAATCATCACATATGGGTTTTATGTTCATCATTAATCCAAACCCTAACCCTTAAACCAATTAAAACAAGGAAATCAAGATTAGAGCTTACCACCACAATCACAACGTAGCTAGTGATGAGATGAACAACTTTAAAGCACGCGATTTGACCCGAAAGCAACTTCTTCCTCTTGGATTTAAGCTTTCTCTCACTTAAAGGGTTTCTCACTCTAAAATTGAATGGGAGAGATGAGAAGGTTGGTGGAGTGTTGAATATGCCTTCAACCACCATCCAAGCTGGCCTTTACAGCCCTAACTCGCCCCCATGTGAAAAGACAAGATTACCCCTCATTTAATCTTTTAAACAAAAGCTGGAATTCGTCAACAGTAGCAGTGCGCGGCGCGCACAAAGAGCTGGGCAGAATCTGACTTTGGTTTAATTCTACAAAAGTGCCCATACTTTATGTAACATAATTACACTGCTGTACAATACTGATTAGGGTCTTACATATACATCTACCATTGATCGAGTTCGCTTACAACAACACTTATCATTCGAGTATTGGTATGCCGCCTTATGAGATGTTGTATGGTCGTAAATGTAGAACGCCAACTTGTTGGTTAGAAACCGGTGAGAAACAGTTTACAGGTCCAGAATTAGTTCAGATAACAGCCGATAAGGTAGCAATAGCACGTGAAAAGTTGAAAGCAGCCCATGATAGACAGAAAATGTATGCTGTTCCACGTAGATGTTCGGTAAACTTTGAGGTAGGTGATCATGTTTATTTGAAAGTTTCACCGTGGAAGGGAGTTATCAAGTTTGGTAAGCGAGGTAAGTTAGCTCCAAGATACATTGGGCCGTTCAAGATTATTCAGAGGGTTAATGATCAGACGGTTGTATTAGAGCTCCCAGCAGAGTTAGCAGGGATACATAACACTTTCAACGTGTGTTACATTAGGAAGTGTAAAGTTGATGATGAAACGCAACTGGTTCCGTTGAGTGATTCGAGGGTTGACTTAAATCAAAAGTTAGTTGAAGAACCGGTTAGGATAGTCGATAGAAAGGTAACTAAGCTGAGAAAGAAGGAGATCCATATGGTGCTTGTTGAGTGGAAGCATAGTTTAGGATTGAACCTTACGTGGGAGACCGAAGAGCTGATGAAGGCTCGTTATCCACTTCTGTTTGACCAAGAACAGATTCTGAGGACGGAATCTCTTTAAGGGGGTAGATTTGTAACATCCTCAGATTGGGCCTAGATGTAAGATAACCTTTTTGCCCTTAGGCATAATTATGTGGTTAATTATGCTTTTATTTTAATTAAATGTTTAGTGTTATTTTATTATTTGGTTAAGACCAGTTTGTGACAAGGGTCACAGAACAGGTTCGTTTATTTAATTTGGACTCCGTTAGGGCAGTCAAATTAAGTACGAAAGTTATTAGATAACTGGTAAATACCCGTGTGTGATGGGGTATGTTATTTAACCCACATATATAAGCTTGTGACCAGCTCTTTCTCTCATTTTCTTGAAAATTCTCAAACACCCCGTATACTCTCAATCTCATTCCATCAAACCCTAGATTTCTAATTTGTGTTCTAGAGCTCAAATCATTCATATCACCTTGTTCTTTACAATTTACAGAGTCTATTGAGGTAAGAATCAAAGAGTTTCAAGCTCTAATCTTTAAGATAATGATGATTTTGTGTTAACTTTGTCAAAAGAGCAATTTTGAGTCAAAATGGTTGATTTTGATGTTGTTTGTATCAAAATCTTGTGAGTTTATGCTTATTGATGTTAAGGGTATATGATTTAGTCAGTTTAGAGGTAAGAAACAAGCTCTAGAGCACCAATTGGTGATTTTAGGTTGAAACCCGTCAGTTTTCTGCTGCTGCTGCACGATGAACACAACCGTACGGTTGCTGCTTGCAACTGCACGGGCACATGGTGCAACCGTAGGGGTGCATGTGCAACCGTACAGATGCAGTGGTGTTGGTGCAACCGGGCAGGAAGTGTGCAACCGTACGGATGCACGATGCAACCGTACGAATGGACTTGCAACCGTACGGATGCATGTGTAACCGTACGAATGCAGATTAGATCAGTAGTTGTTGTTTAATTTAGCTGTTTCCTAGCTGTTATGCTGTCCGCGTGACTTATGATTATCAGGATGTAAATTCTGAAAATGCATAAGTGTTAGGTAGACTTTTAGCGGCGCTTTTTGTAACTGATTTTCTGTACTGTGCTGTTTTGTGTTAACAGACAGAAACTAACTTGATTTGCCTTATGTTCAGGTGATAAGGATAAGGAAGTCGCTCAGTGATAGATTATCTGAGCTAGTTGCTGGTATTCGGTGAGTGGGTCTATCTCCGGATAGAGTATTAAGTAGCTGAAACGCTACTTGTTCAGACTCTTTACTCTTAGAGCTCAAATCATTCATATCACCTTGTTCTTTACAATTTACATAGTCTATTGAGGTAAGAATCAAAGAGTTTCAAGCTCTAATCTTTAAGAAAATGATGATTTTGTGTTAACTTTGTCAAAAGAGCAATTTTGAGTCAAAATGGTTGATTTTGATGTTGTTTGTATCAAAATCTTGTGAGTTTATGCTTATTGATGTTAAGGGTATATGATTTAGTCAGTTTAGAGGTAAGAAACAAGCTCTAGAGCACCAATTGGTGATTTTAGGTCGAAACCCGTCAGTTTTCTGCTGCTGCTGCACGATGAACACAACCGTACGGTTGCTACTTGCAACTGCACGGGCACATGGTGCAACCGTAGGGGTGCATGTGCAACCGTACGGATGCAGTGGTGTTGGTGCAACCGGGCAGGAAGTGTGCAACCGTACGGATGCACGATGCAACCGTACGAATGGACTTGCAACCGTACGGATGCATGTGTAACCGTACGAATGCAGATTAGATCAGTAGTTGTTGTTTAATTTAGCTGTTTCCTAGCTGTTATGCTGTCCGCGTGACTTATGATTATCAGGATGTAAATTCTGAAAATGCATAAGTGTTAGGTAGACTTTTAGCGGCGCTTTTTGTAACTGATTTTCTGTACTGTGCTGTTTTGTGTTAACAGACAGAAACTACCTTGATTTGCCTTATGTTCAGGTGATAAGGATAAGGAAGTCGCTCAGTGATAGATTATCTGAGCTAGTTGCTGGTATTCGGTGAGTGGGTCTATCTCCGGATAGAGTATTAAGTAGCTGACACGCTACTTGTTCAGACTTTTTACTCTTAGAGCTCAAATCATTCATATCACCTTGTTCTTTACAATTTACATAGTCTATTGAGGTAAGAATCAAAGAGTTTCAAGCTCTAATCTTTAAGAAAATGATGATTTTGTGTTAACTTTGTCAAAAGAGCAATTTTGAGTCAAAATGGTTGATTTTGATGTTGTTTGTATCAAAATCTTGTGAGTTTATGCTTATTGATGTTAAGGGTATATGATTTAGTCAGTTTAGAGGTAAGAAACAAGCTCTAGAGCACCAATTGGTGATTTTAGGTCGAAACCCGTCAGTTTTCTGCTGCTGCTGCACGATGAACACAACCGTACGGTTGCTGCTTGCAACTGCACGGGCACATGGTGCAACCGTAGGGGTGCATGTGCAACCGTACGGATGCAGTGGTGTTGGTGCAACCGGGCAGGAAGTGTGCAACCGTACGGATGCACGATGCAACCGTACGAATGGACTTGCAACCGTACGGATGCATGTGTAACCGTACGAATGCAGATTAGATCAGTAGTTGTTGTTTAATTTAGCTGTTTCCTAGCTGTTATGCTGTCCGCGTGACTTATGATTATCAGGATGTAAATTCTGAAAATGCATAAGTGTTAGGTGGACTTTTAGCGGCGCTTTTTGTAACTGATTTTCTGTACTGTGCTGTTTTGTGTTAACAGACAGAAACTAACTTGATTTGCCTTATGTTCAGGTGATAAGGATAAGGAAGTCGCTCAGTGATAGATTATCTGAGCTAGTTGCTGGTATTTGGTGAGTGGGTCTATCTCCGGATAGAGTATTAAGTAGCTGACACGCTACTTGTTCAGACTCTTTACTCTTATGTTTATGTTCAGTATGAATACCATGGGTAGTTAGATATTGTAGTTAGTTATTGCCATGCTAGTTAGGACGATTGCATGACTGATTATCTATGATATTATGTGCACATTGTTAGTTGGACACCAACCGAGGCGGCAAGGTTGGGAACCCACCAAGGCGGCAAGGTAGGGTTGATGTGAGGTCGACTGTGGTAGCCTGGTCGGGTCATGATGTTACTGATTGTTTAGTATAGCATAGAAGGACGCATGTGTTGCGTCTGGACGATTATGCAGTGGAATCAGTAAAGCGGACTATCGGTAAACTGTAGCTTGATCAACTAAGTCGTGTGCTCGTACAAGCCGCCGATCCTCATATTGTCAGCTGTTGTTGTATGCTAGTTCAGGACGTTAGCATATCTGCGGCCTTTGCATGTTCAGTTGCTTATGCTTGATCTGTTAGATAGTATCCATTCACTTAGCAGTTGTGCTAATTCCCCCACATTTCCACCACTTGCAGGTTTAGGTACTGCTGCTTAGGACGGGTGTTGCGGACGGGTTAGAAGGCATGTTTGACTACAAGCTTACTCTGATGTTTTCTATCCTAATGATGTTTTCACGTAACGCCGTTGTTGTATAAAGTTGGTTTGTAAACAAAGTTATGTAAACGTTAAATAAGGATATTTTGGTAATTAAGTGTTTACTTCCGCTGTGTTTAAAAAAAATCGGGGTGTTACAGAAGGCATTCTCAAAATCAACCATTAAAATGTTGCTTTTTGCACATTTCTTTTTTAAGTATTCCAAAGTCTCGTTTGCGATCATTACACCATCAATCATGGTTTTTCCTAATAAGAAAGCACGTTGTTCACTCCTAATCAATTCGGGCATGAGATGATGGGTACAGTTAGATAACAGCTTAGAGATAATCTTCTAATAGATTCCGAAGAGGCTAATGGGACGTGATTGGTTGATTTAAATTAACAAATGATGAAATTATGAAAAGAAGCAGTGTATTTTAATGTTCAAATCAGAGTACTTTCAGTTAAATTTTCATTTTTCAAGAATGTGGAGCGTTATGAGTGAAAAGCTGAAAAAAGACTAAGCTGCCGAGTTTTTGTACCTGGCATGAAAAATATGTCAACACCAGCGTAAAATACCCAAGATGAAATCTGGCTTAAAAATACGTTACCATTGGCATAAAATTACGTGTAGATAAGATTTGGAGGAAAAGAGATGGAGATCTAGGGCGTAAAATTACGTAGATATTGTACGCTGAAGATTCTTAACAACATAAAATTATATCAGCCTTAGCGTAATTTTATGCCAGGGTGTTTATTCTGGCGGTTAGCTTTATTAATAAGGGGGTTATGTGTAAATTGTTGATTAGGATTGTTAAATTAGGGTGTTTAATTTGAAATTTGTTGTTTAGAGATGATCTTATTTTTGAAATTAGATTGGGGATTCATTTGTTGTGTACACATTGGATTGAAATTTAAAAGGTTTGATTGAAAATGGGGATATTAAAATTATATTTGGTGGCCAAAAGGAAATTGTAAATGATTTGGAGGTTGTTAATTTAGGATTTAATTTGTGTAGGTACTTGTTAGTAATGGGAGGAAGAAGATCGCACCGGAAAAAAGAGAAAGAGATGGCAAAATGATGAAAATGCCCTCATTCGGGGGAGCACATGTGGGAAGTTAATGGGTTTGATTAACGTTCATCATAGTTAAGCACCAATCGTACCACATGTGCAAGTATGAGGGACATCCACATTAAAAAAGCTATAATCTATCCATAAATATGGAAAAAACTTTAAGGACCAACCGCGTAAGAAATGAGGATTTTGTTCCACTTAATCTACGAAACTTGAACAAGCTTTGAGAGAACCAACAATTAACCCTCCTTGATCATAAGAAGGAGAATTATGTTCCACTTAACCCACTAAATTTTATTGTTTGAACCCAACCCGCCCCAAAACAACACTCGCCTCACCCCTTTTAGTCTTTTAAGAACACAAGGTGGAGCACGAATGAGAGAAATAATATGGGGGATGCTATTTAGAACCGATTTCACTAAAGTTAAATGTCCAATGACAGATATAGATCTAGCTCTCCAATTCGCGATTCATTTTTGAAATTATCGATTACCGGCTTCCAACTAGATATTTTGCGCATGTTAGCTCCTCTTAGTAATCCAAGGTAAATGAAGGGAAAGGAACCCACGTTGCATCCAATCTATACGTGATATGGTTGAAACGGACGGTTTTATTCGTGCGGTGTCGTTAGGCCGCAAGGCGTCAGAATCAGCTGATCAGAGTAGCGAACAGTGGTTTATTATTTATATTTTGCGGGGCCTAAATTTACTTTTAACTTTCTAATGGTAGAAGGTGTAAGTTAACCTAGGGTCGTACTTTTGAATGGTTTAACGAATTGAAGATCAAGTGGATAATTGTGTTTGTTTAAATTACCTGGGTAAAGGATAGTAGTTGGGTTTAAGCTAATAGTCCTAATTGCGGAAAAGTAACGAAAGTGGAAGGATATATGGAGTATGAAGATTAGGGGAATGTTGACCAAGATATCGGTTTAGGCTAGGGAAAGGTAATTATGTTTATGTTGATTGGAATGGTGTAGATCCATCTCGATGAGCCAATTACACAGACCTACTTATCTCTAGACTCTTAGAGTTCTCGTTGAGTAGTGAAAAGTATGTCACTTGGTTGTATAATTGAAAGGTAACTATAACTCGAAGGTTATCCTCAGTAAAGCACTAGGTTTATTACTGAGTAGAGCTATAATCCTAACCCTCGTCATCAGTTTAGTTAACTGAATAACAACGTGTCGTGTTGATTGAACACTGATCACAAACGGAAGGAGTCTGTCGGGTTAAGTTGACAAAACCTTTAATGAAAACTAACAACCATTTCATCATACTAATGAGATCATACCAATTCAAACATTATACAGCATTACAGTTGATATACCGAAAGTAAAGCAGATAGAAACCTAACAGATACCTAAACATTTGATATGACTTAATCCTAGGGCAACAATCAAACAAGAACATGCAATAGGTTTGGGTCATACAGTCAAGGCACTAACTAGATCTGAACAGCTCCTAATAAGTCTCTTTGGAACAGTCAATAGGCATACTAGGTCATTCATGTCTCAATTCTTAAGTTCTGTGTCCTAAAAGCGCATTAGATGCCTCTCGGGAACTCCGGCCATACCGAGTTCATAGAATCTTCAGATAAAGTATAACCAGTGGTCTTAGTTCTATGAAGTAGCTAAGTTCATATAGGTGGACAAGTCCTGATCCAACCTAGGTTTGTCAATCCTTAAGATGCTAGCATACAAATCTATATGACTCACAAGTTCAGCATAACAATAGTAACCGTACTAATTCAACATAACTACGCTAACCCAAACTTCTATCATGGCAACATACAGATTAATTAAGCTAACATGGTAATATCGAAATGCATTATTAAATATAAATGGTAACAATACATGTTTAATACAAAAGACAAGAGTTTCGGATAAAAACCTGAAAAGGCTGAAGAAATCAGCTCGAGATAACAGGGACTTGCCGGGATATCCTCCAGAAAATAAAAGCTAAGCTAGCTACTACTAAAAACTAACTAAAAAGCTTGAAAATATAAAGTGAAGTACAAATTGAGTGTGTGTAAAAATGAATGGAAGAAGCCCCTTAAATAGGCAAAGTTGCAGCTGCCATACGGCTAGCAAGCCGTATGGCAAGCCGTATGGCAGGTCGTTTTGGTTGCCCGTTTGATCTGGTCAGGCGTTTTACAAGGCCGTTTGCCCAGGCCAGATGGCAGGCCGTTTTCCCTTATGGCAGGCCGTATGGCAAGCCTTATGGCCTGCCCTGGTCAGCTTGTTTCCTGGATCGTAACTTGATTTTCTTGGTCGTAACTTGTTTTTTACCGTTTTCACTCTAGATTCTTCGTTTTAGCTCTGTTTTACTTGATTCTTTTTACATCGCCTTTGTAATTACATAATCTACAAAATCAAATGATAAAGCGATAATTTTTCTGATACAGTTTGGAACTTTATTGATTTAGGGCTCAATATCGGGGGTAAAAACGTGACTTTTTGGCCGATATCAACACGCTAAATTGTCAACTTCTTACTTTGAGACTGCAAATCCAAAAATGTAACTCTTGTT
The DNA here is from genome assembly GCF_046630445.1 of Rutidosis leptorrhynchoides. Classification (NCBI taxonomy): domain Eukaryota; kingdom Viridiplantae; phylum Streptophyta; class Magnoliopsida; order Asterales; family Asteraceae; genus Rutidosis; species Rutidosis leptorrhynchoides. Next base: position 273,319,408 of record NC_092341.1, on the reverse strand, counting down.
ATAGGTGACTTCGAATCCCGAAGTAAGTTCAAAGAATTTGAGGTGTATTAGAAGACTGGTCGCAATATTCGAACTCCATTTACCGTAGAATAAAGTATTGTAAATGTATTACAAGTTTGTAATACTAATATTACCTGATCTCACAATTTTTACACCATTATAAAGACCTTTCTCAATTGCACGCTTTGTGAGCATGTTCAATCCTTCAGTCACAATGATAAAAATGAAAGAGGAGAGGGCATCCCCTTTACTTATTTCCTTCTCTAACGTAAGTTCGTTGTCGGTGAACCATTGATTAGAATAGATAAAGATGCATATTTAAGGCAAGAAGAAATCCAACGCCTCTATCTTTAACCCAAACCCATTCCTTCAATCACGTCCATTAGAAAATTCCATTTTAAGCTATCGAAAGCCTTTTCAAAATTGACCTTTAAAATGATGCTTTTACACATTTGGTTTTTTAAGTATTCCAAAGTTTCGTTTGCGATCATTACACCATCAAGGATGTTTCTGCCTTATAAGAAAGCACGTTGTTCACTCCCAATAAATTCGGGGATGACATGATGGATACGGTTAGATAATATCTTCTAAATAATCTTGTCATAGATCCCGATGAGGCTAATGGGACGTGATCGGGTAATTTATAATGTAACAAATGATAAAATTAGAATAAAAAACTGTGTGTTTTAATGTTCAAATCAGAGTACTTTCAGTTACTTTTGCATGTTTCAAGAATGTGGAGCGTTACGAGTGAAAAGCTGAAAAAAAGACCAAGCTGCCGAGTTTTTGTACCTGGCATAAAAAGATGTCAACACCAGCGTAAAGGACCCAAGACGAATTCTGGTGTAAAAATTCGTTACCATTGACATAAAATTACGTATAGAGAACATTTGGAGATAAAGAGACAGAGATATAGGGCTTAAAATTACGTTGATATTGTACGCTGAAGATTCTTAGTGGCGTAAAATAATATGAGCCTTAGCATAATTTTATGCCTGGGTGTTTATTCTGGCGGTTAGCTTTATAATTTAGGGGGTTATGTGTAATTGTTGATTAGGGTATATAAACCAAGTATGCAGGAAAATTCAAAGGTTTTCATCAGTTTTGGAGAGCAAGAGTCGTAACCTAGCACCATCCAACTCAAAACACAAAATTGTTCATCATGATTAATGCTTTTCGACAGCATAATCAAGCTCGACTAAGTTTCTTATTATCTCTTTCGATAAAAATTTATGTCATATGATTTCATGTAATATGATTTCATTCAAATACTTATGTGATTCATGATTTTTAATGATAAAAGTGGAAAATTGATTCATGAATTATTGGATCAATCAAGTTATTGATTAATGTAAATTTAGCAATTTTTATTATTATAAGACATATTATTGCGAGTTAATGATTTGATCTAAGTCCACCTAGTGTTAATTTAGTTAAGAATAAAGACAAGTCGTGTAGTTTACATAATTTGTGTCAAAGATAACATAGTATTTCTATGAATGAAAACTTGATAAGCATAGTATTTCTAAGAATGATTATTGCGCAATTGGGATTCGGAAGAGGTAATTGATCACAATTCACTTTTTAATTACTTGCTTTTGATTTCTTGCTTAAATTTACAATTTAAGTATTTTAATTTTATTGCAATTAGTTAAAAGTTAAAAATTAAAAATCCACTTCTAAGAAGTGCTTGCTTGTAACCACAATCTCTACATGGAAAGAATCATATTTACCCTAGCTAGTCTAAGGTATTTAACAAATTCTTTATTGACGCTTCGACATCTATCAGTACAACAGTCACTTGATCCGAATACGTTACTTTTTTGGAACAAATGTGACAAAGGAAGAGTTACAACCTCTCGAAATTTCTCCTTTGTCAAAACCATTCCAATGCCACTATGAAATTAGATTCAATTATTGGCCAACACGTTTTGTAAAATTTCAAGTTACAGCCACTCGGTTTGGGGGCCTTGTTACTTCTAGACCTCTTAATAGCTCCCCACACTTCTGATTTTGCGAATGGTAACTCGAGTTTATTTGCATCCTCCCAAAGATAATCTATTGAAACACTTCTTTTAACCAGTCCTGACATGATTGCTATTTTGAAACACGTGCACAAAGTGGTTATGGCCTACTTCTTTGATTTCGAATAGGGGCATTCGGTCCAAATCCCATTAACAGTTAACCCCCTGATGTTGGTCTTGTATTGATGTCTTCGAATAATGGAGCGAACGTACTTTTTATTTTCATCCCCTCTAAAGTCCAATGGATAAAAGCCTTTTGTCTAGACAAAACATATAAAGAGTAGCTGATAGTGTACCCCACCTCCGGCATGATCATCAGCTTCAAAGTTTGCTTCGGAGGATATGGCTACAATATATGGAACGAAGGAAACTCCAGCTACATTGAACGAGGTCATGAAATCAGAGCAACAATAGCGAGCTTAGAGCCCATAAAACCTCGGTCAATTACAATGTCAAGACTAGTAAAACTATTCCTAGCTCGGTGCACGCCTATACCACAAAGGAAAGGGGACAAGCTCACTTTCCTTTGCAGGTTCACCAAAAGGGAAAGTCAACTAGTGATCCAAAATCATTGGGAACTAGCGAACTGATATGGAAAGCCGTTCCATTTCACTTATAAATGGTATAGAATGCAGGAAACATTCCACATTCAATCCATACACACATAATAACACAATCATGTTATACCATTTGCTTCGGTGGCGTAAAACTGTCTCCTGACTGTTACCTTCGGGGATTCGCCAGCGAACATAATCAAAACCATAATCACTCAATTCCAATCTCTGTGACTTGCATGTCTCCATACTCATACTAATCGCCGGTTATTGTACAAACAATTGGCGCCATCCGTGGGACTCACATCTTATTCATTTTGTTGAGCAAGAACCGACGAAATGGCAGACTCCGGTCACATACCTCCAGGCTTCACGCCACCCAGAATTACACAAGCCTCAGATTCAACACAACTAGAGTTCTCAACTATGGGAACCTTAACCAGGTCACCCGCCACTCCGGCTATACTTGTCTCGACGAACCTCCATGGCTCCCATTCCGCAGAGCCACCACCGTTAATAGACAAAAACTTTGTCTTGAATAATTATGATCATATCAGATCGGTGATAAAGAACCTAAGGGACACAGGAGTCTTACAAAGTAGAAGGATGCTAACATACGAAAGTGAGGAGTATGACGAGGATAAAGAGATGGAGCGTCCGAATCAAACTTCACAACCTAGGATCCCACCAATAAACTCGTCGGCCGAAACTGTGACTCGTGCTGGGGAAACTCCCAATATTTCTCAGGTAACCCTAACTATACCAACAGTACCCCTCTACACTTGTAACACAACAGCTCCGACTGTGTCCCTAACACCTCAAGCGCCAAATATACATATACCACCACCACACCCGAGTTGGGGTAGCTTCGGACAACCCAACCAATATATGTGAGGCCAAGGAAATCCCCATGTCACCCCAAACATACCATGTGTAGAGATAACCCCTGCAGGCAGCCAACCAAATGCTTCGGTAGCACCAGTGACCAACCACGCCTATTTATAAAGTTGGAACCAACCACCACAACAGCTGACCACCACCTGGATATATCCTTCTAACCCAGGGGGAATATGTTACACCCAAGGCCACCAAGTACCACCCTCAAACACATTCAACAGCAACTTCTGGATAAACCATAAAACTCCATTCGTGCCCTACATCCAAAACTGTGCCTTCCCCGATGGGATGAAGATACCTTCGCATCTAATTTATTATGAAGGAAAAGATGATCCGGATGATTTCCTTAATATATTCGAGGGGGCAGCACGAATGGCCAAATGGGACATACCCGTTGCATGCCATGCATTCTCTTACATGTTAAAGGGAGATGCTAGGATTTGGTTTGACTCCCTACCAAAAGACTCAGTAGCTAGCTTCGACGACCTAAAATGACAATTTAGGTCTAAGTTTAGTCAGCAAAAATGACACAAGAAGAATCATGTGGCTGCCTATGGGATAAAGCAAAAGGATAACGAAGGATCTAGAGCCTTTCTCGCTAGGTATACCAACGAAACACAGCAAATTCCCAACCTACCAGAATCCCAAAGAATTTTTGGGTTACTCTACGGATCTAGGGTCAGGCCTCTCATTGAACACCTTAGCCGAGACTTACCGAACACTTACGAAGCTTTGTTAGAAAAGGCATATGTATGGTTGGATGCTAAGGAGACAGCGGGTAACTTCGTCCTAGACGACACTTCCATGAGTAAACGAAAGGAGAAGTCAGAAAAAAGGGAAGACAGACATGGTAGGAAGGAAGATAGGGGGAGGTTCCACCCTTATCGAAGGGAAACCAGAGCTGGGATCTTGGGAGCGTTAATGAAAACTCCTAAGGAAATCCTAGCAACAGAAAAAGCTGCCAACAAGTTCAAAGCCCCGGGGAAAATGTCCAACAGAGGAAGAAATAGGGGCATGACCAAATTTTGTGACTTCCACAACGATTTTGGGCATGATACGGACGAATGTTTCAACCTCAAAACAGCTTTCGAGGAGGCTCTAAGGTCGGGCAAACTGTCCCATCTCATAAAGGGAATTTGGGAACATAAGAAAGAGAGGATACAGGAAAAGAAAATGGAGGATACGAGGCAAGAAGCAGAAAATGCAATCCTAACCATAGATTAATACCAGTCCTACAAGAAAAGAGAGATGTCGTATCACCAGAGAATGGAGCGAAGTGTCATTCCCAGCTCTAGATACCATATGTCCTTCGGACCTACCGGTCACCATAAATGGAAAAATCTTTAACAGAGAGGTACGAAGGATATACCTCGACAGTGGAAGTGCTTGTGACGTAATGTACGAACATTGCTTCGAAAGGTTAAGTCCCGCTATCAGAGCACGGTTAGGTGCCCCAATAGTACCCTTGGTTGGGTTCTCCGGAGAAAGATGTTGGCCCATCGGAGAAATTGATCTTGACTTCACCATAGGGGAACCACCACTGACAAGAACAGAAACCCTTGATTTCGTGGTAGTTCAAGCTAACTCCCCACACAACATCCTGCTTGGGAGGGTAGCTATGAAAAAGATGGGCATAATTGTATCCACAGTCCATCAAATGGTCAAATTCCATACCCACGAAGGAATCGGCACCCTCGCGTCAACATATGACAGAAACAAGGTAATCTTAGCCATAAAGGAAACAATAAAGGAGCCAACTGAGTGTATCCTGGAAGCCTCAGAGGAAGATCCCCAAGTAGAAAAGATATCAGTAAACCTGATGTTTCAAGATCAACAGATCAGCATAGGGAAAAACTTGCCAGCATCCACCAAGCAAAAGCTCCGGAAGTTACTTCAAGCCAATGTGGATGTATTTGCTTGGGAGAATAGTGACATGACTGGGATACAACGAACCATCAACGTGCAAGGGTCGCCCTTCGTAACGGAGCATCGCCTTAATGAACATAAACACCTCGAACCAATGCATCAGAAAAAGCGAAATTTAGCACCAGAGAGGGACAAAGCAGCTTGTGAAGAAGTAGAAGGTTTGTTAAAAGCAGGAATAATTCGCGAAGCAAAATACCCTTCATGGGTTGTTAATCCTGTGATGGTGAAAAAATCAGATGGAGGATGGAGAATGTGTGTCGATTTCACCAACATCAACAAAGCATGTCCTAAGGATTGCTATCCTCTGCCCGAAATCGACTAGAAAATCGACTCCCTCACCGGGTACCGGTACAAAAGCTTCCTAGATGCTCACAAAGGATACCATCAAATCAAAATGGCTAAAGAGGACGAAGAAAAAACATCTTTCTTCACCAGCAAGGGAATCTATTGTTATCAAAAGATGCCCTTTGGTCTAAAAAACGCAGGGGCAACTTATTAAAGGTTGGTTGACAAAGCCTTTCATAATCAGCTGGGAAGAAATCTGGAAGCCTATGTAGATGACATGGTAATCAAAAGTCGGAAGGAGGAAAATTTAATAGAGGATATTCAAGAAACTTTTGATAAGCTCCGGGACATAAACATGAAGCTTAACCTGAAGAAATGTTCCTTCGGTGTGGAAGAAGGAAAATTCCTCGGGTATTACATCACCAGAAAGGGGATCCAGGTGAATCCAGAAAAGGCGGACAAATTAAAGCAGCTTCAGGCTCCAGCAACCATCAAAGACATGCAGAGCCTAAATGGAAAGCTAGCGTCGCTCAGCAGATTCGTATCAAGAGGAGCAGAGAAACAACTCCCCTTTTTCAAAATTCTAAAGGGATGCTTAGGATAAAAGAAAATCGTCTGGAACGAAGAAGCGGAGAAGGCATTCGTTGAAATGAAGGAATACATCGCCAAACTCCCTACCTTAACCTCACCCGAAGTAGATGAAACACTCTTCATATACCTGGATGCTTCGAAAGAGTGCATCAGCATAGTATTGGTTACCGAGCGAGAAAGAGCAAAAGTACCAATATACTTTGTTAGCCGAGTACTTCAAGGAGCTGAACTAAACTATCCAGAGCTAGAAAAGCTCACCCTAGCACTCGTCCACACAGCTAGAAAACTCCGAAGGTACTTCCAAGCACATCAGATAGTGGTGCTTACCAACAAACCAATCAGGCAAGTGCTCTCGAAACTGGAAAAATCGGGGAGAATGGCCAAATGGGCCATTGAGTTAGGAGAACATGACATCGAGTTCCGAGTCAGACATGCAATCAAAGGATAAGTCCTAGCAGATTTCATCACCGAAACATATAGTGTGAATGAAGAAGACACGAAAAACTCAACCTAAGTCATCACCTCAAAGATTGAAAATGAAGAATGGAAGTTGTACACTGATGGTGCATCAAGTTCCGATGGATCAGGTGCGGGTTTAATGCTAGTAAATCCGGAAGGAAAAGAGTTCACTTATGCACTTCGTTTCGAATTTGACACAACCAATAACAAAGCAGAGTACGAAGCTCTGCTAGCAGGGCTGAGAATGGCAAAGGAATTAAAAATTCTTCACCACCGAGCCTTCGTCGACTCACAGCTAGTGTGCAACTAGATCAAGGGCAACTTTGAAGCAAAACAACCCACCATTCAACAATACTTGTCAAAATCAAGAGAACTGGTCGAAAGCTTCAAAAGTTTTGATATAGAGCATGTTCAAAGAAGTCAAAAAAAAAAGGCAGACGCACTGAGCAAACTTGCTTCGTTGGCATTTGAACACCTGGCAAAAGAAGTCTTGGTGGAGGTGCTAGAAAAGAAATCAATCTTAGAAGAAGAAGTTAATGACCTCATACAAGAAGATGAGGTGACATGGATGACTCCGCTACAGGCATATCTCGAATCAGGGAAGCTACCAGAGGATAGAAACGAAGCAAGGAAGATAAGGATAAAGGCACCTTCGTACAAAATAATGAACGGAGCACTATGTCGAAGATCATTTCTTACCCCATGGCTTCGATGTGTGGGGCCAAAGCAGGAAACTATCATCATCCAAGAGATGCATGACGGGATATGTGGTTTACACGCGGGTCCAAGGTTAGTGGTCACCAAAATCATGAGACTAGGATACTACTGGCCTACGATGCACCATGACACCACGATGATACTACAAACTTGTGAGTCTTGTCAAATCCACTCAAATGTCCCAAGGCTACCCAAGCAAGAGCTAATCTCTGTCACATCTGCGTGGCCGTTTGTAAAATGGGGAATAGACATAGTCGGACCCATCAGTGATACACCAGGAAGCCCTAGATTCCTACTGGTAGCAATCGATTACTTCACCAAATGGGCCGAAGCAAAACCGTTAGCAACAATCACTGGTAAGCAGATAGAAAAAATTTTTCTGGGAGCACATTGTATGTAGGTTCGGAGTCCCCCAAGAAATAGTCTCAGACAATGGGAAACAATTCGCAGAAGGAATATTCCCAAAATTCTGCGAACAATTGAAAATCCAGCAAAGCTTCACTTCAGTATATCATCCACAAGGTAATGGACAGGTAGAGGTGACAAACTGAGACATAATCAAAGGAATAGAGAAGCGCTTGGGTAAATGCAGAAAGGGGTGGGTCGATGAACTTCCCCTGGTGCTGTGGGCACATAGAACAACTCCAAAATGAAGCAACGGTGAAACCCCGTACAGCCTTGCATATGGAACAGAAGCCGTCCTTCCCGCAGAAATACAGGTGTTAACACAAAGAACAGCAAAAAATGAAAACAATGAAGTAAACCTTCGAGTTAATTTGGATCTGCTTGAAGAAAGAAGAGAAGCAGCTGTGATTCGGGAGGCCTCGTACAAACGAATGATTAAAGGCTACTACAACAAGAGAGTAAAGCCCTCAACCTTTAAAGTAGGAGAATATGTCCTAAGGTTAAACAGTGCAAGCAAGGTAGAATACGAAGGAAAATTGGGACCAAATTGGGAAGGCTCCTATGTGATTGCACAGGTGTTGGGAAAAGGCTCCTACAAGCTGGAAACAACGTGTGGTAAACCAATACCAAGGGCATGGAATGCAACCAACCTTAAAAAATTTTATCATTAGAAGTCTTGTACTTTTTATTTTGTAACATGTAGTTGAAAGTTGCGCTATTGGTAGTTGAAGTCTATAAACTTCCTACACGAGACTTAATGAATTTCTCAACTACTTTTGATAAATTAATGTCTTGATGAAATTAAAACTCCATACGGAGCATTATGTGAGAAAAATAACCCTGTCATAATCCACACTATACCGAGTAACGAAGCAGACTATGCTTCAACACACTCGATGTATGGAAACAAGTTTTCCTTAAAAGTGATCACTGCACCACCATCCTACAAGGTAGAGAGTTTTCACCCATCCAAGCAGGATAAAAATCCATGGTAACACATAATAAAAAGCATGCTAAAATTAAACGAACTAAGAGTTATGTCATACATGACCATTGTTCAAATGGGCAATAAAACCCAGGCACCTAGGCCAAGCACAAAAGATAATTGTTTCAAATGATTACAAACACCAACTAATTAATAGGGACATCAACTTTCCCAGATTCCCCCATAGCCTCAGGAGCATCAAGGAGAGTTTCTTCATCATCTTCTTGAACAACGGGCATAACGGCAGTGACAGTCTTCAAAAGCTCACCAGGCTGGGCATCAATCTTGGCTGAAATGGTCTTGACAAAATCAAAATCAGCTTGCTCAAGCTCATCAAAAGCAGAGTCAACCATCGCCTGTCCTTGATCAGTATAATCCGAAAAGTCAGCAAGCTGCACGATCCCATTAGACGCCAAATCCCTTATCAGATCAAACCTGGCCTGAACTTTAGAAGCTAACACCACATTACCAAAAAGTCGCCCAAAGTCTGCACTTTTCAGTAATTGCTGACAAGCATGAGGAATAACCTGAGAAACAACTTGAGAGTAATCAGACTTCAACACCTCACAACGCTTCTTGTAGTCTTTTAACTCGTCAGCAATGGCAACTTTCTGAACCTCGCCCACCTTAACCTGCCTCTGTAAACCTGCTATTTCATCACGCGCAGCCTTCAAATCCTCTTCATAACTAGGAGCCATCAATATCTGCTGCTCAAGCTTTTTCATCCTTTCACCCATAGAAGCATGACTCTCCCTCAAAGTTTCAAGCTCAGCAGTACGCTTCTGTAGGAGAGAAGAAGCAATATGACCCATGAAAGTAGCTTGATAGTTGATAACAGAGTAAGCATCATGAAAGCTCCTCATATCATCAGCAAAAAAAATTCCCCCAGTTATTGGGAACAAGACTATCAATAAGATCAAAGCAGTTGCTTGGAGCAGGAACTTCAGAATACACAGGCAGATCTGCAAAACAAAAAGAATAAATAAAAACAAACAATAACCAACGAAGCAAAGGTTGAAGTAAAACATACCGAACAAAGGGTTAGCAGCAACAATGTCATCACTTGCTTCGTCTTGAAGCTGGCCGAACTTTTGCTTTTTCACAGAAGTAGCATCAGGATGAGCTTTTCACTCCATCACACCTTTAGCTTTGTGAGGATGTGCCACCCTAGCTCCAACTCCTGGTGCAAGGGATGCAAGAGGTTGGTCATCATGAGTATCTACATCAATAGGAGCTTCCACTCGCTTCAACTTTTCCTTCGTACTAAACTTTGATGAACTCACTTCGACATGGTCAGCCTTTGGCTTACTAGATATCTCTATAAAGCCAGAACATGTAGGAGATCCAACATCTTTGGAAACAGTCGACCTAGCTTGGACAGCAACAGTATACTCCTTCAAACCCTGAGCCTTAACAACGTTCCTCAAAGACATCTCTGTCAAAAACACAACAACAAAAAAGTGTAAGCAGTTAGAGAGGCAACCAACGATGCACAAAAGCAAAAACGAAACACACCCTACTCCCTATAAAAGAACACAGGAGTAGCAGTACCCTCCTCCCAATCAGGTGTCATCCCCAACTTAAAAAGTATAGCATCGGGGTAAGTGGAAGGTATGATGGGATGGTTACAAATCCTCTTAAACAATGCATCATCTTCAGGAACAAAAGGGATATGATCCTTGTATTCCTTAGAAACAAACGCCCTCTCAGGATCAGAAACGAAAGGATAATCTTTCGGACATAAAAATGAATTTTTCAGAAAAACAAAGGAACATTTCCAATTACGAATATCAGGAAATTGGGAAGCAAAGCAATAAACAGGAGGAGGAGCACCTCTCCTACTTTTTCGTTTTTGAACGGTAACCCAATCACCGGTATCACCAGTGCAAAATAAACGGCGAAAAAGATCAACAGAAGGTTCACCACCGTAGGCCCTACACATTACCTCAAAAGCCATAACCTTTTTCACAGCCAAGGGATGAAAAACAGAAATATTCACTTTAAAGTGATTCAAAACACTGAGAAGAAAAGGGGAAACAGGAACCCTAAAGTTACACTCAGTAAATAATTGGGTATACACGCCAATGTAACCCTTAGGAGCATTCAAGATGTGCCTATCGCTAGCAGGAATAACGATATCACCAGATTTCAAACTAAGCATCTCAATCAGATACGACAGCAAGGAGGGATTAACATCGCTAAAAGAGGCCTTAATACCACGCTTAGACATGATAAAAATAAACAAAAAACAGAAGAAAAGCGTAAGAGGAAATGGAGAATACCTTAGTGTGCGAAGAAGAAAGGTTTCCAGAAAAGCAAAAATTTGAATGAAAGATAAACACAGATAAGAGGGAGAAGAGGAAGGGTTAAATCCTTAAGGGAAAGAGAAAGTCGGTTGTCAAATCAAACTGCAGGACACCCTCGGTAACCGCAAGCAATTGGACGATCATGCCCTCAACTCAAAAACAGATAAGATTCTCTCATTAAGGGTAAAAAGGTAATTGCGGGGACAAAGGTATTAAAGGACACAGTTAATTGTCAAATCAATGCAGCAAAAGTAATTATTACTAAGTTTAACTTCACGAAGCTCATATGTTGATACTTACGCTTCGTAAAATTAAACTGGGGGGCTTGATAGTGTACCCCACCTCCGGCACGATCATCAGCTTCAAAGTTTGCTTCGGAGGATATGGCTACAATATATAGAACGAAGGAAACTCCAGCTACAGTGAACGAGGTCATGAAATCAGAGCAACAACAGTGAGCTTAGAGCCCATAAAACCTCGGTCAATTACAATGTCAAGACTAGTAAAACTATTCCTAGCTCGGTGCACGCCTATACCACAAAGGAAAGGGGACACTTTCCTTTGCAGGTTCACCAAAAGGGAAAGTCAATTAGTGATCCAAAATCATTGGGAACTAGCGAACTGGTATGGAAAGCCGTTCCATTTCACTTATAAATGGTATAGAATGTAGGAAACATTCCACATTCAATCCATACCCACATAATAACACAATCATGTTATACCATTTGCTTCGGTGGCGTAAAACAGTCTCCTGACTGTTATCTTCGAGGAATCACCAGCGAACATAATCAAAACCATAATCACTCAATTCCAATCTCTGTGACTTGCATGTCTCCATACTCATACTAATCGCCGGTAATTGTACAAACAGTAGCAAGAAATATTGTTCGAACAACCATCTTTTGATGACCATTCTGGCTTTAATTTAGTTATATATTTAAGCAATGCCTTTGTTCTTCTAAGTTGGTCTTAGCTTCGTTTGATGTATGGCTTTTGATTTGGTGGCTTTGTTTAGTTTAGGATATCATTTTGGCTGTGTTTTGTTTTTGTTTAGATATTGTTTGGTTTAAGTTGTTGCCCAGTTTTGGGTCAAAACGTGTAAGTTGGCAGGGACACGCTAACCCTGTGTGCCGTAGCACCCACCAATCCCACCCCGAAATAGACCTGTGCCAGCAAAGTACCTCCTCCCAGTACCCACAGTGACAGCAAGGCGATTTTTACCCCAGCTAGCTAGACCCCCGAAAACACTTCACAAATTTCCCCCCGGAGTGAGAAATAATTCCATGCAGGGCGCCCAAACTGAGAATCGAACTTGCGCCTTTCTTGGGTCAAAGCTTCCCCCACTGTGGGCCCAGGGATCAAAGGCATCGGGTACCACTGAGCTATAAGCTCGTTGGTTTGTTGCCCAGTTTTGTTTTGAATCTTTCGGATCATTTCGTCTATAGATAGCTTTTTGGCTAGTTTGGTTTTTTAGTTCGCTTTCTATTTATGAAGCATGCCAGAGAAGCAATTGGGCCAGCCCGCTATGCTGGGCCCAATTGATTTTAAACTGGTGAATGTTAAATAAATAAAATACAAACCCCCGAATCGAACCTGCACACTTCTAAAAAAAAGGAGCGCCACCCAGCCATTTAGGTATCTGTGTCAAGATATTACAGCTAATAGTATTTAAGTAATTAAAAACGTCGCTTTCAGAAACACTAATGCTTTACTATAGTTTTAACCCTCATTTTTGGACTAATTACAACTTTAGCTTAATGGAATAGTTCCATTTTTTTGTCTTTTTCCCTTTTCCAAATGAATCTATGTATAATTTGTTTTGATAGGCTCTTTCGCCAGTTGTTGAAAATGCCTTAGTTATATATGCTGCTCAAGTTTATTCGCAATAAATAAATAAATAAATAAAAAGATTAACATAATGTAGTTATGGACTGTTCGACTTCTTTAAATGTCGTTGACTTTATTAACCTAATTATATCAATGGGTTCAAGAAACGTAAAACCTACTAGAAACATTTGACATGTTCTAGAATATATTGTATGCAAATCATATATGATGGCATGTAGAATATTGACTATGAGAATGAGTATCATGACTTAATTCGTATTCCATTTTAAAAGAAATTATGGTAAATGACTCGAAAATATAATGTAAGTTATTAAAATTATCAATAAAAGTAATATGAATATTCCAGATGTCCTAAACGGATTATGTTTATCAATTTTGAACCAAAAAGGATATAATTTTAAAATTACTATATTAACTATTATACAAAAACGATGTATATTTTCTGAGACGACCCGTCCTAATCCATAAGGACGAATACAATAACATATGATTATATCGCGAGGTATTTGACCTCTATATGATACATTTTACAAACATTGCATTCATTTTTAAACAACAACCTTTCATTACAACGAAAGTTGACATGCATGTATACCATTTCATAATATCCAACTTATAAATGACCTAATCTGTCATTTACTTAATAATAATCTCTATTGAACTCAATGACTTGAATGCAACGTCTTTTGAAATATGCCATGAATGACTCCAAGTAAAATATCTAAAATGAGCAAATGCACAGCGGAAGATTTCTTTAATACCTGAAAATAAACATGCTTTAAAGTGTCAACCAAAAGGTTGGTGAGTTCATTAGTTTATCATACTCAATCATTTCCATAATTTTAATAGACCACAAGATTTCATATTTCCATTTCTCATAAACATCATGCAATTTGCATAAAAATCATTCATATGGATTGAACACCTGGTAACCGACGTTAACATAATGCATATAGAATATCCCCAAAACAGAAATCCATCTGTATAAATAACTCGAAGTACTAAAGCATACCATTTTTCAGTATGGGGGGAGTTAGTGCCCATAGATCTACCTTTAGGATTCGCGTCAATTAGGATGTATGTTCCCTAATTCTTAGGTTACCAAGCTAAAAGGGGTGATATTCGATTCGATAATCCAACCATAGAATGTAGTTTTGATTACTTGTGTCTATTTCGTAAAACATTTATAAAAGCAGCGCATGTATTCTCAGTCCCAAAAATATATATTGCAAAAGCATTTAAAAAGGGAGCAAATGAAACTCACCATACTGTATTTCGTAGTAAAAATACATATGACGTCATTGAACAAGTGCAAGGTTGTCCTCGGATTCACGAACCTAAATTAAGTATATATATTTATATGTTGGTCAATATTTGTCTTAACAAATTAGGTCAAGTCATAGTGTACCACAATCCTAATGCTCGAGACTAATATGCTGAAGTCAACAAAAGTCAATTTGACTCAAAATGATTCCCAAAATTTATACATAATTATTATATAGTTTAAATATTGTCGTTTTATATTTTTAAATATTTTTAAAAGATCTATTAGAGTAAATAATATAATTCATTTATTAATAAATAAAATTTTATATAAAATATACTTTTATATATCTTAAGTAATAAAATTTATAAAATTCATTTAACATCATAAAAATAATATGATAGGTAGTATTAATGTAATTATGTTACACGTAGTGAAATATCTTTGTATTACATATTTATTTGATAAAATAATATCGATTATAATAATAGTAAGTAAAAGTTATATTATTTTGTAATAATAATTATTATTATTCTATTAATAATAATAACAATATTTATATTTGCTAAAATGATATTATGATAAAATGGTAATTCTTATTAATAAAAATAATGAAATTTTATATTAACAATGATATTCCTAATAATAATTTTGTAAAAATGATAGTTTTAATATTAATAATACTTTTAATAATAATAGTGATAAAAATAATGAAAAACGATAATTTTATCTAAATCAATATCTTACAATATTTTAAATTTCATCATGATACTCATACTCATTATTTCCTAATCGGTTTGTTTAATAGCTTTTAATCGTCTTTTATATCGCGTTCGTGTTAATGATAATAATAGTAATCGTAATAATTAGGTGTTACTAATATTAATTTTTAATTATAATAATACTAATGACAATAAATATTATGATAATACTAATAATAATACTAATTATAACTTTAACGATAATAACGATAGTAATAATAACATTTTTTAATGATAATACTTTTTATTGATAATGATAATAATAATAATAATAATAATAATAATAATAATAATAATAATAATAATAATAATAATAATAATAATAATAATAATAATAATAATAATTAGATAAAAAATATAACGATGAAAATAACGACGATAATAATAATCATTTTTAATAATAATACAAAGATTCAATTGACTATAACTTCTAATCCGTTCATCGAAACCATTCGATATCTAAATGAAAAGTTCTTAATTTTTCACTAGCTTTCCAACGACATGCATATCTTATACCTTATCTCAACCGCATATGTAACTAATTTAAGATTCAACATAACCTATCTAACGGCAATATCAAAAGTACAAGCATGCATAATCCTATATACTCGAGCACTAGTCAGGGATACACTATTAGTATGTAAAAATTAAATTATGAGTACTCACATATCAATATTGAGATTCAATATTGCAGGAAAGGTACGTAGACGCAACGGAGATGATAAACACTAGATTGACCTCATGAGCATACCCCTGAACCATACCCATAATCTCCATAGCTATAACCCATAATTTCCTTAGCCCTATCTCACTCGTAAAACTCGTTTTTAAATTACTTGAACAGCACTCCGTCGTAGTATTTTAGGTATAATACTACTAATAATAATATTTAGATTAATAATAATAATCTTTATTAATAATAACAATAGTAATAAATAAATAAATAAATCTTACGGAGTATATGAAGATAGATTGATAAAATGAATCAGAAAACTGAGAACGTTCGAGGTTTTAAAGGATGTGCACCACACCTAACCCCTCATGCACTCGCATGAGTTTGTGAGAGGATCCTCATGCGAGTGCATGAGCCTTCCTTTCAACTTACAATTGAATCAAACGTGGCTGCCGACACATATATATATATATATATATATATATATATATATATATATATATATATATATATATATATATATATATATATATATTATTTAATATATAATATATTTAATCTTTAGAATTAATTAAATATTATATTATATTTACGTGCGTAGTAAAAATGTAATTTTTGTTCAAATGACTCGTATGTTGTCACTCGACTCATGTACCACTTTCGGTTTTTCAAACCCACTTTAGTACGTTTAGAAAACTAGCATTTACGTTACGCGACGTGTACCCTTATTAATAATTTGACTTACTTATCAATAAATTACCTCATAAAAAATGTAACTCATAAAATTGAGCGTTGTGGTCATTTGCTTCTATAAATCAGTGAATCGTTGTTTATCAGAATATATTATTTTAAATCAGGACGTTTTATGACTAAGTTAAAATATATATATATATATATATATATATATATATATATATATATATATATATATATATATATATATATATATATATATATATATATATATATATATATATTTATATATTTTTATTTAGAATTGTAAATTTGTACATAATATATATGCTTGAAATATTTATCTAATGATATAATATTTAGTCTTTCAAAACCAATTATATTTCAAAGTTTCTTTTATATAATTTAACTCGTTTTAAATAATAGTAGTTATTTTACCAAATAATATTTTTAATATGAAAACTAAATAGTTGACTTATCAAGGGACACGATTTAATCAAAGTAAAGTACACTTCTAAAATTTAAACGGAAATGATTACTAACTTTTGACTAACTCTTGTTAATGACACTTTTGTAAATCACATTTACCAAATATTCTGGATACCGTTAAAAAAATAGATTTCTTAAATCAAAGTGGACCTCTCAACAGGGACTCGTAATCATACAATGTATATGGTAAATCAATCATTTAGTATTATCATAATTCCATCGATAGATACATTAAATGAATATGTTAATGTAAAGTGTTATTCATTTAAATACTTTATCAATCTGTTCAAGTTATAATATATTAACTTATACATATATACATATAGTCATATCTGTTCACTTATTGGTTCGTGAATCATTGGAGTTTGGTCGAGGTTAAATGAATGTATGAACATAGTTTAAAATTTTTGAGATTAAACTTAACAAACTTTGCTTATCGTGTCGAAAACATATAAAGATTAAAGTCTAAATTTGGTCAGAAATTTCCGGGTCGTCACAGTACCTACCCGTTAAAGAAATTTTGTCCCGAAATTTGATTGGGATGGTCATGATTTGACAATAAGAATGTTTTCATGACAAATATGAGTTGTTACATAGAGTTTTATCATCATTAAGTAATATAGATAAAACGATTCGGTTACTTGAGGAGTACGAGTGAAGTTTTCACAAAAGGATTGAAATGAGAAATAAAGTTTCGTCTTAACTTTTGACGTTTTCTTGGTTGAATTCCGGAATTCAAGGGACTTAAAGAAAATCTTCGAAATCTAAAAGATTTGATTCTTCGGTGAATAAGGAAATTAGGATCTCTCTAATTAAATGCGGAGATCTGCCTTGATTTCTATAACAGATATTCCACTATAAATTAACTTCTTCCGTTTCGTTACTTTTATCATTCCTATACCCAATTCCCAAATTCCAAAGATTATGAAAATGCTTAATCCAGTTCTAATCCTTGTCCTTATCCTTACTATCACAACAATCATTCTCTTTTTCCATCTTCCACCAGAGGAATCTGCTTATTTCTACTTTGCCCTTGGGGTTATAGTGCTTTTAATTCTCCCGTGTCTTTATGTTGCGATTAACATTGATATACATGGTTTGTAATTTATGTGCTGTTGCTGGATTTTATATCTTTCCTTATATATCAAAGTCCCTGTTTTTGTCTTCTATAATTATTGTCATCCCCAGTTAATGCTCTCTTTTATTTGCTGCGATTTATACCCCAAATTTCTATTTCGGAGTTTTGTCCTTTCGTTTCTTCTTCTTGCGATTAAGCACCGCTTGTAATGGTCCAGAATTCGCAGATATGAATTTCGGAATGAACATTGTTAATGTTCTAAGAAGAAAATTGTAATGGCACGATCTTGACTTGTCAAATTACTAGAATACCTCGGAAAAGGCCGAATCATCAAGAAAATATTTTATTGATATTTTAGAGGTTAAATAGAATACAAGAGTCATGTAACATAGCACATGATGACATTATGATCTGTGACTCATCACGTTCCATTTAGAAACTCATCATGACTTACTGTAATATAATCACGTTGATCAAGTGTCATTATATTATACTAATTCATGCTTCAGTTCCCAACACTACTTCAAAAATATTCCTATTTTAAATTCGAAAGTTTCAGAATTTAGAAACTAAAATAGTTTCTTTTATGATGTAATACAGACAGCGCGAAGAGGTAAATAATTTCAGATAAGAATAATTATGGAAATATCTTCAGAAATATGGAGGATATTTATAATGAAAGATACGATGATATCTTAGAATTTCTAATATCAGAGGATGATGAAGAATATTGTCCGTAAGGGTTTAGAGTCAGGAGCAAGATATTCGATAATGACTTCAGCGGACACAGAATCATTTGGATTCTTTGAAGGTAGATTTCGTCCTTGTGATTTTTTCACAGCCTCCTTCATACTTTGCTCAATCCGTTTTCCAGTCCCAAAACTTCTCTTTTTCTAAGCTTTGCCAATACACTATTCTTTATCATCAAACTTTTTATTGTTAAGGTCGTTTATAGTTTTTGCTGCTTCATCAGCATTTCGAGAACTAATTCGCAGTTCATGGTGTTTTTCAGAAACTTCACATTCGTGGTACGTAAATATAGGAGATAGATGTTATGTGTATACATATAACTGTTGGCATAGACATGCTGTGAGATTTTAAAATACCGATTGTTAATTCTCGATGATTCGAATGGCAATTCTCGTTACAAGATGCGAATGAGTAAATGATGGGGTTTCAGTGAATAACTATAATGACTTTTTGGAGAGGCTAAAGTCAAAGGGTAATGAAGTTGCTGGTACATCTGCTGAAAATGTGGTGGAATGTAAAAGGTTCCTCGGTAACGATGGTGTATATCTCAAGGTTATAATAAGGTTAGTCTGACTGAAAAGTCGAAGTTGACTTGTTGGAGCTGTGACAAAATTTGCTATTTTGAAAAGAAATCGCAAGGTTATTTTTGCTAATAAATGCCAAAGGATCTGTTACGGGTACGTGTTAAACTAGGACTTTGGTTTCGAGAGTCTTTCAGGTACATAACAGTGGGTAACATGTGGTTGGATCATCATCTCGATTGTTCATTGTTTGAAGTGTCTTCGGGAATTTTGAAGGGTTTGAACACAGATTGTAATCGTTAATATACATATGATGTTCTAGCACAGTTTTGAAGTCAAAGTATAGCTTTGAAAGATGTAAGATTCTAAAAGTGATGGTACCGGTTATATCTCGAATTGAATTATGCGATTTCAAAATCAGAGTATGTAATTGAATTTGAATGAGTATGGTTGTTTTGATTTTTATGAAAAGAATGTATATTGTTGAGAAAATAGTGAGTATAGTTGATGATTGCTGAATCAGATCCGAAGAATGTAACATATTAATTGTGAATTTATATATCTCTCGGGTATTACCTACCCGTTAAAAAAAATTTCACAATTAATATTTTGTACAAAATAATTTTTATTACAGTCTTTATGAATATATATATATATATATATATATATATATATATATATATATATATATATATATATATATATTCTTTAGATGTAACATAGATTTATTGAGTTAATATTAAATTAAACTCATTTAATTTACGGTTGAAACTAGAATTGAATAATTCCCAAGGACATTTGAAATTACATAACTTTTGCGGAGTATTTCTTCAATGTAATTGAAATTATGAATCAATACTTCGTTATTTGTTGATGTATGATGTTTGGTTCGTGGAACTCTTGTGAATTCCGCAAGGTACGAATGATGTTCTTTGAAAAGTTTCGAGTACATTGATGATGAAAGTGTAAAATCAAACCTATATTTGAATAATACACTTGGTTTATTATGAGTTGCAATTTATCGAATTGGGACAGAAATTGTAGCTAACGATGGTTAAGTTGCTGACGAGGGACGTACATCATTGCATATTTGTGATAGTGCTCCAAATGAACATATATTTAGTAGCAATATCCTTCCAATATGTAAAGTTTTCAGTTGCAATTGTTCTATTTTCAAGTAATATTCGTTTAAATAAATAAGTGCGAAGACAAAAGGCGAAAACGAAGATTTGAAGACGCAAACGTCCAAAAAACTCAAACGTACAAGATACAATTCAAGTGGTTCCATTTATTGATGAGAAACGTATAAAAATTACAAGAGTACAAGTTTCGGAACAGAAAGTACAAGATATTAAATTATACGAAAAAGCGTTCGAAAATTCGGAACCGGGACCTGAGCCAACTATCAACGCCCGACGCAACGGACCAAAAATTACAAGTCTACTATGCACAAGAATATAATATAATATTTAAATAATTATATAAATTATTTATATATTATATATTATATTAAATAACGTCGACAAGCAAATGGCCAAAAGTTGGTGAGCTGGAGTGCGTTACTTCGCGATCTCGGAGCTGGAAGGCACATTTGCTTCGCGTTCTCGGAGCAGTCAGGAACCAAAATGCCTATAAAAGGCAACGAAGTCTGCCGAGTTTTACACACCAAAAAAATAATAATAATACTCCCTCTGTAATAATAATATATATATAATATATATAGTATAGGTTAGTTTTATATTAGATTAGTTTGGGTAATGTAAAGGTTATTTTACGGGTTTTGAAGTCAAAGTTCTCTCCGTGTAACACTACGCGATAAATAATCAATGTAAGCTATGTTCTCCTTTTTAAATTAATGTCTCGTAACTAAGTTATTATTATGCTTATTTAAGTCAAAGTAATCATGATGTTGGGCTAAATATTAAAAGACGGGGTTATTGGGTTTTGGACCATAATTGGGGTTTGGACAAAAGATCGACACTTGTGGAAATTAGACTATGGGCTATTAATGGGCTTTATATTAAATTAACGATACCTCGTTAATTTAATATAAAGGTTATGATTTGACGTATCTATATATAACCACATACGCTTAATCGGACACGATGGGTGGGATATTTATAAGTACGAATTATTGTTCATTTGACCGGACACGGGGATGGATTAATAGTTACTGGACTCATTAAAACAGGGGTGGATTACATTAAAGGATAATTGGTGTAATTGTTAAGAAAGTATTAAAACCTTGAATTACACACAGTCGAATCCCCAATTAGACCTTGTTACAGTTCGAATCCCCAATTAGTTGGAATATTTGACTTCAGGTTAATTTGGCGAAGACCCTCGCACTTTATAATTATGACCGATGGACTATTATGGCAAAACCAGATGGACTTATCGAATAATCCAGGACAAAGGACAATTAACCCAGGGTAATAAATTAAAATCAAAACGTCAAACATCATGAGTACGGAAATTTGAATAAGCATAATATATTTTATTTTATATTTTCTCGTACTTTTATTTATTTTGTCATTTTAATTATTGTTATTTATTTTATCGTTGGTTAAATATCGTCATTTATTTTACGCTTCGCTTAAAATATAAAATCAACAAACCAGCCATTAAACGGTAAACCCCCTTTTATATATTATTACTATATATAATATATTTTGTACAAATATAATTGTTTTAAAATATAGTGTAAAATAAGTCGTCTCCCTGTGGAACGAACCGAACTTACTAAAAACTATACTACTCTACGATTAGGTACACTGCCTATAGTGTTGTAGCAAGGTTTAGGTATATCCCATTTGTAAATAAATAATTAAAACTTGTATTATTTGTAACGTATTTCATAATAAAAATATATAACTATTTCGTACCCCCACGCTACATCATCAAGTTTTTGGCGCCGCTGCCGGGGAATCGGCGAAACGCTATATTTTTAATTCATTTTTGTATAAATATATTTATATATATTTAGAAAAATAATATAAAATATATGTATAAAAAAAACGAAATTAAACCTGCAAATTCTGAACCTGCATCCCTCTGCGATCTCGGAGATTTACCCTTTAGTTCTACGCGATCGCGTAGCTGTTCCTGACAGGTCAACCAGTGCATTTAATGCGAATTTAGGGTTTATTTTTATATATTATTATTATTATTATTATTATTATTATTATTATTATTATTATTTATGGTTTATATTTATTAATATTAATATTTAGTTTGTATTTTAATTTACTTTTGTAATATTTAGTTTTAAGTTATTATTAATTATATAGATTAATATTTTTATAATAATAATATAAAAATAATATTTTTAAAAAAATTGTATTTTTATAACTTTAAGTTTTCTTTTCATATTTTGTATCCTTTTATTTCGTGTAATCGTAATATTTGTATTTTTATCGTTCGTATCTAGTTTTAAGTTCTAATATTTTGCCGTAGCTTATTTTATATTTCTAGATTTTTTTAGGCTTTGCCGTAAAATCCCTTAAGTCTTTTTCTTTAGACTAAGATTTAGGTGCTCTAGAATTTTGCGACGCTGTTTATAAATTTTAGTACCTTTTAAGTTACGACGCGCTATTTTCTTATTTTTATTTTTCGATGTTTTTCGACGCGTAATCTTTTTCTTTCTTATTTCTCGACACGCTAGTTTTTAGGACATAGATTTTCTATTTCTTCTCTAAAATTCCAAACGAAAAATTATTTTAAGCGGTTAAATTGATAGACATCCAAATTTTCTGATTCGTAGTAATAGTTGGATTTGTTAGTGGCGAGTTGTGGGCTTCCGATTTAAAGGGTCATGGCTACCTGCTGCATCTATTGGCTATTCGAAACGTGGGCAAAATCAGAAAAGTCTATTAATTTGATAACTTATATAATTTTTTATTTTATAACTAATAGGATAATCAGTAAATGCACCACATTGTAGCTAAAATTTGGCCATCGCAATAAAATGGAAAATTTTGAAAACAAGGCCTTGAAAACTCCTTTTGAACTCCAAAATCAATTAAATCAATACTCTTAAATGAGTGTTGATGAAAATTTATTCGGTCAATCTTGGATCACGAATGACGAAACGATAACTGGTTGTGAAATCTGTGGAGATTATCACTCAACATGGGAATGTTATTATTACGTTCCTATGGAAAATTACGCACCCACGGAACCTGAATGGAATGATTATGAGAAATACAATTCAAATTGGGATTATTCCTAAGAATATTTTCAAACTCAGCAACCAGAAGACGAGAAAAATTATGTGTCTGAGAATCTTTTAGACATTATGAAAATCAAACTCGAAGAACTCGATGCTCAAAATGAACAAATGAGAGAGTTTGTAAATCGGCAAGCTGAAACTCTATCAGATTACACACCTGTTGATCTGAGAAGTATTGTGCAAGAAAATCTCATATCATCGAATTTTGATGAATTCAAGAGCTCCAAAATCACCAATTATCCCGATGATACTTTTTATTCAGCTTTACCAATTTCACAACATATCGACATATTAGCCTCTACCGACGAAATCATCGATCAATCAATGAATGAAGAAGAAGTAAGGGTGACAAATTGGTACTCTTGGGAAAACGATAACGTTGAAAATTTTACCCCCGAGACTAAAGTGGGATCGATAAGGACCGTTAATGAAGAAGAATTTGCTTCGATCCAGCCACAACCTTCCAACCCAATATTCTCAATAGACGAGTCATCTACCGAAGATGAACTACGAGCTGTAATAGATAATGACACCTCGAATTTCACCCAATTGGGTAATAGAGGTGAAAACTTTGATCCCGAGAATAAACGAAAGGAAATGTTAGGAATTTTCCACCCTATAGTATGTATGTCGGTGTATATCGATCCATTTGACCAAGAACCAGAAAAGAGACATATCCATTTACTAAAAGCTACACTTAAAAAAGAATTAAGTAGTGACAATCGGGTGGGTCTAAAGTTTAAACCCATTGATATATTATACACCACCCGAGATGTAAATAACTGGCTCACTATTCTAATTCGTGGAACTTATTCTATCGAATTCACATGTTGTTAGCTAAGTGTGGGGAAGTCTAACCCCACTTAACATTAAATTTGGGGTTCGGGTTAGCGTATAACTCGTTAATAAAAATGCACGATTAGGGTAAAAGACGTATTTTCAAATATTAGCAAACAGTTCAGAAAAGCAACCGTTTTTGAAGAAAAACATGTGTGATAAAACAAGAAGGAATGAACGATGAGGCGCGCCATCTATCATTCGACGAGCTTTGTAATTAAAAACTGGTATCTTTGTAACAAACCAACTTCATAAACCCAAATACGCGTACCAAAAAAAAAAAAATTTATATGTCAGTGCATCTGGACGGCGTCCAGAATCCTGGACGGCGTCCAGCTCAGAAAGGTGGGACGGCGTCCAACGTTTGGGACAGTGTCCAGCTCAAACAACTGGGATGGCGTCCAAGCAATTGGGACGGCGTCCCAATGGTCTTCCAGCTACTGATCACGGGTCCAACTCACACGAGCGGAAAACCCGCTTCCCGACACTTTCAAACGAAAACCTTTTTACCACAAGTCAATATAAGTGAAACTAAGAGATTTTCATCATCAAATCAAGTTTTACATCATCGGGTCCACATCGCCCATTTTACGAGTTTCGTTCTAAAATAAAAGTTTCGACCAAATATAAGTTTAAGTTCCAAACGACATTAGAGCATGGTGTTTGGGGTTAAACTACCCAATCTCGGTCGAACTTCCAAAAGCTAACTCCCAAAAGCATCCCCTAACAAAACAAGCGGGAGATCACTAATCCAATTGAACACTCTTACCCTTGTCAATGCCCGAGCCTATAAAAAAAAGTAAACAACGAGAGGGTAAGCAAAGCTTAGTGAATGCAATAATTATACGAATACATATATAATTATACCTACTTGCATACACTTACACAACCGCAAACATGCTAGCAAACAACATTAGCTTATCGTCGCAATAACAAGCTATAATTCACCAATACCCCCAAGCTAGCATAACAACCGCATATAAATATAACTCGAATAATATAATATGCTTACAACACAAATAACCATGGTTAACCAATAGTACAAGGGAACGGAGCTCGCGAAAACGCCATCGGTGTTCACAACATCTGTTAGGGCACTTAACACCTCGCACCACTAACCCCTAGGGTGGCACCTTAACACCTCGGCACATCACCCCGAGTGGCATCTTAACACCTCGATGCAACACTCATTATTTTACGGAGTGGTGTCTTAACACCTCGACACTACACTCCTAGGTGGCATCTTAACACCTCGATGCTACACCCGAGTGGCATCTTAACACCTCGATGTTACACTCTTCACGTGAAACATGGTGTCTTAGCACCTCGACACTACACATTTCATGCTACAACAAATAGATACATTATATACCTACACATATAATTATTCCACTCACCTCAAAGTCTTCGTGTAAGATAACCGAACTTGCAACGTCAATGTAACATACCTATTACATTTTAGCACATAATCAATTCACAACTCAAGTCGGTCAAGCAACTCACTCAACAATCTAGAGTCTTTTGACCCTAAGTGCAATCCCGACCCATTTTGCACCTTTAACCCTAATAATGGGTTAACTTCACCAAAAACCCTAACTTTAGCCAATTAAGGTATTAACACACTTTTAACCACAAAGTTAACTCGTTTTCATACATGCAAGACAACCTAGGTCATCAAAGACCCATTTGACCCATTTCTAGGTCAACACACCCATTTGGGTCACCCACAACCCAAATCACACCCACTACATTAACTATAAGTGTATTAGTATATACTTAGGTCTTTAAGACCCATTTACACCATTTACCCTTTCAAAACCCTAGGTTAGTCACCATTTGGGTCTTCGTGACCCAAACTTACCCAAAACCCCCAAATCACTCATACATGGGTTTTATGTACAACATTAACCCAAACCCTAACCCTTAAACATATTTACTAGAGGAATCAATTTTAGGGCTTACCACCACAATCAAAACGAAGCTAACGAGGAGATGAACAACTTCAATGCTCGAGCTAGAACCCGAAACAAGCTTCTTCCTCTCCTATTTGAGCTTTCTCACACTTAAGAGCACTCTCTCTCTAGAATTAAAGTAGATGATGTTTGGTGGTTGTGAATGGAGTAATGAGGCTCCCAAAACTGATCTAGGGCTTTAGAATTCGTCCAAGAAGTGAAATTACCAAAATACCCATCTAAAATAATTAATAGCAAAAAGACATGCCTGCCAGCCATTCTGGACGGCGTCTCAAAATGTTGGACGGCGTCCAGGTCTTCAAACTGGGACGGCGTCCCAAATGTTTGGACGGCGTCCAAACCCAAAAAGGAAAACAGGATCTTACAACTCTCCCCCACTTGAACCGGATTGCGACCTCGCAATCCAAGCCGCATGACACGAGGGAAGATAAACCAAGACAAACTCTTCGGGCTCCCAAGTAAACTCGGAACCTTTACTTCGCCGCCATTGAACCTTGAAAGTTCTCACCTCTTTATTCCTCAACATTTTCACCTTCTCGTCAAGGATAGCAATCGGTTCCTCGACATAATCTAACTTGTTGTTTAGCTCGATCTCGTCTAAAGGCATCCATGAGGAATCGTCCGCAAGACACTTACGGAGGTGGAAAACATGAAATGTATTATGGATCCCCGCAAGCTCTTCGGGTAATTCCAATCGATATGCAACTTCACCAACACGAGCTGAAACCTTGAACGGCCCAATAAATCAAGGAGCTAACTTTCCCCGTTTTCGAAATCGAATAATACCCTTCCATGGCGAAACCTTAAGCATCACCATATCGCCTTCTTGGAACTCAATCAATCGCCTACGTCTATCAGCATACGACTTTTGCCTATCTTGAGCCTTCTTCAAATGTTCCCGAATCAAATCGATCTTGCTATTTGTCTCTAAAACCAAATCGGTACTCCCGATCTCTCTTTGACCCACTTCTCCCCAACAAACGGGAGTTCGACACCTACGCCCATAAAGCATTTCGTAAGGTGGCATCCCGATACTAGTATGATAACTATTATTGTACGAGAATTCCACCAAAGGTAAATGCTCATCCCAACTACCACCAAAGTCAATGATGCACGCCCATAACATATCTTTCAAAGGTTGATTCATACGTTCGGTTTGACCATCCATTTGAGGATGATACGCCATGCTCAACTTCAATTGCGTGCCCATATCTTCATGAAACTTTTCCCAAAACCGAGATGTAAAACAGGTATCTCGATCCGAAATAATAGATATAGGAACCCCATGTCGCGAGACCACTTCCTTGATAAACAACTTAGCCAAAGTCTCCGACGATATCGCTTCTTTAATGGGAAGAAACAAAGCACTTTTTGTCAATCGGTCAACTATAACCCAAATCGAATCGAATTGGGTTCTCGTCGTTTTAGGTAACTTTGTAATGAAATCCATGGTAATGTGCTCCCATTTCCATTTCGGGATTTCTAACGGTTGCAACTTACCATACGGCTTTTGGTGTTCGGCTTTTACTTGCAAACACGTGACACATTGCTCAACATACTTCACAACATCACGTTTCATGCCCGGCCACCAATAATCTTTCTTCAAGTCAAGATATATTTTCGTCGCGCCCGGATGAATGGAGTATTTTGACTTATGTGCTTCATCAAGTAGCACTCGTCGGTAATCACCCATCTTAGGCACCCACACCCTTCCTTGGAAAGACAACAAACCACGTGGACCCATGGTAATAAACTCCGATTGGCCCACGATTCGCTCCGTATGCTTGTTATGAACATAAGCCTCTATTTGAATCTCACCAAGCTTTTCAAGAAAATCGTTGGTAATAATCAAACGTAACGACCCCACTTTTATCACCGGATGTTGACTCTTTCGACTCAACGCATCCGCGACCACATTCGCCTTACCCGGATGATAAAGTATTTCAAAATCGTAGTCTTTCACCACATCCATCCACCTACGTTGGCGATAATTCAAATCTCGTTGATTAAAGAGATGTTTCCAAACTCTTATGATCCGAATAAATCGTACACTTGACACCATACAAGTAATGGCGCCAAATTTTCAACGCATGTACTACCGCCGCCAACTCAAGATCATGAGTCGGATACCTCGTTTCATGTTCCTTTAATTGTCGAGAGGCATAAGCGATGACTTTACCTCTTTGCATTAGAACACACCCGAGACCATTTAAGGAAGCATCACAATAAACCACCATGTCTTTAACACCTTCCGGTAACACTAACACCGGAGCTTGACACAACTTCTCTTTTAACAATTGAAAAGCAATTTCTTGCTCGTTCTCCCAACCAAACCTCGCATTCTTCCTTGTCAACTTCGTCAACGAAGAAGCGATCTTAGAAAAATCTTGGATAAATCGACGATAATAACCGGCCAATCCGAGAAAACTTCGGATTTCCGCAGGCGTAGTCGGTCGTCCCCAACTCTTCACCGTCTCGATCTTCCCCGGATCTACTTGAATACCGTTTTCATTCACAATATGACCAAGGAATTGAACTTCCCTTAGCCAAAATTCACATTTGGAGAACTTTGCATACAACTTCTCCTTTCGTAGCGTCTTCAATACTTCACGCAAATGACGTTCATGCTTGTTCATACTTTTCGAGTAGACTAGTATGTCGTCAATGAACACTATTACCGACTTGTCCAACATAGGTTGGCACACTCGGTTCATAAGATCCATGAATGCCGCCGGTGCATTCGTAAGACCAAAGGACATAACTACAAACTCATAATGCCCGTAACGCGTTCGAAAAGCCGTTTTCTCTATGTCTTCCTCACGGACCCGCATTTGGTGATAGCCGGACCGTAGGTCGATCTTAGAGAAATACGTTGCACCTTGAAGTTGATCAAATAAATCGTCAATCCTAGGTAATGGATAACGATTCTTGATCATCACTTTATTCAACTCACGGTAATCAATGCACATACGCATACTACCATCTTTTTTCTTCACAAATAACACCGGAGCGCCCCACGGTGAAGCACTCGGTCGAATAAAACCCTTCTCGAGCAATTCTTGAATTTGATTTAACAACTCTTGCATCACCGTTGGCGCTAAACGATAAGGAGTTTTAGCAATGGGGGTAGCCCCCGGAACCAACTCGATGCGAAATTCAACTTATCTTTCCGCCGGAACACCCGGTAATTCGTCCGGAAAAAAGTCTTCGAATTCACTAACAACCGGAATTTCACGAATAGGTGGTGGCTCATTGCGAGTATCAACAACATGAGCAAGGAAAGCCATGCCACCGGTAACAACAAAACGATGTGCCCGTGCAAAAGTGCATATCAGCACCGGTCTCCTTCGCTTCTCACCATGAATAATTAACTCTCCCCCACTTAGGGTCTTCACACGAATAAACTTATCATGGCATGCAATATCGGCTCTATAACGATCGAGCCAATCCATACCAACGACAATATCAAAGTCGCCCAAGGTCATTGGAATAAGATCAATTTTAAAGGTTTCGGCACCAAAAACAACATCACAATTTTCACACACATCAACCACTAGCACCGTCTTGCCGTCCGCTATTTCAACTTCTATCGGACGACTTAACTTAGCTAACGGTCTATTAAGTTTAGGCACAAATTTAGGAGACACAAACGACAAATTTGCACCGCTATCGAAAAGAATCCTTGCCGGATTAGAATTAACCATGTAAGTACCTGAGACAACTTCGTGCGATTATTTGGCTTCATCATTGGTCATCAAATAGTTGCGACCCCTAGCCGTACCCGCCGCCTTCTCTAACCGTTTCGCATTGTCGTTTCGCAAGTCGGGACACTCCGGCTTCTTATGCCCTTCTTTGCCGCAATTAAAACAAGTGACTTTGTTTTCGGAACGTGGTTTCGGACACTCACGAGCCATATGACCCGGTTGCCCACAATTGTAGCACGTATAAGAAAACCCGCCGGTAGTGCCCTTCTTTGCACTATTGACACTTTCGGCCCCCCCTTGCTCTTGCTCTTCTTGCTTGAGGCGTTAGAGTAACTAAAACCTTCAAATTTTCTTTTAGAAAACATGAAATCACTCTTTCTTGGGACCTCCAGCTCAAAACCCCGAGCCAACTCGAACAATTCATCAAAAGACTTAGCCATACCCCGACTAATCTTCCCCTTGTACTCATCATTCAAAGTACGGTAGAAATCCTTCATGAGCTTATGATCATCACCCACATATTCCGGGCAAAAACGAGTCTTTGCCAAGAATGTAGACTTGAGGGTAACCAAATCCATGGAACCTTGTTGAAAATGGTGCAACTCGTCCCAGATTCTATCGAGATCGGAAGAATTTCGGTATTCTTTGAAAAATTCTTTCTTGAACTCCTCCCATGTCAAGCCCATACATTGTTCTTCACCATACAAGTTGATTTTATCGTCCCACCACAACTTAGCTTCTTCGCGTAACATGCTAGAGCCATACCTCGCCTTCTTTTCGGGAGGACATTCCGCGGTACTAAAAGCTCCCTCAATATCGGAGATCCAACATGTACTTTTTAAAGGATCCCGCACCCCATTAAACATCGGGGGTTGAGCATCCTTGAAGTTCTTGTAGTGGAAGTCCCACCTTCCTTCACCTCCTTCACCGCGAGGGTAGATATTCCTAGCGTCAAGGGCCTCTTCGATAGTGGCCTTCATTCGTTCATTAATTAGATCGGTTATTTGCTCATCAACCGAATCTTGAAAGACCTTTCGAACGTCCGCAAGAAAATCCGCTTTTAACTTCTTAAAGACGGCCTCAACCTTGGCCGAAAACTCGGCGTCCTCGCTTGTACTTCCATTCTCATGATCGGGACCGTTTCTCGTCTTCATTCTATAAAACGAATTAGGTTAAACCACAAAACGGAAGGACAGATTACATATATACATACATATACGCCACACTACTCCATCTCGCTCAACAATCGTCGTACATTACTTGTTTGACATGATTTGCACTCGTAGTGATGGTAGCTAGTCATTACTACGCGAGCACGTTGCGTTAACTCGCTAGTACAACGTCCATCTCGCTTGATGATTGCTAAACACACACAACAAATAGTGCATGATTAGTTCACATAAACCTATGCACTAACCATCCCGGTCTGACCCAAGGTCCTACAAGTCCCGCATAAACACGCACACAAAAAGTCTAAGTCTAGGCGCCTATCTCAAGTCACCTAAATCCCTTAGACCATGCTCTGATACCACTTGTAACAACCCGACTTCATAAACCCAAATACGCGTACCAAAAAAAAAATATTTATATGTCAGTGCATCTGGACGGCGTCCAGAATCCTGGACGGCGTCCAGCTCAGAAAGGTGGGACGGCGTCCAACGTTTGGGACGGCGTCCAACGTTTGGGACGGTGTCCAGCTCAAACAACTGGGACGGCGTCCAAGCAATTGGGACGGCGTCCCAATGGTCTTCCAGCTACTGATCACGGGTCCAACTCACACGAGCGGAAAACCCGCTTCCCGACACTTTCAAACGAAAACCTTTTTACCACAAGTCAATATAAGTGAAACTAAGAGATTTTCATCATCAAATCAATTTTTACATCATCGGGTCCACATCGCCCATTTTACGAGTTTCGTTCTAAAATAAAAGTTTCGACCAAATATAAGTTTAAGTTCCAAACGACATTAGAGCATGGTGTTTGGGGTTAAACTACCCAATCTCGGTCGAACTTCCAAAAGCTAACACCCAAAAGCATCCCCTAACAAAACAAGCGGGAGATCACTAATCCAATTGAACGCTCTTACCCTTGTCAATGCCCGAGCCTATAAAAAAAAGTAAACAACGAGAGGGTAAGCAAAGCTTAGTGAATGCAATAATTATACGAATACATATATAATTATACCTACTTGCATACACTTACACAACCGCAAACATGCTAGCAAACAACATTAGCTTATCGTCGCAATAACAAGCTATAATTCACCAATACCCCCAAGCTAGCATAACAACCGCATATAAATATAACTCGAATAATATAATATGCTTACAACACAAATAACCATGGTTAACCAATAGTACAAGGGAACGGCGCTCGCGAAAACGCCATCGGTGTTCACAACATCCGTTAGGGCACTTAACACCTCGCACCACTAACCCCTAGGGTGGCACCTTAACACCTCGGCACATCACCCCGAGTGGCATCTTAACACCTCGATGCAACACTCATTATTTTACGGAGTGGTGTCTTAACACCTCGACACTACACTCCTAGGTGGCATCTTAACACCTCGATGCTACACCCGAGTGGCATCTTAACACCTCGATGCTACACTCTTCACGTGAAACATGGTGTCTTAGCACCTCGACACTACACATTTCACGCTACAACAAATAGATACATTATATACCTGCACATATAATTATTCCACTCACCTCAAAGTCTTCGTGTAAGATAACCGAACTTGCAACGTCAATGTAACGTACCTATTACATTTTAGCACATAATCAATTCACAACTCAAGTCGGTCAAGCAACTCACTCAACAATCTAGAGTCTTTTGACCCTAAGTGCAATCCGGACCCATTTTACACCTTTAACCCTAATAATGGGTTAACTTCACCAAAAACCCTAACTTTAGCCAATTAAGGTATTAACACACTTTTAACCACAAAGTTAACTCGTTTTCATACATGCAAGACAACCTAGGTCATCAAAGACCCATTTGATCCATTTCTAGGTCAACACACCCATTTGGGTCACCCACAACCCAAATCACACCCACTACATTAACTATAAGTATATTAGTATATACTTAGGTCTTTAAGACCCATTTACACCATTTACCCTTTCAAAACCCTAGGTTAGTCACCATTTGGGTCTTCATGACCCAAACTTACCCAAAACCCCCAAATCACTCATACATGGGTTTTATATACAACATTAACCCAAACCCTAACCCTTAAACATATTTACTAGAGGAATCAATTTTAGGGCTTACCACCACAATCAAAACGAAGCTAACGAGGAGATGAACAACTTCAATGCTCGAGCTAGAACCCGAAACAAGCTTCTTCCTCTCCTATTTGAGCTTTCTCACACTTAAGAGCACTCTCTCTCTAGAATTAAAGTAGATGATGTTTGGTGGTTGTGAATGGAGTAATGAGGCTCCCAAAACTGATCTGGGGCTTTAGAATTTGTCCAAGAAGTGAAATTACCAAAATACCCATCTAAAATAATTAATAGCAAAAAGACATGCCTGCCAGCCATTCTGGACGGCGTCCAGGTCTTCAAACTGGGACGGCGTCCCAAATGTTTGGACGGCGTCCAAACCCAAAAAGGAAAACAGGATCTTACAATCTTTAACTACTTTTCTACACTAATCACCCTCATGAATTTATAATTATAGTCTGATTTTATGCAAATGAGGGCATTGCATGATCTCAAGTGTGGGGAAGGGTTATAAATTCTCTCGGGTTTATACTTGGTTTATTTTCTAAATTTTATGAAAATTTAGAAAATTTTCAACTAAATGAATTCAAAATCATGTTTATACATATTTATGAACGATGAAAACTAGGTGTTAATACCAAAATTATCGTTACCTCGGAAAGGACATAAATTGAGAAACAACTAAAACGCTTGAATTTATTTATTAAGATATAAAAAGACGCATGAAAAAATCCAAGTGTGGGGAGAATGTACCAAGTTATTCAATTAAAAACTATGTATCACATGTTTCTGTAAAGTTATTGCAGGTGCTTTTGTTTTGGACTAAATTAACTGTTTTACCCGGTTTATTATAATACATTTGAAAGAAAAGATGGATCTACACGATGAATCAATTCCATCATTAAAAGGATGTAAAGTCTTCCGAAAAAGACACGCGCTTCTTGATTTAGGTCAGGAAGTTGTCGTCCAGACCAGCTGTAGGTTGACGAAAAATCTAGAAAAGTCATCTCTAAAATCAACAGGAAATCCACGGACCTCAGCATCAAACAGGGTCGCCATGTGGTCAGACTTATCCTAACCATGAGAGGATCTGTCTCGTAAAATGGGGAGGGAGCCGTGCAAATTAGCTTGATAAGACTAATGAATCAGACCCCCAGAAAGGATAATTTCCTTAAATATTAGAAATCGGCTTTTAATCCTGATATTACTCAATCCTTGAGATTGACCTTAAAGATTGAGAATTACAAACTCATGGAATTCAATGATATCTAAACTCGAGCTTGAACGAGAAAATATTTTGATCAAAATTACAAACCGATTTGTTTTCTGAAAACCTATTTTCAATGCGTTCATTACCATTGAACGTAAAATCCTAGGAATTCACCTGGAATTTATTAGGTCACCTGAACCAAATCGGGTGTCATCCGTAAGAACGGTGGTTGCATAGCATGGTCGAAGACAGAACCATGTGCCAGACCGAAAAACTATAGGGTGATCTTTACTATTGCTCCTACAAAGGATAGTAATTGTATCCGACACGTTTTAGACCATGAACATATTCATGTCATTAGACATTGCCTTAACAGTTGCTTGTTCAACGCTTTCCTTTACAATCGGACGGTAGTTTACCGAAAGGTAATATACGGAGCAAGTATACTGGATGTGTTGCTTTTCCAATACAAGGTTAGCAAGTGGGTGACACAAAACCGCAAGTTTTGAGCTAAAATTTTAAAATCTGAAACCCACAAAACCCACAAAAATATTTTGCAAACACCGGTGAAGGGTTATTCTGGAAAACTTATCTAGGGTAAAAGCTAGATTGAATTTTCAAAAAATCAAATGTTTTCATAAAGATCCAATTTCCTAAAGGATCTAAATTTTTATAGTCATGTGGGACTGTAAACCACATCGTTACTATCATTATTTATACCGCCTTATCAAAATCACTGATGTATAAAGTGTGAAGAATAAAGAAGTGATTCGTGTGATTTAATTTCAAGTTTTGTATTGCTTGAGGACAAGCAACGTTCAAGTGTGGGGATGTTTGATAGTGCTCCAAATGAACATATATTTAGTAGTAATATCCTTCCAATATGTAAAGTTTTCAGTTGCAATTGTTCTATTTTCAAGTAATATTCGTTTAAATAAATAAGTGCGAAGACAAAAGGCGAAAACGAAGATTTGAAGACGCAAACGTCCAAAAAACTCAAACGTACAAGATACAATTCAAGTGGTTCCATTTATTGATGAGAAACGTCTAAAAATTACAAGAGTATAAGTTGTGGAATACAAAGTACAAGATATTAAATTATACGAAAAAGCGTTCGAAAATCCGGAACCGGGACCTGAGCCAACTATCAACGCCCGACGCAACGGACCAAAAATTACAAGTTTACTATGCACAAGAATATAATATAATATTTAAATAATTATATAAATTATTTATATATTATATATTATATTAAATAACGTCGACAAGCAAATGGCCAAAATTTGGTGAGCTGGAGTGCGTTACTTCGCGATCTCGGAGCTGGAAGGCACATTTGCTTCGCGATCTCGGAGCAGTCAGGAACCAAAATGCCTATAAAAGGCAACGAAATCTGCCGAGTTTTACACACCAAAAAAATAATAATAATACTCCCTCTGTAATAATAATATATATATAATATATATAGTATAGGTTAGTTTTATATTAGATTAGTTTGGGTAATGTAAAGGTTATTTTACGGGTTTTGAAGTTAAAGTTCTCTCCGTGTAACACTACGCGATAAATATTCAATGTAAGCTATGTTCTCCTTTTTAAATTAATGTCTCGTAACTAAGTTATTATTATGCTTATTTAAGTCGAAGTAATCATGATGTTGGGCTAAATATTAAAAGACGGGGTTATTGGGTTTTGGACCATAATTGGGGTTTGGACAAAAGATCGACACTTGTGGAAATTAGACTATGGGCTATTAATGGGCTTTATATTAAATTAACGATACCTCGTTAATTTAATATAAAGGTTATGATTTGACATATCTATATATAACCACATACGCTTAATCGGACACGATGGGCGGGATATTTATAAGTACGAATTATTGTTCATTTGACCGGACACGGGGATGGATTAATAGTTACTGGACTCATTAAAACAGGGGTGGATTACATTCAAGGATAATTGGTGTAATTATTAACAAAGTATTAAAACCATGAATTACACACAGTCGAAAACCTGGTGTATTCATTAAACAAAGTATTAAGACCTTGTTACAGTTCAAATCCCCAATTAGTTAGAATATTTGACTTCGGGTATAAGGTTAATTTGGCGAAGACCCTCGCACTTTATAATTATGACCGATGGACTATTATGGCAAAACCAGATGGACTTATCGAATAATCCAGGACAAAGGACAATTAACCCAGGGTAATAAATTAAAATCAAAACGTCAAACATCATGAGTACGGAAATTTGAATAAGCATAATATATTTTATTTTATATTTTCTCGTACTTTTATTTATTTTGTCATTTTAATTATTGTTATTTATTTTATCGTTGGTTAAATATCGTCATTTACTTTACGCTTCGCTTAAAATATAAAATCGATAAATCGGTCATTAAATGGTAAACCCCCTTTTATATGTTATTACTATATATAATATATTTTGTACAAATATAATTGTTTAAAAATATAGTGTAAAATAAGTCGTCTCCCTGTGGAACGAACCGGACTTAATAAAAACTATACTACTCTACGATTAGGTACACTGCCTATAGTGTTGTAGCAAGGTTTAGGTATATCCCATTTGTAAATAAATAATTAAAACTTGTGTTATTTGTAACGTATTTCATAATAAAAATATATAACTATTTCGTACCCCCGCGCTACATCATCAATTTGTAATATGAATTAAGCGCGTAGTTAAGATTCACATACAATAGCTTAGCACGAAAAGATTTATTATGGTCTAAAAATTTATATATATATATATAAGATATACATATAAATCTTTCGGTGGAAATGAGTTAATACTTCATAACTCATTGATACAATATACTCGTTGTTGATTCGTAATGATGTCCACAATGATTCTTGAACTGACGGAGTTCGTGATGTTATAAGTGTTGTTGATTCTAATGATACTGACGGTACCGACTGTGATGGTGAAGCTAACGGTACTATTGATGTTGTCGGTAAAACAAGTCTAGCTTGTAGATCACGCATCATTCTTGTCAGGGTTTCTATTATTCCTTCTATCATTTTGGTTCACTCATCTGATTTATGGTTAGGGTTAGGATAGATAATCTTTAAGACTTTAGAGATTACATAATCACTACAGAATGTTCCTCCAATGAAGTTATATATTAATAGTTCATCGGTTCTTGTTGTTGGTACTACTTGGTATCTATGGTGCATATGATGCTGATGCTCGAGGTACAGATTGTGAAGTTGGGTTTATGATGCGGTTGTGGTTGGAGGTGGTAATGGTACTGTTGGCGTTGATGATGGTGGTACTGGTTATGCTGCTGGTGCTGCTGCTGGTGTTTGTAACCTTTGCACCATATTCTCCAAAGCCACCACCCGAGCGCGAAGCTCGTTGACTTCTTCTATTACACCGGGGTGATTGTCGGTTCGAACGAGCGGATAAATAAAATCTAAAATTTTATGTAATATATAATCATGACGAGATACTCTGGAAATGAGAGAGAAAATGGTGTTTCGGACAGGTTCGCCGGTAAGTGTTTCAGGTTCTTCGTCAAGAGGGCAATGTGGTGGATGGAAAGGAGCACCTTCTTCTTGCCTTCAATGATTGAGGAGGCTACGAATCCATCCCTAATTCATCCAAAATAGATGATGGCTGATTGGTTGATCCATTCCAGTCACACTACTTTCGGAGCTTGATTGGGATTTCATTTCGGAATCCGAGGGACTTGAATTGATGACGAATTCCATTTCGTACAATTGGATAAAGGATTTTTCGATATGAAATGATTTTCTGGCTATCGGATGGTATTCTAATTACATAGAATATCCATATATATAGAACAAAAGATTTCGTAAGTTACAGAGGAATTTACGGAATATGTCAGGTAAAGTTTACAGTAATAGATACTATAAGATATGATTTAGTAGATACGCTAAGATATGAATTTTGTCTATACACTATTCATGCAATCAATGCAGCAATACGTGTCTAGACTAAGAATGATACGTAGGTAATTTCCTAAGGATAATAAGTAGGTAATTTTCGACACAAAATGATAAGCAGAACTTTTGACATGTAGACACG
This sequence comes from Rutidosis leptorrhynchoides, assembly GCF_046630445.1. Lineage (NCBI taxonomy): Eukaryota > Viridiplantae > Streptophyta > Magnoliopsida > Asterales > Asteraceae > Rutidosis > Rutidosis leptorrhynchoides. The sequence goes on along the minus strand of NC_092341.1, from coordinate 273,280,929 downwards.
GTCGAAGTCCAGACTCACTAATGCATCTAAACAACTATTAGTTAGACACACAAATGCAAGACCTGGTTCGCTAAGACCACCGCTCTGATACCACATGAGATGACCCGTCCTAATACATAAGGACGAATACAATAACATATGATTACATCGCGGGGTATTTGACCTCTATATTATACATTTTACAAACATTGCATTCATTTTTAAAAGACAACCTTTCATTACAACGAAAGTTGACATGCATGTATACCATTTCATAATATCCAACTTATAAATGACCTAATCTATCATTTACTTAATAATAATCTCTATTGAACTCAATGACTTGAATGCAACGTCTTTTGAAATATGCCATGAATGACTCTAAGTAAAATCTCTAAAATGAGCAAATGCACAGTGGAAGATTTCTTTAATACCTGAGAATAAACATGCTTTAAAGTGTCAATCAAAAGGTTGGTGAGTTCATTAGTTTATCATACTCAATCATTTCCATAATTTTAATAGACCACAAGATTTCATATTTCCATTTCTCATAAACATCATGCAATTTGCATAAAAATCATTCATATGGATTGAACACCTGGTAACCGACGTTAACATAATGCATATAGAATATCCCCAAAATAGAAATCCATCTGTATAAATAACTCGAAGTACTAAAGCATACCATTTTCCAGTATGGGGGAGTTAGTGCTCGTAGATCTACCTTTAGGATTCGCGTCAATTAGGGTGTTTGTTCCCTAATTCTTAGGCTACCAAGCTAAAAGGGGTGATATTCAATTTGATAATCCAACCATAGAATGTAGTTTCGATTACTTGTGTCTATTTCGTACAACATTTATAAAAGCAGCGTGATGTGCGTAGAGGTGTATACAAAATAGTTATATTTTTGCTACAAAATACTATTAAATACGATACAGTTTTACACAGGTTATTTATTTATTTATAGAGTGGATATACCTAAACCTTGCTACAACACTTATAGGCAGTGTACCTAATCGTACAGTAGTGTAGTTTTTAGTAAGTCTGATTCGTTCCACATGGATCTAATAAACTAGTTCAACGCTATATTAGTTTTAACTTATAATTGTAAAAATACAAATATATATATATATATATATATATATATATATATATATATATATATATATATATATATATATATATATATATATATATAAGTAATATTATTATTATAAAAGGGGGTTTTTTACCGTTTAATGACCTGTTTGTCGATTTTAAAACTTTAGTCGCAGTTAAAACCTAATGTAAAATATTAAAAATAAATATAACTTAATTTTAAGTGTAACGTAAATAACGATAATGAAATTGCGATAAATAAAAGTGCGATAAATAAAATTGCAATAATTAAAAAGTACAATAATTAAAAGTGCAATTAAATAAAATGACAGTAAATAAAAGTGCGATAATTAAAAGTGCAATTAAATATGAAATAAAGGAATTATGCTTATTTAAACTTCCTTAATCATGATGTTTGACGTGTTGATTTTAGTTTACTACCATGGGTTAATTGTTCTTTGTCCTGGATTATTCGATATGTCCATACAGATTTGTCCATAATAATCCATCAGTCATAATCATAAAATGCAGAAGTCTTCGTCAAATTATTCTTATTCCCAAAGTCAAACATTCCAACTAATTGGGGATTCGAATTGTAACAAGGTCTTAATACTTTGTTTAATGAATACACCAGGTTATCGACTGCGTGTAGTCCAAGATTTTACTACTTTGTTAACAGTTACACCAATTACCCTTGAATGTAATTCACCCCTATTTTAACTAGTCCATTAACTATTAATCCAATCCCGTGTCCGGTAAAATGAACAATTATTGGTATTTATAGATATCCCGCCCACCGTACCCAGTCAAGCGTATGTGGTTATATATAAATACGTCAAATTATAAGTCTATATATTAAATTAATGAGGTATCATTTAGTTAATATAAAGCCCATTAATAGCCCATAGTCTAATTTCCACAAGTGTCGTTCTTTTGTCCAAACCTCAATTATGGTACAAAGCCCAATTACCCAATTTTAATATTTAGCCCAACATCACGATTACTTTGACTTAAATAAGCATAATAATAACTTAGCTACGAGACATTAATTTAAAAAGGTTAAACATAACTTACAATAATTAAAAATAGCGTAGCGTTACACGGACATAATTTCGTCTTACACCCTTACAACATTCGCTAACATACCCTTATTATTAGAATTTAAAATTAAAATTAAAATTAAAATATAATATATATATATATATATATATATATATATATATATATATATATATATATATATATATATATATATATATATATATATATATATATATATATATATATATATGTATATATGTATTTATATATATGTATATATATATATATGTATATATATATATGTATATATATATATATATATGAATATATATATATATATGTATATATATATATGTATATATATATATATGTATATATATATATGTATATATATATATGTATATATATATATATATATATATGTATATATGTATATATATATATATATGTATATATATATGTATATATATATATATGTATATATATATGTATATATATATATACGTGAGAGAGATAGAGAAAAAGATATATAAAACTGGCCAAAACACGCAAAATTTACAGATGTGGCCTGATACTTGGGGCCATGCGATCGCATGGTTTTTACTCTTCCAGGCCATGCGATCGCATGGCCAGCTGGGGGAGTTCACATGTCTTTGTTTTCTTTCTTGCCGACGGTATTTAATATAATATATAATATATAAATAATTTATAGAATTATTTAAATATTATATTATATTTGTGTGCATAGTTGACTTGTAATTTTTAGTCCGTTGCGTCGAGCGTTAAGAGTTGACTCTGGTCCCGATTCCGGATTTTCGAACGTCCTTGCGTACAATTTAATATCTTGTACTTTGCGTTTTGCGTCTTGTACTCTTGTAATTTTGAGACGTTTCTTATCAATAATTTGAACCACTTTGATTGTACTTTGTACTTTTGAGATTTTTGGTCGTTTGCATCTTCAATTCGTCGAATCTGTCTTTTGTCTTCACCTTTTATTATTTAGACGAATATCACTTGTAAAAAGAACAATTGCAACTAAAAGCTTATCTTTCTTGAGGGATAATGCTATGAAATATATGTTTGTTTTTAGCATTATCAAATATTCCCACACTTGAGCGTTGCTTGTCCTCAAGCAATATAGTCTTGAAATAAAAATACTAGAATCACTTCTTTATTCTTCACACTTTGTACATCAGTGATTTCTATACGGCGGTATGAACAATGGTAGTAACGTTGTGGTTTACAGTCCCACATGATTATGAAAATTTAGATCCTTAAGGAAATTGGATCTTTATGAAAACATTTGATCTTTTTAAAATACAATCTAGCTTTTACCCTAGATAAGTTTTTCAGAATAACCCTTCACCGGTGTTTGCGAAATTGTTTTTGTGGGTTTGGTGGGTTTCAGATTTGAAAATTTTAGCTCAAAACTTGCGGTTTTGTGTCACCCACTTGCTAACCTTGTATTGGGAAAGCAACACGTCCAGTATACTTGCTCCGTATATTACCTTTCGGTAAACTACCGTCTGGTTGTAAAGGAAAGCGTTGAACAAGCAACTGTTAAGGCAATGTCCCTTGACATGCTTTTAATTATGGTCTATAAAGTGTCGAATGCAATTACTATCCTTTGTAGGAGCAATAGTAAAGATCACCCTATAATTTTTCGGTCTGGCACAAGGTCCTGTCTTTGACCATGCTATGCAACCACCGTTCTTACGGTTGACACCCAATTTGGTTCAGGTGACCTGATGAATTCCAGGTGAATTCCTAGGATTTTACGTTCAATGGTAATAAACGCATTAAAAATGGGTTTTCAAAAAATAAATCGGTTTGTAATTTTGATCAAAATATTTTCTCGTTCAAGCTCGAGTTTAGATATCATCGAATTCCATGAGTTTGAATTCTCAATCTTTAAAATTCAATCTCAAGGATTGAGTAATATCAGTCTTAAAAGCTGATTTTTGATCTTTTAAGGAGATTATCCTTTCTGGGGATCTGATTCATTAGTCTTATCAAGCTAATTTGTATGGTGTCCTCCCCATTTTACGAGACAGATCCTCTCATGGTTAGGATAAGTCGGACCACTTGGCGACCCTTTTTGATGCTGAGGTCCGTGCATTTCCTGCTGATTTTAGTGATGACTTTTCTAGATTTTTCTTCAAACTACAGCTGGTCTGGACGACAACTTCCTGACCTAAATCAAGAAGCGCGTGTCTTTTTCGGAAGACTTTACTTTCTTTTAATGATGGAATTGATTCATCGTGTAGATCTATCTTTCTTTCAAATATATTATAAGAAATTGGGTAAAACGGTTAATTTTGTCCAAAACAAAAGTATCTTCAATTATTTGTACAAAAATATGTGATATATGTTTTAAATAACTTGGTAAATTTTTCCCACACTTGGCTTTTTATTTTCCTTTCTTTGCCTTTTTATTGTCCTCTATTCCATTTTAAATGAATTCTAACATTTTGGGTTGTTTCTCAATTTATGTCCTTTCCGAGGTAACAATAATTTCGGTGTTAACACCTAGTTTTATCGTTTATAAATATGTATAAACATGATTTTGAATTCATTTAATTGAAAATTTTTAAAAATTTTACTAGAATTGGGTAGTCAGTATATAAGACTAGGGCTGTTCTTTATTATCAGAGAGCACTAGATTCTAATACAACTACTGCGTTGCTAGTATTTTTAATGGTAACCAAGTGTATAAGTTAAAATTTTAAAAATCCGAAAGAATTTAAACCCTTCCCACACTTAAGATCTTGCAATGCCCTCATTTGCAAGAAATCAGTAACAATTTAAATTATTGAGGGTGATTAGCGTAGAAAAATAATTAAATTTTACCAAAGTTTCCAAACATATTGGCGTTTGTTTGTTGAATGATAAATGGTGCACATCATTTGTTCATTCCGTCTTGTTGTTATATCACATTCGTTTTTCGTTTTGTCGTCAAAATTAGTAGCTTTTGCTGAACTTAATGCCAGTCTTTGAAAATGCGCTGTTTTACCCTGTTGTGTATATGAAATAAAATACATACAATACAAATATAAACATGCATGGTAATTTGAAATGGGACTTAAAATCTCACTTTCAAATCAAATATGAAATATTAGTACAACAAATAAAAATATTAAACATTACAATAAAAGTATCAAAATATAATGTGTTTAAACAAAAATAAATAGAAATAATAAAAAGATAAAAATCATAGAAATCACCAACAGGAACTATATCAATCTGGATAGGGGTTCCAATTCATGTCATTGTCCGGGTTTCATGGTTGGTGATAGGTGTACTGGTAAGCCTGGTTAGGGTCGTAGAGAGTATATGGTGGTCTTATCTCGGGCTGGTGTTGAGGATAGTAAGCGGGTCGGGTCGGTACGTAGTGATCCTGAGGTGACAGCCGGCTCATGATCTGACACTGATGATAGTCCCATCTATCATGCTGTCGTTGCCTGGAATGCTCGTAATCATTCCGGGCTTGCCACTGCTCCATCCGACTAAATCTCTCCTCGTTTGTCATTTCCACCTCATCTACACGCTGGTAGACGTCAGTCATAGCCTCCCTAATGACATCCCTAATGTCATCCGCTTCCTTCATTTCCTCATCTGAACCTCTCTCTACCTGAGGATGACTACCAACATAGGGTATTGCCTGATTGCGTCTGCTTTTTAATACCTTGGCACCCTGATAGACCCTCAATCCTAAAGGCTCAACATGTTCCCTACATTCCAAAATTGGACCCCCCTTGGTCCCTATCTACACCCAAATACTCTCCAATGAGAGTAACAAAAATACCTCCTCCTATTATTCTCCCTTCCTGTATTCCTTCTACCATCTTAGACAAATAAAAACCAACACAGTAAGGGATATTAACAAAGCCTCTTGGGTCTCGAATACACTTTAGGTAAAATAAATCATGTAAGGTCATTTTCTCCTTATTGTGACCTCTCTGTGTAATCGAGTTAGCCAAAAATCTATGAATTATACGAAGCTCGGCTTTGTTAATATGTAAATAGGAGTGTTTTCCTCCCAGCGTAAAAATATTATAATCTGACATACGCCTCCAGATGGCGTTCGCGTCAAAATTCCTATCTACCCTTTCACCACGATAAATCAAATTCATACAATCGGGTAGTAGTAATTCACCAGGAGTATATATCTGCAAAGCCCTGGCCATGTCCAGCATGGACATCCTGTACATCCTACGGCCAAGTATAAATCTAAGAAAACTTCTATCATCTAACCTATCTACATCTGCATTTAACGTTATAGTACTCATAAGCTCAATACACCATTCCTTATATACAGGTCTACGAATGGTGAATAAACGTTCCCAATCGTGAAAAGAAGAGCTGCCATACCTTTGGATCAAATGCTGTCTAACTGAGTTACCCTCGGCACTTCTACATTTTTAAGTATCAGTTTGAATTTATTACTTTGATATGTCAGGTAATCTCTCCAGCTTCTATCGAATCTCAGATTAGGATGCAACGTGTGTTCAGGAATCGTTGGGTATTCTACTGGCGGATGCATCGGAAATACTATAAAGGCATCAACAAATTGTAGTGGATCATAATAAGGTACGTGTTGATCAGGTTGTTGTTGTTGTTCCTGTTGTGGTTCTTGTTCGGGTTCTGGCTCGTATTGCATTTCTGGTTCAGGTTCTGGAGCAGGTTGTCTAGATGATGATGATGCACCATCAGTATTAGTAAATCTCTGCAAAACACATTAAACACAAAATTTGTGCATCCAAATATGCATTAGTGTTAGCAAAATAACAAATTAACACAATTACAATAACATGTTAAATCAAAATTAAACTTATGCGCATTTTCACAATTTTTACAATTCTACACTTTTTCAAATAAGCATATATGAAAATGTATACAAAGTTCATAAGCATTTAACTCAAATATCATGTTAAAACAACCATTACTAGCAATTAAACAAGTTTCAAATGGCATTTATATCAATTTAATCAAGTTCATGAATTTTATACCTAAAAAGTCCACTTTAATTCTCAAAAATCATGTTTAGGATCAAAGTTTAGATCATTTAGCTGCCTAAACATGTTACACTACTTAATTTAGTAATAATTCATGACAAAAATCGGCCATAACCTGTTTATATCAAAAAGCCCCAAATTGCTCAAGAACACAAACCCTAGATTACTAAAATTTTTGAAGTTTTTGACTTCAAATCATGTTAAATAGCATCAATCTAGGTTATACATGCATAATATACTAAAAATTTAACTCTAATTACACTAGAAATTAACAAAATCAAATTAGGAAAATTATAGCTTAAGAACACTAAAAATCAAATTTAAAGAGATTTAGGGGTGAAATTGTTACCCTTCTTGATAAAATTCTTATTAAATTCATGATTAGAGCGGATTGTAGCGAGAAATTTGGTGAAAAAATGATGAAATTTGAGAGGTTTTGGGGTGTATGTTCGTGTATTTGTGTGTGTGTTGTGTGGAGAGCAGAACTCGACTGACCTTTTGATCCTGGCCATTTTTCCAGCTCCATGCGATCGCATGGATTCTAAGGCCAAATCCCATGCGATCGCATGGGATCCGGGTACAGTTGTTTTTTTTAAATATAAAAACCTTATACTTTTGAAACATAAATTAAAAAAAATTTAGAAATTTTTTTCTTTTTAGGAGTGAGGTCGTTTCGGATCGTTGTCCTAGTCCGTCTCTCAACAAAGTTTTAAAATTTGTTACTTTTTAAGCGTCGTTTTAAAAGCAGAGATTTTTGGGTTTTTTAAATGTTTTTGGCATACTTTAGTTCAATAAGATTAAAAATAATGATAATAAATGTTCTCGTCCCTCCCTTGGGTAAAGCAATTTCGATTCAACGACCTAGTTTTCAACTCACGACGAATTTTTAAAAATCATATTTTTAACTTAGTGAAATAAAGTAAATTTTTGTTTCTAAATTCACACCAAACTTAAATTTAAATTGCATAAAATTAAAAATTCATATAAATATCATTTTTATACATACAAACTTATATTAAAAATATTAATTTTTAAAATATTTATAAACTTAATTTTATTGATTTTAAAAAGTTTACAATAATAATTTAATATTAATTTTAAAAACAAAGTAAAAATAAAATTAAAAATCTTTTTGGTCTTTTATCCCACTTTAATCAATCAAATATTGTCAAAAATATACACCCCTCTTTTCGGTAAAGTAATTTCGGCTATATTACCTAGTTTTACTCCTGACGAATTTCTGAAATATTTTAGGTTGATTGATTAAAGATATTTATACCTTAAGAATAAACGGTAAATTTCGCAGTGATGTAATAAATTTTTGCATGATATCAATAATTTCGGTTACGCATACCTAATTTTATTGAATACCAATTTAATACTTTATAGCGAACGATTTAGCATTTATTATCAAAAGGTTAAAAGCAATAAAATAAAAATAAAAACTGTACATACTTACCTGTGAGATAGAATTCTCAGTGACCTGCTTTAGCCCACTCATAAGATAGTCGGACTAATTGGTTTTCCATAGCTACATAGGCATAACCTCGAGCATTCAACAATTTTTCTTCGAAACATATGAACGGTCCTTCTCTACATAAAGTAACGAACTCGGTATTGGAATATGTCTGATTCGTCGAACATTTTCCTTCGTGTGACCATTTTTCGCATTTGTGACATCTTTCAAGGTGTCGTGCTCTTCTTTTCGCTGCGGATTTTGATTTTCCTTTACCAAAATGTAACTTATTATGATCGTTCCTGAGTTCTTTTCTTACTCCGTTCATTTTATCTCTTATGAATGATACCAGTTCACTCGGAAGTGTGTCATTATTACGTTTAGTAATCATAGCATGTAGCATTAGACCATGGTTCAGATCAAAGGAATTCTTCATCTCGTAAAACCTAAAAAAATAAAAATTCAGAATGGGGGGAGAAGACTAGTTCTTTAGGGTCTGCTAGGGAAAGACCATTCGGATTCCATTCTCGAAAACTACACGAAAACAGAATATCTGACTCTAACAGAAATACATATTACCCTAAAAAGATTTGAACCTTCCCACACTTAGTTAGCTGTGGTGTCGAAATTGTGATTAACTTCGTTGTCAACTTCCATCGGACCATGTATGTAATGTTTAACTCTGTGACCATTAACTTTAAATTCAATCCCATTTGAATTTATTAATTCTACTATTCCGTACGGGAAAACTCTTTTGACTATGAATGGTCCAGACCATCTTGATTTCAATTTTCCAGGAAATAGCTTGAATCGTGAATTGAAAAGAAAAACTCTGTCTCCTTCTTTAAATTCTTTTGAACTTCTGATTCTTTTATCATGCCATTTCCTCGTTCTTTCCTTATAGATTAACGAATTTTCGTATGCTTCATGTCTCAATTCTTCTAATTCGTTTAATTGACTTAACCGTAGACGTCCAGCTTCATGTAAGTCAAGATTACATGTCTTCAAAGCCCAAAATGCTTTGTGTTCAATTTCTACTGGAAGATGACATGCTTTTTCGTAAACGAGTTTAAAAGGTGTGGTTCCAATTGGAGTTTTGTAGGCTGTTCTAAAAGCCCAGAGTGCATCCTCCAATTTCATGGACCATTCCTTCGGATTTGATCCTACGGTTTTCTCTAGAATACATTTTAAAGCTCGGTTGGTATTTTCAACTTGTCCACTTGTTTGTGGATGATAAGCGGTTGAGATTTTATGAGTTACTCCATATCTTTTAAGAACTTTCTCAAGTTGATTATTACAAAAATGAGCACCCCGATCACTTATTAAAGCTTTCGGTGTTCCAAACCTGGCAAAAAGACGTTTTAAAAAGTTAACTACAACTCGTGCATCGTTAGTTGGGAGAGCTTGTGCTTCCGCCCATTTAGATACATAATCAATAGCAACGAGAATGTAGAGATTATTATGAGATTTTGGAAATGGACCCATAAAATCAATACCCCAAACGTCAAATACTTCACATACTTGAATGACATTTTGTGGCATTTCATCACGTTGACTTATTTTTCCGGCCCTTTGACATGCATCACAGGATTTACAAAGAAGGTGTGAGTCTTTGAAAATTGTAGGCCAATAGAATCCAGCATCGTAAACTTTTCTTGCTGTGAGCTGAGGCCCATAATGCCCTCCTGTTGGTCCTGTGTGACAATGGTTTAAGATTTGAATAGCTTCATCTCCAAATATGCATCGGCGTATTATTCCATCGGGACAACTTTTAAACAAATGTGGATCTTCCCAGAAATAGTGTTTTATATCACTAAAGAATTTCTTTCGTTTTTGGTACGACAACGCTTTTTCGAGGAATCCACATACTAAGTAGTTTGCATAGTCTGCAAACCATGGAATTTCATTATAATCTATCTTCAATAGATATTCATCAGGAAAGTTGTCTTGTCTGGCCGATTCATTCAGAACTTCTAATTCAGGATTTTCAAGACGAGAAAGATGATCAGCGGCGAGATTTTCTGCTCCCTTTTTATCTCGGATTTCAATATCGAACTCTTGTAAGAGTAAGATCCAACGGATTAATCGTGGTTTGGCATCTTGTTTCGAAAATAGGTATCTAAGAGCAGAATGATCGGTATAGACCACCGTTTTTGCTAGAACGAGATATGAACGAAATTTGTCAAAAGCAAAGACAATAGCAAGGAGTTCTTTTTCAGTAGTTGTATAATTCGTTTGTGCTCCTTGTAACGTCTTACTAGCATATTATATAGGTTGAAATCGTTTTTCAATCCTTTGTCCTAAAACGGCTCCCATTGCAAAATCACTTGCATCGCACATGAGTTCAAACGGTAGATTCCAATTTGGAGTTATCATAATCGGTGCATTAGTGAGTTTCTCTTTAAGAATATTAAAAGATTTGATGCATTCATCTGAAAAGATGAATGGTGCATCTTTTTCTAGGAGTTTATTCATAGGAGTGGCAATTTTAGAAAAATCTTTTATGAAACGTCGGTAAAAACCGGCATACCCTAGAAAACTCCTAACTCCTCTAACATTGGTGGGATGTGGAAGTTTAGCAATTACATCTACTTTAGCTCTATCCACTTCAATTCCTTCCTTTGAAATTTTATGACCAAGAACGATGCCTTCTTTAACCATGAAATAGCATTTCTCCCAATTAAGAACTAGATTTGATTGTTCGCAACTAATAAGCATTCGTTGAAGATTAACTAGACATGATTCAAAAGTATCACCGAAGACTGAAAAGTCATCCATGAAAACTTCCATGCATTCTTCTATCATGTCGTGAAAAATCGCCATCATGCACCTTTGAAAGGTTGCAGGGGCGTTGCAAAGTCCAAATGGCATGCGTTTGTAAGCAAAAGTACCATAAGGGCACGTGAATGTGATTTTCCCTTGGTCCTCGGGTGCTATTGGAATTTGAAAGTATCCGGAAAAACCATCAAGAAAACAATAATAACTATTTCCGGCTAATCTTTCTAACATTTGATCAGTGAAAGGTAAGGGAAATTGATCTTTTCTGGTGGCGTCATTTAATTTTCTATAATCAATACAAACACGCCATCCTGTTACAGTCCTAGTAGGAATAAGCTCATTTTTTTCATTTGTGATGACAGTCATTTTAATAACCCGTCCTTATCCACCTGGACGAAATCATCAACATCTGGTCCCATTGCGAGGTACTGACCTAAATATGCCATGAATGACTCCAAATAATATCTTTCAATTGAGCAAATGCACAGCTGAAGACTTAATTCGTACCTGAGAATAAACATGCTTAAAAGTGTCAACCAAAAGGTTGGTGAGTTCATAGGTTTATCATATATATCATAGAATTCAGTAATTGTGATAGACCATAAGATTTCATATACACAAACGTTTTAATAAAAATATTCTAAGTGGTTGAGCACTTGGTAACCATACTTAACATTTAATCAACGTCGCATATTCCCTTTATTATGAAATCTCACTACACTGTACCAAGTGTAGTCACCGAAACGAAGTACTGTGCAACCGTTGAATACTGGTCGTCCAGTCCGGTTGGGGTTGTCTGAAAGGACCCGTTCATATACATTATAAACGATTCACAATAGTTGATTACATCGCGAGGTATTTGACCTCTATATGATACATTTTACAAACATTGCATTCGTTTTTAAAAGACAAACTTTCTTTACAACAAAAATTGACGGTATGCACACCATTTCATAATACATCCAACTATAATTGACTTAATAATAATCTTGATGAACTCAATGACTTGAATGCAACGTCTTTCAAAATATGCCATGAATGACTCCAAGTAATATCCTTAAAATGAGTTAATGCACAGCGGAAGATTTCTTTAATACCTGAGAATAAACATGCTTTAAAGTGTCAACCAAAAGGTTGGTGAGTTCATAGGTTTATCATAACAATCATTTCAATATATTAATAGACCACAAGATTTCCGTTTATAAATATATGTACACTCGCAAGTGTATAAAATTATTCTATAAGTTGTAGGCACCCGGTAACAAGCCTTAACGTTCATGTTTTACCCTCTGAAGTACACCAGATCAGGTGTGTTTAAAATAACCTCGAAGTACTAAAGCATCCCATAGTCAGGATGGGGTTTGTCAGGCCCAATAGATCTATCTTTAGGATTCGCGCCTACCGTACATAGACAAGTAGTTTAATGTTACCAAGCTAAGGGTATATTTCTGGTTTAAACCCACATAGAATTAGTTTTAGTACTTGTGCCTATTTCGTAAAACATTTATAAAAACAGCGCATGTATTCTCAGTCCCAAAAATATATATAAAAGGGAGCAAATGAAACTCACCATACTGTATTTCGTAGTAAAAATACATATGACGTCATTTAACAAGTGCAAGGTTGGCCTCGGATTCACGAACCTATATTAATTATATATATTTATATGTTGGTCAATATTTGTCTAACAATTTTTGGTCAAGTCATAGTGTACCACAATCCTAATGCTCGAGACTAATATGCAAAAGTCAACAAAAGTCAACTTGACCCAAAATGACTTCTAAAATTTATACGTGTTTATTATATAACTTAACTATAGTCGTTTTATATATTTAAATATATTTATTAGATTTTATAATAATAAAAGTCATTTATTAATAAAAATTTATATTAACGTTTATATATGATAAAATATACTTTTATATATCTTAAGTAGTAAAATTTATAAAGTTCACTTAATATCTTAAAACTATAGTGGTAAGTATTATTAATGTAATTATATTACGCGCGGTGAAAAATATCTTTGTATCCCCTATTTATTTGATAAAATAATATTGATCATAATAATAATAAGTAAAAGTTGTATTATTTTGTAATAATAATTATTATTATTCTATAAAAAAATAACAATATTTATATTTACTAAAATTGTTATTATGATAAAATGATAATACTAACATAATAGTAATAATGATATTTTATAATAACAATGATATTTCTATTAAAATAATAACGACGATAGTAATAATAATCATTTTAACAATAATACTAAAATTCAGTTGACTATAACTTCAAATCCGTTCATCGAAACCATTCGATATCTAAATGAAAAGTTCTTAATTTTTCGCTAGCTTTCCAATGACATGCATATCATATACCCTATCTCAGTAGCATACGTATCTAATTCAGGATTCAACAAACCTATCTAAGGACAATATTGAATGTACAAGCATGCATAATCCTATATACTCGAGCACTAGTCAGGGATACACTATTGATATATAAAAGTTAAGTTATGAGTGCTCACGTATCAATATTGAGATTCAATATTGCAGGAAAGTACGTAGACGCAACGGAGATGATAAACACTAGATTGACCTCACGAGCATACCCATGAACCATACCCATCACTTCCATAGCTATAACCCATAATTTCCTTAGCTTCGACTCATTCAAAAAACTATTTTGAAATCACTCGGACATCACTCCGTCGTAATATTTTATGTATACTAATAATATCTTGAAATAATACAGAGCAAATATATATATATATATATATATATATATATATATATATGTAAATCGATTGAGAGAGTTTAGAGAAATATATTTTCAAGTTTCTATGAAATAATGAAACCTATTGAATTCTATTTATAATAGATTTTTGAATTATTAAAGTGAATTATTAAAGTATGAATTATTAAAGTGAATTATTAAAGTATGAATTATTAAAGTGAATTATTAAAGTATGAATTATTAAAGTGAATTATTAAAGTATGAATTATTAAAGTGAATTATTAAAGTATGAATTATTAAAGTGAATAATTAAAGTATGAATTATTAAAGTGAATTTTTAAAGTATGAATTATTAAAGTGAATTATTAAAGTATGAATTATTAAAGTGAATTATTAAAGTTAAAGTAAAGTAAAAGTAAAGTAAAGGTAAAGTTAAAGTATAGTAAAAGTATAAAAACTATGTATGTATAATAAGCGTATAAATATATATAATATTAATTTAAATCGTTATATATATTTAATGAAATAAAATATAAATATCGTTATATTTATTATACTGGTTAAGTAATGAGTTGTCAAAAGTGATTCTAGATATTTATAAAAGTTTAATAATAAAGTTTTTTTTTAAACTGAAAACGTTTTTGTACGTTTGAAAATAGATTAATAGAATATTATGGAAACCAATTCTCCACTAGCTTTTGTCTAACTTTCATAAATGACACTTTTTATTTTTATTTATAAATAGCTTTACAAATTATTCCGAATATCATTAAGAGGAATAGATTTCTCAAATCATAGTGGACCTCTCAACAGAGACTTGTAATCATAATTCAATGTTTCTGATAATTCAATCATTTAATATATTTTTTTTAATTTCGTCGATAATCATATTGAAAAAAATACGTTCATATAAAGCATTATACTTTTAAATACTTTGTTGACATTTTCAATTTATAACATATACACATATACATACATATTCATATATGTTCATTTAATGGTTCGTGAATCATTGGAATTTGGTCGAGGTTTAAATGAATGTATAAACATAGTTTAAAATCCTTGAGATTTAACTTAACAAACATTGCTTATCGTGTCAGAATAATATAAAGATAAAGTTTAAATTTAGTCGGAAATTTCCGGGTCGTCACAATACCTACCCGTTAAAGAAATTTCGTCCCCGAAATTTGATAGAGGTCGTTATGGCTAACAATGAAAATGTTATTATGACGATTATGAAGTTTTATCATGTCTAAGAAGTATGGATAAAATAATTCGATTACTCAAAGCGTATGAGGGAAGTTATCGTAAATGAAGGAAATAAGATTATAGTGATTCGTCATATCTTTTGACGTCATCACAATTGATCTCCGAATTTAAAGAAAATCTTTGTAATCTATGTTGGATTTGATGCTTCGGTGATTAAGGAGATTATGATTCTCTTCGAATTAATACGATAATCCATCTTGATTTCTCTGTCGGGTATTTCACTATAAATCCACCTCCTTCGTTTCCTTACAACTCACACCTTCTATTCTTTCTCCCTCAACTCATATTTTAAAGTATTTGTCAATATGCTTCATCCAGTACTGATTCTCGATATACTCCTCACTTTCATATCTGTCGTTCTTCTTTTTCATCTGCCTCCGGAAGAATCTATTTACTTCTACTATAATCTCGGTTTTATAGTGTTTTTAGTTCTTCCGTGTCTTTATATTGCTATATGCATCGATATATACGGTTTATAATTTTTGGGTCGTTGTTGGGTTTTATATCTTCCCTTATATTTCAAAGTCCCTGCTTTTGTCTTCTATAATCATTGACATCCACAGTTAATGCTCCCTTCTATTTGCTGCGATTTATACTCCAATTTCTATTTTAGAGTTTTGTCCTTTCGTTTCTTTTTCTTGCGATTAAGCAACGTTTGTAATGGTCCAGTATTCGCAGATATGAATTTCAGAATGAACATAGTTAATGTTCTAAGAAGGAAATGGTAATGGCACAATCTTGATTTGTTAATTTACCAGAATACCCTGAAAAGACCGAATTATCAAGAAAATATATTCTTGATATTTTTAGAGATTAAATAGAATACAAGAGTCGTGTAACATGGAACATGATGACGGCATGGTCTGTGAATCGTCATGTCCCATTAGAAACTCAGCATGACTTACTGTAATATAATCACATTAATCAAGTGTCATTATATTATACTAACTCATGCTTCAGTTCCTAACACTACTTCAAAACATTCATAATTTAAACTCAAAAGTTTATAGAATATAGAAACTAATAGTTTCTTATATGATGTAACACTGATAGCACAAAGAGATAAATGACTTCAGATAAGATTAGTTGTGAAAATATCTTCAGAAATATCGCGGATATTTATAATGAAAGATATGATAATATCTTAGAATTTCTATTATTGATGGATGATGATGAAGATTTGTCTGTAAAGGTTTAGAATAAAGAGTAAGGTATTCGTTAATGACTTTAGCAGGAACTGAATCATTTGGATTCTTTGAAGGTAGATTTAGTCTTTGTGATTTGTCCACAGCCTCCTTCATAGTCCGTTCAATCCGTTTTCCAGTTCCAAACCTTCTCTTTTTCTCAGCTTTTCCACCTTACTATTCTTTGTCATCAAACTTTTTACTGTTAAGATCGTTTACAGTTTTTGATGCTTCATCAGTATTTCGAGAACTAGTTCGCAGTTTAAGGTGTTTTTCAGAAACTTCACATTCAAAGTATATAAGTCCAGAAGATAGACACATATAATTGTTGGCGTAGACATGCTGCGAGATTTCAAAATATTGATTGCTAATTTCTGATGATTCATATGGCAATTCTCGTTACAAGATGCAGATGAGTAAATGATGGGATTTTGATAAATATAAAGATTTTTCGGAAAGTCAAAGATCAATGAAGTTGTTAATAAGTTTACTGCTAATGTGGCGAGATATGAAAGGTTCCCCGGTAATAATGATGAAGGGGTAATCATTATAATAAGGCTTATTCGAATGAACAATTGAAGTTGGTTTGCTGGAGCTGTGACAAAATCGTCTATTTTTAGAAGGGATTGAAAAGTTATTTTAGCTAGTAAATGCCAAAAGGTCTGACATGGATACATGTTAAATTATGACTTTGGTTTCAAGAGTTTTTCAGGTACGTAACTGTGGATAACATGTGGTTGGATCATCATCTCGATTTTTCATTATTTGAAGTGTCTTCAGGTATTTCGAAGGGCTTGAACACAGATTATAATCGTTAATATACATACGATGTTCTAACACAGTTTTGAAGTTAAAGTATAGCTTTGAAAGATGTAAGAATCTAAGAGTGATGATATCGTTTATAACTTGAATTGAATTCGGCGATTTCAAAATCAGAATATGTAATTAGATTTTTGAATGAGTATGGTTGTTTTGATTTCTATAAAAGAATGTATATTGTTGTGAAAGTAGGGAGTATAATGGATGATTTGTTGAATCAGATTCGAAGAATTTAACATATTAATTGTGAATTTATATATCTCTCGGGTATTAACTACCCGTTAAAAAAAATGTCACAATTAATATTTTGTACAAAAGAATTTTATTACAGTCTTTATGGAAATATATGTGTATATTTCTTCAGATGTAATATAGATTTAATGAGTTAATATTAAATTAAACTCACTTGATTTATGGTTAAGGCTAGGATAGATAATTTCTAAACTTTAGAAATTACATAATCGTCGTAGAATGTTTTCCCAATGAAGTTATGAATCAATACTTCATCATTGTGGTATTCCTTAGTATCTACAGGGCGTATGACGTCGATGCTCATGGGACAGATTGTGAAGTTGAGGTTTGCGATGCGGTTGTTGTTGGTGGTGGTAATGGTACTGTTGGTGTTGCTGATGGTGGTACTGTTTATGCTGCTGGTGCTGCTGCTGGTGTTTGTAACCTTTGCACCATATTCTCCAAAGCCACTACCCGAGCGCGAAGCTCGTTGACTTCTTCTATTACACCGGGGTGATTGTCGGTTCGGACGAGCGGATAAATAAAATCTAGAATTTGGTGTAGTATGTAATCGTGACGAGATACTCTAGAAATAAGAGAGAAAATGGTGCTTCGGATAGGTTCGCCGGTAAGTGCTTCAGGTTCTTCGCCAAGAGGGCAATGTGGTGGATGGAAGGGATCACCTTCTTCTTGTCTCTAATGATTAAGGAGGCTACGAACCCATCCCCAATTCATCCAGAATAGATGATGACTAATTGGTTGATCCATTCCGGTCACACTGTTTTCGGAACTTGAGTGAGATTCCATTTCGGAATCCGAGGGACTTGAACTAATGACGATTTCCATTTCGTACGATTGAATAAAGAATTTTTGGATATGAAATGATTTTCCGGCTATCGGGTGGTATTCTAATTATATAGAGCAAAAGGTTTCGTAGATTACGGAGGAATTTACGGAATATGTCAGGCAAAGTTTACAGTAACAGATACGCTAAGATATGAATTAGCAGATACGCTAAGATATGAATTTTGTCTATACACTATTCATGCAATCAATGCAATAAGATGTGTCTAGACTAAGAATGATAAGCAGGTAATTTCCGACAAGAATGATGAGCAAAACTTTTGAAATGCAGACACGGTCGAAGTCCAGACTCACTAATGCATCCTAACGACTATCAGTTAGACACACTAATGCAGACCTGGTTCGCTAAGACCACCGCTCTGATACCAACTGAAAGGACCCGTTCATATACATTATAAACGATTCACAATAGTTGATTACATCGCGAGGTATTTGACCTCTATATGATACATTTTACAAACATTGCATTCGTTTTTAAAAGACAAACTTTCTTTACAACAAAAATTGACGGTATGCACACCATTTCATAATACATCCAACTATAATTAACTTAATAATAATCTTGATGAACTCAATGACTTGAATGCAACGTCTTTCAAAATATGCCATGAATGACTCCAAGTAATATCCTTAAAATGAGTTAATGCACAGCGGAAGATTTCTTTAATACCTGAGAATAAACATGCTTTAAAGTGTCAACCAAAAGGTTGGTGAGTTCATAGGTTTATCATAACAATCATTTCAATATATTAATAGACCACAAGATTTCCGTTTATAAATATATGTACACTCGCAAGTGTATAAAATTATTCTATAAGTTGTAGGCACCCGGTAACAAGCCTTAATGTTCATGTTTTACCCTCTGAAGTACACCAGTTCAGGTGTATTTAAAATAACCTCGAAGTACTAAAGCATCCCATAGTCAGGATGGGGTTTGTCAGGCCCAATAGATCTATCTTTAGGATTCGCGCCTACCGTACATAGACAAGTAGTTTAATGTTACCAAGCTAAGGGTATATTTCTGGTTTAAACCCACATAGAATTAGTTTTAGTACTTGTGCCTATTTCGTAAAACATTTATAAAAACAGCGCATGTATTCTCAGTCCCAAAAATATATATAAAAGGGAGCAAATGAAACTCACCATACTGTATTTCGTAGTAAAAATACATATAACGTCATTTAACAAGTGCAAGGTTGGCCTCGGATTCACGAACCTATATTAATTATATATATTTATATGTTGGTCAATATTTGTCTAACAATTTTTGGTCAAGTCATAGTGTACCACAATCCTAATGCTCGAGACTAATATGCAAAAGTCAACAAAAGTCAACTTGACCCAAAATGACTTCTAAAATTTATACGTGTTTATTATATAACTTAACTATAGTCGTTTTATATATTTAAATATATTTATTAGATTTTATAATAATAAAAGTCATTTATTAATAAAAATTTATATTAACGTTTATATATGATAAAATATACTTTTATATATCTTAAGTAGTAAAATTTATAAAGTTCACTTAATATCTTAAAACTATAGTGGTAAGTATTATTAATGTAATTATATTACGCGCGGTGAAAAATATCTTTGTATCCCCTATTTATTTGATAAAATAATATTGATCATAATAATAATAAGTAAAAGTTGTATTATTTTGTAATAATAATTATTATTATTCTATAAAAAAATAACAATATTTATATTTACTAAAATTGTTATTATGATAAAATGATAATACTAACATAATAGTAATAATGATATTTTATAATAACAATGATATTTCTATTAAAATAATAACGACGATAGTAATAATAATCATTTTAACAATAATACTAAAATTCAGTTGACTATAACTTCAAATCCGTTCATCGAAACCATTCGATATCTAAATGAAAAGTTCTTAATTTTTCGCTAGCTTTCCAATGACATGCATATCATATACCCTATCTCAGTAGCATATATATCTAATTCAGGATTCAACAAACCTATCTAAGGACAATATCGAATGTACAAGCATGCATAATCCTATATACTCGAGCACTAGTCAGGGATACACTATTGATATATAAAATTTAAGTTATGAGTGCTCACGTATCAATATTGAGATTCAATATTGCAGGAAAGTACGTAGACGCAACGGAGATGATAAACACTAGATTGACCTCACGAGCATACCCATGAACCATACCCATCACTTCCATAGCTATAACCCATAATTTCCTTAGCTTCGACTCATTCAAAAAACTATTTTGAAATCACTCGGACATCACTCCGTCGTAATATTTTATGTATACTAATAATATCTTGAAATAATACAGAGCAAATATATATATATATATATATATATATATATATATATATATATATGTAAATCGATTGAGAGAGTTTAGAGAAATATATTTTCAAGTTTCTATGAAATAATGAAACCTATTGAATTCTATTTATAATAGATTTTTGAATTATTAAAGTGAATTATTAAAGTATGAATTATTAAAGTGAATTATTAAAGTATGAATTATTAAAGTGAATTATTAAAGTATGAATTATTAAAGTGAATTATTAAAGTATGAATTATTAAAGTGAATTATTAAAGTGAATTATTAAAGTATGAATTATTAAAGTGAATTATTAAAGTGAATTATTAAAGTATGAATTATTAAAGTGAATTATTAAAGTATGAATTATTAAAGTGAATTATTAAAAGTTAAAGTAAAGTAAAAGTAAAGTAAAGGTAAAGTTAAAGTATAGTAAAAGTATAAAAACTATGTATGTATAATACGCGTATAAATATATATAATATTAATTTAAATCGTTATATATATTTAATGAAATAAAATATAAATATCGTTATATTTATTATACTGGTTAAGTAATGAGTTGTCAAAAGTGATTCTAGATATTTATAAAAGTTTAATAATAAAGTTTTTTTTTAAACTGAAAACGTTTTTGTACGTTTGAAAATAGATTAATAGAATATTATGGAAACCAATTCTCCACTAGCTTTTGTCTAACTTTCGTAAATGACACTTTTTATTTTTATTTATAAATAGCTTTACAAATTATTCCGAATATCGTTAAGAGGAATAGATTTCTCAAATCATAGTGGACCTCTCAACAGAGACTTGTAATCATAATTCAATGTTTCTGATAATTCAATCATTTAATATATTTTTTTTAATTTCGTCGATAATCATATTGAAACAAATACGTTCATATAAAGCATTATACTTTTAAATACTTTGTTGACATTTTCAATTTATAACATATACACATATACATACATATTCATATATGTTTATTTAATGGTTCGTGAATCATTGGAATTTGATCGAGGTTTAAATGAATGTATAAACATAGTTTAAAATCCTTGAGATTTAACTTAACAAACATTGCTTATCGTGTCAGAATAATATAAAGATAAAGTTTAAATTTAGTCAGAAATTTCCGGGTCGTCACATTGTCAGACCCGATAGATCTATCAACCGGATTCGCGTTTACAATACCACATGTAAATAGTAGTTACCAAGCTATTAGGGAAGATATGCAGGGTGGTACAACTCAACGTAGAATATACTTGTGTCTATCTCGTAAACATTTATAAAAGCAGCGCATGTATTCTCAGTCCAAAAATATATATTGCAAAAGCAATTAAAAAGGGAGCAAATGAAACTCATGATACTGTATTTCGTAGTAATTTTGCATAAGACGGCACTGAACAAATGTAAGGTTGGCCTCGGATTCACGAACCTATATCAATTATATATATATTAACACATATAATTGTAACTGAACAATTTATATATTATTAGTGATATAAATGTTATCTTAATAAATTATATGTTTCATTAATAACTTAATATTTATTTTATATACTTTATATAAAGAAAATTTTCAATATAGTTTTATTAAGTATATTTTTATATGACTAACTCTTATTGTAATAATAATAATAATATTAATAGTAATATTGATAGTAATAATAATATAGTTGTAATAATAATAATAATGATACTTTTAATAATAATTCTAATTCTATATAATAATGATAATTTTAGTAAAAATATGATGTTAATGATAATACTTTTTAATAATAATAATAATAATAATAATACTAATAAAGATAATCATGTTAGTAATAATAATAACGATGTCATTAATAATAATACTTATACTAATAATTATAAAATGATACTAATACTAATAATTATGATAATAATAATAATAATAATAATAATAATAATAATAATAATAATAATAATATTTAATAAAATAAGACTACCTTAAAGAGTGAGTTTCTAAAAAAACATTGCCTTAGTCCAGAATCGAACCCGTAACCTCTCGATTAAACAGAACACCCTTTACCAACTGATCTATCACGTTTTTCTGTTAGTATACCCAGATTAATTTCTTTTATATTGAATTTCAGGTTCTTCATCTTCTTCTTATCATAAACGATCACCATTATTTTTATCATACGATAATCATAAACATTATTATCACTTCAATGTTAACCATCATCTTTCTCAGTTTCGTTTTTATCATCATCATGTTTCATTAAATCGTTTCTCATCTCGTAACAATCGATCACAATTCTATGGCCCAACAGGAAAACTTAACATGAATTTTGGCCCACTAATAACTAATCAAATTCACAAGTCCATTAAAAATTAAATGGCCCATTCAAAACAATTAATCCTCGTTACATCATTCAGTCAACAAGAAGGTTGCATATTGTCCCACATGTATTAATATATGTCCCGTTCTCTTTTTTTTTTCTTCTTAAAACAGAAAGCTAGTGGGTTTATTTGTTAATTGTGTCAGCCACTTAAGAAACAAGAAAGAGAAATGTGCAATTATTACTAACCACCTCGTGACTCACCTTCATTCGTATCCCATAATCATGATCATTCAATTTCATTTTTTCGGTAAACAGAAAACAAGGATGCTGCTGTAGCAGCAATACATTAATGATAAGGATATTAAAACGATTGTGGTGGGGATGGAGAGGGTGGTGAGATTGTATGGTGGATCACAATGGTGGTTATAAGGTGGTGATTCTATGTGATTTCCGAACAAGAAGAGGAGAGGGAGAGAGAGGAGATGATGGGTGGTGAAGGTTAAAGGATGGTGGTGTGGTTCGATGATGTTGTCCCAAGGGTGGTAGCTCACAATGGTTGAATAGGTTGGCAAGGTGATGGTTGCTGGGGGTGGTGGAAGAGGATAATAGGCGGTGGGTTATGGTTGTTGAACAACGATTATGAACAGAAAAATATAACAGTAGCACGGCAGTTGTTGGCGGTTGTAAGTAGTGATGGTGTTAATCGAATAGGAGAGATGGAAGAGAGATTAGTGAGAGAGAGAGGTGAGACGGTTTGTGGGTGTTCACGGTTAAACTAGGACCGAAAAATATCACAGCAGTAGACGAAGTTGAAGGGTGTTCGGGTGTAATAGAGAAGGAAGAAGGAGGTAGAGTTGATGGGTTTATAACTTAGAAATAGAAAGATGCACGGTGTTTGTTTATGTTTGTTGATGAAGACAATAAGACTCTTGGTGTTGGGTTTTATAGATCACAAAATAGGAAGTGATAATAATTAGAAATAAATTGAGTTGGGGATGGGGTTACGATAAAACAAGGAAACAATATGGTGTAGTGTTTTAGTGGAAATCAACATCCCTCACATGTATTTATATAATAATTGAGATTCTTAATTGAGAGTAAAACAAACTCAATCAATAATACGTGTTTCCCATTATGCACAGTGGTATAATTGAAATCGATAACAGATTTTTAAAATATATAATATAATAATAATTATAATATAAAACGTGTGATTAAGTTAGCCGTCGTCATTCGTGGACTAAATTTCGTACTCCGTTGTTAAACAGTGGCGAATAAAAGTACTCAGAGAAATCTCAAATTTTTAAATTAAATGTCTTTGTTTATTTTGGTCAATATGGTATTAAATTCGATCATTAATTATTAAACAAAATTTTACTCAGTGTCCACTCCCGATCCAAGGTAAAATATAAAAAGTTTTAAAACTTACCAAATAGTTCCTAAATACATTTTTAATAAGTCTATAATTCATATAACTCAGTTTCGGATCACCGTTTATTTTAAAATCATATAAGTTTGAATTTAGTTTGCTTAATATCAATCGGAACATCAAACGAGTATACAATCATTTAATATTTATTTTTACTATATTTTATTTATATATAGTTATGTTGTAATTAATAATTATTATAATATTCTATTTTTTTATTTCATTTTACATAATTCGATTTAATAACAACAACATATAATATTTCGAATTATATTTCCATTTATTATATATATATATATATATATATATATATATATATATATATATATATATATATATATATATATATATTCACACATAACTATTTACAAATAGTGGTTCGTGAATCGTCGGAGATAATTAAAGGGTAATTGCATATATGAAACAGTTCAAAAATTTTAAGACTCAGCATTACAGACTTTGCTTATCGTGTCAAAGATATTAAATCGTATCGAGAGTTTGGTTTAAAATTAGTCGAAATTTTCCGGGTCATGACAGTACCTACCCGTTAAAGAAATTTCATCTCGAAATTTGAGTGAGGTCGTCATGACTAACAATAAAAATGTTTTCATGGCGAATATGAGTTGATAATTAGAGTTTTATCATTATTGGGTAATATAGATAAAGCGATTCGATTGTGTGAAACATACGAGTGAAGCTGTCACAAAAAGAGTGAACTGGAGAAATAGAGATTCCTCTTAACTTTTGACGGAGTCGCGTTTGAATTCCGAAATTCAGGGAATAGAAAATCTTCATAATCTAAATAAGATTTGATTTAATTAAATGCAATAATCTGCCTAGATTTCTAGGTCTGATATTTTGCTATAAATTAACTTCTTCCATTCCATTACTTTTACCACTCCACTACTCAATTTCCAAATTCAAAAGATTGTAAAAATGCTTAATCCAGTTCTGATCATTGTCCTTATCCTGACTATCGCAACAATCATTCTCCTTTTCCAACTTCCACCAGAGGAATCTGTTTACTTCTACTTCGCCCTTGGGGTTATAGTGTTTTTAATTCTCCCGTGTCTTTATGTTGCGATAAACATTGATATACACGGTTTGTAATTTTTGTGTTGTTATCGGGCTTTATATTTTCTCTTATATTTTGGAGCTCTTTGCCTTTTTATTTTCTTCTCAACCTCTAGTAAAGAGAGTAATGGTCCAGAATTCGTAAGTATGGAGTTTTGAATGAACTTAATGTTCTAAACAAGAAAGAACGTAATAGCACGATTTAATTTTGTCAAAATACCAGAATCACTGAGGATAGAACTATCAAGAATATATTTTCTTGATATGTTCAGAAGTTAAGTAGAATGAAAGAGTTATGTAACATGGCACATGATGATGTTATGATCTGTGAATCATCATGTTCCAATAGAACATCCAGCATGACTTACTGTAATATAATCATGTTGGCCAAGCGTCATTATATTATACTAACTCATGCTTCAATTCCCTACACTTCTCCACAATTCATTCATAATTTATACTTAGATTTTGTAAAAGTTTCCAATATAATGGAATACAGAAAACACGAAGAGGTAGATAATTTCGGACAAGAATATTTATGAAAATATCCTCAGAAATATCGAAGATATTTATGATGATATTTTGGAGTTTCTAAGTTCGAAGTTTGATGGAAAAAAAAATTCCGCAAGATTTTAACATGACTTCGGATCAAGATATTCTCTAAAGATTTCATCGGATCCAGAATTACCTGGATTCTTTGAATGTAGGGTTTGGTCCTTGTATTTGTCCTTGGTCTCCTTCAGGGTTAGCTCCATCCAATTTTCAGTACCAAATTTTCTATCGAGTGTTTTCAACACTCCATTCCTTATCATCAAACTCTTGGCCATTTAGACCATCTACGATTTTACTGTTTCGTCTGCTTTTAATGCAGCCATATCTGAATCGTCGATTATCAATCCGAGGTGTTTTCAGGAGAATTGTGTTTTTAGATGATTAAACGCTGATGATAGTATGGTGGAATATAAAAGGTTCTCTGGTAACAATAAATGAGCATGCATATATATCAAGGTTATAATAAGGTTGTTTTGAATGAAAAGTCGAAGTTGTCTTGCTGGAGCTGTGATAAAATTTACTACCTTGAAAGGAATTACCAAGTTATTTTGAGTAATAATAACACTAAAGGAATTAGCACAGATACGTGTTAAATGTTTACTCAGTTTCCGAGAGTTTTTCAGGTGCATAACTATATGCATAAATCTTTTCTTCTGTAGATAAAGTGCGGTTGGTTCATCCTCTCAATCGAGGTGTTTTCAAGAATCATGAAAGGTTTGAACGCAGATTGTAATCGTTAAGATACAATTGAGGTTTAAGATGAAATCAAGTGGCAAACTTGAAGAATTGTCTAGTTTCATATGTTATAATCAATATTTTAATTCATTTTAATTGTCTAATAATGGCAGTCCTTAGTTGATAGACCAATAATCGGTTTATATATATGATCTTAAAATCACCCCACGACGTATTGTATACGTATTGTCTTTGCATCAATCCAGAGATGTATTGTATACGTATTGTCTTAGAATTAACTAAGACGTATTGTGTACGTATTGTCTTAGGATTTATCAAAACGTATTGTATACTTATTGTGTTAGGACGTACCAAGAATATTATTATACATATATACACTTTGTATACATGTCCCGATATTTAAAGCGCATAAAATAAATAATAGAAATTAAATAACGATAAATAAAATTACGATAAATAAATTGTGAATAATAAAATGTAATCAGTTAGCTAGGAACAGTTAGCGTGGATTCTTAACAAAATTTCAATTAGTTAATTCGTTTGTTTCTAACAAATTTTATTTTGTCCAATGTTTTCTTCATTATGCCACTTGTTGGATTCTGATAGGTCAAAATCCAAATATGAAATTGAATGAAAATGGTTATTTTGTGGTGAACAGATTCGTATATCGGTGGATGTAAGTAGGATGGTAAATGACTATTGAATCAGATTCGAAGAATGTACAGTGCAACTGACTAATGTGAAGTCTAAATATTCCTCGGGTATTACCTACCCGTAAAAATATTTTCACCATTAACAGTTTGTACAAAAGAATTTTAAATCACAATATTTATGAAAACATATATACATATATATTTTCTTCAGATGTAATCATGGATTTAATGAGTTAATATGATATTAATCTCATTTGCTTTTCGGTTTGAGCTAGAATAAGTAATCTCTAAAACTTTTTGAAACCACATATTCTTCACAGAATATTAATGAAGTTATGGTTCAATACTTCATTGTTCATTGTTGTTGGTACTCATTGGTATATATAGTACGTATGATGTTGTTGTTAGTGGTAAAGATTTTGATGTTGAGGTGTGAGATGCGGATGTTGATGTTGGTGGTGGTACTGGTTATGCTGATGGTGCTGCTGCTGGCGTTTGTAACCTTCGCACCATATTCTCTAAAGCCACTACCCGAGCGCGAAGCTCGTTTACTTCTTCTATTACACCGGGGCGACTGTCGGTTCGGACGAGCGGATAAATAAGATCTAAAATTTGGTATAGTATATGATCGTGACGAGATACTCGGGAAATGAGAGAGAAAATGGTGTTTCAGACAGGTTCGCCGATAAGTGCTTCAGGTTCTTCACCCAGAGGTGAATTCGGTTGGTGGAAGGGATCACCTTCTTCTTGCCTCCAATGATTAAGTAGGCTATGAACCCATCCCCAATTCATCCAGAATTGGTGATGGCTAATTGGTTGATCCATTCCGGTTACACTGTCTTCGGAGCTTGAGTCAAAATTCATATCGGAATAGCTGTCGGAACCTAAGGAATTTGAACTGGTTGCGAGTTCCGTCTTGTATGGTTAGATAAGGGATTTTTGATATGAGATGATTTTTGGATATCGGATGATATTCTAATTGTATAAAATACCTAAATATAGTACAGAAGATCTCGTATATTACGGAGGAAATTAAGGAAACGTGTCAGATAAAGTCTAAAGTAATAGATACGCTAAGATATGGATTAGCAGATATGCTAAGATATGACTTTGTCTATACACTATCAATGCAATAATTGCAATAAGATGTGTCGAGACTGATAATGTTAAGTAGATATTTTTCAACAAATGGTGGTAAGCAAAAACTTTTAACATGCAGACCAGGTTCAAGTCCAGACTTACTAATATAACCTAACAACTACTAGGTCGAAGTTTAGACTCACTAATGCATTCTAACAACCCCTAGTTAGACACACTAATGCAAGACCTGGTTCGCTACGACCACCGCTCTGATACCACATGTAATAACCCGTCCTTATCCACCTGGACGAAATCATCAACATCTGGTCCCATTGCGAGGTACTGACCTAAATATGCCATGAATGACTCCAAATAATATCTTTCAATTGAGCAAATGCACAGCGGAAGACTTAATTCGTACCTGAAAATAAACATGCTTAAAATTGTCAACCAAAAGGTTGGTGAGTTCATAGGTTTATCATATATATCATAGAATTCAGTAATTTTGATAGACCATAAGATTTCATATACACAAACGTTTTAATAAAAATATTATAAGTGGTTGAGCACTTGGTAACCATACTTAACATTTAATCAACGTCGCATATTCCCTTTATTATGAAATCTCACTACACTGTACCAAGTGTAGTCACTGAAACGAAGTACTGTGCAACCGTTGAATACTGGTCGTCCAGTCCGGTTGGGGTTGCCAGACCCGATAGATCTATCAACAGGATTCGTGTTTACAATACCACATATAAATAGTAGTTACCAAGCTATTAGGGAAGATATGCAGGGTGGTACAACTCAACGTAGAATATACTTGTGTCTATCTCGTAAACATTTATAAAAGCAGCGCATGTATTCTCAGCCCAAAAATATATATTGCAAAAGCAATTAAAAAGGGAGCAAATGAAACTCACGATACTGTATTTCGTAGTAATTTTGCATAAGACGGCACTGAACAAATGCAAGGTTGGCCTCGGATTCACGAACCTATATCAGTTATATATACATATTAACACATATAATTGTAATCGAACAATTTATATATTATTAGTGATATAAATGTTATCTTAATAAATTATATGTTTCATTAATAACTTAATATTTATTTTATATACTTTATATAAAGAAAATTTTCAATATAGTTTTATTAAGTATATTTTTATATGCCTAACTCTTATTGTAATAATAATAATAATATTAATAGTAATATTGATAGTAATAATAATATAGTTGTAATAATAATAATAATGATACTTTTAATAATAATTCTAATTCTATATAATAATGATAATTTTAGTAAAAATATGATGTTAATGATAATACTTTTTAATAATAATAATAATAATACTAATAAAGATAATCATGTTAGTAATAATAATAACGATATCATTAATAATAATACTTATACTAATAATTATAAAATGATACTAATACTAATAATTATGATAATAATAATAATAATATTTAATAAAAGAAGACTACCTTAAAGAGTGAGTTTCTAAAAAAAAACATTGCCTTAGTCCAGAATCGAACCCGTAACCTCTCGATTAAACACAACACCCTCTACCAACTGATCTGTCACGTTTTTCTGTTAGTATACCCAGTTTAATTTCTTTTATATTGAATTTTAGGTTCTTCATCTTCTTCTTATCATAAACGATCACCATTATCTTTATCATACGATCATCATAAACATTATTATCACTTCAATGTTAACCATCATCTTTCTCAGTTTCGTTTTTATCATCATCATGTTTCATTAAATCGTTTCTCATCTTGTAACAATCGATCACAATCTTATGGCCCAACAGGAAAACTTAACATGAATTTCGGCCCACTAATAACTAATCAAAGTCACAAGTCCATTAAAAATTAAATGGCCCATTCAAAACAATTAATCCTCGTTACATCATTCAGTCAACAAGAAGGTTGCATATTGTCCCACATGTATTAATATATGTCCCGTTCTCTTTTTTTTTCCTTCTTAAAACAGAAAGCTAGTGGGTTTATTTGTTAATTGTGTCAGCCACTTAAGAAACAAGAAAGAGAAATGTGCAATTATTACTAACCACCTCGAGACTCACCTTCATTCGTATCCCATAATCATGATCATTCAATTTCATTTTTTCGATAAACAGAAAACAAGGATGCTGCTGTAGCAGCAATACATTGACGAGAAGGATATTAAAACGATTGTGGTGCTGATGGAGAGGGTGGTGAGGTTGTAGGGTGGATCACAATGGTGGTTATAAGGTGGTGATTTTATGTGATTTCCGAACAAGAAGAGGAGAGGGAGATAGAGGAGATGATGGGTGGTGAAGGTTAAAGGATGGTGGTGTGGTTCGATGATGTTGTCCCAAGGGTGGTAGCTCACAATGGTTGAATAGGTTGGCAAGGTGATGGTTGCTGGGGGTGGTGGAAGAGGATAATAGGCGGTGGGTTATGGTTGTTGAACAACGATTATGAACAGAAAAATATAACAGTAGCATGGCAGTTGTTGGCGGTTGTAAGTGGTGATGGTGTTAATCGAATAGGAGAGATGGAAGAGAGATTAGTGAGAGAGAGAGGTGAGACAGTTTGTGGGTGTTCACGGTTAAACTAGGACCGAAAAATATCACAGCAGTAGACGAAGTTGAAGGGTGTTCGGGTGTAATAGAGAAGGAGGAAGGAGGTAGAGTTGATGGGTTTATAACTTAGAAATAGAAAGATGCACGGTGTTTGTTTATGTTTATTGATGAAGACAATAAGACTCTTGGTGTTGGGTTTTATAGATCACAAAATAGGAAGTGATAATAATTAGAAATAAATTGAGTTGGGGATGGGGTTACGATAAAACAAGGAAACAATATGGTGCAATGTTTTAGTGGAAATCAACATCACTCACATGTATTTATATAATAATTGAGATTCTTAATTCAGAGTAAAACAAACTCAATCAATAATACGTGTTTCCCATTATGCACAGTGGTATAATTGAAATCGATAACAAATTTTTAGAATATATAATATAATAATAATTATAATATAAAACATGTGATTAAGTTAGCCGTCATCATTCGTGGACTAAATTTCGTACTCTGTTGTTAAACAGTGGCGAATAAAAGTACTCAGAGAAATCTCAAATTTTTAAATTAAATGTCTTTGTTTATTTTGGTCAATATGGTATTAAATTCGATCATTAATTATTAAACAAAATTTTACTCAGTGTCCACTCCCGATCCAAGGTAAAATATAAAAAGTTTTAAAACTTACCAAATAGTTCCTAAATACATTTTTAATAAGTCTATAATTCATAGAACTCAGTTTCGGATCACCGTTTATTTTAAAATCATATAAGTTTGAATTTAGTTTGCTTAATATCAATCGGAACATCAAACGAATATTACAATCATTTAATATTTATTTTTACTATATTTTATTTATATATAGTTATGTTGTAAATAATAATTATTATAATATTCTATTTTTTATTTCATTTTACATAATTCGATTTAATAACAACAACATATAATATTTTGAATTATATTTCCATTTATTATATATATATATATATATATAGATATATATATATATATATATATATATATATATATATATATATATATATATATATATATATTCACACATAACTATTTACAAATAGTGGTTCGTTAATCGTCGGAGATAATTAAAGTGTAATTGCATATATGAAACAGTTCAAAAATTTTGAGACTCAACATTACAGACTTTGCTTATCGTGTCAAAGATATTAAATCGTATCGAGAGTTTGGTTTAAAATTAGTCGAAATTTTCTGGGTCATGACAGTCATGCCACCCTTCTTAGGTACGCATTGAACTGGGCTTACCTATGGACTATCAGAGATTGGATAAATTAAACCTGCATCTAGCAGTTTAATAATTTCTTTCTTAACAACATCTTGCATATTAGGATTTAGTATTCGTTGGCGTTGCACATACGTTTTATGACCTTCTTCCATAAGGATTTTATGTGTGCAATACGAAGGACTTATTCCTTTAATATCATGAATTTTCCATGCAATGGCTGGTTTATGAGCTTTTAGCACAGAAATGAGTTGAGATTTTTCATTTTCAGTAAGAGAAGATGATATTATTACAGGTAATTCAGATTCACCATGTAAATAAGCATATTCCAAATGGTTTGGAAGTGGCTTTAACTCTAATGTCGGTGGTTCTTCTATCGATGATTTATATTGATATCTGTCTTCCTCTTTTAGCATTTGAATTTCTTCTGTTGTTGGTTCATATCCATTAGCCATAAGTGTAGCTAACATTTCAGCTTCATCAATTGGTTCAGTTTCTTCTCCTAAAGAACATTCTCCTGTTCCTTGTAATTCTGGAAATTCTTCTAACAATTCTGCATGTGAATCTATAGTTTGAATATAATAACATGTATCATCTGCAGATTGCGGTTATTGCATGGCTCTATCCACAGAAAAGGTAACACTCTCATCCTCTATACTTAGGGTCAGCTTCTTACCAAACACGTCTATTATTGCCTTAACCGTGTTTAAGAATGGTCTTCCTAATATGAGAGGAACTCGAGAATCTTCCATGTCGAGAATAACAAAATCTACTGGAAATACTAAAGTACCAACTTTAATTAGCATGTTCTCCATTATTCCTCTAGGATATTTTACTGATCGATCGGCTAGTTGCATGCTTATTCGTGTTGGTTTCAATTCTCCAAGGTCTAGTTTAGCGTATAGTGAATATGGCATTAAATTTATACTAGCACCTAAATCTGCCAATGCCTCTATTGAACTAAGACTACCCAGAAAACATGGAATCGTGAAACTTTCTGGATCTGATAATTTTTCTGGTATCTTATTCAATAGTACTGCAGAGCAATTAGCATTCATAGTAACAGCCGAAAGTTCTTCCATTTTCTTTCTATTTGTGATTAGATCTTTCAAGAATTTAGCATATCTAGGCATTCTTGAAATCACATCAATGAAAGGAAGATTAACATTTATTTGTTTAAACATATCCAAGAATTTGGATTGCTCGGCTTCAAGTCTCTCTTTTCTCATTTTACTCGGGTAAGGAAGTGGTGGTTGGTATGGTTTAACATAAGGTTTAGCCTTAATTGTGTTATCTTCATTAACCTTTTCAACTACCGGTTCTATTTCCTTATCTTGCTCAGATTGTGGTTCTTGTGGAGTAGGAATAGCTTCATCAGAAATAACAGGCATTTCAGGTGGTTTAAGTGTAATACCACTTCTTGTGGTAATGGCTTTAGCTGTTTCATTCCGGGGGTTAGCATTTGTATCACTAGATAGACTTCCCGGTTTTCTTTCACCTATCAACCTTGCTAGGTTGCTCACTTCTTGTTCCAGATTTTGAATAGAAGCTTGTTGATTTCTAAATGCTTGAGCATTTTATTCATTGGTTTGTTTCTGAGATGTGAAAAATTGAGTTTGAGATTCAACTAACTTCGACATCATATCTTCAAAATTTGGCTTTTTATCATCGGTTTGTGGTGATTTGTTTTGAAAATTAGGTCTTTGCTGATTGTAAGTATTATTGGATACTTGTTGATTGCTAGGACCTTGTTGGTTGTTGTATGGAACATTTCGATTATAATTCTGATTTTGATTGTAGATTGGTCTTGGCGGTTGATAATTATTCTGATAATTATTTCCAGGCCTTTGGTTTATGTATGAAACATTCTCTCTTTGTTCCATTGTTTATTCAATACTGAGACAGTCTTTTGTCAAATGTGGTCCTCCACACTGCTCACAACTAATTCGTATTGAGTGGATATCTTTAGTCATCTTCTCCATTCGTCTCTCAACAGCATCTATCTTTACGGAAATGGAATCAAAGTCATGGCTAGAATCGGCTATAGCTGCTTTAGATGATCTAATGATATCTTTTTCTTGGTGCCACTCATGTGAGTGGGAAGTAGTGTTATCAATAATTTTGTAAGCGTAAGTTGCTGTTTTCTTCATAATGGAACCACCAGCTGCTATATCGATGTCTTTTCTTGTAGTGATGTCGCATCCTTGGTAGAATATTTGTACTATTTGTCAAGTGTCTAAACCATGTTGCGGACATCCTCTTAATAACTTTCCAAATCTGGTCCACGCTTCATATAGAGTTTCATTTGGCTTTTGTGTGAACGTAACAATTTCTCCTTGAAGTCTCACGGCTTTAGATGCTGGAAAGAATTGTTTAAGAAATTTTTCACCTAAAACATCCCATGTATCAATCGCCCCTTCAGGTAACGATTCTAACCAATCTTTGGCTTCTCCCTTTAAAGTCCAGGGAAATAACATGAGATATATCTGTTCATCCTCTACTTCTCTTATTTTAAATAGAGTACAGATCCTATTAAAGGTTCGAAGATGTTCATTTGGATCTTCCTTCGGCGCACCACTAAATTGGCATTGATTAGTTACCATGTGTATTTGTCCTTTAATTTCATAATCTGGCGCATTAATGTCAGGTTGAGTAATTGCGTGACCTTGGCCAGTGCGTTTAGCTCTCATTCGGTCTTCCATACTTAGAGGTTCCAGATTTTCCATGATTGAATTTGTTGAATCTGAATCACTAAGGGATTCTGATTTAATGGGTTGTTCCTCAACAATCTCTGTTTGAATGATTGGTGGTTTCGGAGGAAAGATTAATGGTTCAGGATCTCTGAATTGTCCCTGAATATCCTCCGGATTCTCAATTGTGAGGTCGGGTTCAAAAAATGGATTATCGGAAATTTGAATTGGAGTACTTGGTCGACTGGATGACGATTCTAAAGAAAAATCAACGGCGACAATATTGGCTAGATGTCTTGATCTGGTTACAGGTGGTGAACGTATAAAAGGTGGTGAACGTTTTGCTCGGTGCATTCACTGAATATCCTATTAGTTATAAAAGATAAAAATTATTTAAGTTATCAAATTAATAGACTTTTCTGATTTTGCTCACGTTTCGAATAGCCAATAGATGCAGCAGGTAGCCAGGACCCTTTAAATCGGAAGCCCACAACTCGCCACTAACAAATCCAACTATTACTACGAACCAGAAAATTTTGGATGTCTATCAATTTAACCACTTAAAATAATTTTTCGTTGAAATTTTAAAGAAATTTTAGAGAAGAAATAGAAAATTCTATGTCCTAAAAATTAGAGCGTCGAAAAACGTCGAAAAATAAAAGGTCGAAAAATATTAAAAAGAACGTAGCGCGTCGAAACTTAAAAGTCTAAAAACTAAGAATTAAAAATTGCGTCTAAAGGTATTAAAGCTTAAAAGAAATACTATCTCCAAAACGGCAATTACTTAAAAATGTACTAAAATTTATAAAACGGCGTCGTAAAATTCTAAAGCACCTAAATCTTAGTCTAAAGAAAAAGTACTTAAGGGATTTTTTACGGCAAAGCCTAAGAATCTAGAAATAAAAATAACTATGGCAAAAACTATGACTTAAAACTAAATACGAGCGAAAAATACAAATATTACGCTAAAACAAATAAAAATAAACAAAATATAAAAATAAACTTAAAGTTGTAAAAAGTACAATTTTTATAAAAATATTATTTTTATATTATTTATTTTATAAAACTATTAATTTTTATATATTAATAAAACTAATTAAACTAAAAATACAAATTAATAATAAAAACTAAACTAATTAATTAAAAACTAAACCCTAATTAGGGTTTTAATAATAATAATAATAATAATAATAATAATAATAATAATAATAATAATATACTCCGTAATTATTGCTGTAATCAGGTCAAACCTGGCGTGTCAGGGCTGATCATGCAGTCGCATGAGTTTTGTTCATACAAGCCATGCGATCGCATGACTCTTGGATCTGGGCCACAATTCTGGGCTGCAACAGTGTTCGGGCCCGAGAGTTTTTATATTTTTTTTTTTTCTGTTTTATGTTTATACAAAATATATATAAAAATTAAATAAAAACTTAATTTTTTAAATAAAAATAAAAACTTTATAATTTTATATATTTTAAATAAACTCTTAAAAATATATATATGTTGTTTTTCTTTTTATATTTTTGTATTTTTGAATTTTTAATATCTAAAACATATTTTTACAAAAGCTTATTTTTACAAAGGTAAACTAAAAATCTTTTTTTTTTATATATATAGCGTTGCGCTTTCGGCATTTTAGTGTCCCCGGCAGCGGCGCCAAAAATACTTGATGTGCGTAGAGGTGTATACAAAATAGTTATATTTTTGCTACAAAATACTATTAAATACGATACAATTTTACACAAGTTATTTATTTATTTATAGAGTGGATATACCTAAACCTTGCTACAACACTTATAGGCAGTGTACCTAATCGCACAGTAGTGTAGTTTTTAGTAAGTCCGGTTCGTTCCATAGGGATCTAATAAACTAGTTCAACGCTATATTAGTTTTAACTTATAATTGTAAAAATACAAATATATATAAGTAATATTATTATTATAAAAGGGGGTTTTTTACCGTTTAATGAACGGTTTGTCGATTTTAAAACTTTAGTCGCAGTTAAAACCTAATGTAAAATATTAAAAATAAATATAACTTAATTTTAAGCGTAACGTAAATAACGATAATGAAATTGCGATAAATAAAAGTGCGATAAATAAAATTGTGATAATTAAAAAGTACAATAATTAAAAGTGCAATTAAATAAAATGACAATAAATAAAAGTGCGATAATTAAAAGTGCAATTAAATATGAAATAAAGGAATTATGCTTATTTAAACTTCCGTAATCATGATGTTTGACGTGTTGATTTTAGTTTATTACCATGGGTTAATTGTTCTTTGTCCTGGATTATTCGATATGTCCATACGGATTTGTCCATAATAGTCCATCAGTCATAATCATAAAATGCGGAAGTCTTCGTCAAATTATTCTTATTCCTGAAGTCAAATATTCCAACTAATTGGGGATTCGAATTGTAACAAGGTCTTAATACTTTGTTTAATGAATACACCAGGTTACCGACTGCGTGTAGTCCAAGATTTTACTACTTTGTTAATAATTACACCAATTACCCTTGAATGTAATCCACCCCTGTTTTAACTAGTCCATTAACTATTAATCCAATCCCGTGTCCGGTAAAATGAACAATTATTGGTATTTATAGATATCCCGCCCACCGTACCCAGTCAAGCGTATGTGGTTATATATAAATATGTCAAATTATAAGTCTATATATTAAATTAACGAGGTATCATTTAGTTAATATAAAGCCCATTAATAGCCCATAGTCTAATTTCCACAAGTGTCGTTCTTTTGTCCAAACCTCAATTATGGTACAAAGCCCAATTACCCAATTTTAATATTTAGCCCAACATCACGATTACTTTGGCTTAAATAAGCATAATAATAACTTAGCTACGAGACATTAATTTAAAAGGGTTGAACATAACTTACAATGATTAAAAATAGCATAGCGTTACACGGACAGAATTTCGTCTTACACCCTTACAACATTCGCTAACATACCCTTATTATTAGAATTTAAAATTAAAATTAAAATTAAAATATAATATATATATATATATATATATATATATATATATATATATATATATATATATATGTGTGTGTGTGTGTGTGTGTGTGTGTGTGTGTGTGTGTGTGTGTGTGTGTGTATACGTGTGAGAGATAGAGAAAAAGATATATAAAACTGGCCAAAACACGCGAAATTTATAGATGTGGCATGATACTTGGGGCCATGCGATCGCATGGTTTTTACTCTTCCAGGCCATGCGATCGCATGGCCTGCTGGAGGAGTTCACATGTCTTCGTTTTCTTTCTTGCTGACGGTATTTAATATAATATATAATATATAAATAATTTATAGAATTATTTAAATATTATATTATATTTGTGTGCATAGTTGACTTGTAATTTTTAGTCCGTTGCGTCGAGCGTTAAGAGTTGACTCTGGTCCCGGTTCCGGATTTTCGAACGTCCTTGCGTACAATTTAATATCTTGTACTTTGCGTTTTGCGTCTTGTACTCTTGTAATTTTGAGACGTTTCTTATCAATAATTGGAACCACTTTGATTGTACTTTGTACTTTTGAGCTTTTTGGTCGTTCGCGTCTTCAATTCGTAGAATCTGTCTTTTGTCTTCACCTTTTATTATTTAGACGAATATCACTTGTAAATAGAACAATTGCAACTAAAAGCTTGTCTTTCTTGAGGGATAATGCTATGAAATATATGTTCGTTTTTAGCATTATCACAGCGCATGTATTCCCAGTACCAAAAATATATATTGCAAAAGCATTTAAAAAGGGAGCAAATGAAACTCACCATACTGTATTTCGTAGTAAAAATACCTATGACGTCATTGAACAAGTGCAAGGTTGTCCTCGGATTCAAGAACCTAAATTAAGTATATATATTTATATGTTGGTCAATATTTGTCTTAACAAATTAGGTCAAGTCATAGTGTACCACAATCCTAATGCTCGAGTCTAATATGCTGAAGTCAACAAAAGTCAATTTGACTCAAAATGATTCCCAAAATTTATACATAATTATTATATAGTTTAAATATCGTCGTTTTATATTTTTAAATATTTTTAAAAGATATATTAGAGTAAATAATATAATTCATTTATTAATAAATAAAATTTTATATAAAATATACTTTTATATATCTTAAGTAATAAAATTTATAAAATTCATTTAACATCATAAAAATAATATGATAGGTAGTATTAATGTAATTATGTTACACGTAGTGAAATATCTTTGTATTACATATTTATTTGATAAAATAATATCGAAAATAATAATAGTAAGTAAAAGTTATATTATTTTTTAAAAATAATTATTATTATTCTATTAATAATAATAATAATATTTATATTTGCTAAAATGATATTATGATAAAATGGTAATTCTTATTAATAAAAATAATGAAATTTTATATTAACAATGATATTCTTAATAATAATTTTGTAAAAATGATAGTTTTAATATTAATAATACTTTTAATAATAATAGTGATAAAAATAATGAAAAACGATAATTTTATCTAAATCAATATCTTACAATATTTTAAATTTCATCATGATACTCATACTCATTATTTCCTAATCGGTTTGTTTAATAGCTTTTAATCATTTTTATATCGCGTTCGTCTTAATGATAATAATAGTAATCATAATAATTAGGTGTTACTAATATTAATTTTTAATTATAATAATACTAATGATAATAAATATTATGATAATATTAATGATAATACTAATTATAACTTTAACGATAATAACGATAGTAATAATAACAATTTTTAATGATAATACTTTTTATTGATAATGATAATAATAATAATAATAATAATAATAATAATAATAATAATAATAATAATAATAATAATAATAATAATAATAATAATAATAATAATAATAATAATAATAATAATAATAATAATAATAATAATAAGATAAAAACTATAACGATGATAATAACGACGATAATAATAATCATTTTTAATAATAATACAAAGATTCAATTGACTATAACTTCTAATCCGTTCATCGAAACCATTCGATATCTAAATGAAAAGTTCTTAATTTTTCGCTAGCTTTCCAACGACATGCATATCTTATACCTTATCTCAACCGCATATGTAACTAATTTAAGATTCAACATAACCTATCTAACGGCAATATCAAAAGTACAAGCATGCATAATCCTATATACTCGAGCACTAGTCAGGGATACACTATTATTATGTAAAAATTAAATTATGAGTACTCACGTATCAATATTAAGATTCAATATTGCAGGAAAGGTACGTAGACGCAACGGAGATGATAAACACTAGATTGACCTCATGAGCATACCCCTGAATCATACCCATAATCTCCATAGCTATAACCCATAATTTCCTTAGCCCTATCCCACTCGTAAAACTCATTTTTAAATTACTTGAACAGCACTCCGTCGTAGTATTTTAGGTATAATACTACTAATAATAATATTTAGATTAATAATAATAATCTTTATTAATAATAATAATAATAATAATAATAATAATAATAATAATAAATAAATCTTACGGAGTATATGAAGATAGATTGATAAAATGAATCAGAAAACTGAGAACGTTCGAGGTTTTAAAGGATGTGCACCACACCTAACCCCTCATGCACTCGCATGAGTTTGTGAGAGGATCCTCATGCGAGTGCATGAGCCTTCCTTTCAACTTACAATTGAATCAAACGTGGCTGCCGACACATATATGAATATATATACATTATTTAATATATAATATATTTAATCTTTAGAATTAATTAAATATTATATTATATTTACGTGCGTAGTAAAAATGTAATTTTTGTTCAAATGACTCGTACGTTGTCACTCGACTCATGTACCACTTTCGGTTTTTCGAACCCACTTTCGTACGTTTAGAAAACTAGCATTTACGTTACGCGACGTGTACCCTTATTAATAATTTGACTTACTCATCAATAAATTACCTCATAAAAAATGTAACTCATAAAATTGAGTGTTGTGGTCATTTGCTTCTATAAATCAGTGACTCGTTGTTTATCAAAATATATTATTTTAAATCAGGACGTTTTATGACTAAGTTAAAATATATATATATATATATATATATATATATATATATATATATATATATATATATATATATATATATATATATATATATATATATATATATATATATATATATATATATTTATTTAGAATTGTAAATTTGTACATAATATAAATGCTTGAAATATTTATCTAATGATATAATATTTAGTCTTTCAAAACCAATTATATTTCAAAGTTCCTTTTATATAATTTAACTCGTTTTAAATAATAGTAGTTATTTTACCAAATAATATTTTTAATATGAAAACTAAATAGTTGACTTATCAAGGGACACGATTTAATCAAAGTAAAGTACACTTTTAAAATTTAAACGGAAATGATTACTAACTTTTGACTAACTTTTGTTAATGACACTTTTGTAAATCACATTTACCAAATATTCCGGATACCGTTAAAAAATAGATTTCTTAAATCAAAATGAACCTCTCAACAGGGACTCGTAATCATACAATGTATATGGTAAATCAATCATTTAGTATTATCATAATTCCATCGATAGATACATTAAATGAATATGTTAATGTAAAGTGTTATTCATTTAAATACTTTATCAATGTGTTCAAGTTATAATATAATAACTTATACATATATACATATAATCATATCTGTTCACTTATTGGTTCGTGAATCATTGGAGTTTGGTCGAGGTTAAATGAATGTATTAACATAGTTTAAAATTCTTGAGATTCAACTTAACAAACTTTGTTTATCGTGTCAAAAACATATAAAGATTAAAGTTTAAATTTGTTCGGAAATTTCCGGGTCGTCACATTATCAGGGGCATTTTCATCATTTTCATCTTTTTCTAACTAAATTCTATTTCACCAAAAAGCCCACACACTTTGTTCAAAAATTAAAATCCCCCCCCCCAAACAGGAGGGTAAAGTGTCAAATCAACATTTTCATAAAAAAAATCTTAAATAAACTCCACCCATATATTCAACGGGTCATATCTTCTCGCTCGCAACGAGTTAAATTTTTCCGGCACCATCGTTAAAATCGAAATAATTTTACGAACACAATGTCACTAACTATACGCAAAACGGATTCTTTTAAAAAAAACGTTAAATATTTGGGGTACTTTTCATACACGTTTATGTGTCTTAACAACAAACACATATGTGTCTTATTATTATTTTTTAATTATTTAGTGATTTTTTGGATATATCTCAGTAAATCTTCTACTCTTAAATCATACGAAGTGTTAATATAAGATAACGGCTTAATTGCGTTAAATTTTTAAAAGTCAACAATCCCATAGCGAAACGCGGAGATACACATATATTATTAATTTAAAATAACATTTAAATCTTTGACGGATTACACCTTTTAGTTCGACTCGAGTTGTGCTTCAACGACATCATCGTTAACCACGAAATAATTTTACAAACTAAACGCAATAAAATACATTGAAAACCGAACTCCCTGCGCGAAGCGAGGGTTCGAAAACTAGTTATGTCTAATTGAGGCAAATTGTGCACATGTAGAAGTTTTTTTTTTTCATATGCAAGGTGAAGTGTTAAATCCAACTGGATATATCAGTTGGAATCCATCTAACATCAATATAGGGATATCATCGGGTCGGGTTTGATCGGGTATAGGCAATACCAAACCCAAACTCGATTAAGAAACTCACTCCCAAACCCGGTACCATACCCGGCGGGTAATCATTAACTAATTAACCGTCGGGTAACGGATTTCCCCACGGATAATCAGGTAACCATTTAATTCAAATCAAAATGTTAAAGAAATTACAAATTACATTACTAACTGAGATTATAAGTTAAAGAATTAAATGTTAAAGATTCTTGTTGTGCAGCTTGTTCATAGTAGCATTCGAGGATTAATCTCAGTTACATGTCTGTACTCAGATGTAATGTATGCATGTTTTTCTTGTCCATTTTGGTGGGCCTTATGAAGTGGGCTAGTATGATATAAACCTAGGTTGGTATTTGTTTGTAACTTTCAATATAATATATTGAATAAACTAATCGGGTATATGGGTCGGGCATACGGGTCGAGTATATGAGTTTTTATTTAAAATCAAACCCGAACCTAAACCCGTGGAAAAAAGTAAACCTATACCCATACCCGACCCAAAACCCGTATACCCGAACCAAACTCGGACCAATAAAACCCGTATACCCGACCCAAAACCCGTATACATAAATTTTGATCATCAATTAATCCTTGTTTTAGTATTCGTGTTAAACAACATCAAGGGCAATCCTGTAATCGAAGGACATACACCAAAAATTCAGAAACTTGACAATCAAATCGATGGTGTGTTTTTTTCCTTCTTTCAAACATTTTATCAAATAACTTGTATGCAAGTACCAAATACACAAGTTAAACTGATTTTATTTGTATTTCAGTTTAGTGCAAACGAAACAAAACTACCAGCAAGGAGTCAACCACTTGTTCTAACTGTTTTTGCA
Organism: Rutidosis leptorrhynchoides; assembly: GCF_046630445.1. Classification (NCBI taxonomy): domain Eukaryota; kingdom Viridiplantae; phylum Streptophyta; class Magnoliopsida; order Asterales; family Asteraceae; genus Rutidosis; species Rutidosis leptorrhynchoides. Next base: position 273,237,266 of record NC_092341.1, on the reverse strand, counting down.
TTATAAGAAGGAATGAATGTATGCTTATTGTTTTGTAGCTCCGAGATCTAGTTTTTTTTTTTCATTATGATTTGCTTGATGTTTTGTATCTCCGAGATATTGTTTTGTTATTATGAAATACTTATTGTTTTGTTATAAATGAAAGAAAAAAGTTATGCTAAAGGGTATTACTAATAAAGAAACGGGATTATCAGATGATATGGTTGAAAGCATATGAAGCGTAAATAAACATATAATCTTTGTTGAGAAAGTTTAAATTGTTTTGAGATTATATTTAGAAAACATTATTTACCTTGTGTTGGCTTACCCAACTTGTTTGACCCACCCATTGTGACACATTATTCTATATATCATTTGGAAAAAATGAGGAGTTGTTTTTTTTCTTTTTGGTTATACTTGAATTTCCGACCCGTTTTGTGAGCCGACTAATCTCCGGACGACTACCGACTTTGAGGGCCGGTAACCCGAAGTCATCGCGAGTGAACCTCCTTGGCCACAAGGGTAATTAATTTTTCCAGCTCCATAGATTTGAACCTATGACCTCCACTTTGAAAGGGAAAACCCTAACCACAATAACAATACTAGATCTCGGAGCTACAAAACAACGAGCATATGTTCCTTCTGTGTGTGACCTACAGTTGTAACAATACTAGATCTCGGAGCTACAAAACAACGAGCATATGTTCCTTCTGTGTGTGACCTACAATTGTATTTAGTGAACTTGTTGCATCCTATTTGGTAATAACTGGAAACTTTGTGTGTTTGTATCATAATGATCTACGGTTCCACTAATTGATTTCTTTATGTTATTCGAGTTATGAACGATTATATGAGCCCTAACATTACTTGATAACCCCAAGTTATCAAACTCACTAACAATAAAAGGATATAATGTGATGAACACAAAGAAACTAGCAAAAACGAAAAAAGTACGAGAATATAACGAGGTTATATGTAATCAAAGTGATTAGTTTAATATTCGGCCAACCAAAGAGTATTCTTATTGATAAAATTCGCAGGTACAGTTTATAGGTTACATATGGGGGTATTTATAGCATAAAACGATTTAGAACCGGGATACAATGAGGAATCCAAGTTGCCTTCCAATTCTGCACGCCCAGACCCATTTTCGCGATCGCAAGTTCCATGAACATTCGTTCTTCGCGTTTGCGAAACGTAAATCGAGCATTCTTCCGTGACACGACCAAAAGTTTCTAGTTCGCGATCCTTTGCACCTCGCGGTCACGAGGTTTACTTCACGTTCTCGCAGCAACACCAACTTCGACTTTTGTTTGATTGTTTAACTTGATTCGTACTCCAAAAATCTATCACTCAAAGATATGTTAAACAACACTCAAATTTAACCTGACTTCATCCCACAGCAACCACCCGACCGCTAATTACACACTCCTTTTCTTACCGTCGGATTTGCACCCGAATCACGACACACTTCACTCGTTAACCTATGAGCGAGTGAAGTCTTTCGACACCAAAAAATACCTTTGAGCTATAATTTGATCTTTATGTTACTAGCTTGAGACCAAGAACTACTCTTTGAATATGACAATTTTCTCCTTAGTTTAGTATATATCGGGTCGTTTGAGCCTGACCCGACCCAATCGCCCCCATTGCCCAAGCAATCCACCAGTAAACAATATCATCCACCCGATTTACCTTTCCAACAAAGAATAAAACCGCTTGTAGAATGAACACAAGGACATTACCGATTAAGACCTTGCACGGGTACGCTTTTGCATACTTAGACATCCAGTTTACCACCTTTGCTTTCACCATTGGAACACCGACCAAATATGTTTGCACGAATTTTTACAAACCCAATTTTTCACCCCGAGCCAACACACATTGTACGGATGTATCATTAATCGTGACTCCTAGAAAAAACTCTTGTTCATCTTCTTCAGTCGATCACAACAAATTTGACATTAGAGAAGATCCACATGAAGTAACGAAGTCTCTAGTGTATCCAACTCGGCCGAAATCTTCACTAGATTTGACATCCCTTGAGCTCATACTCAAACAAGACCCCTCAACAATCTCGAAGAACATTAGCACACTAGGATTTATAGCACCTACAAAACCATCTAGCCATTCCTCTGAAGAAATATCAAGCATATACATGTTCCCATTATGCACCCGCGAGTAATAACATAATCTCCATTAATCACTATCCACTTTTGATCCCCAAATAGAACATGAAACATATCATCATCCAATTGCCCAACCGAGATCAATCCACTCTTTAGCTTTGGGATGATACTCATGTTCCTTAAGATCCAAGCATAATCCAAGTGACTAACCATAAGATCACAAATACCCATAACATCAAGAGTACTCTCATTCAAAACTCGAACCCTACTGGAATAGCCCTTTAAATTTACCATCTCGTTACGGGGTAGCATGATGCAAGGCACCCGAATCTAAAATCCAAGATTCGTCAAGAACTTCTTCTTAGCACATCAACACATCCTTGACACCGTAATCACCGCGCTCCAACCAGTCTTAAGACTGATGCACTTTGACTTATAATGACCAAGTTGTTGACAATTCCAACACATAATGTTTTTAGGTGGCGTTTGGTTCGGGGATTTGAAATCCTAAGATTTGAAATCCCATGGTATTTCAAATCCCAAGTGATTTTAATTACTAGGATTTGAAATCCTTTCATTTATTTGGTTGACATTATTTGAAATTCTACACACTTTATAATTAATCACAAATGACAAGAGTACCCTTTATTCATAAATTTTACATTTCCTACTCGTTCTGTGTAAACTTGAATTCACTTTAATAAATTAGGGCAATTAAAAAATCAAATAAGAACTGATAATCTTACCATGTACTCATAAAATTTGAAGGGGAACAAGGAATTCGTCAAATCAAAGCAAAAAAGAAAACAGGACTCGCCATTAAACCCACCTAACACCTCACCTCCTTCTTCCTTTAAATTTATAGTTTGCGTGTGTATAACAAAATACAAATTTATACAATAAAACTTAAATATTGATGAATAACATCATCAACCCATCAAGCAACAATAGTAGCAAAGGGTCTCGATGTAAAATTAGACGAAGCAAAACCTTTGAATAAAAACCTACGATGCTGAATAAATGAAGCTAAAAAAAATTGTAGATCTACAATTAAAGTTAAAATTTAAATAAACAAAACTACAAGGAGATGAAGAACAACTACAAGGAGATGAAGAGGGTTTGTGAAGGTTTATATTTATGTAAGAGATGATGGGTATATTTGTCCAAAAAGGCATTTGAAACTTCCATGTTTTCAAGGATTCTAAATCCTTCATTTAGCCAAAGCATTTGAAAATCCCTCGGTTGTGGGATTTTAGAATTCCCCGATATTTAAAATCCTATGAACCAAACGTATCATTTCAATGGATTTGAAATCCAAATCCTATGAAATCCCACCAAATACCACCAACCAAACAACACCTTACTCCTTGATAGATTTCTTGAAATAGCTTTTCCCTGCCTAACACTTAGAACTGAACTCGAACTTCCACTTAAATCTTTCCTTTGAATACTTTCCCTAAGAATCAAATCGCGAATTCCTTCAAAAGTGAACTTAGTAGTTCTGGATGAACCACTAACCGCAGTAACCGTATCGGCTGAAATATCGAGGGATGAAGATAGCAAAAACAACGCCTCAAGATCATCATTGAATTTAATACTAATTGATTTCAACCGAGTTAAAATCGAATCAAACTCATTAACTTGATCCACCGCCGAGGAACCCTCCAACATCCAAGCATTCACCAATTGCCGGATCAAGAAAACTTTGTTCAAAGAGGATGACTTTCATACATGTTGGATAATGCCGCAATCAATCCCGCGGTTGTGGTTTCGCCCACAATGTTGAAAGTAACGTTCTTGTCCAAAAAAAGTTGAACAACCCCTAGGGCTTGTCTATCCAATAAATCCTACTCGCCTTACCCCCATCACTTCCGTTTTAATACCCGTTAAGGGTGGATGAAGCTTCTTTTGATAGCGAATGTCTTCCACTTGTGTAGCGACCCGATAAAATCTTCATTGACTCTACTTAGGTCCATTACGTGGTCATAAGTCTTTAAAACAACGATTGACCAAAAGTATGTCGCATTCATTTCAAAAGTAAAGATGTTTCAAGGTTTACAAAGTAGTTCAACAAATAGTTACATTACAAAGTTTAAGGTACAATTGAAATATATGCGACACAATTTAAAAGTAGCCAAAAGACGCTCCACGTATGCATGTATACTCGACATCCAAACAAGTATCAAAAAGTAAAGAGCGGAAGCATGTATCACAAAACGTTCAAGGACCTGAGATAAACATAGAAATCTGTCAACGAAAACGTTGGTGAAATCATAGGTTTAAGTAAGTAAGTACAAGTGAACCACAAGATTTATATCATTGAAATAATAGTAATACATTCTAAAAGTTAATATTCACGAGCACCCAATTATCAATGCTTAACATTCCTTCCATAGAACCCCATCACAATAGTGTTAGAACATACACTGTTTCTCGAAAATATATTTCATTCGTAAACGGTAGCGAACCGTCTGAATGAGGGTTTGTCAAACCCATATGGATCAATACAACATAAGTTCTCGCTTACACCCGGCAAGTGTAACTAATGATAATCGAATTGAGGATTTTGTTCTAAACTCGTATGTAGAATGTTTGTTTTTCTGTACTTGTGTTCACTTAGTAAAAAGAAACGTTTATGTTTTCTCATCCCAAATGTAAGTTCAAAAGAGTAAAAGTGGGACTATGATCTCACCTTGAGTGCACGTATGTAAAAGTACTTCAACAAGTAACCGTGTGCAAGAATGAATGCTAGTCTTGACCTAAACAATTAGGTTTGTATCAATATCGGTAAACACTGTCGGTCAAAGTGTTCAATTAGTCATATGGCTCGTTACGACTCGATTAATATAGCATGTGAATTAAATTGTCATGTTTCATGCAAGATACAAGTATAAAAGCATGTTAGAACGATTGTACAAACATTTAGTTAAGTTTGGTTAAAAGTCAACTTTGATCGGGACAAAGTCAATGAAAAAGTCAACACATTCGGGTCGGGTCCCGAACTATTTTTCTGAGGTTTTTATTCATATATAAGCATGTTAGAACAAGTTACATGTGAATCGGAGGTGCGTAGCATAGCAAACATTTTTCGTAAAAGTGTAGGCTTGGTTAGAACCCAAACACGGCAAATGCCGCGCCACGACCAAAGAGGGCCGCGCCGCGACATTTAATGTGGTCTGGTGCCTGGTCAGTCTCAATTTTTCAAGTCAAAATTCAATCTTCAATTTAGCACAATTCACAAACCGTAAACACTTAGAACACGTATCTTATATCGTTGGAAAGGTAATTTGACGAGGAACACAACTAAACACGTTTCATCAATCAAAAGCATTCTTTGCAAAAATCGAATTTCCAAGTTGAAAGTTCATTAAATGTTCACCATAAATGCTTTCAAATTCATAAATGCACTTTGATGATTCGGGAACTAAATGCACACATGTGATACGCCGTTTCATAGATAATTACGCATACAATGCAACTAAACACTTACCAACAACAATTCATGGCATTCAATGCATCAAATGTTCACATTAGTTCTATCAAACCCTAACCAGCATCACCAAGATCAATAATCAAGTTTATGAAGTTTTCTAAAACAACCTACACATCAACTTGAAGCTAGTGATGCTAGTAACACAATTAAAACATGCACTTATAACATTTAGCAACATTCAAGCAACCAAATCACCAAATCAAACACACCAAAGTTCAAGTTCATGCTAGTTGCTTAAAATAACGAGATCGAACATATAAATCATATATTCATGTAAGACTTGAGCCATAGACACTAATTAACACTTTTACAAGTAAAAATCATCAAGAACACAAAATCTAGTGATTTTAGAAAGTTACCCAAATGCAATAAAGTTGGTATGGATTCGAAGAGGAAGATGCAAGGATTCCGAATACGTAATTTGTTTGGATTGGTGCTTGCTCGATTTGATTTAGATGATGAATCTTTGGATTGGTGCTTGAGAGAATTTGGTGAAAGTATTAAAGAAAAAGGAAAATGAAATGGAAAAACAAAGGAGGTGGGTGTGACTAGTCCATCTAGTCACATCTTTGTTCAATTGGCGAAACTAGTCCCTCGAGCTCAGTTGCGGGTGCGTGAATTACCTAAACGAGATAATTTAAACGCGTATCAATGAAAAGTGTTATAATTATATAACGGACTTTAGAATAAGTAAACGGAAAAGTAGACGAAAAAATGCGGGATGTTACAACTTGCATGTCACACCCCCAAATAGGGCCTGGGGTATTTGTGACTAATTACATCAAATCGCAGTTGTATAAACGAGAACGACTCTATATGAGACGTTATATTGAGTTTTGCAGCGGAAGATAAATAGTTTACTGTAACATCCCGCATTTTTCCGTTAAATTATTTTAACGCCCGTCTTTTTCTTTTTAAATAATACCCTTCGTATCTAAATTCGTATCCTTTATTATGTAACATTTTAAATATTTTCGTTATCGGATTTTAATATCTCCCGTACTCCCGTGTAACTTAAAATAATTCGTTCGGTTATTTTCCGCACCCGATTCAAAGTTGAGGGACCAAACTTGCCAAAGTATCAAACTTTTGACTAGGTCAAAGAGTCAACCTCCTTCATCCCTTTCATTCATCCTCCCTTTTCCATTTTTGATACTTTCAAACTCTCTCATTTCTCAAACATAAAATTATCATCCAAATCTCACCAAGGAAGTAAACATCAAAACAAACTACATATTCTTGATCCTCTCATCATCCTCTTCGATTTGATGCTAACTACTTCGATTTTGGGTAACATTTCTAAAACACTAGATTTCTTTAAATTCGTGTTCTTGACTTATAAAGTTGTTAATTAGTGTCTATGGCTCATTGTGATGTCGTGTATGTAATTTGTATGCCCGATTCGTTGTTTTTGGTGTAACTAGTTCAATATGAAAATTTCTTGCTAAATCCTTGATTTTGGATGATCAAATGTTGTTAGATTGTTAAAGTGCATGTTTTAAAAGTGTTACTAGTATCTTTAGCTTCGTTTTGATGTATAGGTTGATTAAGGAAACATCAAACTCATGACTATTGATTTTTGTGAATTTTCGTTAGAGTTTGATAGACTTTAAATGAACTTTTGATGATTTGAATGCCATGAAATGTTGTTAGTAAGTATTTAGTTGTATTACATGTTTCATTACCTTCAAAACGGCATATCATATGTATAAATAGGATTCCCGAAACTTAAATTGCAATTGATGAACTTGAAACCTTGATTTGGAACGTTTAACGAACTTTCGACGAGGTTTTTGTTGTCTTAAATGATGATTTTGATTTATGATATGTGGTTAGTTGTATTCCTTGTTGAAATAGCTTTCCGATGATATAAAATACATGTTCTAATTGTTTGCGGATCATAAATTGTGATTGTTTGAAGTTTGGGTCGTGCACTTGAGAAATTCAGCAAACAGGGCCTGGAAGGCAATTGGGACGCCGTCCTGATATTTGGGACGCCGTCCCACTCTTCATATTGGGACGCCGTCTTGATATTTGGGACGCCGTCCCACTCTTCATATCAGGACACCGTCCTGATTTTTGGGACACCGTCCTGATTTTTGGGACACCGTCCTGATACACTAAAATGGGCTGTTTGCTTTGATCTTTTGACGTAAATTGTTTACTATGCTACGGACCTCCGATTAACATGAAACTTGGCTAACATGCTCATATATGATTATATAACTTAGAAAAATTGTCGGATACCCAACCCGACCCCGTTGACTTTTCCGTTGACTTTGACCCGACCAAGTTTGACTTTTTGTCAAACTTAACCAAATACTTATGCAACCTTTCTAACATGATTATTTACTTGTATCTTGCATGAAACTTGACTAGTTGATTCACATGTTAATATAATCGAGTCGTAACGAGCCATAGGACTAATTGAACATCTTTGACCGTTTGTGTTTACCGTTATTGATATAACCTATATGTTTAGGTCAAGACTAGCCTTGTCTTTGCACGCGTTTACTTGTTGAAGTACTTTTATAACTCTCGCACTCAAGGTGAGATCATAGTCCCACTTTTACTCTTTTTGAACTTATATTTGGGATGAGAAAACATAAACGATTCTTTTGAATTAAGTGAACACAAGAACGGGAAAACAAACATTCTACATACGAGTTTAGAACAAAAATCCTCAATTCGATTATCATTAGTTACACTTGACGGGTGTAAGCGAGAACTTATGTTATATGGCCATATGGGTTGACAACCCTCATCTTTGACGGTTCGCTACCGTCTACGGATGAAATATATTTTCGAGAATCAGTGTTTGTTCTAGCACTATGGATGGGGTATACAATGGATGGAATGTTAAGCTTTGATAATTGGGTGCTCGTGAATATTAACTTTTAGAATGTATTACTATTATTTCAACTTTACAAACCTTGTGGTTCGACTTACTTACTTTTACTCACTTACTTACTTAAACCTATGATTTCACCAACGTTTTCGTTGACAGATTTCTATGTTTTTCTCAGGTCTTGAACGATATGTGATACATGCTTCCGCTCATTATTTGATACTTGCATTGGATGTCGAGTATACGTGCATTTCATGGAGCGTCTTTTGAATTTACTTTAAACCGTGTCGCCTAGATTTCATTCGTATTATAACGTTGTAACTTAACTATTGGTTGAACAATTCTTGTAAACTTTGAAACAATCTTTATTTTGAAATGAAGGCGACATATTTTGGTCAAAAGTTATCTAAAAGACTTATAATCAGGTAATGGGACCCACGTAGCCGACGCCGTCACTTGACGATTTGTCGGGGTCGCTACAAGTGGTATCAGAGCCTTGGTTGTAGGGATTTAGAGTTCATTAGTGTCAACCCCGAGTCATAGGGTACATTGGTGAGTCTAGACTACAACCGGCATATAGACTTGACATAGGAATTACCTGACTACTTGTGCATTTATACTCGAACTCTCTTACTCATATCTACTCTTATTCTATCTTACTCTTGCGTTGTATGATTTAATTGACACGCCACCTTGACTATATGTAGTAATGTCGGATGCACATATGAATTAGGGTAATATAATTTCCGGGATTATATTACGGTGACTCATATGAACATTCCGACATTATGACATAAAGAATTTAAGGCGAGTCAAGGAAAATTTTCTCTCTATCCTTATTCCATGCCACGGTTAGTATTGTTGAAAATACTAACCAACGATATTCTTGTCTCATGAAGGAACAATGGCTCACCAAGGTCAACACAATACTCCTCTCGAAACTCTAGAACAAGCTCTTCAACGAATGATAACCACCGCCGTGGGTACGGCCGTGGCCGATCACTTTTCTAACAACAACAATCATGGAGCCGGTAATTCAATCGAAGGTTGCTCCTACAAGAACTTCATGAAGTACAATCCTCCCACTTTCGATGGAACCGGGGGACCGGTTACTCTCACCCGATGGTTTGAACAAATGGAGACCGTTTTTAACACAAGCGGTTGTCGAGACCAAGATAAGGTCAAGTTTTCCACCCTCACTTTCACCGGTATTGCTCTCTCATGGTGGAACACGTATGTACAATTAGTGGGAAGCGATGAAGCCCACACACTCTCTTGGACCGAATTAAGAGAAAGAATGATCACCGAATACTTCCCGCGCGACGAGACTCGAAGGCTCGAACAGGGTCTAAGGAATTTAAAAACGGTCGGAAATGACCTCGAAGCTTATAATCAACGGTTTACCGAACTAGTCTCGATGTGTCCAAATCTCATGACTCCCGAATCCCTAAGAGTCGAACTTTACATGGATGGCCTCCCTAAGAGCATTCAACACAAGGTAATGACATCTCAACCCACTAACCTACAAGAGGCTTTAACAATGGCCCGCCAAGCCTTAGAAACGGTGAATGAAATGGAAGCACCGGCACCAATGGTCGAGAACCACCCGAGTAACAACAAAAGAACATGGGAAGCCTCTCAATCAAGCAACCACAACAATAACAACAACCCCGCCAAGAAGCCTTTTACCTCCAACGACAAGAAAGGCTATGCCGGAAAACTACCTTTTTGTAACGAATGCCACAAGCATCACTTTGAAGGATGTGGCAGGTTTCGCCACCGGCGCCAAGGACCCGTCGCTCGAAAGATGCCCAACGCACACAGAACGGGTGCTTGCTTCGAATGTGGCCAACTGGGTCATTTTAGGAATGTGTGCCCAAATAAGAAAATCAACCCCAACGCACGCCGTTGAACCTTCAACATCGACACCTAGGATGCCCGGAACGACGATGGACTAGTAACGGGTACGTTTCTTCACAACAAACCGTATACTTCATACTTATTCGATTCCATTACCGCTAGACGTTTTATAACCAAGTCTTTGACTCGTGCTCTTTGCACTCCACTTTTTCCCTAGACACTACTTAGGCAATTTAAGTGACCAACGGAATATATTGTGTGCCTATAAATTTTATCAGAGGATATACGTTAAGAATTATGACTTGACACCTATAGAACTAAGGAGCTCAAAACCTATTCGTTAAGGAGATTTTTTTTTTCTTTCTTTCCTACAATTATGTATGGATTTTTGTGAACTAAATAATTTTCGGTTGGAAACCGATACCCACTTCCTCGTATCCATGACCTCATGATTATTTGCGTGAAACTCGTGTGTATTCCAAATCGACCTCCGTTCCGGTTATCACCAATTGGGGGTTAAGGGAGACGATGTCTCCTAAGCCATCTTCCGAACTCACAACGTTAGTTGTAAATCTCTCTTGGTACCATTCGATTTATCCAAGGCACGCCCGTATCCACAAACCTCTCGAACCGCGTATGCAAATTCATATAGACTAATTCGTTATCGTATTTATAGATGATATCTTGACCTATCCAAGTAAAGAAGGAAAACGAACAACATCACCATCTCCCGCTCGAACTTTTGAGAAAAGAGCAACTCTATACCAAAGTCTCTGAGTGAGAATTTCTGTTGAACGAAGTCCAATTTTCTAGACCATGATGTTTATGGTCAGGTCGTTACAATCAATCTCGAAATCAAGCCACATGTAATCAGGAAACTCTCCCAACTCAGACTTGTATTCGTAAAAATCTTAGATCTCACCGGTTGTTACCGAAGATTCATTTCTGACTTTTCTCGTGTTACACAACTTTAAACCTCTTCATGTCTGAGCCTTGAACGTGATTCTTCACACCAACCTTCCTAGCTAAATTCGTATAGCACTAGATGGAACTCAAACATGGAAATATTTCTACTTGAACGCCGAAAGGCATACTCTCTCGACTCAAAATCAACGTAACTAAAATTCGTTATTTTGTGCGAAGAATTCGAATACTAAATTGTGGATCCGATCAACTTTCTCGTCATCACGTACCACACTACATACCTATGTTATTTCACCGTTACCGTCTGATATTACTGGAATTTAAGATAACACACAATCCAACGATACTTCACTCTTCTTTGACTTAACGCCCTTGCGTTGCTGATAATCGTCCAACCATTATTCAACCCCGAACTATACAATTACGTGTACTATCTCGTGTCTCTTTCAGACTTCATTTTTTTTTTTTTGACAACTAGAGGCACGTTATGGCAACCTCGAGATGTAAGCTCATCCTATTCTAAGTCCTCGTTTCACTCCTATCTTTATCGCTCGCACTTCCGTTTAAGGGAACTCCTTGTAACATTTCTCCATGGATAGAGAAATTCCTCATATTACCTTAGTATTCGCCACGAGGGTGAATAGTCCTAACGAACATTTTTTTTTTTCGAACCCTAACTGACTTGTTCAAACATATCTTAAGAGATCCTATTCTAACACGGTGTACCATTGCCAATTACCTCGGATCAAAATACTCGTATCGCTTCTAGTTTTGCAAGAAACCTTGGAAACCCACTTGGACATACGTATCGCGTATCTCCCACAACCGACGAACCGAGCAAACGTACGATTCAATCTTGGAAAGACATGTTACAGACTGGTATTGTCACCTTTAGTAGTTCCTTTTACGACGATAGCTATCACTCGTATATTAACGCAGCACTTCCGAAACCCTATATGACCGCTAATGTCATACCCCTGTTCATTTAACCAAAGCATGCGGCAAGCAAATCGCCGAATCTGAACTCCATCAAGAAACAACAATTGATATCGTTCAAGTCCGAGGAGGGCTAGAGACAACCCATGGTCGCCAGAAGAGTTATACCAAACTTAGATGAAAACCTCACAAATCCCAGTGTGTAATCGCGTAATATTGAGAAACCGCACCTTGGAAAGGTGAAATCCATTTTAGGAAATCGAGAAAGACTATATCTGCAATATTGAACCTTTTGAAACCTTGGGGCGTATTGGAACCGCTTCCTACCGTTTAGAACTTCCGGTGCAATTAAGTTTCCGTTTACCCTACTTTTCGTGTAACAAACTTAGAAACGTGTCCTGCGGAACAGGAACGTGCAATCCTGCTAGATACATCAACTATTGATGACAAACTTCTCTTCATAGGGGAAAACCAGTTGAAACTGGGGATCGTAAAACCAAACCTTAATACAACGTAAAACCCTGACTATCCAAATTCATGAGAACACTCAAGGACGTACTTTCACTTATTCATAGCATTGACAACGTAAAGTCTCGAGTAGGAGATATCGACTACTACTTTCAACTAAATTTCGGGACGAAATTTCTTTTGAGGAGTGGATAATGTAACATCCCGCATTTTTCCGTTAAATTATTTTAACGCCCGTCTTTTTCTTTTTAAATAATACCCTTCGTATCTAAATTTGTATCCTTTGTTATGTAACATTTTAAATATTTTCGTTATCGGATTTTAATATCTCCCGTACTCCCGTGTAACTTAAAATAATTCGTTCGGTTATTTTTCGCACCCGATTCAAAGTTGAGGGACCAAACTTGCCAAAGTATCAAACTTTTGACTAGGTCAAAGAGTCAACCTCCTTCATCCCTTTCATTCATCCTCCCTTTTCCATTTTTGATACTTTCAAACTCTCTCATTTCTCAAACATAAAATTATCATCCAAATCTCACCAAGGAAGTAAACATCAAAACAAACTACATATTCTTGATCCTCTCATCATCCTCTTCGATTTGATGCTAACTACTTCGATTTTGGGTAACATTTCTAAAACACTAGATTTCTTTAAATTCGTGTTCTTGACTTATAAAGTTGTTAATTAGTGTCTATGGCTCATTGTGATGTCGTGTATGTAATTTGTATGCCCGATTCGTTGTTTTTGGTGTAACTAGTTCAATATGAAAATTTCTTGCTAAATCCTTGATTTTGGATGATCAAATGTTGTTAGATTGTTAAAGTGCATGTTTTAAAAGTGTTACTAGTATCTTTAGCTTCGTTTTGATGTATAGGTTGATTAAGGAAACATCAAACTCATGACTATTGATTTTTGTGAATTTTCGTTAGAGTTTGATAGACTTTAAATGAACTTTTGATGATTTGAATGCCATGAAATGTTGTTAGTAAGTATTTAGTTGTATTACATGTTTCATTACCTTCAAAACGGCATATCATATGTATAAATAGGATTCCCGAAACTTAAATTGCAATTGATGAACTTGAAACCTTGATTTGGAACGTTTAACGAACTTTCGACGAGGTTTTTGTTGTCTTAAATGATGATTTTGATTTATGATATGTGGTTAGTTGTATTCCTTGTTGAAATAGCTTTCCGATGATATAAAATACATGTTCTAATTGTTTGCGGATCATAAATTGTGATTGTTTGAAGTTTGGGTCGTGCACTTGAGAAATTCAGCAAACAGGGCCTGGAAGGCAATTGGGACGCCGTCCTGATATTTGGGACGCCGTCCCACTCTTCATATTGGGACGCCGTCTTGATATTTGGGACGCCGTCCCACTCTTCATATCAGGACACCGTCCTGATTTTTGGGACACCGTCCTGATTTTTGGGACACCGTCCTGATACACTAAAATGGGCTGTTTGCTTTGATCTTTTGACGTAAATTGTTTACTATGCTACGGACCTCCGATTAACATGAAACTTGGCTAACATGCTCATATATGATTATATAACTTAGAAAAATTGTCGGATACCCAACCCGACCCCGTTGACTTTTCCGTTGACTTTGACCCGACCAAGTTTGACTTTTTGTCAAACTTAACCAAATACTTATGCAACCTTTCTAACATGATTATTTACTTGTATCTTGCATGAAACTTGACTAGTTGATTCACATGTTAATATAATCGAGTCGTAACGAGCCATAGGACTAATTGAACATCTTTGACCGTTTGTGTTTACCGTTATTGATATAACCTATATGTTTAGGTCAAGACTAGCCTTGTCTTTGCACGCGTTTACTTGTTGAAGTACTTTTATAACTCTCGCACTCAAGGTGAGATCATAGTCCCACTTTTACTCTTTTTGAACTTATATTTGGGATGAGAAAACATAAACGATTCTTTTGAATTAAGTGAACACAAGAACGGGAAAACAAACATTCTACATACGAGTTTAGAACAAAAATCCTCAATTCGATTATCATTAGTTACACTTGACGGGTGTAAGCGAGAACTTATGTTATATGGCCATATGGGTTGACAACCCTCATCTTTGACGGTTCGCTACCGTCTACGGATGAAATATATTTTCGAGAATCAGTGTTTGTTCTAGCACTATGGATGGGGTATACAATGGATGGAATGTTAAGCTTTGATAATTGGGTGCTCGTGAATATTAACTTTTAGAATGTATTACTATTATTTCAACTTTGCAAACCTTGTGGTTCGACTTACTTACTTTTACTCACTTACTTACTTAAACCTATGATTTCACCAACGTTTTCGTTGACAGATTTCTATGTTTTTCTCAGGTCTTGAACGATATGTGATACATGCTTCCGCTCATTATTTGATACTTGCATTGGATGTCGAGTATACGTGCATTTCATGGAGCGTCTTTTGAATTTACTTTAAACCGTGTCGCCTAGATTTCATTCGTATTATAACGTTGTAACTTAACTATTGGTTGAACAATTCTTGTAAACTTTGAAACAATCTTTATTTTGAAATGAAGGCGACATATTTTGGTCAAAAGTTATCTAAAAGACTTATAATCAGGTAATGGGACCCACGTAGCCGACGCCGTCACTTGACGATTTGTCGGGGTCGCTACATTTACATTGTATATAATGAACAACGCATTAAATGTCTTTAATTGATATGATATGTAATGAAGACTCCAAGCATAGCAATCAATCATCATCAATTTAGCAAGTGTAAGTCTTTCAAATTATCCATGAATGACTTGTTGAAATGTTGCTTTCAATTAGCAGATACACAACGGAAGCATTATGTAGAACCTGAGAATAAACATGCTAAATAGTGTCAACCAAAAGGTTGGTGAGTTCATAGGTTTATCATAAATATAATTTCAATAATAGTGTTAGACCACAAGATTTAATAAAGTTGATATAGAAATATCAATATAAAGTGTTGATTGATATAGAAATACCAATCTAAAAGTAATGTTGAATTTGTAATATCGCGACTAAACAAAAGTTACCCCGTGACACTTGTTATTCGTGTCGTTGAATCATTATTATGTAGTCAAAGACCAACGGTCAACTGACTAGAGACGTCACTCTCAGTAGCGCTACTCACAATAACTAAGCTTGCATCTTATACCTCAGCAATTAACGATATTGCGGCAGGAATTTAGCATGACAAAGCATGTATATAGCATAAAAGTTTGAGTACTTGTGTCTAAACGTAAAACAGTTATAAAAGTTGCGCATGTATTCTCAGCCCAAAAAAATAGATAAAAAGGGAGCTATGAAAACTCACGATACTGTATTTCGTATTTCGTAGTAATTACGAGTATGATGGCACTGAACAAGTGCAGAGTTGTCCTCGGATTCACGAACCTATATCAAGTGTATATATTAAAACGTGTATTCGTAATCGAATAAGTTTATATATTGTATCTAAATTTATATATCTTATATATTTAATTTGTGTATACAAAAATGATTAATATTTATATGATTATGTTAATATGTACATACATATGTATTTGATTAATATTATATTAAAAATATCTAACTTGTTATATTTGAATATTTATATAAAAATTATTAATGTGATTATTACATACCTTTATGTAATATTACTTATGAATATATACATAATATTTATTTGGTAAAATACTATTAATAATAGTAGATGAAAGTAGTATTTGATATAAATGATAATATTAATGATAACAACACTGTTATAATAGTCATAATAGAAATAATAATAATAATAATGATACTAGTAGTAAAAATAATACTATAGTTTTAATGATAGCAAAAATGATAATTTTGCAAAAATGATAATAATGATAATACTTTTTAATAATAATAATACTAATAAAGATAATCATTTTAGTGATAATAATAATGATAATACTAATATTTTTAATGATAATACAAGTATTTATAATGATAATACTAGTATTACTAATAATAATGCTTTTAATAATAATAATACTAGTAACAATAATAATCATAATACTAATACTTAATAATAATAATAATAATAATAACAATAATAATAATAATAATAATAATAATAATAATAATAATAATAATAATAATAATAATAATAATAATAATAATAATAATAATAATAATAATAAGTGATGAGAACTACCTTACAAGCTTTTCCTAAAAACAAATATGCCCAAGACGGGACTCGAACCCGTGACCTCTCGCTAACCCGCAACACCCCTTAACCACTTTACTGTCTTTTCTTTTCTATCTTATAACCCATAACATATATATATATATATATATATATATATATATATATATATATATATATATATATATATATATATATATATATATATATAATCCGTTTTTACTGTGTTCTCTATTCTTCTTATTCCTCAACTCGATCGAAGACCAAAACTCGATTACGTAATTGGTTTTAGGATATTTAGACAAACAAAACTCGATTCTTGGTGACTGGGATTAACAACAACAAAAAATATAAAAAAATAAAAATATACCAGCTGCTGTATGCCGTCGAATAAAAAAAAATTGAAATTGATTTTTGAATTCGGGATTGTTTTAGACAGAGATTATAAAACGAAATATGTTTCAATTCGTTCCTATAATCGTTTGAGATCCTCAATTAAACCGAAAACTCCAACCCAATTACGAATTTCACTAAGAACAAAAGGGTTGACTTTTTATATGAAAATTTTGACTTCAAAATTAAGAATCGTTAAAACGAATTGTGATTTGAATGTTTGCAGATATTTTGAGTAGGTGATTCCTAACAATACAGTATTTTTACATTTTCAAATGGTGATCGAATTCGAGGGTTGGCTAAAAAGTAAAGAACATGTAGCAGCGTAAAAAATATATATAAATAAATACTATATCTGGTATTGATGACTGAAGGATTAAATTGATTCTTATATATAATGGCTTATGGATTCGATAGCAAACAAATTTAAAACCAGTAGCATAATATAAAAATATATCACGTTCATAAAAATATAAATCACGATATGAATATTAAAAAAATGGCGATAAAAAATAAAATAAAAAGCAGATCTTGTTTTAAAAAAATACGTAAAAGCAGAAAAGAAAAAAAAATGGAAGCAGGTACCCTTTATTTGACTTTTAAATTTATTTTAATTTTAATTAATAATTAATAGATATAGATATATTAATAATAATAAAACTATTAATAATAATAAAAATACTAATACTAATAATAATGGAATTAATAATAATATTAATAATAATAATACTATTAATAATAATTATGTAACATTAATAATGATGAAAATGATATTTTTATTTATAATTAGTAATAATGATAATAATCATTATAAAATGTAATTAATACTATTAATAATAATATTATTATTATTAATAATAAGTTGCATTAATAATAGTGATATAATCTTATCACTTTTAGTAAAAGTGACAATACATATAATATTAATAATAATACAATGATAACTTTAATAGAAATGACAAGTTTAGTTATAGTTAATAGTATCAAAATAATATTAATATTAATAAGAATAACGATAATAATAATTCTAAATAAAATGATAATTTTTTTAATAGCAATAATAGATTTAATGATAATTTTAATAATAAAAATTAATAAGGTGTATTATAATGATAACACCCATTATAATAATTTTAATAATTTTAGTAATAATGGTATTACTAATAATGTTAGTAATGATATTAGTAATTTATATAAATGATAATATTTAATAACAATAATAATAAAGATAACACTAATAATATTGATATCAATATTATTAATGAAAGTAATAATAATATTATTATACATAATTATTTACAAATAATGGTTCGTGAATCGTCGAAATTAGTCGAGGTTAGGTTTAAATTTAGTCGAAAATTTTCGGGTTGTTATATTGCATCTTCAAAAAAACTATAATGAGTCTCATCGAACCGATCAATCTTCACATCACTCTTATCCGCCATTATTCTCGAAAACACGTGAGGCTAAGCTCTGATACCTCTTGTTAGGAACGATTAGATGAGCCCTAACAGGACTTAATAACCCCAAGTTATCAAACTCAGTGACAATAAACGGATATAATGTGATGAACACGAAGAAACTAGCAAAAACGAAAAAAACACGAGAATATCTTGAGGTTATATATAACCAAAGTGACTACTTTAATCCTCGTCCAGCCAAAGAGTATTCTTATTGATAAAATTCGTAGGTACAATTACATGTTACATATGGGGTATTTATAACCTAAAACGTGTTAGAATCACGATACAATGAGGATTCCAAGTTGCGTCCCAATTCTGCTCGCCCACACCCATTTTCGTGATCGCGAGTTCCACGGTCATTCCTTCTTCGTGTTCGCGAGATGTACATCGAGCATTCTTTCGCAACGAAAACAAAAGTCTCTCCAGTCCGCGATCCTTTGCACCTCGTTGTCGCGAGGTTTACCTCCCGTTCGCGAGATCTGCAGCAACACCAACTTCGACTTTAGTTTGATTGTTTAACTCGATTCGTACTCCAACGGTTCCGTAATTAATTTGGGTTTTAGATCATGCTCGATTGTCAAGAAAATAGGTAATTTCTTATTAAAGAAGATGATGACGTGGAATCTAGGTGGTGTTTAGGTGGTGATGATAAGGTTGCCACGTGGACGATATTACTTGAATTTAAAGCTTTTTGAAATCTTAATCATTTTCGGATTTCAAATTAAAAAAACACAATCCTATTCGATTATCTAAAAAATTCATACTACATTTACTGACTTTTAATAACTTACGTTACCTTTTAGCCAATTTCCCCAAGAATTTATCACTATACAACGATATATATATATATATATATATATATATATATATATATATATATATATATATATATATATATATATATATATATATATACACTCCGTATTGAAGAATATATTCACTGTTTGATACATCATCAAACCACTTGGGCTTTGCTTAGGTGGCCACCAAGACTCTTAGTGAATATGTAGATCTCGGGTTTAATCTTTGACAATGTCCTCTTGAGCCTAATTAGGGATTTACGGTGGAAGGTGTTTTACCTGGCATCGGGGTGAGGCCTAGGTTTCCGATGTCCGAGATTTATTACTTGCAATGGGGGAATCAGCGTGCTCGTTCATAGGGGATCCTGATGTCCGAGGTTTATCTGCTATGGGGGAATCAACGTAATCGTTCATTGGAGATTCCTCGTTACTAAAAAAAAATACCATCATCTGTAAAATAGATGACCCATAAACTAAAGAATTAAACACAGATTCTAATATATTGCTTGAGATTAGTTTCGTCTTTGGAGTATTTTTTCCATTCAATATTTCTCTAATTTCTACGCCACACTAACACAAAACTAATAAAACATACTATACAAAGATTGAACATTGCGACCTAAGAATTGAGCTTTCTGTACCTCACACTTACAAATTAATAAATTATAAGTCTATTATTATTATTATATTATATTAAATTAAATATAATATATAATATATTTATTAATTTAATATATATATAAAATTAAAATTAAAAAAGAAGTTACACCTACTCTTCTCCGTCTTTATGTGAATTCTTCCTTCCAAAGGTTAAGCGAAAAAGTTGCTGGCCATGATCAGTTTAAAAGACCATTGAGAGTGTGATCAATTATAACTATTTGTGGATAACGCTCTAAAAATGATTTACTTGATAATTATATGGCTTTATATAGTAATGATATGCATGCTCGCATATCCTGTATATGCGCATACAAGTGACTAGCATGGGCTTACCTCACACCTAGCCACTAAATTTCCTTGAAAGAAATCACAAGTGTTTAGTTTGTGCGTATCACAAAACTAGTGCCTAACGAGAAATCAGCACAAGAAGACTGTACAACCATATTGTGACACGAAATGACAGCTGGATGATAAAGGACGACACAAATGGCAGCACACGATCTCAACTTTATCAGCTTTTCTAACCAATTGTAAAGCCCAGCAAAAAAGATGTCTCCTTTTGTCCCATTGCATGGCACTAAAAGACAAAGAGACTCGACTATAAATAGGGCACCAAACCCTAGGTAAGAGGTGACACATTCACATACACATCTTGCATAAGATATCATCTCTTGATATTTAAACCCGCCGAACCGGAATTATAGCACTTTTTACCCGACTTACAGCTTAAAAAATCTACGCAATCACACGTAACGTTCATTGGACAATAAAGCTTAACGCCCCACTGAGTCATTACTTACCGGCTAACCCGATGATAGTGGGTCCACGTTTAACCACAAATTCTGAGATCATCATCTCCTATGAGAGTTATTCACGGTAATTCAAACCGTAGTGTGGAAGTCAAAAGACCCTTAAATCCCCCATCTTTGTTAACAAGTGCGGATCGAACCCCGTGGATCCAATCTATGCTTTATCATATGCTTTATCATATAGTGATAACATTATTAACCATGTCATCATTTATCTCGATAAGGTACCATCGTTGTTTCCCTTCATGCTTTATCTCGATAAGGTCTCGTGTTTTTTTACGCATAATCGTCGTACTGTTGACATATGGAAAATGGCTAAAAAGTGTAAGTACGCTATGAATACTATACTATCATGACTAATAACATCGTATCGTATTAACAATATTCAACGGTGCATAAAATTTGTGACATTTGAAACTTTAAACTTGTGACAATTTTAAAATTTTCCATGCGAAGACTATTGACAAGTTGCTTGGAAAATTCAATAACATAAAAAGTATAATATATTTGGTTTATCTTAGAAAGTTAAGATTAAAAAAATCAAAAGATAATATATCAAAGTTGTTATGTGTGGAATATTAGACATATAATTCAATGGTTATCTATAGTATCTATTAAAATCTTATAATGATGATGTTATTATTAGAATAATTCCTTTTGTAAATAAAAATCAAAAATAAAATCAAAAAATTTAAACATGGTGGGTGATGTCATTAATCTAAATAATTTTGAATAAAAATAAATCTTATTAATAATTATTTTAATTATTAAAATTAAGTATTTTGAATTATTTTAATTAATTATTTTGCATCGAGTACGAGAAGGTATAAAATCTATGTAAAATGAAACCAATTTTAAATTTATATTTTAATTTACACTTTTAAAATAAAATAACAACCAATATTATCTCTTATGATTGGATGTAGATTGTTTAATATGCATTTTAGGTGTTTGATGAAATGTTCAGCTGACGAGTTTCTTGGTCGGACTATGTGGTTTCACGAGTTATTAAACTAAATGACTTTAACATTTACGTTCACTTAATACCTAAAACATATCATTAAACTGTTTTGTTTAAACAAACCCGTGATTTCATGAGTCATTTCACTAGTAGTATTACCATTACATAACTATTTACTCCTTAATATATGAACTTTGGCCAAATAAATTTAAAATAAATATAATAGTCAATGGCATCCAAAAAAACACATTACCTTAATTAAAAATACATTCCCTACTTGTTATAAAGGCGGCGAAAAACATGAAAATATTATTGTAAAGACTTTTTTATTTCAATTGAAAGAGTTTTCAAGAATCTCTTTTATCTCTAATAAGAAAACAAATATGATGTCATAGTTATTTACAAAAACACATATGTCAAAATTTCAACCTTTGGATGAGTATAAATCAATTAATCTCAACCCTTAAAATAAGGTATGGCTTCATTTAGGATTTTAAGAGGCAGTTACGCTTCCTAATTACACAAGTGCCCACGTCGGTTTTCAATTGAAAGTTTTAACTGATTAATCAGTCAAAGGTTGATCCCTAAAAATAAAATCTTAAATACTATCGAGGTTTTCGCTTCTTCTCTACAATTTTCATGGACTTCTTCATCACAAGTCAAGTGTTCTCATATCAACAGTATCTTAAATCAGGTATGCAAAAATTGTTGTATGGTGTAAAAATCTATTTATGTTTGACTTGTTTGTTCCTTTCACAATGTTTTTTGGTTAAAATTTGATTCGTCATTAATCACTCACATGATTGCGAAAATTGAAGAAGTCAGAGAACCGATTGATCATTAATCAGGGTTAGTGTTCATATCAATTTTTATGAACAAAATTCATCAATTCTAACGATTTTCTGTTGCAAATCTAATTTTGTTTTTATTTAATTAAACGTTTTAATTTTATATTTTACTTTTGTGTTGGTTTTTGTATTTATAGTTGTGGACATTTATATCTTTGCTGGCGATAATTATGTATACTGATTTATTTTTTAAATTTCTTTGCTAGATCTATTAAATTGATATATAATATAATTTGTTGGAGTGAGGCTTTCAAGGAAGTTGCCATGGCGACTTATTATAAGTCCATTTACATATGGCAACATCACAATTTGCTAATTATTTGCAGTTCTCTGAAATTGTCTACAGGATAACAATCGTCATCGCTGTGTAATGTTAAAAGTCTTGAATCCTCGGCGCACGGACTATGCGGGGAAAGAGTGATGAAACGTTTATTCAAAAAATCTTGAAAGATTTTCGAAGAGAGTGAATTCAATATGAAATCAATTGTGTGATTAATTAAGAGTCAGGCTTAAGATAGGAAGAATAATAAGTAGAAGATATTATTCAAACAAAAAAACAGTTGAGAAGTTGAGATACTTTTGAATGCTATCATGAAAAAAAAAAAATTTCAAGAACGTCCAGGTACAAGCCAGTTAATTTACAAGTGGAAACGGCATGGATATTTCAAGGTTGTGGGTATGATCTCTGATGGTCGTTTGCGGGTTGTAGAACTCACTTTAAGAAAGCATATGCTACTACATAAAATATTATGAAAATTATGCCAAGGCGCTCGATTAGTGGGATAGAAGTTATATAGGTAATTAATTATTAATAAGAGACTTTTTAAAATGTATTGGATTTGCTTCACACATTGTACTTATCGTGTTTAGTACCAACCAGTGTTCAACTTTGAAAATCTTACCATGTGGATGTAGTGCTTTTCAAAGTTCTCTCGGCCTTTAATTTATCAGAATGGTCGATGGTGATACAATATTTTAAGATAGGTATGGTTATGCAAAAAGAAAATCCATGGTACCATCAATATACATGTAATATATATTTTCAGTTTACAAAAAGAAAAGTTATGGTTTAGGTTGCTGACTATAACTTAGAAACCGCTAAGCAGGGCATTGAGTATATTGATGAAGTACACAAGATTACAAAGAAGGTTTATTTACATATATTTGTTATCTTTGAGTTTATATATGTTTATGTTCCCCATGTTAGTCTCTTAATTTCATGCTTCTTCTTCACAGACTGATAGTGTAAATATTAGCAGAGATGTATCTAGGTAAGGGTGTGCAGCAGGCATTACTGAAGATGCTAGAAGGTCCTCTACGTGTTTTTTTATTATGTTCTGTATGATTATCTTGGATACATGTCAATGAATACTTACTTCTATGTTTTTGATTTATTTTTGACTCGACAACCTAGATGTGCTCACTTCAAATTGTCAATGCTGTTGTTGACAAAAGTGAGTTTATGAGTAACTATGAATTCGAAACCTTTGTTCAAAACCCAAAAAAAAAGATCTCCTATTTAATATTTTAATTAAAAATTCGGACTCACAATCGGACCTCATAAAATCATCACTTACTAAATCAATGGTAAGCCTTTGCCGTATATGTTATATTTTGATAATGTTTACATTAATGCTTACTATCTACTTGGTCATACACAAAATGTTGTCTACCTATTGTAATGTAGTTTGCTGGAGCTGTTCGGACTTACCGATTAAAGGGTTGTTGTTAAACCGGATGGACATTTATATTGGAGTATCATTTGTTCATTGAGAAGTTGAAAAATACAAGCGAAAAATATATAGGGGGTAATAGATGGAAATGGGTGGCTATGTTTCTATGTTTTACTTTTGGTCACCATTAAAGCCGGTTAAGATAAAGAAATCAAGAATCAAGGTTTGAAAAAGAAGCCGATTAAAGAATGTGATAGCTGAGATACACTTGAAAGCCATGATTTGAAGGTATACTGTTTTGGGTGTTTATACCTATTATTATTGTTTTTACGGTATTATATCTGTTTATGCTGCTTATTTTTCTATTGATAGTTCATTATTTTGGAACTTCGTTGATGGGACGAAGCTTGAATCTAATCATAATAATGCGACGTCATTTAAGTTCACTCTAGGTGAAGGTAAGTGTTATATTTTAATGACTTTTGATTACATAATTTGCGGATGTTGATTGTGCAAAATGTATAATTTACATAATATTAAGATTGTAAAAAAGGTCTAACAACAACAACAATACCCAATTCCGCGAAAATAGGGTATTGGGGAGGTGGAGTGTAGACAATCATTCCTCGTACCCTGGATTAGAAGGAAATCACTACTCCACTTGCGGGTATAGAACCCGAGACTAGATAAGATCGTCCCTCCCTCTATTCGAGAGCCAAGAGATTGCTTCCTAAAGAACCTCCTGCCAGAAATGCTTATCAAAACGAAATAGTGCGGGCATACGTACTAAAAAAGGTCTAACAGGTTGTCTAATTGGTCGTTGATACTTTTACACGGATCTTTTACTTCACCTTTAAGTGGGTTTTGATTTTGATTTTCTTATTTTTTTTATGTGGTCAATTTATGTAATTCACACGCACCTATTATATGGGTTTATGTTTCATAAATCGAATGTCATACGAGAATTCAATTATGAATGTAAATTTGATTTAACTCCATTCGTATATGAACCTTGAACATTTTGAGTTCCTTTTTCAGATTCATCACACATTCGCAACAGCAAAGAATTATATTTACTTTCACTTGCCTCAGGTCTTAAATACATAATGTCTCTTCTATAATGTTTTGTTTTATTTATTTCACTTCCTACTGGAACGAAAAGTGTATCTTTAGCTTTTTAATATGGCAGGAAGTGATGACATGGGATGGTCTATTTTATATGAGCGTATAACTGAAAAAAGAAAGATTATGAACCGAGAAATGCATGCAAATAATGTGGCAAGTGGTTCACCCTAAACTTGGACCCAACATACGTTTCACTTTATGTAGCGAATCATATATTATATCAGCAAAATCAGTTTATTGTTTCATTAAAGTATTATGTATTTAATGTGATTTAATTTCAGGTTGTTGCAACTAAGCCACTACCAACAATAATAACAGCAGTGGTATCTGCTTGGCCGTTTCTTCTTACAACAATGGATGATTGGACACATTTTTCTAAACTTTGGCAAGAGGAAGTTAATTTTCTATTTAGTTTGCTTAATGTTATAGTTCATATTTTCTAATTTGGTAATGCAGGTCGGTCTCTAATTTTTTGACTCTTTTAGAAAAGAACGATAGGTCTGTGCGGATTGCAGCTGGTGAAGCACTCGCTTTGATATACAAGATGGGAAATTTGTAAAAGTTTTGCGGTGGTGGTCCTAAAAGTACTAACGATACCTCTTTAAATAACGAGATTACTTCTCGGGATATTGTCCATATTCAGGGCTTGAGATCCAAAGTCTTGAATCAAGTTCGAGATCTTTCTGCTGAAGCTAGTGGAAAAGGTTCTGCTAAGAAGGATCTCAATAACCAATACAATCATTTCAAGGTTCTGCTGAAGCTTGATCTACTATGGGCGGGTATTTAAATCGGGTTGATGATGCTGTCAATGAATCTTTCAAACAATTTCAAGGTTCATAATCTTTCTTTTTCCGGTTATTCATTAGTAATTAGAAAGGTTTCAAAGGATGGAACTGACTTTCTGAACTAATATTCATCATATATATTTCCAGGCATGTGTTTATTTTAACAATTTATCTAAATAAAGATTAAGCTTTTCAAAAAATAGAAGGAAAAATATGTTAACTTTCATACTCATTTACTTTGTGTGTATAAATTTAATGCTTTCGATATGTTTTGCATTATTTAATATTGACAATTTGACATATATTTCAATATCAATACTATTACTTATATCATTGACACAAATAACTTAAGAATATATTTTTAGAATCTTATATGAAAAAATACCCGCGAATGCGCGGGTTATAAACTAGTTCTATATCATTTTAAAACGGTTTATATTTATATTTATATCTATATTTATATTTATATTTATATTTATATTTGTATTTATATGTGATCATAATGTCATTTTTTTTTAATTCAAACTGAGGAGATTGAAAACACAGCTTCTGTAGTTTCCAGGGCTGCGGATTCTGTCACTTTCAGTTGGGCCTGGAGCGTGCAGTCCAAATGGCGGGCCGAAGATGAATTATCCGCACTAATAGATATCGTCAAGCAGCACCGTCTTTTGAGTAATGAAAATGCATCTTGGATTTGGAAACATAATCACAGCGGGATATCTACCACGGACTCATGTATGCAATATCTAAACTCGATGTTAGTACCCTCCCCAAATCTCGCGAACCCCACTGATCAAAACCCCTTTGTCCCGCAAAAAATCGAGATCTTCATATGGAGGGCGAAACAAAACAAACTTCCCGCTCGAATTAACTCGACAAAAAAGGAATTGATTTACATTCAACACGATGCCTGGTTTGTGATGATGGATTTGAATCACTTCTCCACACCCTCTTAACATGTAGTAATTCAATTGACATTTGGAATAGAATTCGAAGGTGGTGGAAACTAGATCATGTACACCTCTCATGCCTCGCGGACCTCGCCAAATGCCAAAACGGACAATTAAACACTACTCTAGGCTCAACTATTTGGCAAGCAGTAGTTTGGATCACAAGCTATTGTATTTGGCTCCATCGTAACGATCGTGTATTTGGGAACAATAATCTTAGCTCTTCAAAGATTGTGTCGGATATTCAAGCAAAAAGGTTTGAATGGATTAATTGCCGTTGGAAGAAAGGAAATCTAGAATGGCTAAAATGGATTACCAACCCGAGAAGTTTCGATGCCAACCCCACAAAAGAAGGAATTGGTTAAGTGTAGGTTTTTTATGCCGGGCTCTCTCGATTCCTACTTGGCTCGGGGCTAATGTAGTGACCCGAACTTTTCCATGTTTATATATATTAAATGAAATTGTTATTTACATGATTAAGTGTTTCGAACATGTTAAGCAATCAAACTTGTTAAGACTTGATTAATTGAAATAGGTTTAATATAGACAATTGACCACCCAAGTTGACCGGTGATTCACGAACGTTAAAACTTGTAAAAACTATATGATGTCATATATATATATATATATATATATATATATATATATATATATATATATATATATATATATATATATATATATATATATATAGTTAACATGGTATTATGATAAGTAAACATATCATTAAGTATATTAACAATGAACTACATATGTAAAAACAAGACTACTAACTTAAGGATTTAGAAACGAGGCATATATGTAACTATTATAGTTGTAACGACATTTAATTGTATATATATCATATTAAGATATATTAATACATCATAATATCATGATAATGTAATAATTTAACATCTCATTTGATATAATAAACAATGGGTTAACAACACTTAACATGATCGTTAACCTAAAGGCTTCAAAACAACATTTACATGTAACGACTAACGATGACTTAACGACTCAGTTAAAATGTATATACATGTAGTGTTTTAATATGTATTCATACACTTTTGAAAGACTTCAAGACACTCATCAAAATACTTCTACTTAACAAAAATACTTACAACTACATCCTCGTTCAGTTTCATCAACAATTCTACTAGTATGCACCCATATTCGTACTCGTACAATACACAGCTTTTAGATGTATGTACTATTGGTATATACACTCTAATGATCAGCTCTTAGCAGCCCATGTGAGTCACCTAACACATGTGGGAACTGAAATGTCCCGTTCATATTGATTATAAACGTTCCATATTAATTGATTTCGTTGCGAGGTGTTGACCTCTATATGAGATGTTTTTCAAAAGACTGCATTCATTTTTAAAACAACCATAACCTTTATTTTATCAATAAAAGTTTCAAAAGCATTACGTAGATTATCAAATAATGATAATCTAAAATATACTGTTTACACACGACCATTACATAATGGTTTACAATAGAAATATATTACATCGACATATGTTTTTTGAATGCAGTTTTTACACAATATCATACAAACATGGACTCCAAATCTTGTCCTTATTTTAGTATGCAACAGCGGAAGCTCTTAGTATTCACCTGAGAATAAACATGCTTTAAACGTCAACAAAAATGTTGGTGAGTTATAGGTTTAACCTATATATATATATCAAATCGTAACAATAGACCACAAGATTTCATATTTCAATACGCATCCCATACATAGAGATAAAAATCATTCATATGGTGAACACCTGGTAACCGACATTAACAAGATGCATATATAAGAATATCCCCATCATTCCGGGACACCCTTCGGATATGATATAAATTTCGAAGTACTAAAGCATCCGGTACTTTGGATGGGGTTTGTTAGACCCAATAGATCTATCTTTAGGATTCGCGTCAATTAGGGTGTCTGTTCCCTAATTCTTAGATTACCAGACTTAATAAAAAGGGGCATATTCGATTTCGATAATTCAACCATAGAATGTAGTTTCACGTACTTGTGTCTATTTTATAAATCATTTATAAAACCTGCATGTATTCTCATCCCAAAAATATTAGATTTTAAAAGTGGGACTATAACTCACTTTCACATATTTTTACTTCGTCGAGAAGTAAGACTTGACCACTGGTCGATTCACGAACCTATAACAAATATGTGCATATATATCAAAGTATGTTCAAAATATATTTACAACACTTTTAATACATTTTGATGTTTTAAGTTTATTAAGTCAGATGTCCTCGTTAGTAACCTACAACTAGTTGTCCACAGTTAGATGTACAGAAATAAATTGATATATATTATCTTGAATCAATCCACGACCCAGTGTATACACGTCTTAGGCTAGATCACAACTCAAAGTATATATATTTTTGAAATCAACCTCAACCCTGTATAGCTAACTCCAACATTACTGCATATAGAGTGTCTATGGTTGTTCCAAATAATATATATACATTGGTCGATATGATATGTCAAAACATTTGCATACGTGTCTATGGTATCCCAAGATTACATAATATATTAGAATACATGTATAATACAATATAAGTTAGCTAGGATATGATTTGTATAGAATTGTTAATATTTCCCGTAGCTACAAAAATAAAAAAAATATCCAATCTTGTTTTACCCATAACTTCTTCATTTTAAATCCGTTTTGAGTGAATCAAATTGCTATGGTTTCATATTGAACTCTATTTTATGAATCTAAACAGAAAAAGTATAGGTTTATAGTCGAAAATATAAGTTACAAGTCTTTTTTGTAAGAGGTAGTCATTTCAGTCGAAAGAACGACGTCTTGATGACCATTTTGGAAAACATACTTTCACTTTGAGTTTAACCATGATTTTTGGATATAGTTTCATGTTCATAAGAAAAATCATTTTCCCAGAAGAACAACTTTTAAATCAAAGTTTATCATAGTTTTTAATTATCAAACCCAAAACAGCCCGCGGTGTTACTACGACGGCGTATGTCCAGTTTTACGATGTTTTTCGTGTTTTCAGGTTTTAAATCATTAAGTTAGCATATCATATAGATATAGAACATGTGTTTAGTTGATTTTAAAAGTCAAGTTAGAAGGATTAACTTTTTTTTGCGAACAAGTTTAGAATTAACTAAACTATGTTCTAGTGATTTCAAGTTTAAACTTTCGAATAAGATAGCTTTATATGTATGAATCGAATGATGTTATGAACATCATTACTACCTCAAGTTTTGTGGATAAACCTACTGGAAAAGAGACAAATGGATCTAGTTTCAAAGAATCTTGGATGGATTGAAAGTTCTTGAAGTAGAATCATGACACGAAAACAAGTTCAAGTAAGATTTTCACTCGAAATAAGATTGTTATAGTTATAGAAATTGAATCAAAGTTTGAATATGAGGATTACCTTATATTAGAAAGATATATTACTGTAAATAAGAAAGATTTCTTGAGGTTGGATGATCACTCTACAAGATTGGAAGTAAGCTAGCAAACTTGAAAGTATTCTTGATTTTATGAAACTAGAACTTGTAGAATTTATGAAGAACACTTAGAACTTGAAGATAGAACTTGAGAGAGATCAATTAGATGAAAAAAATTGAAGAATGAAAGTGTTTATAGGTGTTTTTGGTCTTTGGTGTATGGATTAGATATAAAGGATATGTAATTTTGTTTTCATGTAAATAAGTCATGAATGATTACTCATATTTTTGTAATTTTATGAGATATTTCATGCTAGTTGCGAAATGATGGTTCCCACATGTGTTAGGTGACTCACATGGGCTGCTAAGAGCTGATCATTGGAGTGTATATACCAATAATACATACATCTAAAAGCTGTGTATTGTACGAGTACGAATACATGTGCATACGAGTAGAATTGTTGATGAAACTGAACGAGGATGTAATTGTAAGCATTTTTATTAAGTAGAAGTATTTTGATAAGTGTCTTGAAGTCTTTCAAAAGTGTATGAATACATATTAAAACACTACATGTATATACATTTTAACTGAGTTGTTAAGTCATCGTTAGTCGTTACATGTAAATGTTGTTTTGAAACCTTTAGGTTAACGATCTTGTTAAATGTTGTAACCCAATGTTTATAATATCAAATGAGATTTTAAATTATTATATTATCATGATAATATGATGTGTGAATATCTCTTAATATGATATATATACATTAAATGTCGTTACAACGATAATCGTTACATATATGTCTCGTTTCAAAATCATTAAGTTAGTAGTCTTGCTTTTACATATGTAGTTCATTGTTAATATACTTAATGATATGTTTAATTATCATAATATCATGTTAACTATATATATATATCCAAATATATGTCATCA
This sequence comes from Rutidosis leptorrhynchoides, assembly GCF_046630445.1. Taxonomy (NCBI): domain Eukaryota; kingdom Viridiplantae; phylum Streptophyta; class Magnoliopsida; order Asterales; family Asteraceae; genus Rutidosis; species Rutidosis leptorrhynchoides. The sequence continues at coordinate 273,205,630 of NC_092341.1, read as the reverse complement.
TATAGTTTTTACAAGTTTTAACGTTCGTGAATCACCGGTCAACTTGGGTGGTCAATTGTCTATATGAAACCTATTTCAATTAATCAAGTCTTAACAAGTTTGATTACTTAACATGTTGGAAACACTTAATCATGTAAATAACAATTTCATTTATTATATATATAAACATGGAAAAGTTCGGGTCACTACAGTACCTACCCGTTAAATAAATTTCGTCCCGAAATTTTAAGCAGTTGGAGGTGTTGGCATATCTTCTGGAAATAAATGCGGGTATTTCTTCTTCATCTGATCTTCTCATTCCCAGGTGAACTCGGGTCCTTTTCGAGCATTCCATCGAACCTTAACAATTGGTATCTTGTTTTGCTTAAGTCTTTTAACCTCACGATCCATTATTTCGACGGGTTCTTCGATGAATTGAAGTTTTTCGTTGATTTGGATTTCATCTAACGGAATAGTGAGATCTTCTTTAGCAAAACATTTCTTCAAATTCGAGACGTGGAAAGTGTTATGTACAGCCGCGAGTTGTTGAGGTAACTCAAGTCGGTAAGCTACTGGTCCGACACGATCAATAATCTTGAATGGTCCAATATACCTTGGATTTAATTTCTCTCGTTTACCAAATCGAACAACGCCTTTCCAAGGTGCAACTTTAAGCATGACCATCTCTCCAATTTCAAATTCTATATCTTTCCTTTTAATATCAGTGTAGCTCTTTTGTCAACTTTGGGCGGTTTTCAACCGTTTTGAATTTGGATGATCTTCTCGGTAGTTTCTTGTATTATCTCCGGACCCGTAATCTGTCTATCCCCCACTTCACTCCAACAAATCAGAGACCTGCACTTTCTACCATAAAGTGCTTCAAACGGCGCCATCTCAATGCTTGAATGATAGCTGTTGTTGTAGGAAAATTCTACTAACGGTAGATGTCGATCCCAACTGTTTTCAAAATCAATAACACATGCTCGTAGCATGTCTTCAAGTGTTTGTATCGTCCTTTCACTCTGCCCATCAGTTTGTGGATGATAGGCAGTACTCATGTCTAGACGAGTTCCTAATGCTTGTTGTAATGTCTGCCAGAATCTTGAAATAAATCTGCCATCCCTATCAGAGATAATAGAGATTGGTATTCCATGTCTGGAGACGACTTCCTTCAAATACAGTCGTGCTAACTTCTCCATCTTGTCATCTTCTCTTATTGGCAGGAAGTGTGCTGACTTGGTGAGACGATCAACTGTTACCCAAATAGTATCATAACCACTTGCAGTCCTTGGCAATTTAGTAATGAAATCTATGGTAATGTTTTCCCAGTTCCATTCCGGGATTTCAGGTTGTTGTAGTAGACCTGATGGTTTCTGATGTTCAGCTTTGACCTTAGAACATGTCAAACATTCTCCTACATATTTAGCAATATCGGCTTTCATACCTGGCCACCAAAAATGTTTCTTAAGATCCTTGTACATCTTCCCCGTTCCAGGATGTATTGAGTATCTGGTTTTATGAGCTTCTCTAAATACCATTTCTCTCATATCTCCAAATTTTGGTACCCAAATTCTTTCAGCCCTATACTGGGTTCCGTCTTCCCGAATATTAAGATGCTTCTCCGATCCTTTGGGTATTTCATCCTATAAATTTCCCTCTTTTAAAACTCCTTGTTGCGCCTCCTTTATTTGAGTAGTAAGGTTAGTGTGAATCATTATATTCATAGATTTTACTCGAATGGGTTCTCTATCCTTTCTGCTCAAGGCGTCGGCTACCACATTTGCCTTCTCCGGGTGGTAACGAATCTCAAAGTCGTAATCATTCAACAATTCAATCCACCTACGCTGCCTCATATTCAGTTGTTTCTGATTAAATATATGTTGAAGACTTTTGTGGTCGGTATATATAATACTTTTGACCCCATATAAGTAGTGCCTCCAAGTCTTTAATGCAAAAACAACCGCGCCTAATTCCAAATCATGCGTCGTATAATTTTGCTCGTGAATCTTCAATTGTCTAGACGCATAAGCAATCACCTTCGTTCGTTGCATTAATACACAACCGAGACCTTGCTTTGATGCATCACAATAAATCACAAAATCATCATTCCCTTCAGGCAATGACAATATAGGTGCCATAGTTAGCTTTTTCTTCAATAATTGAAACGCCTTCTCTTGTTCATCCTTCCATTCAAATTTCTTCCCTTTATGCGTTAATGCAGTCAAGGGTTTTGCTATTTTGGAGAAATCTTGGATGAATCTTCTGTAGTAACTAGCCAATCCTAAAAATTGACGTATATGCTTCGGAGTTTTTGGGGTTTCCCACTTTTCAACGGTTTCGATCTTTGCCGGGTCCACCTGGATACCTTCTTTGTTCACTATGTGACCGAGGAATTGAACTTCTTCCAACCAAAATGCACACTTTGAAAATTTAGCGTATTGTTTTTTTTTTTCTCAATACTTCTAGCACTTTTCTCAAATGTTCTTCGTGCTCTTGATCATTCTTTGAGTAAATAAGTATGTCATCGATGAAAACAATGACAAACTTGTCAAAATATGGCCCACACACTCGGTTCATAAGGTCCATGAACACAGTTGGTGCGTTAGTCAATCCAAATGGCATAACCATAAACTCGTAATGACCATAACGCGTCCTAAAAGCAGTTTTTGGAATATCATCCTCCTTTACTCGCATTTGATGATATCCAGAACGTAAATCAATCTTCGAATAAATCGACGAGCCTTGTAGTTGATCAAATAAGTCGTCAATTCTCGGCAGTGGATAACGGTTTTTGAAGGTAAGTTTGTTCAACTCTCTGTAGTCAATACACAACCTAAATGTACCATCCTTCTTCTTGACAAACAAAACATGAGCTCCCCATGGTGATGTGCTTGGTCGAATGAAACCACGTTCTAATAGTTCTTGTAGTTGGCTTTGCAGTTCTTTCATCTCGCTGGGTGCGAGTCTATAAGGAGCACGAGCTATTGGTGCAGCTCCTGGTACAAGGTCTATTTGAAATTCAACGGATCGATGTGGGGGTAGTCCCGGTAATTCTTTCGAAAATACATCGGGAAATTCTTTTGCGACGGGAACATCACTGATGTTCTTTTCTTCAGGTTTAACTTCCTCGATGTGTGCTAGAATGACGTAATAACCTTTTCTTATTAGTTTTTGCGCCTTCAAACTATTAATAAGATTTAACTTCGCGTTGTTCTTTTCTCCGTACACCATTAAAGGTTTTCCTTTTTCACGCATAATGCGAATCACATTTTTGTAACAAACGACCTCCGCTCTCACCTTTTTCAACCAGTCCATGCCAATTATTACATCAAAACTCCCTAACTCGACTGGTATTAAATCAATTTTAAACGTTTCATTCCCCAGATTAATTTCTCTCTCCCGACATATATTATCTGCTGAAATTAATTTACCGTTTGCTAATTCGAGTAAAAATTTACTATCCAAAGGCGTCAATGGGCAACTTAATTTAGCACAAAATTCTCTACTCATATAACTTCTATCCGCACCCGAATCAAATAAAACATAAGCAGATTTATCGTCAATAAGAAATGTACCCGTAACAAGCTTCGGGTCTTCCTGTGCCTCTGCCGCATTAATATTGAAAACTCTTCCGCGGCCTTGTCCATTCGTGTTCTCCTGGTTCGGGCAATTTCTAATAATGTGGCCAGGTTTTCCACATTTATAACAAACTACATTGGCATAACTTGCTCCGACACTACTTGCTCCGCCATTACTCGTTCTGACACCATTTGTTCCTTTCATTCTGTTAACCCCTGGTCCGTAGACCTCACACTTCGCCGCGCTATGACCATTTCTTTTGCACTTGTTGCAAAATTTGGTGCAGAACCCCGAGTGATACTTTTCACACCTTTGGCATAGCTGCTTCTGATTGTTGTTGCTGTTGCGATTGTTATTATTGTTGGGATGATTGTTGTAGTTGTTGTTGTTGTTGTTGTTGGGCTATTTGTTGTAGTTGCGATTGATATTGCGATTGTTGGGATAGTTGTTGCGATTATTGTTGTAATTGCTGTTGTTGTTGTATTCACGATTCTTATCACCGTTTTCCTCCCACTTTCTTTTGACTTGCTTTACATTGGCCTCTTCAGCCGCCTGTTCTTTAATTCTTTCCTCAATCTGGTTCACTAGTTTGTGAGCCATTCTACATGCCTGTTGTATGGAGGCGGGCTCGTGGGAACTTATATCTTCTTGGATTCTTTCCCGTAATCCTTTCACAAACGCGTCGATCTTCTCTTCCTCATCTTCGAACGCTTTCGGACACAATTGGCACAATTCTGTGAATCATCTTTCGTACGTGGTAATATCAAATCCTTGGGTTCGTAACCCTCTAAGTTCTGTCTTGAGCTTATTGACCTCGGTTCTGGGACGGTACTTCTCGTTCATCAAGTGCTTTAATGCTGACCACGGTAGTGCGTAAGCATCATCTTGTCCCACTTGCTCTAGATAGGTATTCCACCATGTTAACGCAGTACCTGTGAAGGTATGCGTAGCGTACTTCACTTTGTCCTCTTCAGTACACTTACTTATGGCAAACACCGATTCGACCTTCTCGGTCCACCGTTTCAATCCGATCGGTCCTTCGGTTCCATCAAATTCCAAAGGTTTACAGGCAGTGAATTCTTTGTAGGTGCATCCTACACGATTTCTTGCGCCGTTAGCTGCATTGCTAGATTCAGAATTATTGTTGTTGGGATTTAACAAGTTCATATATACTTAAAACATTTTAAGAACAAATAAAGCGGAAGCATGTAAGTATTACCATATTAGAACTTGTTATACTTTAACCAATTAAAGTTAAATCCCAATTAGGATCAAGTTATGTAACATACTTACAAACTACAAGCAAGAAAAGAGTTTATACCTACTCTAAGCTTGTTGATAAGTGATGAAGATGATGATGATGAATGGAGCTCCAAAAGTATGAAACCTCAAGTTGTTATACCCCAAACTTTGCACCAACACCTTGTACTTTGGTTAGGATTTGATAACACTTAAATATAGCTTGCAAAAAAAAAAATGGACTCTCTTATGACCAAGAAAGGCCACGGCCAGCAGCTATAGGAGAGGGAGTGCAGAATTTTTTTTTGCTAACTTGATATGTTTGAATGCAAGTGTGTGTTCCAAAGAGTCAAGACTTGCATGTATATGGAATGGGAATTTTATTTGACCAAGATGGAATGTCTAGCATGCTTACATACAATTCCAAGGCCACTCCCATCCTTTTATAAAATAATACTTGCCATATTTATAAGCTTGCATCTTTTATAAACTTGTTTTGTAAAATTAGATTTTATAAAACAAATTTTATAAACTTGCATTTTATAAATTATGTTTGCATTATTTATAAAACTAATTATATATAAATCCATACCATTTGTTATGTATACTTTATTTTATAAAACCAATTTTATAAAATGCAACATAACTTAATTAATTATTTAACCTATAAATAATTAAATCCTTATTATATAAATCATTCCATGATTTATATATATACATATCAAGTGTTATTTAAGAAACCATTTTTCTTAAAGTTCAAGTGTCGCGTATTTAATCAACGATCCAACCGCTAAAATCAAATACGAATAAGGTGTCGGTAAGTTTGTTATTGGGTATGACCCGACTTGGATCAAAACATATTAGCCACGTTAATTTAATATGTCTCTCGGGCATACGAAATACCTTCAATCTCCCAGTTGCACGAGAAACATAAGAAATTAATGCAAGTGATGGATACCACCTAACGACTGTCCATTACCCCCAATATGTTATGACTTTGTGCCATTCAATAACATCATCCCTTTCGAGTTCCCATTTCTAATATGATTAGGTGAATCTTTCATTATATCCTTTCATCCTAGATGTCATGTTAAATCCAAGAGATACAGAGTGATCACTCTCTTATAGATTTAACTTTATCAGGCCTTAGACATCTGACTCTCAACGAATAAGAGGGACAAATTCCATCTTGACTACATACGTCCCAGATATATACTTTGTATTACACCTGAGCTCTTCCTTATGAGCTACCATATTTCAGAATAGCGAAGGAAAGAATCAAGGCTCAATATTTGGTAGATATCCGAACCCATTATGTATCTCAGGTCAGAGGATACAATGATATTCGTCTTTACTCAAGATTACATGTGATCAACCACAAAGGCTCCATTAAGTAAATCTTGAGAGCGGGTCTTCCAATATTTGTATCCCACAAATATCTATGAACCTTGGTAGCAACCTTGCCCCACATTCAACCTGAATGTATACCAATCCAAGTTCATAATAGTCTAAACCTCACACTTGTTCCCACAAATGTAATCGACTACGGAGTTTAGAATAATAACTTATTCATGGATAAAATATGCAAAATAGGAACATAACTCAAAATAAATTAATACCATAATTATATTAATGAGTTTGAACAATTTCGTTCCGTTACAATACTTAAACAGTTCATGACCAATCACTAGAATATCGAAGCCCTAATGCACAAACATGTCCTGCATGTTTTGATCCATGTAAGAGCTTCGTGAGAGGATCTGCTATATTAAGATCTGTGTTAACTTTGCGAATACATATCTTTCCCTTTTCAACTTCATCCCTTATGTAGTTGAATCTCCGCTCAATGTGACGGGTCTTTTGGTGAGCACGAGGTTCTTTGATTTGAGCAATCGCACCCTCGTTGTCACAAAAGATCTCAAGAGGGTCCTGAATAGAAGGGACTACTCCAAAGTCGTCGATGAATTTCTTCATCCATGCAGCTTCCTGAGCTACCAATGAGGCGGAAATGTACTCCGACTCTGTAGTGGATAATGCAACAACATCCTGTTTTGAACTCTTCCAAGAGACCGCACCTCCATTTAACGTGAAGACATAACCGGACTGTGATCGAGAATCATCTCGATCAGTTTGGAAACTCGCGTCTACGTAACCTTTTACAGCGAGTTCCTCCTCACCAGATCCATATATTAAAAACATATCCTTAGTCCTCCTAAGGTATTTCAATATACTTTTAACCGCAGTCCAATGACTGTTTCCTGGGTTATTCTGGTATCTGCTTGTCAAGCTTAGAGCGCATGACACATCCGGTCTAGAGCATATCATTGCATACATGATTGATCCAATAGCAGATGCATAAGGGACTCTCTTCATTTTCTCTTGTTCATCTTTCGTGGTAGACCACTGAGATGAACTGAGAGGCGTTCCTCTTTGAATAGGTACCAAACCACTCTTAGAGTTCTCCATATTGATTCAAACCTATCAGTTTCTTGGATCTATCCCTGTAGATCCCAATTCCCAAAACGTATTGTGCTTCTCCAAGATCCTTAATGGAGAAGCATTTACTTAGCCAAGTTTTAACTCCTTGCATTGCCGGAATATCATTTTCAAATAACAATATATCATCCACATATAGTACAAGGAACATGATAGTGCTCCCACTAGCTTTCTTATATACACAAGCTTCATCACCATTTTTAATGAAGCCAAATTTCTCGGCTTCCTCATTAAAACGATGATTCCACATTCTAGATGCTTGTTTCAATCCGTAGATTGACTTCTTTAACTTGCATACCTTTTTAGGATATTTCGGATCAACAAAACCTTCAGGCTGAACCATATAGACATCTTCCACAAGATATCCATTTAGGAAAGCGGTCTTGACATCCATTTGCCATATTTCGTAATCATAATGAGCAGCAATGGCAAATAATATCCTAATAGACTTTAGCATTGCCACAGGCGAAAAAGTTTCATCATAGTCAACCCCTTGAGTTTGAGTGAAACCTTTTGCTACAAGTCTAGCTTTATATGTATCCAAGTTTCCATGTATGTCGGTCTTCATTTTGAAAAGCCATTTACAATCAACTAGCCTTGAGCCAGCAAGTTGTGCAACAAGTTCCCAAACTTGGTTGTCATACATGGATTGCATCTCAGCATTCATGGCTTCCTGCCATTTATCCTTATCAATCCTTGATAAAGCATCTTGGTAGTTTGTTGGTTCATCCAAATCAACCGCATAGCAACCATCCATGAGAAACCCATATCTCTCAGGAGGATTACTAATTCTACCAGATCTGCGAACGTCTTGTGTATATTGATCATCCATTTGATCATTCTCAACATTTTCACGTTGAGTGCTAGTGTTAACCAATTGTGTATCATCTACTTGATCTTGAACCTCTTCAAGATCTATCTTCCTTTCACTATCACCTTCCAGTAGGAATTTAGTTTCAAGGAATTCAGCCTTCCGAGCAACAAATACATTATGCTCAGAAGGATCATAGAAATAATATCCCATATTATCCTTGAGATATCCTATGAAGATACACTTCGTGGATCGAGCATTCAACTTATTAGGGACGTAACGCTTAGGATAAGCTTCACATCCCCATACCTTTAAGTATGATAGAGATGGAGGTTTTCCAAACCACATCTCATGAGGAGTTCGTTCCACTTTCTTGGTTGGGGCCATATTTAAAATACGAGCCGCGGAGCAAAGACAATAACCCCAAAATGATAGAGGTAACGTGCTTCTAGCCATCATAGATCGAACCATATCCATTAGGGTTCGGTTCCTCCTTTCGGAAACTCCATTAAGTTGGGGTGTTCCAGGAGGAGTAAGTTTTGAGATAATCCCACAACCTTTAAGATGATCTTGGAAAGCATCGCTTAGGTATTCACCTTCTCTATCAGTACGAAGTACCTTGATTGTCTTATTGAGTTGATTTTGTACTTCGTTTTGATACTCTTTGAATGCTTCAAAAGTTTCGTCCTTATGTCTTAACAAGTAGACATATCCAAAACGACTGAAGTCATCAATGAAAGTAACGAAGTATCTTTCACCATTCCTAGTTATGGGCTTAAAGGGTCCACATACATCCGAATGTATTAATCCCAATAAGTCCTTAGCCCTTTCATAGGTCCCTTTGAAAGGTGCTTTAGTCATTTTGCCTTGTAAACAAGATTCACATACATCAAACGAGTCTAGTTCATTTGATTTCAAAAGGCCATTCTTTTGAAGTGTATGCATTCGATTCTTGTTTATGTGACCAAGGCGACAATGCCATAAGTAGGAATCACTCAAATCCCTTTTGAGTTTCTTGGTGTTTGCATGGAACATTGAGCTATTGTATGATGTGTCATCATGAACCAATTCATAAATACCATTCGAAGGCGAAGCCTTAAAATAGAACACATTATCTAAAGAAACATGGATATCATCATTAATGAAATTAAGATTAAAACCATATTGTTTCAAACGGGATACAGAAATAATGTTTCGAGATAAATCGGGTGCAAACAAAACATTTTTCAAAATAAGCTCCAAACCACTTGGTAGCTTCAAAACAAAGTCTCCTTGAGCTTTCACTTGCACCCTTGCTCCATTTTCCATGAAGAGACTTGTTGTTCCCGCTTCTTGATCACTTCTTTTGAACCCCTGCAAAGAATTGCAAATATGAGTTCCACATCCTGTGTCTAATACCCATGTATTAGAAGAAGTAATACTAAGCTCAATGTATACCATATATACATTACCTGAGGTTTGCCCTGCATCCCTCTTTTCTTTCAACTCTTTTAGGTAGACCGGGCAATTGCGTTTCCAGTGACCCATTTCACCGCAACCAAAGCACGGATCTTCCTTGGGTTAGCCTTTTCGGCAACCTTTTGCTTCTTGTTGTTATAGGTTGGGGTAACCATCTTCCCCTTTCCCTTACCCTTGCCTTGGTGGGCGGGTCCTTTACTCTTAGCTGCCTTCGGCTTAGAAGTGTTATTGTTTTTGGACCTGCCTTCATTGATCGTAAACACGGGTGAAGCCCTTTTACCCATGCTTGCTTCTGCCATCTTAAGCATGGCATGTAATTCGCCAATGCTTTTATCCCAACCATTCATGTTGTAATTCATTACAAATGTGTCAAACCTTTTTGACAATGAGTTGAGAATAAGGTCTGTGGCTAATTCATTAGACACGTTTCAATTTAGACGGTTTGCTCGATCAATTAGGCTTTTCATCTTAAGGACATAAGATGAAACGGATTGGGAGTCATCCATCCGACATGCATGAAGCGCTCGAACCGTTTCAAAGCGCTCGACACGAGCTTGTTGAAGGAACATCTCCTTCAACTGTGTGATCATGTCATATGCACTATGATGCTCAAAATCCTTTTGGAGTTCGGGTATCATAGTCCCAAGCATGAGGCAAGAAACTTGCACCGAATCGGTGCAATATTTCTCCCAATAAGCCATGCCTTCCGTATCATCCTCGTCCGGTTGATCGGGAATGGGGTCTTCCAACACATATGCCCTATCCTCTAGTTTGAGGACAATTCTTAGATTGCGGAACCAATCCATGAAGTTCGTATGGTTGAGTTTTTCCTTTTCGAGGATTGACCTCAACGATAGGTTGTTAAAGTTGATTGGGGTGTTTGGAATGTTGTTGTTATTGGCGGCCATCTACAAAATTTAACAAAGTTGTTTAAGTATCAATTTTAATTTAACAATCAATACCCTTTAAATCCAATTGAAATTTATTAAATTTTAGAATCCAACGGTAAACCAAATTTCGGTTAGGTGACCTTTATCCCGTCATTTGATTTAGCTAAGTAGTCATTATATGACAATTGCAATCCTTTTGCAACTTCTAAGTTATGGGATCATGCAATCCTTTTGCATGGCATATTTATCCCATCAACGCCTATTTGTTCCTCATGCTTCGGTGACCCTAAGTTCATGATTCCCAAATCAAGTCGTCCTACTAGTGTAAACGTGTAAATTCAACACACAAGTGGTTAGGTGACCTTTATCCCACAAGTGTGCGAAATCCACCTTAATCATATTAGTTTGCTCATAACGGTTAGGTGATATTTATCCCATTATGAGTTCCCTAATATGCCTAAGTGACACACAATAAGGATGGCGTTTAACTTGTTTACCTTGTTAATTAAAGGGATTTTAAGTTTCCATTAATTCTAGTTTAAGAAAACTTTTATGCCATACACCAACATGCATTTAGTGTATGGTTTATTTAAAATCCATTTTCAAGTCTTGTAATTTAGCCAATTACTTGATATAAACCATTTTATATATATGATCCTTATCATGTTCTTAATAACCGTTTATTAATGTCCTTTTAGCCATTTTTAATTTAACCATTTAAATTGACGTTTTGCATGTCGTTTATTAATGTCAAATTTAACCAATTAAATTGTCATTTTGTTTGTTGTTAACTTGTGTGATTAACTTGTAGCATACAAACATACAATCCACAATCATACAAAAAAACAACCATGCATGCAAAACAAATATGTTCACAATCAAGCCAATTTGGTAGACATTTGTTTAGCCAAAAACAAATGCCACCGGTTAAGGGGTTATAACACAAAGTAGGAGATTTTAAAATCTCCCACTTAATCTTGCATCCTTCCTTGTGTTCTTCATTGTCACCTTCTTGTATCTTCATTTTTACAAAATATATCCTAATACATTTTTCCTAAAAAATGAAAATACAACCTAATCTATTTTACATACCAAATATAAAATAAATTACATAACAAAATAATATTATTACAAACCAATTGAATAAATATTATTACAAACCAAATGAATGAATTAAATCAACCAAACATCCCACCAAACACAAGGTCAAGGCTTAGATTGTGAACATTATCATACAACCAACTATGAACCAAATGGAAGAGCCCAAAACCCACTTTTGGGACTCAACAAATTTGGCCAAAATGGAACCCCACCCAAACCCGAAAATTTTTGCATTCTACTTTCATGCATGTTCATAAAATGCAAAAATATAGTGGGTTTAATAAATCATCTCGAAGCATGTTCCAACAACTTCGGCTCTAGAAACCATTGTTGGGATTTAACAAGTTCATATATACTTAAAACATTTTAAGAACAAATAAAGCGGAAGCATGTAAGTATTACCATATTAGAACTTGTTATACTTTAACCAATTAAAGTTAAATCTCAATTAGGATCAAGTTATGTAACATACTTACAAACTACAAGCAAGAAAAGAGTTTATACCTACTCTAAGCTTGTTGATAAGTGATGAAGATGATGATGATGAATGGAGCTCCAAAAGTATGAAACCTCAAGTTGTTATACCCCAAACTTTGCACCAACACCTTGTACTTTGGTTAGGATTTGATAACACTTGAATATAGCTTGCAAAAAAAAAAAAAATTGACTCTCTTATGACCAAGAAAGGCCACGGCCAGCAGCTATAGGAGAGGGAGTGTAGAATTTTTTTTTGCTAACTTGATATGTTTGAATGCAAGTGTGTGTTCCAAAGAGTCAAGACTTGCATGTATATGGAATGGGAATTTTATTTGACCAAGATGGAATCTCTAGCATGCTTACATACAATTCCAAGGCCACTCCCATCATTTTATAAAATAATACTTGCCATATTTATAAGCTTGCATCTTTTATAAACTTGTTTTGTAAAATTAGATTTTATAAAACAAATTTTATAAACTTGCATTTTATAAATTATGTTTGCATTATTTATAAAACTAATTATATATAAATCCATACCATTTGTTATGTATACTTTATTTTATAAAACCCAATTTTATAAAATGCAACATAACTTAATTAATTATTTAACCTATAAATAATTAAATCCTTATTATATAAATCATTCCATGATTTATATATATACATATCAAGTGTTATTTAAGAAACCATTTTTCTTAAAGTTCAAGTGTCGCGTATTTAATCAACGATCCAACCGCTAAAATCAAATACGAATAAGGTGTCGGTAAGTTTGTTATTGGGTATGACCCGACTTGGATCAAAACATATTAGCCACATTAATTTAATATGTCTCTCGGGCATACGAAATACCTTCAATTGTTGGTATGTAGCGCAGCCTGTACTGCGGCTATGTTTGCAGCAAGAAAGGTACGAAATTCTTCTTCACTCATATTCATGGTTTGTCGAGTAGTCGGTGCCATTTCCTTCAAATAGTCAAATGAAACAAGTTAATCATACAGAATATTAAGAGTAGTCAATAGTATCTCGTAGCATAATATGAACTCATTTATAAAAGCTTTTTCTTCATATTAGCGTTTCATAAGTTTAAATTCGGGTAGTACCTACCCGTTAAGTTCATACTTAGTAGCTAATATACAATTCAACTACTACGATTCTATATGAAAAACTGATTATAATAATATTTCGCGTTCAAACTTTTTCACAATATTTTACAAACTTACAATACCGCTTATTTTACATATAACATGAAATATAGCACACAATAACTTTGATACAAGATAGTTGTGAAGATAATTCTAGCTAGTACACAAGTCGTTCAGCAAAGGCAATAAAGACACGTAATTCATACGTCTAGAAACAAGTCATGCATTCTGGTTTTACTAGGACGACTTCCCATCCTTGGTCTTGTGGAACATAACCGTTATGGCCGTTGATAAGACAGCGTGTTGTAACATCGTCAAAAGGATGAGGGTTACGTAATGTCCAACAGTCCCGTAACAATCTAAAAACCTTGTTTCTCACCCCAACTACCGAGTTCGTCACTTGTGGGAACGTTTTGTTTAATAGTTGTAGCCCGATGTTCTTGTTCTCACTTTGGTGAGAAGCGAACATTACTAACATGTAAGCATAACATGCTTCTTTATGTTGCATGTTAGCCGCTTTTTCTAAATCACGAAGTCCTATATTCGGATATATTGAGTCAAAATAATTTCTTAACCCGTTGCGTAAAATAGCATTTGGGTTCCCCGCAATATATGCGTCAAAGTAAACACATCGTAACTTATGGATTTCCCAATGTGATATCCCCCATCTTTCGAACGAAAGCCTTTTATAAACCAAGGCATTCTTGGAACGTTCTTCGAATGTCTTACAAACTGATCTCGCCTTAAATAGTTATGCCGAGGAATTCTTACCGACTCTAGACAAGATTTCATCAATCATGTCTCCGGTTAGGTCTCTCAAAATATTGGGTTGTCTATCCATTTTGTGTTTTTATACTGTAAAATAGACAAGAGTTAGATTCATAAAAAAATACTTATTAATACAAGCAATTTTTACATATATCATAAAGCATAAGCACACTATATTACATATATTACACCACACGAATACAACTATCTTATTCCGACTCGCTCGTTTCTTCTTCTTCGATTTTGGTTCGTTTTGCCAAGTTTCTAGGGATATATGATGTTCCCCTAATACGAGCCGTCGTTTTCCACATTGGTTTAGAAAAACCTGGTGGTTTAGAGGTTCCCGGGTTATTGTCACAACTTAAGAAATACGGGTGTTGACGATACATATAAAGTTCATCGGGTTTGGAATCAAATTTCTCTATTTTTATGCCCTTTCCCTTATTGTTCTCTTTTGCCTTATTAAATTGTGTTGGGGTAATTTCTATAACATCATCGGAATCCTTGTCGGGATCCGATTCATCGGAGAATTGGTAATCCTCCCAATACTTTGCTTCCTTGGAGGAAACACCATTGACCATAATTAACTTTGGTCGGTTGGTTGAGGATTTTCTTCTACTTAACCGTTTTATTATTTCCCCTACTGGTTCTATTTCTTCTTCCGGTTCCGATTCTTCTTCCGGTTCCGATTCTTCTTCCGGTTCCGACTCTTCTTCTGGTTCCTCTTCGGGAACTTGTGAATCAGTCCACGAATCATTCCAATTTACATTTGACTCTTCATTATTATTAGGTGAGTCAATGGGACTTGTTCTAGAGGTAGACATCTATCACATAATATCAAACATGTTAAGAGATTAATATATCACATAATATTCACATGTTAAAAATATATAGTTTCCAACAAAATTTGTTAAGCAATCATTTTTCAAGTAAACACGGTCGAAGTCCAGACTCACTAACGCATCCTAACAAACTCGATAAGACACTCTAATGCAAAATTCTGGTTCTCTAAGACCAACGCTCGGATACCAACTGAAATGTCCCGTTCATATTGATTATAAACGTTCCATATTAATTGATTTCGTTGCGAGGTGTTGATCTCTATATGAGACGTTTTTCAAAAGACTGCATTCATTTTTAAAACAACCATAACCTTTATTTTATCAATAAAGGTTTCAAAAGTATTACGTAGATTATCAAATAATTATAATCTAAAATATACTGTTTACACACGACCATTACATAATGGTTTACAATAGAAATATATTACATCGACATATATTTCTTGAATGCAGTTTTTACACAATATCATACAAACATGGACTCCAAATCTTGTCCTTATTTTAGTATGCAACATCGGAAGCTCTTAGTATTCACCTGAGAATAAACATGCTTTAAACGTCAACAAAAATGTTGGTGAGTTATAGGTTTAACCTATATATATATCAAATCGTAACAATAGACCACAAGATTTCATATTTCAATACGCATCCCATACATAGAGATAAAAATCATTCATATGATGAACACCTGGTAACCGACATTAACAAGATGCATATATAAGAATATCCCCATCATTCCGGGACACCCTTCGGATATGATATAAATTTCGAAGTACTAAAGCATCCGGTACTTTGGATGGGGTTTGTTAGGCCCAATAGATCTATCTTTAGGATTCGCGTCAATTAGGGTGTCTGTTCCCTAATTCTTAGATTACCAGACTTAATAAAAAGGGGCATATTCGATTTCGATAATTCAACCATAGAATGTAGTTTCACGTACTTGTGTCTATTTTGTAAATCATTTATAAAACCTGCATGTATTCTCATCCCAAAAATATTAGATTTTAAAAGTGGGACTATAACTCACTTTCACAGATTTTTACTTCGTCGGGAAGTAAGACTTGTCCACTGGTCGATTCATGAACCTATAACAAATATGTACATATATATCAAAGTATGTTCAAAATATATTTACAACACTTTTAATACATTTTGATGTTTTAAGTTTATTAAGTCAGCTGTCCTCGTTAGTAACCTACAACTAGTTGTCCACAGTTAGATGTACAGAAATAAATTGATATATATTATCTTGAATCAATCCACGACCCAGTGTATACACGTCTCAGGCTAGATCACAACTCAAAGTATATATATTTTTGGAATCAACCTCAACCTTGTATAGCTAACTCCCACATTACTGCATATAGAGTGTCTATGGTTGTTCCAAATAATATATATACATGGGTCGATATGATATTCCAAAACATTTGCATACGTGTCTATGGTATCCCAAGATTACATAATATATTAGAATACATGTATAATACAATATAAGTTAGCTAAGATATGATTTGTATAGAACTGTTAATATTTCCCGTAGCTACAAAAATAAAAAAAATATCCAATCTTGTTTTACCCATAACTTCTTCATTTTAAATCCGTTTTGAGTGAATCAAATTGCTATGGTTTCATATTGAACTCTATTTTATGAATCTAAATAGAAAAAGTATAGGTTTATAGTCAGAAATATAAGTTACAAGTCGTTTTTGTAAGAGGTAGTCATTTCAATCGAAAGAACGACGTCTTGATGACCATTTTGAAAAACATACTTCCACTTTGAGTTTAACCATGATTTTTTGGATATAGTTTCATGTTCATAATAAAAATCATTTTCCCAGAAGAACAACTTTTAAATCAAAGTTTATCATAGTTTTTAATTATCAAACCCAAAACAGCCCGCGGTGTTACTACGACGGCGTATGTCCAGTTTTACGATGTTTTTCGTGTTTCCAGGTTTTAAATCATTAAGTTAGCATATCATATAGATATAGAACATGTGTTTAGTTGATTTTAAAAGTCAAGTTAGAAGGATTATGTAATGACCCGGAAATTTCTGACCAAATTTAAACCTTAATCTTTATATATTTCCGACACGATAAGCAAAATCTGTAATGTTGAGTCTAGAGAGTTTGAAATCTATATTTATGTAATTGACCATACCTGAAAATTCACGAACAATTGTATGTATATATATATATATATATATATATATATATATATATACATATGAAATTGGATATGCTTAAGTGTATTATTATTGATGTCATTAATAATATTATTATAACTAGTATTATTAGTATCACTAATAAGTTTATTATTACCATTTATACTAATATTATCATTATTAGTAAATAAAAATCATGATTTTAATAGTATTAATATTATCATATTATTACTTATCATTTATTCTTACTATTTTTTTTAATATATCAATAATATTATTATTATTATTAGTAATATTATAATTAGTATTAATAGTATTAATATATTTATAATTGCTAATTATCAAAATATATAAATTATATATACATATACATATATAAGGATATATAAATGGATGTATCAATACAGCCAAATACATATACATACACATAATACAATTATGTATTTATGTACATACGTATACTGATATAAGCATATACATACAGCTTTATATGTATACAAATATAAAAAAATACGTATACGGTTTAAAATCACTATCAGTGTACTATTTTTCTGTGTTACACCCGTGAGCTTATGTCTCTTTTTCCTTTCTTTATTAATTCGATCAACACAAGTTACAGAGAAATCATTTAACTTCCCATCATACGATCACAACCTAAACCAAAACCTTTGCAAATTGTTATTACTTACTATACTCGATCATAACTTGAACCACCACTTCCATCCTCACCATCGTGTACCATGAACACCACCGTAAATCACCATAACCCGTCCTTCTCTCTCTGTCTCTCTCACATGTTTTCTCTCTCTACACTTTCTTCTTCTTTTTCCTTGAAAACCATCGATCCCCACACCTCACTCATCTAAAAACACAATTTGTTTTCTGTTTCAATGGAACCCCAACATCACCAAGTTTCTATTTCATTTTGCAATAGCATCAAGTACACCCATATTCTGTCACTGTTACTATTTCAGGCCGAGACCCTTTAACAACCCACACCACTACTATCTTTTTTCGAACCACCATCTTCATCTTCTCCGGTCACCACCTTCGATTGTTGTTGTTATTATCTTGAGTATAACCTACGATCACAATTGCTACTTGTGTTCTTGGTCTGTTAAATGAAATCAAACGAACCCAAGACTCATTTCTGCTGCTATGTTAATTGCTTGATCGTATAAAAATGCTACTACTTTCATTAGTAATGGAACGTGTTATATAATAAGGAATAAAGAGATAGTGTAAACAATTATTAGTGGAACCAGTTGTATGGGCATTTATGGCCGACCAAGTCTTTTATTGGGACGTTGAATATTATTTTTTCTCTTTACCACCGACAATCACTTCACTAATATATCTGGTGACCATCAAACGTTTAAGTTGAAACACACTGCTGGGCTGGAGAGAGTGTTTTGGGCCGTGATTCTTGTAGTAACACTTGGGCTGTGATTTAAGATGGACTTGTTAAATAGGATAGAAATGATCTTGAGTGTATTAATTGATTGTAGATGGGTTTATTTTGTTATTAGGCTTGCAACACAAATCTGTTATAGCATCATGTCATATTCTTATTTCATTGCCTGGTTAGAAAACGTAAGATGTGATAATGATGATTTAAAAGCATGATAACTAATGTGTGATGGTGGATAAAACATAAGATGATGATGGATGTTATAATTTTAGAATGATAATAATTATGATGATCACAATGGTGATTAGATTAGGATGATAATTAGGGTTGATAAAGGTATTAATGACAGTAGAAAACTTAGATGATTTGGGTTGAGTTTATGATGAAGAAGAAGGAAATAGAAAACGGGTTAAATGAAAACGGATACGAAGTGCATCAGAAAAAAACGAAATCAGAGAAGTGGTTAAGAATGTTATGGTTAGTGGTGTATTTGGATGAACTAGAGGTCATGGGTTCAAGTCTTGTTTTGGGCATCATTTTTAGAAAAAGCTTGGAAAGGGTTCGTGAATCCGGGGCCAACCTTATAATTGATCAATGGTGTTATATGTATTTTTACTACAAAATACAGTATGGTGAGTATATAGTCCCTTTTAAACTCTAAATATTTTGGGATGAGAATACATGCATTTTATGATTTACGTTATGGACACAAGTGATCAAAAATAAATTCTATGTTGAGTTGTACCATGGCATATTTCTTTATACTTGGTAGCTAATATTTACATGAGGAATGTAAACGCGAATCCTGTTGATAGATCTATCGGGCCTGACAACCCCAACCGGGCTGGACGACCAGTTTTCAACGGTTGCACAGTACTTCGTTTCTGTATACTACACTTGGTACGGTGTAGTGATTATTTAAGAATATGCTGCGATGATTTAAATGTTAAGTATGGTTACCAAGTGCTCAACTACTTTTCATACACTTGCGAGTGTGTTATGTTTAAATATATGAAATCTTTCGGTCCATAGTTATTACGCTGCTAGCATCAAACCTATATATCTCACCAACTTTATGTTGACATTTTAAAGCATGTTATTCTCAGGTACGAATTAAGTCTTCCGCTGTGCATTAGCTCATGTTAAGGACATTACTTGGAGTCGATCATCGCAATGGGACCAAATGTTGAAGATTTCGTCCGGGTGGATTAGGACGGGTCCTTTCAGTTGGTATCAGTGCTGGTATAACGCCATCCATGTATAGCGGGTTAGTCGTAAAGGAGGTTCTCACAGTGTTACCTGTGACGAAGCATTGACGCTTACTCCTTGCGATCCCTTACGAGGGTTGGCAGTAGCCGAGAGGCAGGCCCTAAAATCAGTATCTGAGGTACACTCAGTGGTCACCAGGTGGTTAGCTGGGAAGGCACTGGGTGGGATGGTGGTTGTCCTCAACTGTATTTCAGTTGGTATCATAGTGGCGGTCTTAGCGAACTAGGTCTGCATTAGTGTGTCTAACTGATAAGTCGTTAGGATGCATTAGTGAGTCTGGACTTCGACCGTGTCTGCCTGTCAAAAAGTTTTGCTTATCATTTCTAGTCGGAAATCATCTGCTTATCATCCTTAGGGAATTGCCTGCTTATCATTCATAAGTCTAAACACGTCTTACTGCATTTACTGCATTGATAGTGTATAGACAAAATTCATATCTTAGCGTATCTATTACTGTAGAATTGTCTGACACATGTCGTAAATTCCTCCGTAGTCTACGGAATCTTTAGTACTATATATATATATATATATATATATATATATATATATATATATATATATATATATATATATATATATATATTCTATGAAGTTAGAATATCATCCTATATTCGAAAATCATTTCACATCGAAGATCCTTTCCATCCACCAAATTGCCCTCTTGGCGATGAACCTGAAGCACTTACCGGCGAACCTATTCGAGAAACCATTTTCTCTCTCATTTCTAGAGTATCTCGTCACGATTATATACTATCCCATATTTCGAATCTTATTCATTCTCTCGCTCCAACCGCCAATCATCCCGGTATAATAGAAGAAGTCAACGAGCTTCGCGCTCGGGTAGTGGCTTTAGAGAATATGGTGCGAAGGTTGCAAACACCAGCAGCAGCACCGGCAGCATAATCTGTACCACCATCATCAACGCCAACAGTACCTTTATCACCTCCAACCACAATCGCGTCGTAAACCTCAACATCATAATCTGTGCCTCGGATATCAACATCACACGCCTCAATATCACTATCTGTACTTCGAGTATGATCTTCGTTCTACATATCGTTCTACATCAATTATCTTTACTTTACATATCGTTCTACCTCATTTATCTTCGTTCGACATGACGATTATGTAATCTCTAATGTTTTAGAGATCTTGTAATCTAGTAATAACGATAAATCAAATGAGTTTAATATCCTATTGACTCATTAAATTCATAATTACATTCGAAGAAAATATATATGCAAGTATATTTTCATAAAGATTGTAATTAAAAATTCTTTCGTACAAACTGTTAATGATGAAAATATTTTAACGGGTAGGTAGTACCCGAGGAATATTTAGATTTCACATTAATAAGTTACACTATATATTCTTCGAATCTGATTCAACGGTCATTTACTATCATATTTACAACTACCGATATACGTATCTGTTCACCACAGAACAACCATTTTCATTCAAATTTCATATCTGGATTTTTACCTATCAGAATCCAACAAGTGGCATAATGAAGAAAACTTTGGACATGATAAAATTTGTTAGAAACAAACGAACTAATTAATTGAAATATTGATAAGAATCCACGCTAACTGTTCCAGCTAACTTTTCCTAGCTAACTGGTTACATTTTTATTTATCGCAATTTTATTTATCCTCATTTAATTTCTGCACTTTACATACCGTCGGGACACATGTGCACAATACGTCGGATTAATTCTGAGACAATACGTTGTACACGGGTCATGATATATATTTATTTATTTTACACACTATAAATAACGGGACACGTATGCAAGGTTTCGATCTATCATATCGACCCATCTATATATATATTTAGGGACAACCGTAGACACTCTATATGTGAATGTTGGAGTTGGCTATACAGGGTTGGAGTTGATTCCAAAATATATATATGGTTTGAGTTGTGATCAATACTGAGACCGGTACACGGGTCACGATACGTATTAATTAATTCGAATATTATATATTAAACTGTATATGAATCATTGGACTATTGGACCATTGGACAATTGGACTATTGGACTGCTAACTTTGGACACCTAAAATGAATTAAAATATTGATTATAACATATGAAACTAAACAATTCTTCAAGCTTGCCACTTGATTTCATCCTAAACCTCATTTGTATCTCGACGATTACAATCCGCGTACAAACCTATCATGATTCTTGAAAATACCTCAATCGAGAAGTTGAACCGACCGCATTTCATCTACAGAAGAAAAGATCTATACACATGAAAAACTCTTGAACCCAAAGTCATAGTTTAACACGTACCGCGACAAATTCTTTAGCATTTATTAGCAAAAACAACCTTACAATTTCTTTTCAAAGTAGCCAATTTTGTCCCAGCTCTAGCAAGCCAACTTCGATTTTTCGTTCAAAACAACCTTATTATAACCTTGACATATACGTTGTCTTTTCGCCTTCGTTACCAGAGAGCCTTTTATATTTCACCATATTACCATCAGCGTTTAATCATCTAAAAACACAATTCTCCTGAAACCACCTCGGTTTGATAACCGAAGACCCAGATCCGTGAACTTTAAAAATGCTGACGAAGCAGCATGTAGTAAATGGTCTTAATGGCCAAAAGTTGATGATAAAGAATGGAGTTTTGGAAACACTCAATAGAAAATTTAGTACCAAAAAGCGGATTATGCGAAACTATGAAGGAAGTCGTGGACAGATCACAAAGAATAAGTTTGACTTCAAAGAATCCAAATAATTCAATGCTCGCTGAAGTCTTTAGCGAATATCTTGCTCCTTACCCTAAAACCTTACGAACGATAGTCTCCATCATCCTCTGATCTTAGATATTCAAAGATATTATCATATCTTTTATTATAAATATCCTCAATATTTCTGAAGATATCTTCATAAATATTCTTGTCCGAAAATTAATTATCTCTCCGCTCTATCTGTATTACATCATAAAAGAAACTATTTAGTTTCAAAATTTTGAAACCTTCGAGTTTAAAGTGTAAACGTTTTAAAGTAGTGTTGGGAACTGAAGCATGAATTAGTATAATATAATAACACTTGATCAACGTCATTATATTACAGTAAGTCATGTTGAGTTTCTAATGGAATGTGATGATTCACAGTACCATCATCATATGCCATGTTACACGGCTCTTACATTCTATTTAATTTCTACAAATATCAAGAAAAATATTTCTTGATGATTTGGTCTTTTCCAGGATATTCTGGTAATTTGACAAATCAAAAATCGTGCCATCACCATTTCTTTCTTAAAGCATTAGCTATGTTCATTTCGAATTTCATACCTACGAATTCTGGACCATTACTCGCTTGATTCGAGGACGGGAAGAGGAAACGAAAGAATGAAACTCCAAAATAGAAACTGGAGTATACATCGCAGCAAATAGGAGAGAGCATTAACTGTGGATGACAATAATTATAGAAGACAGAAGCAGGGACATCGAAGTATAAGGGAAGATATAAAACCCAACAACCACCCAGAAATTTACAAACCGTGTAAATCAATACGTATTGTAACGTAAAAACACGGGAGGATTAAAAACAATATAATCCCAAGGAAATAATAGAAGTGAATAGATTCTTCGGGCGGCAGATGAAAAAGAAGAATTACAGATACGAAAGTTAGGAGTATATCAAGAATCAGGACGGGATGGAGCATATTGAAGAATACTTTAACGTATGAATTGAGGGAGAAAGGATAGAAGATGTGAGGTATAGAAGTAAAGAAGGGAAGGAGGTGGATTTATAGCAAAATATCTGACAGAGAAATCGAAACAGATTGCCGCATTAAATTAAAGAAGATCCTGATCGCCGAAGAACCAAATATTATTACGTAATATTTTCTTTAAATCCCGTGAATCCCGGAAATCAATCATAACTATGTCATCGGTTAAAATGAGTATATTTTACTCATCTCACTTTTTTGTGATAACTTCATTTATATTCTTCGCGTAATCGAATCATTTTATCTACATTATTCAATGATGATAAAACTCTATTCATCAACCCATATTCGTCATGAAAACATTCTTATTGTTAGCCATGACAACCTCAATCAAATTTCGAGGACGAAATTTCTTTAACGGATAGGTACTGTAATGACCCGGAAATTTCCGACCAAATTTAAACCTTAATCTTTATATATTTCCGACACGATAAGTAAAATCTGTAATGTTGAGTCTAGAGAGTTTGAAATCTATATTTATGTAATTGACCATACCAGACAATTCACGAACAATTGTATGTAAATAAAGATATATATATATATATATATATATATATATATATATATATATATATATATATATATATATATATATATATATATATGAAATTGGATATGCTTAAGTGTATTATTATTGATGTCATTAATAATATTAATATAACTAGTATTATTAGTATCACTAATAAGTTTATTATTACCATTTATACTAATATTATCATTATTAGTAAATAAAAATCATGATTTTAATAGTATTAATATTATCATATTATTACTTATCATTTATTCTTACTATTTTTTTTAATATATCAATAATATTATTATTATTAGTAATATTATAATTAGTATTAATAGTATTAATATATTTATAATTGCTAATTATAAAAATATATAAATTATATATACATATACATATATAAGGATATATAAATGGATGTATCAATACAGCCAAATACATATATATACACATAATACAATTATATATTTATGTACATACGTATACTGATATATAAGCATATACATACAGCTTTATATGTATACAAATATAAATAAATATGTATACGGTTTAAAATCACTATCAGTGTACTATTTTTCTGTGTTACACCCGTGAGCTTATGTCTCTTTTTCCTTTCTTTATTAATTCGATCAACACAAGTTACAGAGAAATCATTTAACTTCCCATCATACGATCACAACCTAAACCAAAACCTTTGCAAATTGTTATTACTTACTATACTCGATCATAACTTGAACCACCACTTCCATCCTCACCATCGTGTACCATGAACACCACCGTAAATCACCATAACCCGTCCTTCTCTCTCTGTCTCTCTCACATGTTTTCTCTCTCTCTCTCTCTCTACACTTTCTTCTTCTTTTTCCTTGAAAACCATCGATCCCCACACCTCACTCATCTAAAAACACAATTTGTTTTCTGTTTCAATGGAACCCCAACATCACCAAGTTTCTGTTTCATTCCGCAATAGCATCAAGTACACCCATGTTCTGTCACTGTTACTGTTTCAGGTCGAGACCCTTTAACAACCCATACCACTACTATCTTTATTCGAACCACCATCTTCATCTTCTCCGGTCACCACCTTCGATTGTTGTTGTTATTATCTTGAGTATAACCTACGATCATAATTGCTACTTCTGTTCTTGGTCTGTTAAATGAAATCAAACTAACCCAAGACTCATTTCTGCTGCTATGTTAATTGCTTGATCGTATAAAAATGCTACTACTTTCATTAGTAATGAAACGTGTTATATAATAAGGAATAAAGAGATAGTGTAAACAATTATTAGTGGAACTAGTTGTATGGGCATTTATGGCCGACCAAGTCTTTTATTGGGACGTTGAATATTATTTTTTCTCTTTACCACCGACAATCACTTCACTAATATATCTGGTGACCATCAAACGTTTAAGTTGAAACACACTGCTGGCTGGAGAGAGTGTTTTGGGCCGTGATTCTTGTAGTAACACTTGGGCTGTGATTTAAGATGGACTTGTTAAATAGGATAGAAATGATCTTGAGTGTATTAATTGATTGTAGATGGGTTTATTTTGTTATTAGGCTTGCAACACAAATCTGTTATAGCATCATGTCATATTCTTGTTTCATTGCCTGGTTAGAAAACGTAAGATGTGATAATGATGATTTAAAAGCATGATAACTAATGTGTGATGGTGGATAAAACATAAGATGATGATGGATGTTATAATTTTAGAATGATAATAATTATGATGATCACAATGGTGATTAGATTAGGATGATAATTAGGGTTGATAAAGGTATTAATGACAGTAGAAAACTTAGATGATTTGGGTAGAGTTTATGATGAAGAAGAAGGAAATAGAAAACGGGTTAAATGAAAACGGATACGAAGTGCATCAGAAAAAAACAAAATCAGAGAAGTGGTTAAGAATGTTATGGTTAGTGGTGTATTTGGATGAACTAGAGGTCATGGGTTCAAGTCTTGTTTTGGGCATCATTTTTAGAAAAAGCTTGGAAAGGGTTCGTGAATCCGGGGCCAACCTTATAATTGATCAATGGTGTTATATGTATTTTTACTACAAAATACAGTATGGTGAGTATATAGTCCCTTTTAAACTCTAAATATTTTGGGATGAGAATACATGCATTTTATGATTTACGTTATGGACACAAGTGATCAAAAATAAATTCTATGTTGAGTTGTACCATGGCATATTTCTTTATACTTCGTAGCTAATATTTACATGAGGAATGTAAACGCGAATCCTGTTGATAGATCTATCGGGCCTGACAACCCCAACCGGGCTGGACGACCAGTTTTCAACGGTTGCACAGTACTTCATTTCTGTATACTACACTTGGTACGGTGTAGTGATTATTTAAGAATATGCTGCGATGATTTAAATGTTAAGTATGGTTACCAAGTGCTCAACTACTTTTCATACACTTGCGAGTGTGTTATGTTTAAATATATGAAATCTTGTGGTCCATAGTTATTACACTGCTAGCATCAAACCTATATATCTCACCAACTTTATGTTGACATTTTAAAGCATGTTATTCTCAGGTACGAATTAAGTCTTCCGATGTGCATTAGCTCATGTTAAGGACATTACTTGGAGTCGATCATCACAATGGGACCAAATGTTGAAGATTTCATCCGGGTGGATTAGGACGGGTCCTTTCAGATTAACTTTTGTTTGCGAACAAGTTTAGAATTAACTAAACTATGTTCTAGTGATTTCAAGTTTAAGCCTTCGAATAAGATAGCTTTATATGTATGAATCGAATGATGTTATGAACATCATTACTACCTCAAGTTTTTTGGATAAACCTACTAGAAAAGAGACAAATGGATCTAGCTTCAAAGGATCTTGGATGGCTTGAAAGTTCTTGAAGTAGAATCATGACACGAAAACAAGTTCAAGTAAGATTTCCACTCGAAATAAGATTGTTATAGTTATAGAAATTGAATCAAAGTTTGAATATGAGGATTACCTTATATTAGAAAGATATCTTACTGTAAATAAGAAAGATTTCTTGAGGTTGGATGATCACTCTACAAGATTGGAAGTAAGCTAGCAAACTTGGAAGTATTCTTGATTTTATGAAACTAGAACTTGTAGAATTTATGAAGAACACTGAGAACTTGAAGATAGAACTTGAGAGAGATCAATTAGATGAAGAAAATTGAAGAATGAAAGTGTTTGTAGGTGTTTTTGGTCATTGGTGTATGGATTAGATATAAAGGATATGTAATTTTGTTTTCATGTAAATAAGTCATGAATGATTACTCATATTTTTGTAATTTTATGAGATATTTCATGCTAGCTGCCAAATGATGGTTCCCACATGTGTTAGGTGACTCACATGGGCTGCTAAGAGCTGATCATTGGAGTGTATATACCAATAGTACATACATCTAAAAGCTGTGTATTGTACGAGTACGAATACGGATGCATACGAGTAGAATTGTTGATGAAACCGAACGAGGATGTAATTGTAAGCATTTTTGTTAAGTAGAAGTATTTTGATAAGTCTCTTGAAGTCGTTCAAAAGTGCATGAATACATATTAAAATACTACATGTATATACATTTTAACTGAGTCGTTAAGTCATCGTTAGTCGTTACATGTAAGTGTTGTTTTGAAACCTTTAGGTTAACGATCTTGTTAAATGTTGTTAACCCAATGTTTATAATATCAAATGAGATTTTAAATTATTATATTATCATGATAATATGATTTATGAATATCTCTTAATATGATATATATACATTAAATGTCGTTACAACGATAATCGTTACATATATGTCTCCTTTCAAAATCATTAAGTTAGTAGTCTTGCTTTTACATATGTAGTTCATTGTTAATATACTTAATGATATGTTTACTTATCATAATATCATGTTAACTATATATATATATCCAAATATATGTCATCATATAGTTTTTACAAGTTTTAACGTTCGTGAATCACCGGTCAACTTGGGTGGTCAATTGTCTATATGAAACCTATTTCAATTAATCAAGTCTTAACACGTTTGATTACTTAACATGTTGGAAACACTTAATCATGTAAATAACAATTTCATTTATTATATATATAAACATAAAAAAGTTCGGGTCACTACAGGAACCATCATTTGGCAACTAGCATGAAATATCTCATAAAATTACAAAAATATTAGTAATCATTCATGACTTATTTACATGTAAACAAAATTACACATTTTTTATATCTAATCCATATACCAACGACCAAAAACACCTACAAACACTTTCATTCTTCAATTTTCTTCATCTAATTGATCTCTCTCAAGTTCTATCTTCAAGTTCTAAGTGTTCTTCATAAATTCTATAAGTTCTAGTTTCATAAAATCAAGAATACTTCCAAGTTTGCTAGCTTATTTCCAATCTTGTAAAGTGATCATCCAACCTCAAGAAATCTTTCTTATTTACAGTAAGATATCTTTCTAATACAAGGTAATACTCATATTCAAACTTTGATTCAATTTCTATAACTATAACAATTTTATTTCGAGTGGAAATCTTACTTGAACTTGTTTTCGTGTCATGATTCTACTTCAAGAACTTTCAAGCCATCCAAGGATCTTTTGAAGCTAGATCTATTTTTCTCATTTCTAGTAGGTTTATTCACAAAATATGAGGTAGTAATGATGTTCATAACATCATTCGATTCATATATATAAAACCACCTTATTCGAAGTTTTAAACTTGAAATCACTAGAACATAGTTTAGTTAATTCTAAACTTGTTGGCAAACAAAAGTTAATCCTTCTAACTTGATTTTTAAAATCAACTAAACACATGTTCTATATCTATATGATATGCTAACTTAATGATTTAAAACCTGGAAACAAGAAAAACACCGTAAAACCGGACATACGCCGTCGTAGTAACACCGCGGGCTGTTTTGGGTTTGATAATTAAAAACTATGATAAACTTTGATTTAAAAGTTGTTCTTCTGGGAAAATGATTTTTATTATGAACATGAAACTATATCCAAAAATAATAGTTAAACTCAAAGTGGAAGTATGTTTTCCAAAATGGTCATCTAGACGTCGTTCTTTCGACTGAAATGACTACCTTTACAAAAATGACTTGTAACCTGTATTTCCGACTATAAACTTATACTTTTTCTGTTTAGATTCATAAACTTAAGTTCAATATGAAACCATAGCAATTTGATTCACTCAAAACGGATTTAAAACGAAGAAGTTATGGGTAAAACAAGATTGGATATTTTTTGATTGTTGTAGCTACGGGAAATATTGTAACAATTCAATACAAATCATATTCTAGCTAACTTATATTGTATTATACATGTATTCTAATATATTATGTAATCTTGGGATACCATAGATACGTATGCAAATGTTTTGACATATCATATCGACCCATCTATATATATTATTTGGAACAACCATAGACACTCTATATGCAGTAATGTTGGAGTTAGCTATACAGGGTTGAGGTTGATTCCAAAAATATATATACTTTGAGTTGTGATCTAGCCTGAGACGTGTATACACTGGGTCGTGGATTGATTCAAGGTAATATATATCGATTTATTTCTGTACATCTAACTATGGACAACTAGTTGTAGGTTACTAACAAGGACAGCTGACTTAATAAACTTAAAACAGTAAAACATATTAAAAATATTGTAAATATATTTTGAACATACTTTGATATATATGTACATATTTGTTATAGGTTCGTGAATCGACCAGTGGCCAAGTCTTACTTTCCGATGAAGTAAAAATCTGTGAAAGTGAGTTATAGTCCCACTTTTAAAATCTAATATTTTGGGATGAGAATACATGCAGTTTTATAAATGTTTTACGAAATAGACACAAGTAAATGAAACTAAATTATATGGGTGAATGATCGAAGCCGAATATGCCCCTTTTTAGCTTGATAGCCTAAGAATTTGGGAACAGATCCCCAAATTGACGCGAATCCTAAAGATAGATCTATCGGGCCCAACAAGCCCCATTCTGGAATTTAGAATGCTTTAGTACTTCGAAATTATCATATCCGATGGGTGTCCCGGAATGATGGGGATATTCTATATGCATCTTGTTAATGTCGGTTACCAGGTGTTCACTATATGAATGAATTTTATCTCTATGTATGGGATGTATATTGAAATATGAAATCTTGTGGTCTATTATTATGATTTGATAATATATAGGTTAAACCTATAACTCACCAACATTTTTTGTTGACGTTTTAAGCATGTTTATTCTCAGGTGATTATTAAGAGCTTCCGCTGTTGCATACTAAAATAAGGACAAGATTTGGAGTCTATGCTTGTATGATATTATGTAAAAACTGCATTCAAGAAACTTATTTTTGATGTAATATATTCTTATTGGAAACCATTATGTAATGGTCGTGTGTAAACGGTATATTTTAGATTATCATTATTTGATAATCTACGTAATGCTTTTTAAACCTTTATCGATAAAATAAAGGTTATTGTTGTTTTAAAAATGAATGCAGTCTTTAAAAAAACGTCTCATATAGAGGTCAAAACCTCGCAACGAAATCAATTAATATGGAACGTTTATAATCAATATGAACGGGACATTTCAGTTAAGTGGTGTATGGTTGAATATTTTTTCGCTGTCGATTTCAGCACTGTATCTCGGCTACACTCCAGCCTGTCTTGTACAAGTTGTCCCCTCTCTATGTAGTAAAAGCGAGACGATGGCTTTTTCCTGCAAACTCATCTTTAACCAACCCTTTTTGTATAGCTACATTCCATATATGTTTATTCGAGTTTTTACTTGTAATGTTTTAGTCTTTTACGCTGTATTCTAGAGTTTATTTTTAAGCGGAAAGGAGTGGAAAAGAAAGGAGATGAGAGTGTTTTACTATCCTTCCTAATCCGCCCAAATATGGGCGGAGAGTGTTGTTAACAAATTATAACTGTACTATCCCCTCTAATCCTCTACTCTCTTCTCCTTTCCACTTAAAATAAAAACTCGAGAATCACTATTATTTTATAATCTGTCTGTTTCCTTTCCTTTCTATTAGAAATAAAACTCGAGAATGCAGCGTTAGTGTTCTGTAAATTGCTTCTTTGCTTTGAATCACAAGTTGTAATCTTTGATTATTTTAATAAAAGTTTTATTGGCCTTTCAAAAAAAAAACAAAATAAAAAAAAAACGGTATATGAGAATTTTATTAAAATATACTTTTTTCAAATTTTTTAAGTAATTCCATGAAAATTTCACTAAAATTTACTTTTGTTTCAAAACTTTTAACATAATTCTAGACTTAGAAAAGATATACAAAAGAAGTAATACAAACTGACTATCTACTAAGGTTGCTCCCAACGGAAGCGTCCAGAGAACCGCCCAGGGCCGCGCCCTCCTGGGCGCCGATGGCAGCGGCTAGCCCAGGGGGCCGCCCTCGATCCCGTCCAGCTTTTCGTTCGCTGCTCCGCCTTTTTTGGTCATGTGTGAGGACGATCCAAATCTCTCCAACGGTCAAATTTTTGGCCGTTGGAGGTGAGTTTCTTTTTATTTTTATTTTTTTTTCTTCTTTTAAACTATATATATTCACTCAAACTTCATACAATTTCATACACACTCATATTTCATACACACATACACTCATATTTCATCCAATATCAACAATTTTATCTCAAATTATCAAACACTATATATATTAATATGAATCCAAATAACCCAAATTCCGATCCGGATATGAATTTGGTATTAACGATCTTGAATACCACAAATAATCGAGCACTTGAAGATATCGCAAGTCTTGATCGTTTAGATGAGTTAAATGACGAAGAAGAAGTTGAACCCATTCCAAGGGCACCGAGAAGATATTTATATAGAGATAGTGAAGGCCGTGCAAGAGCTTTATGGAATGATTATTTTTCCGACAACTGTACGTTTCCCGATGATTATTTTCGTAGACGTTATCGAATGAGCAAACCTTTGTTTCTTCGGATATGTCAAGGTATAATGAATTTTTCTCAAACTCCGATTCCTGAGTATTTCTCATATTTTCATCAAAAACGTGATGCTTGTGGGCTACTAGGTTTTAATATTGTTCAAAAATTAACATCAGCCATACGTCAACTAGCGTATGCTGCGACAGCCGATCTTTTTGACGAGTATTTGCATATGGGTGAACAAACCGCATATGATTGTTTAAATAATTTTTGCAAATGTATTTTTCACTTGTACGCAACAGAGTATTTGAGAAAACCAACTGCACAAGATGTGCAACGTTTGACCACTAAACATGCTCAAATACATGGATTTCCGGGGATGTTAGGAAGCATCGATTGTATGCATTGGAGATGGAGAAATTGTCCGGCACGTTGGAAGGGTCATTACACACGAGGTGACCATGGTTACCCGTCAATTATGCTTGAAGCGGTAGCGTCTTATGATGGATGGTTTTGGCACGCTTTCTTTGGTACCGAGGGATCAAATAATGATATCAATGTACTTAATCAATCTGATTTGTTTAACGACTTATTAGCCGGCGAGGCTCCACCGTGCACGTTTACGGTGAATGGGTGTACGTTTAATAAGGGTTATTATTTGGCGGATGGAATTTATCCGGAGTGGGCCACGCTAGTTAAGTCATTCAGAAATCCGATTGATCCAAAACAATCAAAGTTCAAAAGGTATCAAGAATCTGCAAGAAAAGATATTGAACGAGCATTTGGAATACTACAAGGTCGATGGACGATTGTGCAGCGTCCGGCAAGACCATATTATATCCGAAAAATTAGAAGGATTATGTTAACATGTGTGATATTAAACAATATGATAACCGAGGACAACGGACGTGCATTTTGTGGACTTGAAGAGAATTATCGTCCGATTCGACGTGCAAGAGGAACATTCCAAGAAAGGGTTGACGCGCATATCCGGGCGGATGCGGATTTAAGAGATGTGGGCATTCATCGATTACTACGAGATATGCTAGTAGAACACGTTTATAGTCTTCCACCTAATTATCGAATTCGACATGATCCAACGAGAAATCCAAACAATCAAGATGAGGCGGGACCTTCACACGTTAACGACGACGAAGACGAAGACGAAGAGTAGTTATTTTATGTAATTTTATTTTAAATTATATGTTTTAATTTTAATTATTTGTAATGTTTTTTTTTATTTATTTAATGAAATTTTAGTTTTATGTTATTACATATTTATTGTTTATAATATATATAACTAAATTAATATTATTTGGAAATAATAAAAAATTAAAAATTAAAAAAAGAAGAAGAAGGAAGGAGTGTCATGGTTGGGAGTGTTTAGTCCTGGGTTTAGTCCTGGGAAGGAAGTGAGAAAAAAGTGCTGATGTGGCGCTGATGTGGCGCTGAGGACTAAGGTCAAGAAGTGTCTCCATTGGGAGCACTCTAATTGTTGCTATCTACTAATTGTTGGATAACCCTGTGTTCTTTTAAATTTTATAAATCCATCGAAACGATAAAAATAAAAATATTTTATTTTAATAAAACTTTCAAGTAAATATTTACACGATTAACGGTTTCCAGCAAAATCACACAATAACGGTCACAGTAAGATTCAATTACACCACTAATAATTGTCAAATAATAAATCATAAATTGAATTTAGATATACCTTTACCAAGTGATGTTCCCTGGTAGATTGAAACGAGTGTCCAATGTAGATGATTCATACAACACGTCGAGCAACACCAATCAGATACTAGTCGGTATATAATCGAATACCAATATCATATATCCCTTCTATTCATTTGCTTTATGTTATTTCTCGTTGACCAAAATCCTTATAAGATAAGAAGGATAATTGACCAATAAAGTTCAAAAGGAATTGTGATTGTACTCTTATTCTTTTGTAGCCATCAACCATCAACATCTTTCTGTATTGTTAACTTGATAAACACAAAATTAAAAAGAAGTTTTGTAACTCTCAGTCACCTTTTTTTAGCCACCTATCTCCAACCCAAAAGTGAGTTATTAATTGTTTTCGTATATCGCCGTCTTTTAACAATAGGGTTGTAAAACCTTATTAGAAAAATAATACCTTATTATATTTGTGACTGTACCGTAAATCGAATAATAAAATACAAAATAATTTTCGGCTGTTTATTTGTTCACCACTATTACCAAAAGACACTATTATGGTATATAAAAACTTGAATTCAAAATTGGGCCTTAGCTTGTATCGGCTGACCAAAAGAAAACGACATAAGGATATTTTTTTATTTTTTTATATATTTATTTGTAATCCAAAAAATAAAACATTAAAATAAGACCATACAAGAGTAGTTTAACGGAAGTCTTTTATTTTATATTTAATTAAATCGCATTTAATTAAATTATGTTTTTAAAACTATATATTATAATTATAATTATATATCAAAATATATATATTAATTGGTGTTTAAATACCTATTATGTATGACTTCATATGCTTGTATATAAGCAGTAATAGAAATTTAAGTTATGAAGCGCACACTAAATCAACACCAATTACATATGAATATGAAAGTAAGAAACAGAAAAGGAAAAAATGCATGATTAGTTGATCTAGACTTCCATGTCATTTTGTAAATCTTTGTTTGTATACTTGTAATCATAGAATTTCTCGAAACATTTTCCCCCAAAAAATTTGTAAAAGTACATCATAGGTTCCATTCGAACAAGCCTTTGTTCGAACCTACTATAGGCCCATTTTCAGATTCGATGACCGGAAATAGTAAGTTAGAACTTATACACCAGATTCAAATATGGTCTAAGTTCAAACTCCTTTTTACTTATATCTAACGGTGGAGTATTTTGTGCGATTTCAGAAAAAACACAAACTGTGGTTCTTATCGAAATACATGAAATGTTCAAACATGTTGGAATCTAGGTTCGGACATAATTTTATACTAATCATGTTCGAATTTACTGTACGGGTTCGAAACTTATTTTTCCAGCCAAATAAGCTGAAAAATGGGCTATGAGCCTATGATAGGTCCGACAAGTGCTTGTTCTGAAAAAGTTATATTTCTGTGAAACTCGCCGTTAATATTTAGATAATTCAAACAATAATATATGGGCTAAATTTGAAAAAAAAAATTCACAGAAGGTGAAAAAAAATGTTCGAAGAATAAGATGCATCACGATGAATGTTAACATAAATAACATTTATCGATGAATGTTATTTCTTCAAGCTTTTTCTGGATAAAATAATAACATTTATCACAAAGTCTGTTTTTTGAATATTCATATTTTCACCTAATTTTAATGTTCGTGAATTTAAAAAAACAAAAAACAAAAATACTTTCCCTTCCCGCAATAAAAAAATGTTATTTATGTGGCGGATTTCATCTCCGGCTCTTCCTCATGCTCGAATTTCATCTCGGGTTCAGACTCAGTATCATCCGCAAACTCGAGTATAGTGTTCCCTTGTGCTTGCACGGTTTCCTCGGATTCCGTGTCGGAGTCGGTAAGAATGACAGGATTAGAAGAAGTCATCAAGTACTCAAGAAAAACACAAGGTTAGTACACTTAGCAATCATATCGTTCAAGTAAGGTAATAAGTAGCGTAACTTAGCAAGTCTAGGGTTACAGTCCAGACTCAAAAGACGTCCTAAAATTTGACACTCTAATGCAGCCTAGTCCTAGGTAACCGATATGCTCTGATACCAACTGTAACACCCCGCCAAATTCCCATCTGACGGCGTGTTAATCAAAGGTCCCCACAGTTCACAGTTACGCCCTCTATATGGGACGTTTCAAAACAATCGCATTTAATTTTATTAAAAACTTGACTTTTAAAACATTAGTCAATAAACCCAAAATAAGTAACACTATTGTGATCGTAACCACAAACCAATAGTATTAAACATATGCAAAAGTTTATATGCGAAAATAATAATTGTCTTTATGTCACACCCCCCAAAATGGACCATGAGTAATTGTGACCAATCATATCATAACACAGTTGTATAAACGAGAACGACTCTATATGAGATTTTTTAAATAAAACCTTTGTTAATAAAACAGCGGAAGCAATAATACATGTTTACATTATTATTAAAACGTAAAATAAATGTTTATGAACTAAAATATAATATGCGATGTGGACTCCATGCAAGCATCAAATCTATCATCACAAAGTTGCAAACAGCTAGATCAATCATCACCTGAGACAAAACATGCTTAAAGTGTCAACCGAAAAGGTTGAGTGAAATTCACAGGTTTATAAATAATATCCAAAGTTTTAGACCACAAGATTTAGTTTAAAGTTGAATGATATAGAAATATCAATCTAAAAGTGTTGCTGCATTTTGTAATATTGCTACTAAACAAGTTTACCCTATGACACCTTGTACTGTCAGTGTCGTGGAATCATTATTATGTAACCAAAGACCAACGGTCGAATGGTTAGAGACGTTACTCTCAATAGGCCTACTCACAATAATTAAGTTTGCATTTAAACGTAGCAATTGACGATATTACGGTAGGGATTTAGCATGAATCAAAGCATGACAGCATAGTTAACAATTTAGTACTTGTGTCTAAGTGTAAAACAGTTATAAAGCAAGCATGTGTCTCACCCCAAAAGTTGTAAAACAGTTATGAAACAGTAAAAAGTGGGGCTATGAAGTTCAACTTAGTAGCACACGAAAGAATTGAACAGAAGGACGTGACCGAGATCTCAACCTAGAGATAGAACGTATGATCAGACATTGCCTAACAGACAATAGTATATAGTACTATATTGATAGTAATGGTTCACTAAAGAATTTCCATTTTCGGAAGGTTACTATTTATGGAAAGTTTCCACTTATAGTAATTTTCCAATTTTAGAAAGTTCGGGTTAATCTTTAGCAAGATGTTGTACAACTCTACTCAAACTTCGTTGCTATCAAATAAGTCAGGAATGACCAGATGTAACCGGGGGCCCAGGATTCTTGACTAGAATCTAAGTCATGGCATTCGAGATCCACAAGCTTACCCATAAATGGCAACCTAGACATCATTCACTTACGACCGTGAGTAGCGATAAAGTTCACATGAATTATACATTATCTTTGATTAACCTTCACTTTAGGTGTATACACACAACGAATTATTAATGTACTTAATAATTATATATGTGATAATATAACCTAAGTTTTATTTAATATTTAGTTATTATACCTTAGTATGTCTTATATATATTAAATATAATTACCTTTAAATAAATACCTAAATTACTTCAAAAATAATAGTGTTTTATTAATCGAACATTATTCAAAAATGTCTAAATAATAAATTAAATATCTAAAAATTACATACACAATTTTTATAGTCTTAGTTAATCATATAGATTAGTAGAAAAATTTAAGAAAATGTTTTTATTATATTTTTGTATTTATTTTTGTTTTTACCCTTAATGTATTCACAAAACAATTTTAATTCTACATAATTACTAAATAAACCCAAATAATTATTTTTATAATTTTTATAAGTTTCTATCAGTCTAATAACCTGTAGAAAAATATATAAAAAAATATTTTTTATTATTTTATATTTATTCTTAATTTACCTTCGAATTACATAATAATAGAGTTTAATTATATAATAAATACCAATTCGACCCAAGTAATTATTTTTATAATTTTTTTAGATCTATATAAGTTTTAAAAACTCAGAAAAAAATTATATATATTTTAGTTTTGGTTAAAAGTATTTATTACGAATTTTACATTTTTTTACGTTTAAACACCACATAATTCGTATTTAATTATAAATAATATTTCATAAATTATCAAAATTATTTTTATGCATCATAACACTTATAATACTAATTATAACATATAAACATAATTAATTTCGAATTTTACAAAGAATATACCATAAATATAAATATAAATTATAATATTGAAATTTTTTTTATAAATATAGAAAGTACCTCAAATTTTCTTCAAGGTTTTGAGAGAATAACTTAAGTTTTTGTGTTTGGCAAGAAAAAATGAATGAGGAGCCATGTATTTATAGGTAAAAATGGTTGGTGAAAAGAAAAAAAAATAATAAAATAAAGGTGCCAATTTTGACAAAATAATAAAAATATGTTAAAAATGTTTTTAATAAGTTTTTGTTTTTAAAAATATTTAGTCAAAATTCATGGGCTCATTATTTAATTTATAAAAAAAATCTTATTTCTTTTTATTTTTATTTTTTTATAAGCTAAAAATATATATAATGATTAAAATAACTTATCATTTAATTAATAATTATGTTACATATAGTTTTAAATATAATACGCATTAATATTAACTAAAGTTATTTTATATAATTAGTGTAAACTTTAGTTAACAAAAAGTGTCGACTAAAAATAAATATTTGATCAATGTCAAATTTAATTATATATTACGTATGGATAACAACCCTATAGTCAAATTAGTCAATTCAGGCATGGAAATATGAGGGTTGTTATACTTTATTAAAATATGTTGACTCCACGGCCAAACCAAATCATCAAACACAGCGGAAGCATATACCTCTTAAAGACCTGAGAATACAAACACGCAAAAATAGGTCAACAATAATGTTGGTGAATCCACAGGTTTAACAGCTTAACAATGTCTGAAAAACAGTTATCAAAAAATATTTTAATTTCATTAACCACAAGATTTTAATATGCACAACCCGAAGTTTTAAATTACTGCATAATTCCTAAGCACCTGAATACTAACAATGACCTGAGTATAGAAGCCACTACACTCCCTTTACCCCATAAAAATGTTTACACCTGTCCGAGTGTAATAAAAAGTTCAAAGTAAATGCGCCACGGTTAATATTGTTTGGGCAAGGTTTGTCTAACCTAACGGATCCGTCC
The DNA here is from genome assembly GCF_046630445.1 of Rutidosis leptorrhynchoides. Lineage (NCBI taxonomy): Eukaryota > Viridiplantae > Streptophyta > Magnoliopsida > Asterales > Asteraceae > Rutidosis > Rutidosis leptorrhynchoides. The sequence continues at coordinate 273,166,879 of NC_092341.1, read as the reverse complement.
ATTTAAATTGTGCTTACCCGAAGGTAATAAAAGTATTCAAGCTAGGGGATTTTTGGACACAACTCAATATGCAATAAATAATAAGTACTTGTGTCAATCATAAAAGGAATTTATAAAAATGTAAGTAATCAGCGTGTATTCTCATCCCAAAAATAGTAAGTAAAAATGGGACTGTAGACTCACCTTTGAATAGCTCTTGAACAAACGTAAGCTATTAACTTGTATAGTTTATATCCGACTAAAGAAAACTAAGTATACGTATATAGGTTGGTCATTATTTATGTCATATAATATAGTAGTTTCATAGTGTAGGTTGTCTTATTGCTCGACTCGACTCATTTCAAAGTAAAGTCAACTAATTTATGCAGGTCAACAAAAGTCAAACCAAAAGTCAAACTTGGTCAATGTGGTCAACTAAAGTCAACATCAGTAAGTTCATGTCAAATTTTGGTCAACATATCAACCCTAAGTCAACTAACAAGTTTCAGATCATAATTAGTCAATTACGCGATTTCAATTTATCGTCTATCATAGCGTCATATAAAAGTTGCAAACAATGCACAATATCACATATCACGTAATACATGGTAGTATGAAACATTCCAGACCTTAACTAGACATAAATATTTCCAAAAAGCAATAGCAGGGTCTCATACGATGCATATAAGTCGGGTTTCAGAATGGACGCATTTATGATTCACCAAATCAGTTTCTGACTGCGCACCAATCTCGTTTGAATATAACCGGAGCTAGGGACATGAAAATCAAGCTAGGTCAGTGGTCATGGTTCAAGGACAAATAAAATTACCATATATCCAAATTTTAGTCATATTTTTTTGGCCAATTAGTACAGTTAATTCAATAAATTTGGATGTTCTATTTCAGCTCAAATCAGAAGTCATCGTAACCATGGCCTTAGTGTGCACAATAAATCAGTTTTCACGACTTTACATAAACTAAACATAAGTCACATAACATACAGAGTTTCATTATACAAAAGGGAAAGGTCTCAAAAGGTCCACAACTCATGCTATAAGACTATAGGTGCATACGTTACAGATTTGGACTAAATTCAGGTTACCATTTCGATACGCATATTACTCAAGTTTCACAAATCCAAATGATGCAAGGCATAGATGAAAAGATAACTAAAACATATGAATGTTCCATAAATGTAAAGACCTAAATCATTAACTCATGGAAAACGAATTAAAAAGTCAATTTCAAAATAATGAGCAAATCAGTTTTTCAAGAACGTTCAAACAAGCATAACATGAGCTATACAAATCCAAATTGCATGATATCCTAGTCTAACTTGAGTATTTTTGAGTCATCTATACAATAGTTAACTTGTCATAACATAATTCACAAAGCAATTAACTCAAAAAATTCGGATTCATGGCAAGATCACAACAAAACTTCGATTTAACATAACTAGAGCATACGATAACGAAATCAATTGATTCTTGAGCCTAACGTTATTAATTTTTCGACCTCTTTCCATCTAGATAATAATAATTTACAGAAAATAAGTTCAACATATCAGTTCCATCAATATCAAATTCGGTTTTCGCCCAAAACAATCAATACGAACAAATCAACGATTAATAACACAAACAAACGCGATGAATCGAGCAATTGACCAACATAATCTATAAAACTTTATAAAATCAGAAATTTTAGATCTAGGGTTTGTAAAATTATATCTCTGATCGTCAAACAAATCACACCTATGCGTAGAGAACGAAGAGAATTGCACTTTTCGTGTAGAACGTTTAATCGATTGATCAAGTTTGATGGTGGTTTTGGGGTGGTTGGTGGTCGACGATGGGGAGGGGGATGGGAGAATCGACTGCCCAAAATTTTGTGTAGGGGATTATGATTAAATTAGGTTATCACTTTGTATTTATATTAATCCCTAATATCAATAATTAGCAACCAAGTCCCTCAAGTATGCAAAAATTAAAAATACAAGGGGTGGGGTGGGGGTTTCGGCTGAATGGGGCCCACATGGGGTTCCCAGGCTCTCGTTTTGCAAAAGCGTTTATTCGTGGTCCGTTTTAAGTGCCGTTTACATGTACCGAAGGCCCGGAACCGATCGCTAAAACGCAACCAAACGTTTAATTTATTAAAAACTCACTAAATTAAATATTTTTAAAAAGTTAATAATTATTAAAAATAAATCCGAGCGTTTTGTTGCTCGAAAAACATTTTTTTTCATTATTCGAATCGTAACGTTTTTATCGTATTTCTTTATTCGAAATATTTTTATCGATTAATATTAACCCATATTAATTTAGATAACCCTCCAAGGATCACGTTTGCATTTAATACACTAAAACACACAAAAGTCAAATAATCACCGCTAAATCAACTAACGGACAGTTAACGGAAGTGACGGAAAAAGCAGGGTTGTTACATATAGAACATCAATTATAGCATAAGTATCACTGGTGAACCAGAAGAACTTCATGACAAGCTTCTTAGTCGCAGACAGCACAGGAAAGATCAGCGAAAAAGAGAAGCTAAATTTATGGTGAAATATGACAAGAAGATGGCAAATATGCTGAAAGAATAAGAAATATCACTGCTGAAGAACTTTAAGAGTACATGCAGTCTGATAGATCCAGAAAAGAAAAATCAGCTGTATTTATGCAGTGGTTAGCCTCTGGGATGAAAACCAGCGATTCCTGCACAGCCAGTAGGTGCAGCAGAACCAATAGAGGTTGTTCAACCTTTTGCTGGTAATGAAGATAAACCAGTAGAGACTAATCAGTCTGCTACTGAGGGGGATCAGCATGTTTCAACTCCCATCTTGGCAGCACAAGAACCAGTGCTAATACAAGAACCATCACCTAAAACCCATGCCTATTATTAAACAAAGGATGAAATCTGCTGCTAGGGATACTCAACCCCTAATAAAAGAACCCTTATTTAACCAGCTGATATCACTAAGTCAGCTGGTACTGAAGACACAACAAGGAGTGTTGTGATTGAAGACCCATCCAGAAGTGTGTTGCTGGGTGAACGAAGTGTTGAAGACCCATCAAAGGAGGATGAGCCGGGTGCTAATAAAGAAGATATAACTGCTTCTGATGCTTCAATTGTTTGGACTGATGGTAATTCTACTTATACTTTATCACCTTTACCATCAGTCTTCCGTGCTGCTTTTGACAGGACACTGAGTAATCATCATCCTTATGAACCAGTGGGTCCTTCTAGCACAGCAGAGTTACCTAACACATATCCTCCATCTTTCCCAAAGAAAAATGACAAACACACTACTTGGGAAGATGAACCAGTTGTACAGAGAATGCCTACTCCTCAAAAAATGAACCTTGATGAAAGAGAAGCTCATAGGATGGAAATTATTGTTGATAAGTTGATAAGCAGAGAAGAAGCCCGAAGAGCTACTTCTATTGCCGATGAAATACTGAAGTATTTCCATCCACTCAGTGACCAGGTAGCTTATGGAGATGTTGATTCCTGAACTGCAAGATTTATTCACGAAAGCTGCCAAGTATGCCAATGCACCAACAGTAGATGTGAAAGCTGAAATGTCTAAGAAGAAGAAGAAATCTGTTGGTGGTCCATTCAGATGAGATCTCATCATTCTACCTGATCATTTTGAACCATTCAAACCTGAAGACCTGCCTGAATTATTCTTCGAAGCCTGGAGAGTTAAGTAGGAGGAGCTATCTGATGAAGAAAGGGAAAATCGGAGAGATAAAGATAGCTACCTTGCTGCTTCATTAGATGATCTTTTGTTTTATTTCATTTTCATTGTATTGAAATCTATTTATTATTTTATGAATGTGAAATGAGTTATTCTTCAAAATCATATCAGTTTATAAGATATAGATAACTCAGCAAAAGATCCCAAAAATAAACCTCAAAAGGGACAATTTCACTGCTAATTTTTTAAAAAGTCCTTTAGTGTCGGGCCTTAGTGTTTTCTTTATGAGTCATAGGTTTTGTCATCATCAAATAGAGGGAGATTGTTGATTCCCCAAAATGTTTAAGGATTTAATTATAACAAAACAGCATTATATACACTAATTGTTATGTGCGGCCAGCGTAGGTTTACTTATCTATAATCAACATATGTTGTTGTGTCAAGTGTCTTAGTATGTTGCCTGGTCTATCAGCACAAGTTAGACAATATTTTTCAACCAGCACAGGATGTGTTCCCAGCAAACTTAAGAAAGATCAGGTGAACCAGTTGAAGAACCAGCACAACTGGTAGAAGCATACAACACTTTGACAATTATGCTCCATTACAAGCATAATAGTTTTCTGTGTGGTCTACATCAATTGTACTAATCAACAGAAGTTGAAGACAAAGTTGAACAGAAAAGGACATGCGTCGGCGACTGACAAGTGACCATACAAGACCACGTGGGAATGCAGAAGTTTAACGCATGTGCAGACATGAGTTATTACTTTGTCAACACCTAGGGAACCAAACATTCTATTTGTTTATTCAAATAGTATTGCCAAACCAATTTGGGGTGTTCCTGCGAATAGTCACCAAAGAGGAAAAAAAGAGAGCACGTTCTGTGATGATATTGTCGACACAAGTACAGACATCCTATGTACTAGTGGACAATTGATCTATTACATGGTTAATGGGACTCCTATAAATAAATATCTTCACTATTGTAATATTTAGTGGAGTGGGTTTAATTAGATAGAGTCTAAACTTTGTAAAAGCTTAAGATATCCTCTCTAGTTATTCTAGGTGTAATCTGTATCAACCAACTATTTATTCCTCCTTTGAATAGTTATGATTCTTTGAGATTTATATCAATAAAAGAATAAGTCGAAAATTACTCATGACTCTTATTTAATTACTTGTTTAAAGATACTTAAATGTTACAATATCTGTTTAAACGAAAAGAAATTGTATTCACCCCTTCTACAATACTCCTATTGTTATTTCGGGACCAACATATCTTATAATAGCTACCGACGAGGCTAATGGGTCTATAATCACATAAAGCTATAGGGTTATATTTTTTGGGAATTACTGTGGTAAACATTGCATTGCAACCCCGCAAAATTTCATCATGAGACCAAAACCATTCGAGAGCTTTTAAAAGGTCTCCCTTGATAAGCCACCAATATTTTTTGTAAAATTTAATATTGAAACCGTCGGGATCGAGGATTTCGAGCTACCGCAACTATGGATTGTATTTCAGATTTCCTCCTCGGTGATTGGAGCTTCGAGCATGTCATTGTCACTTCGATGGATATGGTTCAAATTATAGTCCAGAGTACCTGCAAAACTAGTATCAGGCAATTTAAATAAGTTAGAATAGTAGCCTCATCCTTTACCTCAGTGGGGTTCTCTGACCAAACATCGTTGATAGATAAGACAGGAATCATGTTTTTGTTGTTACGACGCTTAACAAAATTGTGGAAATACTGGACGTTCTCATCACCCTCTAACGCTCATTTAACTCAAGCTTTCTGTTTCATCGTGTTTCGTATGATTTTCTGTTTGTCAAACAACGATTTTCTTTCCTTCAACCAGCATTCTCTTTCGGAATCAAAAAGTGTCTGAGACTCAGCTTCTGACTCCCACCTGCTTACAGACTCATCATGTTGTCAAATTTCATCATCTAAATTATGTAACGAACTATGACTCCAACTTTTCAAGGAAAGTTTAACGGATTTCATTTTGTTTCGAAAGTAACAGTCTGTAGTGACCCGAACTTTTCCATGTTTATATATATTAAATGAAATTATTATTTATATAATTAAGTGTTTCCAACATGTTAAGCAATCAAACTTGTTAAGACTTGATTAATTGAAATAGGTTTCATATAGACAATTGACCACCCAAGTTGACCGGTGATTCACGAACGTTAAAACTTATAAAAACTATATGATGACATATATATGATTATATATATAGTTAAAATGATATTAGGATAAGTAAGTATCTCATTAGGTATTTTAATAATGAGTTATATACATAAAATTGAGTTTATTGAATTAAGAAACTCGAAACGATATATATAGCGATTATCTTTATAACAACGTCTTACTAAATACATATGAATCATATTAAGATATTGATACACTATGTTTAATCATGATAAATGATAAGTAAACATGTCATTAAGTGTATTAACAATGAACTAAATATGTAAAAACAAGACTACTAACTTAATGATTTCGAATCGAGACATATATGTAACGATTATCGTTGTAACGACATTTAACTGTATATATATCATACTAAGATATATTATATATCATAATATCATGATAATGTAATAATTTAACATCTCTTTAAATATAATAAACAATGGGTTAACAACATTTAACAAGATCGTTAACCTAAAGGTTTCAAAACAAAATTTACATGTAACGACTAAAGATGACTAAACGACTAAGTTAAAATGTATTTACATGTAGTTTTTTAATATGTATTCATACACTTTTGAACGACTTCAAGACACTTATCAAAGTACTTCTACTTAACAAAAATGCTTACAATTACATCCTCATTCATTTTCATCAACAATTCTACTCGTATGCACCCGTATTTATACTCGTACAATACACAGCTTTTAGATGTATGTACTATTGGTATATACACTCCAATGATCAGCTCTTAGCAGATCATGTGAGTCACCTAACACATGTTGGAACCATCATTTGGCAACTAGCATGAAATATCTCATAAAATTACAAAAATATTAGTAATCATTCATAACTTATTTACATGTAAACAAAATTACACATCCTTTATATCTAATCCATATACCAATGACCAAAAATACCTACAAACACTTTCATTCTTCAATTTTCTTCATCTAATTGATCTCTCTCAAGTTCTATCTTCAAGTTCTAAGTGTTCTTCATAAATTCTATAAGTTCTAATTTCATAAAATCAAGAATACTTCCAAGTTTGCTAGCTTACTTCCAATCTTGTAAAGTGATCATCTAACCTCAAGAAATCTTTCTTATTTACAGTAAGATATCTTTCTAATACAAGGTAATACTCATATTCAAACTTTGATTCAATTTCTATAACTATAATAATCTTATTTCGAGTGAAAATCTTACTTGAACTTGTTTTCGTGTCATGATTCTTCTTCAAGAACTTTCAAGCCATCCAAGGATCCTTTGAAGCTAGATCTATTTTTCTCATTTCCAGTAGGTTTATCCATATTACCTGAGGTAGTAATGATGTTCATAACATCATTCGATTCATATATATAAAACTACCTTATTCGAAGGTTTAAACTTGAAATCACTAGAACATAGTTTAGTTAATTTTAAACTTGTTCGCAAACAAAAGTTAATTCTTCTAACTTGACTTTTATAATCAACTAAACCCATGTTATATATCTATATGATATGCTAACTCAATGATTTAAAACCTGGAAACACGAAAAACACCATAAAACCGGACATACGCCGTCGTAGTAACACCGCGGGCTGTTTTGGGTTTGATAATTAAAAACTATGATAAACTTTGATTTAAAAGTTTTTCTTCTGGGAAAATGATTTTTCTTATGAACATGAAACTATATCCAAAAATTATGGTTAAACTCAAAGTGGAAGTATGTTTTTCAAAATGGTCATCAAGACGTCATTCTTTCGACTGGAATGACTACCTCTTAGAAAAATGACTTGTAACTTATATTTCCGACTATAAACCTATAATTTTTCTGTTTAGATTCATAAAATATAGTTCAATATGAAACCATATCAATTTGATTCACTTAAAACGGATTTAAAACGAAGAAGTTATGGGTAAAACAAGATTGGATATTTTTTGATTGTTGTAGCTATGGGAAATATTGTAACAATTCTATACAAATCATATCCTAGCTAACTTATATTGTATTTTACATGTATTCTAATATATTATGTAATCTTGGGATACCATAGACACGTATGAAAATGTTTTGACATATCATATCGACCCATGTATATATATTTTTTGGAACAACCATAGACACTCTATATGCAGTAATGTTTGAGTTAGCTATACATGGTTGAGGTTGATTCCAAAAATATATATACTTTGAGTTGTGATCTAGCCTGAGACGTGTATACACTGGGTTGTGGATTGGGTCAATATAATATATATCAATTTATTTCTGTACATCTAACTATGGACAACTAGTTGTAGGTTACTAACGAGGACAGCTGACTTAATAAACTTAAAACATTAAAACGTATTAAAAATATTGTAAATATATTTTGAACATACTTTGATATATATGTACATATTTGTTATAGGTTCGTGAATCAACCAGTGGCCAAGTCCTACTTCCCGACGAAGTAAAAATCTGTGAAAGTGAGTTATAGTCCCACTTTTAAAATCTAATATTTTGGGATGAGAATACATGCAGTTTTATAAATGATTTACAAAATATACACAAGTACATGAAACTACTTTCTATGGTTGAACGATCGAAGCCTAATATGCCCCTTTTTACTTGGTAACCTAAGAATTAGTAAACCAGTCTACTAATTGACGCGAATCCTAAAGATAGATCTATTAGGCTCAACAAACCCCATCCGTTGTAGTGGATTCTTTAGTAATTCGATGTTGTTTTATCATGTCCGATGGATGTCCCGGAATGATAGGGGATATTGTTATATGCATCTTGTTAATGTCGGTTACCAGGTGTTCACCATATGAATGATTTTTATCTCTATGTATGGGATGTGTATTGAAATATGAAATCTTGTGGTGTATTATTAGATTTGATAAATATATAGGTTAAACCCATAACTCACCAATATTTTTGTTGACGTTTAAAGCATGTTTATTCTCAGGTGATTATTAAGAGCTTCCGCTATTGCATGCTAATATATGGACAAGATTTGGAGTCAGCATGCTTGTATTATATTGTTTAAAACTGCGTTTGAAATTTACTTTGTTTGTAACATATTAATATTGTAAACCAATATATATTGGTAGTGTGTAAGTGTGATATTTTTTAGATTATCATTTCTGATAATCTAGGTGGTGTCCTTTAAACCTTGTCGATAAAATAAAGGTTATGGTTTGTTTTAAAAACAAATGCAGTCTTTGAAAAACGTCTCATATAGAGGTCAAAACCTCGAAACGAAATCAATTAATATAGAACGTTTATAATCAATATGAACGGGACATTTCACAGTCAGGTCTAAAATTAGACACAACCGAGTTCCAAGCCTTAATAATAATATCATCTGCACCCTTTAACGATAGCCAATCATTAAAGACTCCCAAAGGTTTTAGACCAAAGTCAATGATCCTATCCCTTAAAATAATCGGGCAGTGATCCGAGTGTTTATGCTCAAGGACCATAGCAGTAAGACCAGAACAAAGGTTGTAGAATTTTTCAGAAACCAGGAATCTATCTAATTTTTACCGAGTTTAATCCCGTCATCGCTGACTCGTGTAAATTTTCTTACCCCGAGAGGAATGTCCATCAGAGAGTTATCACAAATGAAACAGTTTATTTTTTTAATTTTTTATTTATTATTTTTTTAGAACGGCTGAAACAATTGAATCTTTCGTCTTGGCCAAGTGTCGTGAAAGATACAATTGAATCTTTCGTCTTTCTTTCTAATTTTTTAAATTAACTTTTATATTATCTCTCACAACCTCTTAATTATTATACATATACAATGGTATTTTAAATTATGATGATGTAAAAGTGTACTAGATTTACCATCTTTAACAATGTCAGCCGTATTGGCGTGGTGCTGGGTGGGGGGTGGAGTGCTTGATGGGCGTGCTAGCAAACTGCTGAATAATGGTTAGCGTGCTGAGTGGCGTGTTGCTGGTAGGGGTGTGCACCATATGGTTTGAAACTGAATAATCTGAATATCGAATCAAATCCAAACCAAAAAATAACCAAACCGAATTTTTTAAACGGTTTTCGGATCTATGTAAACCGAAACCGAATTCGTAATTCGGTTTTTGGTTTGGTTTTTGGTTTTGAAAATTTTAAATTTGGTTAACCGAAAACCGAATTAAAAACCGAATTCAAATTAATAACAAATTAAAACATAATTATATTTATAATATTTATATTTATTTTATATTTAATGTATTATTTTATAATTTTTAAACAATAAACATGTTATTTATATTATATTATACGTAATATTTATAACGACTTGAAGATGTAAGACTTTTAACAAACTCAACTTAGCTAGTTTAGTAGTATAATGCTATGTGTTTTGGTCTTTTAGCATCATAAACTCTACTTATATTGGCTAGAATATAAGTAATGTGAATGGTGTAATCCTTGCAATTTGTAGTATTTTGATGTTTATATGTAAGTAATTATGTTTGTTAGAATTTTAATTATTAGTGATTTTTGGTTTAACCTAAACCAAACCGAAATAAAATCCGATTTTCGGTTCGGTTTTGGTTTTGATACTTAAATTCGATTTTGGTTTGGTTTTCGGTTTTGATTTTATAAGTTTCAAAATCGAAAAAACCGAACCGAATAAACCGAAAAACCGAAAACCGAACCGATGAACACCCCTAGTTGCTGGGTAGTGGGGGTATTTTTTTTTCTTTTTCATTTTTCTTTGATTTTTTTATTTTAATTTATTTTGTTTAAATAGTTATATTATTATTTTGTAATTATAAAATCAAATTAATTTAATTACACACTAAAATTAATAATTAATGATACGATTACATTTAAAAAGTTTTAAATTACTTTATTTTTAAAAGTCCTGGAAATAAAAGATTACAATAATTAAAAAGTCCTAAAAATAAAATATTACAATAATTAATGTAGCCCAATCTGGATAAACACCATTAGCGAGATAATAACCGTGTGTGTACTCATGACCATTTATGGTAAATGGTGCATGTGGAACTGTACCGTTCTTAATAGAATCAAACAACGGTGATCGGGTTTAACACATTGATATCGTTGTTGGAACCTGCTACACTAAAATAGGCGTGCAATATCCACATATCAATCGAAGCTACATCTTCGAGTATAATAGATGATTTTTTTATGATCACTCGTGAATTGTCCTTGCCATGCGACAGGACAATTTTTTCATTCCCAGTGCATGCAATCGATGCTTCCAAGCATTCCTCTAAAACCATGTTTTGCTTCTTGATGTTCATATAATCGTTGAATATCGTGAGCAGTTGGTTTTCGTAGATATTCTTGTTGGTACAAATCAGTAACACAAACAAAAGTTGTCTAAATACATTAATGATGTTTGCTCACTCTATATAAATATTCAGCAAACATATCCCCTGTTATACCGTATGCCAATTGGCGTAACGCGTTATAGTTTTGCAACAACATTTTTCGTTGTTTATTTTGAGTGAAACGCGAATATTAGACAAAACCGCACCTTTTAAACGCGTTATAGATTTGTAACAACGTTTTTGGTTTTTTATTTTGAGTGAAAACGAGAAGATCATACAACCTTTCAAACGCGTTATAGTTTTGCAACATCATTTTTCGTTGTTTATTTTGAGTGAAAACGCGAAGATCGGACAAAAACGCACATTTGAAATGCATTATAGTTTTGCAACAACGTTTTTCGTTGTTTATTTTGAGTGAAGGTAGATGTGCACTTTTGATATATATTAAAACCTTGGCGATCAGTAACATTGGGTCTTTGTTTAAAAAAATCAAAGTGCGCCTGCAAATGATTAAGAGAGCATTCGGATATTCCTTGTATGATACGTAGAAAAAATTTTGAGCGCATTCAAAAACTGTGACGACCCAGAAATTTCTGACCAAATTTAAACTTGATCTTTATATGTTTCCGACACGATAAGCAAAGTCTGTAAGGTTGAGTCTCAAAAATTTTGAACTGTTGTCATACATTCAATTAACCATTGGCCATTTCCGGCGATTCACGAACAATTGAATGAAAATATATATATATAAGATTTCTAATAATAATTATTATATTATAACACTTATAAAATATATAAATATTAAATATTCAACATATGTTATCATATAATATATAATAGTAATAATTAAATATAAAGACAAGTTGAAAATATATTTGTTATACTATTATTATTATTACTTTTATTATTACTTTTATTATTACTAATATCAATATCGGTATCACTAATATTATTATGGAAACATGTAACTTGTTATATCTATGTTATTATTAGATATTACTACTATTAAAAATATATAAAAATTTAGTACTCATTAATATTATATACAATTACATAATCTATAATATGTAATACTAATGTATTAAATATAATTGTTATATTAATAGGGTTATTACTTTTAATATTAATATTAAAACTAGTGCTATTAATATTCTTATTAAAATGATTTATATATATATATAAAATTTGATATATAAATATAATCATTACTAATATTATTATCAGTAATAATATAAATAGTATTATTATTATAATTATCATTAATGATACTATTATTATAAATTGCATTAAAATTTTATTATAACTTATTATTAATATTACTTTTATTATTATTTATCATATTATTATTATTAATTGCATTTAGATTATTATTAATATAATTATAATTATTAATAATAATTATAAATATCATATGTACGATTTATATTCGATTTCAGTTGCATATTTTAGTCAGAACTGTAGTTGATTTTTGTCTTAATCCCTAAATTAGAGCACAAATCGAATTTCATCACAAGAACGATCCAAATACAGTTAGCAACCTATCTTAACTTTTTTTTTCTTTCTAATTTATTACTGTAAACTTTGAAAATTTGTGTCGATCTTAATTTGCTATAAAGCTTGATCAAATTCAGTGTAAATGATACTAGTAAACCTACATTATCAATTCACAACCTCTGTTGCCTTTAACCTCTCTTAAAATGTCGATTTAAAGCAAAATTTGAACAAAACCCAGTCGCCTGCCCTGCTTCTTCTCCATTTTTCAATTCGAGCGATTTCGAAATAAATTTCAAAAAGTGTTAATGCAGTCTTGTTAGGAATCCTCCAAGCAAACTTTCTGTAAAAAAATCTCAACCTCCAATTCGTTATATCGAGTTCTAATTTTAGAGTCAAACTTTCAAATTCAAAAGTCAAATATTTCGTTCATCGTGAAATTCAATTCGGTATCGATGTTTCAGATACAATTGATGATTCCTAAAGTTTCTAAGATTCAAATAGAACCTTTTTCATGTTATGATCGTGGTCGAAAACACCCTATAATTTTGAATTGGATGATGAGTTCATAAACGTTTTTCAGTATCTGTTTCAAATTATTTTTTTTCTTAAATTTTTCTTCTGTTTTAATTAATTTAATCGAATATCAGTTGTTTCTGTAATCATAAGAATTCTAAAAATCAAATTTTAAATAGTTATGTTGGTGGATTGAACCCTGGTTGATTTTGGGGAAGCAGAAAAAGAAGTTAACGATAAATAAATAGGGTTAAATAAATATTAAGTTGGATTAATTTCAGAGAAACAGATACGATATATAATTAATTTAGGATAGATTAATCTCAGAAAATTAGATGGTGTTATGGTTAAGGTGTGTCTTGAGGGATCGAGAGGTCCTAGGTTCAAGCCCAGGCGTAAGCGTTTTTTTTAAGGCTTATCACATTGAGGTAGTTTTTCTAATACTTCTATTATTATTATCTTTATTATTATTATCATTATTATTATTATTTTTAATATTCTAATTATTGTTATTATTAGTGATTGTTATTTGTACAAGTATTGTGGTTATTATTATTATTATCACTAAAACAAGTATTAGTTACCATTTATTATTTATCATAATTAAAATTACAAATATGATTATTATTAATTACTAATATTATTACCATTTCTAGTTTTATTATTAAGTAGTAATGTTATTAATATTATCATAGTATTATTATAAGTATTACTAAAAACATAATTTTTACCACTTTAGTATTATTATCAAAATTATGATTATGATTATTATTAGTATGAAAATAATACGAATTACTATTATTTTCGTAAATATTAGTATTAGTATTTTTATAAATAATAGAATAGTTATTATTAACATAAGTATATTATTAACGTTATTATCATTATTTTTACTAATATTAACTTAGTATAGTTAGAACTACTGTTTTGATAAACAAATAAAATACATAAATATACATATTTAACACATATAACATAACAAAATATTTTATTATATAAAAGGAATATATGAAATATAAATATATTAGTAATATAAAAATAATATCATTAATAGGTTTTATATATATATATATATATATATATATATATATATATATATATATATATATATATATATATATATATACTTATTCGATCACAATTATGTGTATTAATATATATACAAATGATATACGTTCGTGAATCCGAGGCCAACCCTGCATTGTTCAGTTCCGTCATATGCATATTTTTACTACAAAATATCGTATTGTGAGTTCATTTGATTCCCTTTTACTCTTTACATTTTTGGGACTGAGAATACATGCGCTATTTTTATAAATGCTTTATTAAATGCTTTTGAAATATATTTTGAACTACGAATATATGAAATGCTTTTATAAACGTTTGACGAGATAGTCACAAGCAAAACATTCCTTGAATGAATTATTATGCAGATAGAAGTTCTGTGGATTATTATTGAATTATGTGGACATGATAATTACCACCAATTGATGTGAATATTTTCCCCTGATTATTATTGCTTGGTAACCTAAGAATTAGAATCGGGTATGGAACTAATTCACGCGAATCCTAAAGGTAGCTACCGGGTTTAACACCCCCACCCAGAATGTTCACTAGACGGAAGAGCTAGTGGGCGTGGTGTTAGTACTTCGAGGTTTATATATTATACATACGAGATTCTCTGTTTTGGGGATATTATTGATGCGCATTATATGTTAAGGTCGGTTACCAAGCCAAGCAATGAATGAAAAGTGAATGTTATGTATCGAGAGAATGATTTTATACACAGGTTATGTGTATGATATTTTTGTACACGAGATATGTGTATGGTTACTAAGATTTATGAAAATGGTTTCGTACACGAGATAGGTGTACTGTATTTGAATCTTGTGGTTTATCAAAATGATGAATTTTATTGTTTACGATAAACTTATGAACTCACCAACCTTTTGGTTGACACTTGAAAGCATGTTTATTCTCAGGTATGAAAGAAATCTTTCGCTGTGCATTTGCTCATTTAGAGATATTATTTGGAGTCATTCATGACATATTTCAAAAGACGTTGCATTTGAGTCGTTGAGTTCATCAAGATTATTATTAAGTCAATTATAGTTGGATATATTATGAAATGGTATGCATGTCGTCAACTTTCGATGTAATGAAAGTATGTCTTTTAAAAACTAATGCAATGTTTGTAAAATGTATCATATAGAGGTCAAGTACCTCGCGATGTAACCAAATGTAATGTATTCATCCAGATGGATTAGGACGGGTCGTTATAGGTGGTATCAGAGCGGTGGTCTTAGCGAACCAGGTCTGCATTAGTGTGTCTAACTGAAAAGTCGTTAAGATGAATTAGTGAGTCTAGACTTCGACCGTGTCTGCATGTCAAAAGTTTTGCTTATCATTTAGTGTCAAAAATTATTTGCTTATCATCCTTAAAGTCTAGACACGTCTTACTGCCTCTATTGCATACACAGTGTATAGATAAATTCAAATCTTAGCGTATCTATTATTGTTACCTTTGCTTGACAGTTTCCGTAAATTCCTCCATAACTTATGGGATTTTAGTATTATATATGCATATGTAAATTATGTATTGCAGGGTACTAATCTACATCCTATAATCTATTTCTTATCAAAAATCCTTCATCTGATCGTACAAGATGAATCCCTCAACCAGTTTGAGTCCCTCAGATTTCGATAGCTATTTCGATAGTTATTCCGACATGGATGTTCACCTAAGCTCCGGAAACAGTGTAACTAGAATGGATCAACCAAATTGCCATCATCAATTCATCTGATGGGTTCGTAGTCGACTTAATCAATGGAGACACGAAGAAGGTGATCCCTTCCATCCCGCACATTCCCCTCTTGGCGAAGAACCTGAAGCAATTATCGGCGAACCTGTTCGAGACACCATTTTCTCTCTCATTTCCAGAGTAGCTCGACACGATTATATTCTATCCACAGTTCTAAACCTTATTCATCCGCTCGTTTTGACCGAAAATCATTCCGGAATAATGGAAGAAGTCAACAAGCTTCGCGCTCGAGTAATCAATTTGGAGAATATGGTGCAAAACTTACCAGCGTCAGCAACAACATCAACACCAGTACCACCAACAACCCAAGTTTCAACATCACATGCCTCAACATCGTAATCTATACCTCGAGCATAATTTTCGTTCTACATCTTGTCCTACATCGATTATCTTCATTCTACGTATCGTTCTACATCCTTGATCTTCGTTCGACATGACGATTATGTAATCTCTAATGTTTTAGAGATTATGTATTCTTGTTCTAACGGTAAAGCAAATGGGATTAATATCATATTAACTCATTAAATCTATGATTACATCTGAAGAAAATATATATGTATATATGTTTTCATAAAGATTGTAATTAAAAATTCTTTTGTACAAACTGTTAATGATGAAAATATTTTAACGGGTAGGTAATACCCAAGGAATATTTAGATTTCACATTAATAAATTACACTGTACATTCTTCGAATCTGATTTAACAGTCATTTACTATCCTACTTGCATCCACCGATATACGTATCCATTCACAGCAGAATAACCATTTTCATTCAAATTTCATATTTGGATTTTAACCTATCAGAATCGAACAAGTGGCATAATGAAGAAAACATTGGACAAAATAAAATTTGTTAGAAACAAACAAATTAACTATGAGAAATTTTGTTAAGAATCCACGCTAACAAAATCCTAGCTAACTGTTCCTAGCTAACTGTTAATTCCCTATTACATTATTGCAATTTAATTATCGCAATTTATTTATGCAATTTATTATCGCAATTTTTATTCTCGCAATTTTATTTATCGTCATTTAATTTTTGTTATTTATTTTACGCACTTTAAATATCGGGACACGTATACAAGGTTTTGACATATCATATCGACGCATCTATATATATTATTTGGAAAAACCATAGACACTCTATATGCAGTAATGCGAGAGTTAGCTATACAGGGTTGAGGTTGATTCTATAATAATATATATACTTTGAGTTGTGATCGAGTCTGAGACATGTACACGGGTCACGATACGTATTAATTAATTCGAATATTATATATTAAACTATATATGAATTATTGGACTGTTAACTGTGGACTATCGACTGTAGACTAATAACATTGGACAATTAAAATGAATTAAAATATTGATTATAACATATGAAACTAAATATTTCTTCAAGTTTGCCACTTGATTTCATCTTAAACCTCATTTGTATCTTGACGATTACAATCTGTGTTCAAATCTTTCATGATTCCTGAAAACACCTCAATCGGGAGGATGAACCAACCGCAGTTCATCTACGGCAGAAAAGATTTATGCATATAGTTATGCACCTGAAAACACTCGGAACCTGGGTAAACGTTTAACACGTATCTGTGCTATCTCCTTTGGCGTTGTTATTACCGAAAATAGCTTTGCAATTCCTTTTCAAATTAGCCAATTTTGTCACAGCCCCAGCAAATCAACATCGACCATTTATTCGAATAAGTCTTATTATAACCTTGATATAAGTTTGCTTTTCGTCATCGTTACCGGAGAAACAATTTATATCCCACCACATTCGCAATAAACTTACCAACAACCTTGATTGATCTTTGATTTTCTGAAAAATCAATATATTCATTCATTAAAACCCCATCATACACTTATCCGCATCTTATAACGAAAATTGCCATACCAATTACTGAGAATCAGCAATCAGTATTTCGAATCTCGCAGCGTTTCTACATCAACAGTTATATGTATACATATAACATTTACCTCTTAGAATTATGATCTTTCATTCTAAAATTCTGAAAAGCATCCAGTCTACGAATCAATACTCGAAATGCTGAAAAAGTTGAATGAAGCAGCAAAAACTGTAAACGACCTTAACAGTCGAAAGTGATGATAAAGAATAGTATGTTGGCAAAGCTCAGAAAAGTTGGAACTGGAAAATGGATTGAGCAAACCATGAAGGAGACTCTGAACAAATCCCAAGGACTAAACTTGTACATAAAGAATCCTGATGATTCCGTTTCTGATGAAATCTTTAGCGAATACCTTACTCCTTAATTGCTCTAAATCATCGTGAATAAATTTCTTCATCACAATTTGATTCTGAAATTCTAAGATATCATCGTATCTTTCATTATAAATATCCTTGATATTTCTGAAGAAATTTTCATAACAATCCTTATCTGAAATCAGTTATCTTTTCACGTTATCTGTATTACACCATAAAGGAAACTGTTTAGTTTCTATATTCTGTAAACCTTCAAGTTTAAATTATGGATGATTTTAAAGTAGTGTTGGGAACTGAAACATGAGTTAGTATAATATAATGACACTTGATCAACGTGATTATATTACATTAAGTTATGCTGAGTTTCTAATGGAACGTGATGATTCACAGGTCATAACGTCATCATGTGCCATGTTATATGACTCTTACATTCCATCTAATTTCCAAACATATTGATAATGGTAAAAGCGAACATATATTTCATAGCATTATTCCTCAAGAAAGACAAGCTTTTAGTTGCAATTGTTCTATTTACAAGTGATATTCGTTTAAATAATAAAAGGTAAAGACAAAAGACAGATTCAACGAATTGAAGACGCAAAGGTCCAAAAAGCTCAAAAGTACAAAATACAATCAAAGAGGTTCCAATTATTGATAAGAAACGTCTCGAAATCACAAGAGTACAAGATTCAAAACGCAAAGTACAAGATATTAAATTGTACGCAAGGACGTTCGAAAATCCGGAACCGGGACCAGAGTCAACTCTCAACGCTCGACGCAACGGACTAAAAATTACAAGTCAACTATGCATATGAATATAATATAATATATAATTAATTCTTAAAATTAATATATATATTATATTATATTATATTTATAAAACGTCGGCACAAGGAAACAAGCAACATGTGAGCTCTCCCAGCTGGCCATGCGATCGCATGGCCAGGAAGAAGAAAGTCCATGCGATCGCATGGCATGAAAAGTCAGGCCACATCCCCTATAAATTCGCAGTTTGGTGAACGCAAAAAAGATATATCTTTTCTCTTCTCCATTCATACGTAATATTTATATTTATAATTTATATTTTAATTTTAATTTTAATTATAATTCTAATAATAAGGGTATGTTAGCGAATGTTGTAAGGGTGTAAGTCCCAATTCTGTCCGTGTAACGCTACGCTATTTTTAATCATTGTAAGTTATGTTCAACATTTTTACATTAATGACTCGTAGCTAAGTTATTATTATGCTTATTTAATCTGAAGTAATCATGATGTTGGGCTAAAAATATTAAAATTGGGTAATTGGGTTTTGTACCATAATTGGAGTTTGGACAAAAGAACGACACTTGTGGAAATTAGACTATGGGCTATTAATGGGCTTTATATTTGTTTAACTAAATGATAGTTTGTTAATGTTAATATAAAGATTTACAATTGGACGTCCCTATAAATTATCATATACACTCGATCGGACACGATGGGCGGGGTATTTATATGTACGAATAATCGTTCATTTAACCGGACACGGGAATGGATTAACAGTCACTAGAATTATTAAAATAGGGGTGAAATTATGTACAAGGACACTTGGCATAATTGTTAACAAAGTATTAAAACCTTGGGTTACACTCAGTCGACATCCTGGTGTAATTATTAAACAAAGTATTAAAATCTTGTTACAGTTTAAGTCCCCAATTAGTTGGAATATTTAACTTCAGGTATAAGAATAATTTGACGAGGACACTCGCACTTTATATTTATGACTGATGGACTGTTATGGACAAAAACCAGACGGACATATTAAATAATCCAGGACAAAGGACAATTAACCCATGGGCATAAAACTAAAATCAACACGTCAAACATCATGATTACGGAAGTTTAAATAAGCATAATTCTTTTATTTCATATTTAATTTCCTTTATTTTATATTTAATTGCACTTCTAATTATCGAATTTTTATTGTTATTGTATTTAATTGCACTTTTAATTATCGTACTTTTTAATTATCGCAAGTTTATTTTATCGCACTTTTATTATTTGCAATTTCATTATCGTTATTTACTTTACGCTTTAAATTAAGTCTTGTATTTATTTATTATTTTACATTTGGTTTTAACTGCGACTAAAGTTTTAAAATCGACAAACCGGTCATTAAACGGTAAAAATTCCCCTTTATAATAATAATATTACTTATATATATATTTGTATTTTTATAAAAGTAAACTAATATAGCGTTAAGCTTTGTTTAAAGATTTTCCCTGTGGAACGAACCGGACTTACTAAAAACTACACTACTGTACGATTAGGTACACTGCCTATAAGTGTTGTAGCAAGGTTTAAGTATATCCATTCAATAAATAAATAAATATCTTGTGTAAAATTGTATCGTATTTAATAGTATTTCCTTGTAAAATATAAAGCTATTTTATATACACCTCGAAAATTACCAAGTTATTTTTGGCGCCGCTGCCGGGGAAACGCTTAAAAGCCGGAAGCGCAACGCTAATATAAAAAAAAGATTTTTATTTTTAGTTTACTTTTATAAAAAAAATACACTTTTGTAAAAATACGTTTTAATATATTCAAAAATATATAAAAAAACAAAAATATAAATATTTTTTTAGAGTTTGTTAAATATTTAAGTTCTATAAAAGTTTCTTTATCTTTATTTTGTAAAAATATAATTTTTATTTAATTTATAAATATATTTTATAAATATATTATTCAGCAAAAAAAAAAAATTTAATTCGGCCTGTACTGTAGCAGCCCACTCTGTGGCCCGAAACCCTAGCCCATGCGATCGCATGGCTGGGCAACTTAGGACTCATGCGATCGCATGAGCCCGTCTGACACGCCACAGTTGACTGAACCAGCATTTATTACGGGTATTATTATTTATTATTAATCTAAAACCCTATTTAGGGTTATATATTTTATAATTTAATTTAGTTTTTATATTTAATTTTTATTTTTATGTTTAATTAGTTTATTTAAAGTTTAAAATTAATAGTTTTATTAAATAAATAATATAAAAATAATATTTTTATAAAAATTGTACTTTTTACAACTTTTTGTATATTTTTATATTTTGTCCCTTTTTAATCGTTTTAGCGTAATATTTGTATTTTTAGCTCATATTTAGTTTTAAACTTAGTTTTTGCCATAGTTATTTTTACTTCTAGATTTTTAGGCTTTGCCGTAGAATCCCTTAAGTGCTTTTTCTTTAGATTAAGATTTAGGTGCTTTAGAATTTTGCGACGCCTTTTTAAGTTTTAGTACCTTTTTAAGATATTGCCATTTGGAATATAGTTTTTTCTATAAGCCTTAATATTTTTAGACGCCTTTTACCTATGTATCAATTATCATTCCAATTAGTAATCTCAATTTGCGATTATAATTTTAAGTTAGTTGTAGTGATAAGGTTGGGTTAGTCAAGTGTTTTTGAGTTTTATAAGTTTCTTTTATTTTTTCGTCGCCTTTTATTTTTCTTTCTTATTTTTCTTTTTCGATCTTTTTCCGACGAACTCTTTTTCTTTCTTATTTCTCGCCATTCTAGTTTTTAGGACATAGAGTTTTTATTCTACTTCTTATCTAAATTTCTTAAAATTACGAAAATTTATTTTAAGTGGTTAAATTGATAGACATCAAAATTTTCTGGTTCGTAGTAATAGTTGGATTTGTATGTGGACCGGGTTATTGGAGCCAAACAGTCCTCAATTATATTGAGACCAAATGAATCCTGCCCCTCTGCTGCATCTTTTGGCTATTCGAAACGTGGGCAAAATCAGAAAAGTCTATTGATTGGATAACTTATATAATTTTTCTTTCCTTTTTAAAAAACTAATAGGATATTCAGTGAATGCACCGAGCAAGACGTTCATCACCTTTTGTACGTTCACCACCTGTAACTAGATCAAGACATCTAGCTAATATTGTCACCGTTGATAATCCATTTTTTGAACCCGACCTCACAATTGAGAATCCGGAGAATATTCAGGGACTATTCATAGATCCTGAACCATTAAATTTTCCTCCGGAACCACCAATCATTCAAACAGAGATTGTTGAGGAACGAACCATTAAATCAGAATCCTCTAGTGATTTCGATTCAACAAATTCAATTATGGAGAATCTGGAACCTTTAAGTATGGAAGACCGAATGAGAGCTAAACGCACTGGCCAAGGTCACGTAATTACTCATCCAGACATTAATGCGCCAGATTATGAAATCAAAGAACAAATTCTACACATGGTGACTAATCAATGCCAATTTAGTGGTGCGCCGAAGGAATATCCAAATGAACATCTTCGTACCTTTAATAGGATCTGCACACTATTTAAAATCCGAGAAGTTGAGGATGAACAGATATATCTCATGTTATTTCCCTGGACTTTAAAGGGAGAAGCCAAAGATTGGTTGGAATCGTTACCTGAAGGGGCGATTGATACATGGGACGTTTTAGTTGAAAAATTTCTTAAACAATTCTTTCCTGCATCTAAAGCCGTAAGACTTCAAGCAGAAATTGTTACGTTCACACAGAAACCAAATGAAACTCTATATGAGGCGTGGACAAGATTTGGAAAATTATTGAGAGGATGTCCGCAACATGGTTTAGACACCTGTCAAATAGTACAAATATTCTACCAAGGATGCGACATCACTACAAGGAAAGACATAGATATAGCAGCTGGTGGTTCTATTATGAAGAAAACAGAAACTGATGCTTATAAAATTATTGATAACACTGCTTCCCACTCACATGAGTGGCACCAAGAAAAAGATATCGTTAGATCATCTAAAGCAGCTAGAGCCGATTCTAGCCATGACTTAGATTCCATTTCTGCAAAGATAGATGCCGTCGAGAGACGAATGGAAAAGATGACTAAAGATATTCACTCAATACGAATTAGTTGTGAGCAGTGTGGAGGACCACATTTGACAAAAGATTGTCTCAGTATTGAATTAACAATGGAACAAAGAGAGAATATTTCATACATAAACCAAAGGCCTGGAAATAATTATCAGAATAATTATCAACCGCCAAGACCGATTTACAATCAAAACCAGAATTATAACTAAAATATTCCATACAACAACCAACAAGGTCCTAGAAATCAACAAGTATCCAATAATACTTACAATCAGCAAAGACCTAATTTTCAAAATAAACCACCACAACAAACCAATGATAAAAAGCCGAATTTAGAAGATATGATGACGAAGCTAGTTGAAACTCAAACGCAGTTTTTCACATCTCAAAAACAAACCAATGAACAAAATGCCCAAGCATTTAGAAATCAACAAGCTTCTATTCAAAATCTGGAACAAGAAGTAAGTAACCTAGCAAGGTTAATAGGTGAAAGAAAACCGGGAAGTTTACCTAGTGATACAAATGCTAATCCCCGAAATGAAACAGCTAAAGCTATTACCACAAGAAGTGGTACAACACTTAAACCACCTGAAATACCTGTAACTTCTGATGAAACTATTCCTACTCCACAAGAACCACAACCTGAACAAGATAAGGAAACAGAACCGGTAGTTGAAAAGGTTAATGAAGATAACACAGTTAAGGATAAACCTTATGTTAAACCATACCAACCACCACTTCCTTACCCGAGTAAAATGAAGAAAGAGAAACTTGAAGCCGAGCAATCCAAATTCTTGGATATGTTTAAACAGATAAATGTAAATCTTCCTTTCATTGATGTGATTTCAGGAATGCCCAGATATGCTAAATTCTTGAAAGATCTGATCACGAATAGAAAGAAAATGGAAGAACTCTCAGCTGTTACTATGAATGCTAATTGTTCAGCAGTGCTGTTGAAAAAGATACCAGAAAAACTATCTGATCCAGGAAGTTTCACAATTCCATGTTTTCTGGGTAGTCTTAGTTCAATAGAAGCATTAGCAGATTTAGGTGCTAGTATAAATTTAATGCCGTATTCACTATACGCTAAACTAGACCTTGGAGAATTGAAACCAACTAGAATAAGTATACAACTAGCCGATCAATCAATAAAATATCCTAGAGGGATAATGGAGAACATGCTAGTTAAAGTTGGTACTTTAGTATTTCCAGTAGATTTTGTTGTTCTGGACATGGAAGAAGATTCTCAAGTTCCTCTCGTATTAGGAAGATCATTCTTAAACACGGCTAAAGCAATGATAGACGTGTTCGGTAAGAAATTGAACCTAAGTATAGAGGACGAGAGTGTTACCTTTTTAGTTGATAGAGCAATGCAACAACCACAATCTGCAGATGATACATGTTATTATATTCAAACTATAGATTCACATGCAGAATTATTAGAAGAATTTCCAGAATTACAAGGAACAGGAGAATGTTCTTTAGGAGAAGGTAATGAACCAATTAATGAAGCTGAAATGTTAGCTACACTAATAGCTAATGGATATGAACCAAGAACAGAAGAAATTCAAATGCTAAAAGAAGAAGACAGATATCGATATAAATCATCGATAGAAGAACCTCCGAAATTAGAGTTAAAGCCACTTCCAAACCATTTGGAATACGCTTATTTACATGGTGAATCTGAATTACCTGTAATAATATCGTCTTCTCTTACTGAAAATAAGAAATCACAACTCATTTCTGTGTTGAAAGCTCATAAACCAGCCATTGCATGGAAGATTCATGATATTAAAGAAATAAGTCCTTCGTATTGCACACATAAAATCCTTATGGAAGAAGGTCATAAAACGTATGTGCAACGCCAACGAAGACTAAATCCTAATATGCAAAATGTAGTTAAGAAAGAGATTATTAAACTGCTAGATGCAGGTTTAATATATTCAATTTCTGATAGTCCATGGGTAAGCCCAGTTCAATGCGTACCTAAGAAGGGTGGCATGACTGTCATTACAAATGAAAAAAATGAGCTTATTCCTACAAGGACTGTAACAGGATGGCGTGTATGTATTGATTATCGAAAATTAAATGACGCCACCAGAAAAGATCACTTTCCCTTACCTTTCATTGATCAAATGTTGGAAAGATTAGCCGGAAATAGTTACTATTGTTTTCTAGATGGATTTTCCAGATATTTTCAAATTCCAATAGCACCCGAAGATCAAGAGAAAACTACATTCACGTGCCCTTATGGTACTTTTGCTTACAAACGCATGCCATTTGGACTTTGCAACGCCCCTGCAACCTTTCAAAGGTGCATGATGGCGATTTTTCACGACATGATAGAAGAATGCATGGAAGTTTTCATGGATGACTTTTCAGTCTTCGGTGATACATTTGAATCATGTCTAGTTAATCGTGAACGAATGCTGATTAGATGTGAACAGTCAAATCTAGTACTTAATTGGGAGAAATGCCATTTCATGGTTAAAGAAGGCATTGTTCTTGGACATAAAATTTCAAAGGAAGGAATTGAAGTGGATAGAGCTAAAGTAGATGTAATTGCTAAACTTCCACATCCAACCAATGTTAGAGGAGTTAGGAGTTTTCTAGGGCATGCCGATTTTTACCGACGTTTCATAAAAGATTTTTCTAAAATTGCCACTCCTATGAATAAACTCCTAGAAAAGGATGCTCCATTCATCTTTTCAGAAGAATGTATCAAATCTTTTAATATTCTTAAAGAGAAACTCACTAATGCGCCGATCATGATAACACCAAATTGGAATCTACCATTTGAACTAATGTGCGATGCAAGTGATTTTGCAATGGGAGCCGTTTTAGGAGAAAGGATTGAAAAACGATTTCAACCTATATATTATGCTAGTAAGACGTTACAAGGAGCACAAACGAACTATACAACTACTGAAAAAGAACTCCTTGCTATTGTCTTTGCTTTTGACAAATTTCGATCATATCTCGTTTTAGCAAAAACGGTGGTCTATACCGACCATTCTGCTCTTAGATACCTATTTTCGAAACAAGATGCTAAACCACGATTAATCCGTTGGATCTTACTCTTACAAGAGTTCGATATTGAAATCCGAGATAAAAAAGGAGTAGAAAATCTCGCCGCTGATCATCTTTCTCGTCTTGAAAATCCTGAGTTAGAAGTTCTAAATGAATCGGCCATACAAGACAACTTTCCTGATGAATATCTATTGAAGATAGATTATAATGAAATACCATGGTTTGCAGACTATGCAAACTACTTAGTATGTGGATTCCTTGAAAAAGGATTATCGTACCAAAAACGAAAGAAATTCTTCAGTGATATAAAACACTATTTCTGGGAAGATCCACATTTGTTTAAAAGTTGTCCAGATGGAATAATACGCCGATGTGTATTCGGAGATGAAGCCAGTAAAATATTAAACCATTGTCACACAGGACCAACAGGAGGGCATTATGGGCCTCAATTAACAGCAAGAAAAGTTTATGAAGCTGGATTCTATTGGCCTACAATTTACAAAGACGCACACCTTCTTTGCAAATCCTGTGATGCTTGTCAAAGGACCGGAAAAATAAGTCAACGTGATGAAATGCCACAAAATGTTATCCAAGTATGTGAAGTATTTGACATTTGGGGTATTGACTTTATGGGTCCATTTCCAAAATCTCATAATAATCTATATATTCTCGTAGCCATTGATTATGTATCTAAATGGGCAGAAGCACAAGCTCTCCCAACTAACGATGCACGAGTTGTAGTCAACTTTTTAAAACGTCTTTTTGCAAGGTTTGGAATACCGAAAGCTTTAATAAGTGATCGGGGTACTCATTTCTGTAATAATCAACTTGAGAAAGTTCTCAAAAGATATGGAGTAACTCATAAAATCTCCACCGCATATCATCCACAAACAAGTGGACAAGTTGAAAATACCAACCGAGCTTTAAAACGTATTCTAGAGAAAACCGTAGGATCAAATCCGAAGGAATGGTCCATTAAATTGGAGGATGCACTCTGGGCTTTTAGAACAGCCTACAAAACTCCAATTGGAACCACACCTTTTAGACTTGTTTATGGAAAAGCATGTCATCTTCCAGTAGAAATTGAACACAAAGCATTTTGGGCTTTGAAGACATGTAATCTTGATATACATGAAGCTGGATGTCTACGATTAAGTCAACTAAATGAATGAGAAGAGTTAAGACATGAAGCATACGAAAATTCATTAATCTATAAAGAAAAAAACGAAGAAATGGCATGATAAAAGAATCAGAAGTTTAAAAGAATTTAAAGAAGGAGACAGAGTTCTTCTTTTCAATTCACGATTCAAGCTATTTCCTGGAAAATTGAAATCAAGATGGTCTGGACCATTCATAGTCAAAAGAGTTTTCCCATACGGAACGATAGAATTAATAAATTCAAATGGGATTGAATTTAAAGTTAATGGTCACAGAGTTAAACACTACATAGATAGTCCGATGGAATTCGACAATGAAGTTAATCACGATTTCAATACCACAGCTAACTAAGTGTGGGGAGAATCAAGTCTTTAAAGGATAATATGTATTTCTGTTATAGTTAGATTGTCTGTTTTCGTGTAGTTCTCGAAAATGGAACCTGAATGGTCTTTCCCTAGCAGACCCTAAAGAACTAGTCTTCTCCCCCCATTCTGAATTTTTATTTTTTTAGGAAATGAAGACTGCCTGTGAACTAAACCATGGTCTAATGCTACACGCTTTGATCACTAAACGTAATAATGACACACTACCGAGTGAAATAGTATCAGTAATTAGAGAAAGATTGGACGGAGTAAGAAAAGAATCCAGATGCGAAGATAATAAGTTACAATTTGGTAAAGGAAAATCAAAATCCGCAGGGAAAAGAAGAGCACGACACCTAGAAAGATGTCACAAATGCGGAAAATGGTCACATGGAGGTAAATGTTCAAATAATCAAACCTATTCAAATACCGAATTTGTTACTTTATGCAGAGACGGACCGTTCATATGTTTAGAAGAAAAAACACTGAATGCTCGAGGTTACGCCTATGTAGCCATGGAAAACCAATTAAACCAACTATCTTATGAATGGGATAGATCATATAACTAAGAATACTATCTCACAGGTAAGTCTGTACAGTTTTTATTTTTTTAACCTTTTGATAATAAACGCTAATTTGTTCGCTATAAAGTATTAAATTGGTATTGAATAAAATTAGGTTTGGCGACCGAAATTATTGATATCATACAAAAATTTATTACATCACTGCGAAATTTAACGTTTATTCTTAAGGTATAAATATCTTTAATCAATCAACCCAAAATATTTCAAAAATTCGTCATGAGTTAAATTAGGTCATGGAACCGAAATTACTTTACCGAAAAGAGGGGCGCATATTTTTGATAATATTTAATTGATTAAAGTGGGGTAAAAAGCCAAAAAGATTTTTAATTTTATTTTTACCATGTTTTTAAAATTAATATATAAATCTTAAATTAATATTGTAAACTTTGTAAAATCAATATATTTAAAATTGTAAATATTCGAAAAATTAATATAAGTTTGGTGTGAATTTATAATATGAATTTTTAAATTAAGTTTGATGTGAATTTTTAATTTTTAAAACATGAATTTTATTTTTATGCATTTTAAATTTAAGTTTGGTGTGAATTTTTAATATTAATTTTGAATTTTATGCATTTTTAAATTTAAGTTGTGTGAAATTAAAAATAAAAATTTACTTTATTTCGCTAAGTTAAAAATATGATTTTTAAAATTCGTCGTAAGTTGAAGACTAGGTCTTTGAACCGAAATTGTTTTACCCGAGGGAGGGACGAGAACTTTTATTATCATTATTTTTAATCTTATTGAATTAAGGTATGCCAAAAAAAATTAAAAAACCCAAAAATCTAAGCTTTTAAAACAATCGCTTGAAAAAGACAAATTTTAAAATTTTGTCGAAGGACGGACTAGGACATCGATCCGAAACGACCTCGTCCTAAAACAAAGGGAAACAAAATTTTAAAATTAATCACTTAATTGTTTTATAAGTTAAAGTTTTTTTTTTAAAAAAAAAAAGCCAAAAACACTGTAGCCGGGTACCCATGCGATCGCATGGGAATCACCCTATCCATCCATGCGATCGCATGGAGGCCAATTACAGGCCTAGTACATACAGACCAGCGGGTCTGTTTCTTCTCCACAAAACACACACATTCACGAAACTCACCCAAAAATTCATCAATTTTCGCCATTTTTCCACCGTAATTCATCAAATTTCTTGCTCTAATCATGCCTAGATTCTCATTCTTCAGCAAAATGGTAAAAATTACACCCCTAAACTCTATAAATTCCTAGTTTTTGTGATAATTACCAATTTTTTTACCTAATGCAATTTTGTTAATTTCTAGTGTAATTAGTGTTAAATTGTTAGTATTTTATGCATGTATAACCTAGATTGATGCTATTTAACATGATTTGAAGCCAAAAACTTCAAAATTTTTAGAAATCTAGGGTTTGTGTTCTTGAGCAATTTGGGGCTTTTTGATATAAACAGGTTATGGCCGATTTTTGTCATGAATTATTGCTAAATTGAGTAGTGTAACATGTTTAGATAGTTAAATGATCCAAACAATGATCCTAAACATGATTTTTGGAGATTAAAGTGGACTTTTTAAGTCCAAAATTCATGAACTTGATTAATTTGATATATTTGTCATTTGAGACTTGTTTAATTATTAGTAATGAATATTTTGACATGTTATTTGAGTTAAAAGCTTATGAACTTTGTATACATTTTCATATGTGCTTATTTGAAAAGTGTAGAATTGTGAAAAATTGTGAAAATGTGTATAAGTTTAATTTTGATTTAACATGTTATAGTGATTGTTTTAAGTTGTTATTTTGCTAACACTAATGCATATTTGGATGCACAAATTTTGTATTTAATGTGTTTTGCAGAAAGCCGATACTGGAGGTTTAGGAGCATCATCATCTAGATGACCAGCACCAGCACCAGAACCAGAACCAGAAATGCAACACGAACAACAACCACAACAAGAACCACAACAACAGCCTGATCAGCACATACCTTATTATGATCCGGTACAGTTTGTTGATGAATTCATAGTATTCCCAATGAGGCCGCCAGTAGAATTCCCAACGATTCCTAAGCACACTCTACATCCTAATCTGAGATTTGATAGAAGATGGAGAGATTACGAGACATATCAAAGGAACAAATTCAAATTGGTAACAAAAAATGTAGAGGTGCCAAGGGTAATCGATTGGGCCCCTTTGGAAACGGTCCATCTAGCTGACCGTGTTAGACAGCTTTTAGTTCAAAGGTTTGGCAGTTCTTCTTTTACAGATTGGGAACGTCTTTTCACCATTCGTAGACCTGTATATAAGGAATGGTGTGTTGAGTTGATAAGTACTGTATCACTTGATACAAATATAGTTAGAATAGATGATAGAAGATTTCTTAGGTTTATCCTTGGTGGTAGAATGTACAGAATGTCCATGTTGGACATGGCCAGGGCCTTACAGATATATACTCCTGGTGAGTTGCTATTACCCGATTGTACAAATTTGATTCATTATGGTGAAAGGGTAGATAGTAACTTTGACGCTGACTCCATTTGGAGGCGTATGTCACATTTTGATGTTTTTACACGAGCAGGAGGACACTCCTATACACATATTGACAGAGCCGAGCTTCGTATTATTCATAGATTTTTGGCTAACTCGATTACACAGAAAGGTCATAATAAAGAAAAAATTACCTTACATGATTCATTCTACCTAAAGTGTATTCG
Source organism: Rutidosis leptorrhynchoides (assembly GCF_046630445.1). Classification (NCBI taxonomy): domain Eukaryota; kingdom Viridiplantae; phylum Streptophyta; class Magnoliopsida; order Asterales; family Asteraceae; genus Rutidosis; species Rutidosis leptorrhynchoides. The sequence goes on along the minus strand of NC_092341.1, from coordinate 273,135,971 downwards.
GGATCCTAGAAGCTTTGTCAATATCCCTTACTGTGTTGCTTTTTATTTATCTAAAATGGTAGAGGGAATGCAGGACGGGAGTATAATAGGAGGAGGTATTTTTGTTACTCTCATTGGAGAGTATTTAGGTGTTGATAGGAACCAAGGGGGTCCATTACAGCTTTGTAGAGAACAGTTTGAGCCCTTAGGATTGAAAGTTTATGTGGGTGCTAAGGTATTGAAAAGTAGACGTAACCAGGCAGTACCCTATGAGGGATCTCATCCTCAGGTAGAGAGAGGCTCAGACGAGGAAATGGAGGAGGCGGAAGATATTAGGGATGTCTTTCGAGATGCTATTCTTGACGTCCACGTTCGTATAGATGAGGAAGCAATGACGAACGCGGCCAGACATAGTATGTATGAGCAGTGGAACTCCGAGCGAGTATACGAGGATTATAGGCGGCGCCAACACGATAGCTGGTTAGTTCATCAGCACCAAATCATGAGCCAGCTATCATATCAGGTACCAAATAACTATGTACCTACTCGACCTGCTCATTTTCCGCCACATAGCCCCGATATCCGACCACCCTTTAACCGGTATGACTATAACCAAGCCTATCAGAACACCTATAACCAACAATGGAACCCACCTGACGAGATGAACTGGAACCCATATCCAGACTGATTTAGTTCCATTTGGTTATTTATATGATTTTTATGTTTTTATCTTTTTACTTATTCATGTTTAAACTTATGTTATTGAATATACTTATGTAATCTTTATCATTTTTATTATTATTGTGTACTAATATTTCACATTTAGAATTTGAAAGTGGGATATTAAGTCCCATTTCAAATTGCCATGCATGTTTATATTTGTATGTATGTATATTGTAAATTGTACAAAACAGGGTAAAACAGCGCATTTTCAAAGACTGGCATTAAGTTCAGCAAAAGCTACTAATTTTGACGACAAGATGACAAATAAATGTGATGTAACAACAGACGAAATGAACAAATGATATGCACCATTTATCATTCAGCAACCAAACGCCAATATGTTTGGAAACTTTGGTAAAATTTAATCATTTTTACGCTAATCACCCTCAATAATTTAAATTGTTACTGATTTCTTGCAAATGAGGGCATTGCAAGATCTTAAGTGTGGGAAGGGGTTAAATTCTTTCGGATTTTTAAAAATTTTATCTTAAACACTTGGTTACCATTAAAAATACTAGTAACGTAGTAGTTGTATTAGAATCTAGTGCTCTCTGATGATAAAGAACAGCCCTAGTCTTATATACTGACTACCCAATTCTAGTAAAATTTTTCAAAATTTTCAATTAAATGAACTCAAAATCATGTTTATACATATTTATGAACGATAAAACTAGGTGTTAACACCGAAATTATTGTTACCTCAGAAAGGACATAAATTGAGAAACAAACCAAAATGTTAAAATTCATTTAAAATGGAATAGAGGACAATAAAAAGGAAAATAAAAGCCAAGTGTGGGAAAAATTACCAAGTTATCTTAAACATATGTCACATATTTCTGTAACAAATAACTGAAAATATTTTTGCTTTGGACTAAACTAAACTATTTTACCCGATGAAAGAAAAGAAGAGATGGATCTACACGATGAATCAATTCCATCACTAAAAGGAAGTAAAGTCTTCCGAAAAAGACACGCGCTTCTTGATTTAGGTCATGAAGTTGTCGTCCAGACCTGCTGTAGGTTGACGAAAAACCTAGAAAAGTCATCACAAAAATCAGCAGGAAATTCACGGACCTCAGCATTAAACAGGGTTGCCAAGTGGTCAGATTTATCCTAACCATGAGAAGGATTTATCTCGTAAAATGGGGGAACACCGTGCAAATTAGCTGGATAAGACTAATGAATCAGATCCCCAGAAAGGATAATCTCCTTAAAGATTAAAAATCAGCTTTTAAGCCTGATATTACTCAATCCTAGAGATTGACCTTAAAGATTGAGAATTCAAACTCATGGAATTCAATGATATCTAAACTCGAGCTTGAACGAGAAAATATTTTGATCAAATTATAAACCGATTTGTTTTCTGAAAACCCATTTTCAATGCGTTCATTACCATTGAACGTAAAATCCTAGGAATTCACCTGGAATTCATTAGGTCACCTGAACTAAATCGGGTGTCAACCATAAGAACGGTGGTTGCATAACATGGTCGAAGACAGGACCTTGTGCCAGCCCGAAAAAATTATAGGATGAGCTTTACTATTGCTCCTACCAAGGATAGTAATTGGATCCGACACGTTTTTGACCATAATCAAAAGCATGTCAGGGGACATTGCCTTAATAGTTGCTTGTTCAACGCTTTCCTTTACAATCGGACGGTAGTTTACTAAAAGGTAATATACGGAGCAAGTATACTGGATGTGTGCTTTCCTAAATACAAGGTTAACAAGTGGGTGACACAAAACCATAAGTTTTGAGCTAAAATTTTCAAATCTGAAACCCACCAAGCCCACAAAAATATTTTGCAAACACCGGTGAAGGGTTATTCCGGAAAACTTATCTAGGGTAAAAGCTAGATTGAATTTTCAAAGATCAAATGTTTTCATAAAGATCCAATTTCCTTAATGGATCTAAATTTTTATATAGTCATATGGGACTGTAAACCACATCGTTACTACCATTGTTTATACCGCCGTATAGAAATCACTGATGTACAAAGTGTGAAGAATAAAGAAGTGATTCTAGTATTTCAAGACTATATTGCTTGAGGACAAGCAACGCTCAAGTGTGGGAATATTTGATAATGCTAAAAGCGAACATATATTTCATAGCATTATTCCTCAAGAAAGACAAGCTTTTAGTTGCAATTGTTCTATTTATAAGTGATATTCGTTTAAATAATAAAAGGTAAAGACAAAAGACAGATTCGACGAATTGAAGACGCAAAGGTCCAAAAAGTTCAAAAGTACAAAATACAATCAAAGAGGTTCCAATTATTGATAAGAAACGTCTCGAAATCACAAGAGTACAAGATTCAAAATGCAAAGTACAAGATATTAAATTGTACGCAAGGACGTTCGAAAATCCGGAACCGGGACCAGAGTCAACTCTCAACGCTCGACGCAACGGACTAAAAATTACAAGTCAACTATGCATATGAATATAATATAATATATAATTAATTCTTAAAATTAATATATATATTATATTATATTTATAAAACGTCAGCACAAGGAAACAAGCAACATGTGAGCTCTCCCAGCTGGCCATGCGATCGCATGACCAGGAAGAAGAAAGTCCATGCGATCGCATGGCATGAAAAGTCAGGCCACATCCCTTATAAATTCGCAGTTTGGTGAACGCAAAAAAGATATATCTTTTCTCTTCTCCATTCATACGTAATATTTATATTTATAATTTATATTTTAATTTTAATTTTAATTATAATTCTAATAATAAGGGTATGTTAGCGAATGTTGTAAGGGTGTAAGTCCCAATTCTGTCCGTGTAACGCTACGCTATTTTTAATCATTGTAAGTTATGTTCAACCTTTTTACATTAATGTCTCGTAGCTAAGTTATTATTATGCTTATTTAATCCGAAGTAATCATGATGTTGGGCTAAAAATATTAAAATTGGGTAATTGGGTTTTGTACCATAATTGGAGTTTGGACAAAAGAACGACACTTGTGGAAATTAGACTATGGGCTATTAATGGGCTTTATATTTGTTTAACTAAATGATAGTTTGTTAATGTTAATATAAAGATTTACAATTGGGCGTCCCTATAAATTATCATATACACTCGATCGGACACGATGGGCGGGGTATTTATATGTACGAATAATCGTTCATTTAACCGGACACGGGAATGGATTAACAGTCACTAGAATTATTAAAACAGGGGTGAAATTATGTACAAGGACACTTGGCCTAATTGTTAACAAAGTATTAAAACCTTGGGTTACACTCAGTCGACATCCTGGTGTAATTATTAAACAAAGTATTAAAATCTTGTTACAGTTTAAGTCCCCAATTAGTTGGAATATTTAACTTTAGGTATAAGAATAATTTGACGAGGACACTCGCACTTTATATTTATGACTGATGGACTGTTATGGACAAAAACCAGACGGACATATTAAATAATCCAGGACAAAGGACAATTAACCCATGGGCATAAAACTGAAATCAACACGTCAAACATCATGATTACGGAAGTTTAAATAAGCATAATTCTTTTATTTCATATTTAATTTCCTTTATTTTATATTTAATTGCACTTCTAATTATCGAATTTTTATTGTTATTGTATTTAATTGCACTTTTAATTATCGTACTTTTTAATTATCGCAAGTTTATTTTATCGCACTTTTATTATTCGCAATTTCATTATCGTTATTTACTTTACCCTTTAAATTAAGTCTTGTATTTGTTTATTATTTTACATTTGGTTTTAACTGCGACTAAAGTTTTAAAATCGACAAACCGGTCATTAAACGGTAAAAATCCCCCTTTATAATAATAATATTACTTATATATATATTTATATTTTTATAAAAGTAAACTAATATAGCGTTAAGCTTTGTTTAAAGATTTTCCCTGTGGAACGAACCGGACTTACTAAAAACTACACTACTGTACGATTAGGTACACTGCCTATATGTGTTGTAGCAAGGTTTAAGTATATCCATTCAATAAATAAATAAATATCTTGTGTAAAATTGTATCGTATTTAATAGTATTTCCTTGTAAAATATAAAGCTATTTTATATACACCTCGCATAACATCACATATCAAGAACATAACTTCCTGATAGTTCTATCTTTCCCGGATATTCTGGTATTTTGACAAATCAAATCGTGCAAATACGATCCTCTCTGCTTAGAATATTATAGTCATTCGAAACTCTATACCTACGAATTCTGGACCATTACTCGCTTTACTAGAGGTCGAGAGGAGAATAAAAAGGCAAAGAGCTTCAAAATATAAGAGAAAATATAAGGCCCAATAGCAAAACGGAGATTACAAACCGTGGATATTAATACGAATAGCCATATATCCCCAAGGTAATAGTAGAAGTAAACAGATTTTTCTAGTGGAAGATTGAAAAGAAGGATGACAGAAAGGATAATTAGGAAAATATCAAGGATTAGAACTGGATTAAGCATTTTCACAATCTTTTGGATGTATGAACTAAGAAAGAAAGTATAGGAATGGTGAGAATAATGGAACGGAAGAATTTAATTTATAAAGGAAAAATCAGACGTAACAACCGAGACAGAAGACCGCATTTAATTAAAGAAATCCTAAATTTTCTTATTCGCCGAAAAATCAAATCTTTTAGATTTCGAAGATTTTCTTTAAATCCCTTGAATTCCGGAATTCAAACCTGACAACGTCAAAAGTTAAGACGAATAATTGTTTTCTCATTTCACTTTTTGTATAACTTCACTTATACACTCCAAATAATCAAATTGTTTTATCCTTATTACTCAACGGTGATAAAACTCTATTTATCAGCTCATATTCGTCATGAAAACATTTTTATTGTTAGCCATGACGACCATACTCAAATTTCGGGACGAAATTTCTTTAACGGGTAGGTACTGTGACGACCCAGAAATTTTTGACCAAATTTAAACTTGATCTTTAAATGTTTCCGACACGATAAGCAAAGTCTGTAAGGTTGAGTCTCAAAAAGTTTGAACTGTTGTCATACATTCAATTAACCATTGGCCATTTCCGACGATTCACGAACAATTATTATATTAGAACACTTATAAAATATATAAATATTAAATATTCAACATATGTTATCATATACTATATAATAGTAATAATTAAATATAAAGACAAGTTGAAAATATATTTGTTATACTATTATTATTATTACTTTTATTATTACTAATATCAATATCGGTATCACTAATATTATTATGGAAACATGTAAATTGTTATATCTATGTTATTATTAGATATTACTACTATTAAAAATATATAAAAATTTAGTACTCATTAATATTATATACAATTACATAATCTATAATATGTAATACTAATGTATTAAATATAATTGTTATATTAATAGGGTTATTACTTTAATATTAATATTACAACTAGTGCTATTAATATTCTTATTGAAATGATTTATATATATATATATATATATAATTTGATATATAAATATTATCATTACTAATATTATTATCAGTAATAATATAAATAGTATTATTATTATAATTATCATTAATGATACTATTATTATAAATTGCATTAAAATTTTATTATAACTTATTATTAATATTACTTTTATTATTATTTATCATATTATTATTATTATTATTAATTGTATTTAGATTATTATTAATATAATTATAATTATTAATTATTATTAATAATTATAAATATCATATGTACGATTTATATTCGATTTCAGTTGCATATTTTAGTCAGAACTGTAGTTGATTTTTGTCTTTGTCCCTAAATTGGAGCACAAATCGAATTTCATCACAAGAACGATCCAAATACAGTTAGCAACCTATCTTAACTTTTTTTTTTTCTAATTTATTACTGTAAACTTTGAAAATTTGTGTCGATCTTAATTTGCTATAAAGCTTGATCAAATTTAGTGTAAATGATACTAGTAAACCTACATTATCAATTCACAACCTCTGTTGCCTTTAACCTCTCTTAAAATGTCGAATTAAAGCAAAATTTGAACAAAACCCAGTCGTCTGCCCTGCTTCTTCTCCATTTTTTAATTAGAGCAATTTCGAAATAAATTTCAAAAAGTGTTAATGCAGTCTTGTTAGGAATCCTCCAAGCAAACTTTCTGTAAAATCTCAACCTCCAATTCGTTATATCGAGTTCTAATTTTAGAGTCAAACTTTCAAATTCAAAAGTCAAATATTTCGTTCATCGTGAAATTCAATTCGGTATCGATGTTTCAGATACAATTGATGATTTCCTAAAGTTTCTAAGATTCAAATGGAACCTTTTTCATGTTATGATCGTGGTCTAAAACACCCTATAATTTTGAATTGGATGATGAGTTCATAAACGTTTTTCAGTATCTGTTTCAAATTGTTTTTTTCTTAAATTTTTCTTCTGTTTTAATTAAATTAATCGAATATCAGTTGTTTCTGTAATCATAAGAATTCTAAAAATCAAATTTTAAATAGTTATGTTGGTGGATTGAACCCTGATTGATTTTGGGGAAGCAGAAGAAGAAGTTAACGATAAATAAATAGGGTTAAGTAAATATTAAGTTGGATTAATTTCAGAGAAACAGATACGATATATAATTAATTTAGGATAGATTAATCTCAGAAAATTAGATGGTGTTATGGTTAAGGTGTGTCTTGAGGGATCGAGAGGTCCTAGGTTCAAGCCCGGGCGTAAGCGTTTTTTTTTTTTTAAGGCTTATCACATTGAGGTAGTTTTTCTAATACTTCTATTATTATTATTATCTTTATTATTATTATCATTATTATTATTATTTTTAATATTCTAATTATTGTTATTATTAGTGATTGTTATTTGTACAAGTATTATGGTTATTATTATTATTATTACTAAAACAAGTATTAGTTACCATTTATTATTTATCATAATTAAAATTACAAATATGATTATTATTAATTACTAATATTATTACCATTTCTAGTTTTATTATTAAGTAGTAATGTTATTAATATTATCATAGTATTATTATAAGTATTACTAAAAACATAATTTTTACCACTTTAGTATTATTATCAAAATTATGATTATTATTAGTATGAAAATAATACAAATTATTATTATTTTTGTAAATATTAGTATTAGTATTTTTTATAAATAATAGAATAGTTATTATTAACATAAGTATATTATTAACGTTATTATCATTATTTTTACAAATATTAACTTAGTATAGTTAGAACTACTGTTTTGATAAACAAATAAAATACATAAATATACTTATTTAACACATATAACATAACAAAATATTTTATTATATAAAAAGAATATATGAAATATAAATATATTAGAAATATAAATATAATAATATCATTAATAGGTTTTATATATATATATATATATTTATATATATATATATATATATATATACACTTATTCGATCACAATTATGTGTATTAATATATATACAAATGATATAGATTCGTGAATCCGAGGCCAACCCTGCATTGTTCAGTTCCGTCGTATGCATATTTTTACTACAAAATATCGTATTGTGAGTTCATTTGATTCCCTTTTACTCTTTACATTTTTGGGACTGAGAATACATGCGCTGTTTTTATAACTACTGTATTAAATGCTTTTGAAATATATTTTGAACTGCGAATACATGAAATGCTTTTATAAATGTTTGACGAGATAGACACAAGCAAAACATTCCTCGAATGAATTATTATGCAGACAAAAGTTCTGTGGATTATTATTGAATTATGTGGACATGATAATTGCCACCAATTGATGTGAATATTTTTCCCTGATTATTATTGCTTGGTAACCTAAGAATTAGAATCGGGTATGGCCCTAATTCACGCGAATCCTAAAGGTAGCTATCGGGTTTAACACCCCCACCCAGAATGTTCACAAGACGGAAGAGCTAGTGGGCATGGTGTTTAGTACTTCGAGGTTTATATATTATACAGACGAGATGTTCTGTTTTGGAGATATTATTGATGCGCATTATATGTTAAGGTCGGTTACCAAGCCAAGCAATGAATGAAAAGTGAATGTTATGTATCGAGAGAATGATTTTATACACAGGTTATGTGTATGATATTTTTGTACACGAGATATGTGTACGGTTACTAAGATTTATGAAAATGGTTTCGTACACGAGATAGGTGTACTGTATTTGAATTTTGTGGTCTATCAAAATGATGAATTTTATTGTTTACGATAAACTTATGAACTCACCAACCTTTTGGTTGACACTTGAAAGCATGTTTATTCTCAGGTATGAAAGAAATCTTCCGTTGTGCATTTGCTCATTTAGAGATATTACTTGGAGTCATTCATGACATATTTTAAAAGACGTTACATTTGAGTCGTTGAGTTCATCAAGATTATTATTAAGTCAATTATAGTTGGATATATTATGAAATGGTATGCATGCCGTCAACTTTCGATGTAATGAAAGTATGTCTTTTAAAAACGAATGCAATGTTTGTAAAATGTATCATATAGAGGTCAAGTACCTCGCGATGTAACCAAATGTAGTGTATTCGTCCAGATAGATTAGGACGGGTCGTTATAAAAACATCTCTTAAATTTGTTAGGAGGAAACGTAGGAGTTTCACAAAAATAGTCTCTCCATAGATTCCTTCCAGCTCCTTCACGATCCCTATGAAGATACATACGGGGTGCTCGTGGGGGTCTTTCACTTGGGCCTTCATCAGCTTCTCGATCTAACTAGTCGGCGTACGCACCCAAAGCTTTTAATAACATATCGTCGCCGTCCAAAGAATCAGCGGCAACATCCATTTTCTATCCTTTGATTTGAAAATTGATTGAGTAAATATTGAATTGGTGAGTTGTGTATATATATAAAAGAGAGTTTAGTTTAGCATAGTTATAATTAAGAGCATATTAATAGGAAATTATGACAAGTGAAATTTACACATGTCACATCCTCATTTTTTTATTAAATTAATATTAATATTAATATTAATATTAATATTATAATTAAAGTTAAGTAAAAAATATATAATAAATATAGAAAACGTTTGTTATAAATCCAATTAATTAAATAAGTTAAATAAAATAGCAAAACTGCTCTTAAGCAATCCCTTTTCCACCGAAACATAATCTCTTATTCAAAAATAGTGTTAAAATGGCATATGGCATTTAGTGGCTGATTCAATCCGTGTCAACAACTTATGAATCAATTAATTTAATTTAAGCAATTAATAAATCATAGAAAATGAACGTAAAAACTAAAGTTTAGAACATTCATAAATTCTGATTACTAATCAAAGTTTAATGCGTGAGAAGATTTCGCAAGTTTGTTTCACAGAGAGAATTTCGACCATCGGTTAATCAAAACCCGTCTTTGTCAATTCAACTTCATGACGTCAGTTCAATGTAGTCATTCGGTTATAATGTTCAGTTCTGCAATATCGTGACGTCATATTGGTCGAGAATCCTATCCTTCATCTAAATGTCTTTCAAGGTAATTTATAACCATATATATATATATATATATATATATATATATATATATATATATATATATATATATATATATATATATATATATATATATATATATACTAAATGTTCAGTTCCAATATTTATTTGTTTAATGTTGTAAGATGTTTTGTTTTCATGGATCATTTTAATACAAATGATGAATATGTAGTTACCTTTGTCAAAGATATGTGTAAGATTGTGGTGGATAAGAATAATATTACATCATGTTATATCATGTACATGAAGCAAGTTATTTTCATGGTTGATGTGGGTTAAAAGAATGGAATGAGTTGAAAGTAGCTCAAAATCAACTTTCATGTAGTTACTTCGGCTAGAATTAGTTAATGTTGTAGGAAAAAAATATATGAAGAAATTTACTCATTTTAAATTCAAACGATAAGTGTATCCTGGGTAGTTGTTAAAAGAGTATATATTATAAGGCTCCGAGCTAAATTTATATGGTGTTGTATAGAGTAAAAATATAAATCATACACGGAGTATTATTTTAGTAATTGTTTACTTTTATCATATGTTCAAGTTCGTATCTTTTTAACTTGAACTACACTTTGTATGACTTAATAAACTAATCATATAGATATTACTCAACTTTTGATTTCTCTTTTTCCAATATCATGAACGTTACTTATATGTGTATGCAAGGTTGCAAAAGACATGAGACGGGGTCGAGATGGTCGGGTTCTAAAAATGTCGATACGTTCGAGACGGGGTCGAGACGGGGGTCGAGACGGACGTTGACCAAAGTTGTCTTTTAAATATATAAGTAAATAAATGTATATATGTGTACATATTTTAAAGCCAAAAACTTTAATTGACTAATTTGTACTCATAATCACTATCACCGTTAATATAATACAGAAAATTCAAACTAAAATACGACAAATTTGACCGATTTTACCGACTTTCTGGCTTTTCCGAATTTTAAGAGACTTTGATCTGATTTTTTTCAACTTTGACCCGAATTTTGACCGTTGACTGTCATATTAGACGGTTTTCTTTGAGACGGGACGGGCTAATTACCAAACCGACGCAACGGGCATCGCAACGGCTCGAGACGGGGTGTTTTACAACAGTGTGTGTGTATATATATGTTGTTTACTATTACTATTGACTTTGACCTACACTTTAATGTGTATGCTATTGATTTATAACTAACTTGATTTTATGCATTAAAGTTTTTTAATAGCCGTGCAACGCACTATATATATATATATATATATATATATATATATATATATATATATATATATATATATATATATATATATATATATATATATATATGAATTTTTGAGTTGTGTTAAAATATATCCATTGCAAATATTTATTCACGTACAAAATTGAAAAACAAATGCAATTTAGTGGCTTCACGTCGACGAATACTCTCACACGCCTCATTGCTTTCCCGTGCAGGTACACAACACGCCAACATCTTCACCCGCTAACACGCCTTTTTACCTGCTTGTTAGTGGCGTTTCTCCGGTACCGATGAGTATATAACACTCCGTTACTCATGGTCTCAATTAAAAAGGTGGTTAATCTAACCTATGAGAAATATAGGAAACAGGCTCTCTATCCACTGTTTTCTATATTTCTTATATAGTAGTGTTTGAACGCTTCATTTTATGTCGTTCAAGAACGATGCACACTCCAACTAATTTTTACCGTGAACACTCCACTAAAAATGTTGTCACGTTATACTTGATGCACCTCCGAATTAAAACGTACCGTTAAAAGCAAAATTAATATTTTTACCCCTCAAAGTACATACTTTTTAACATAAATAAAGTACAGTAATTTAATTATATTATTATATTATAATACATATACTAATAGACATAGTTAGCAATCTCTCTATCCGTCGAATAGAGAGAGGAATGATTTTCTCTACTTTTGAGAGTGTTTTTCACTTTGGGTGAAAAAATTACTTGTTTTAATTATCGGATAGGGGAATGATTGTCTACATCTCACTTTCCCATGCACCACTTATGTGGTATTGAGTTTTGTTGTTGTTGTTGTTAATAGACATAGTTGGGGGTACTATTAGTGAATACTACTCCCTCCCAAGCTTTATCGACTTGTACGCTGTGCAAAAATAATTGTACACACAAGGCACTATTGAGCTACAGTGATTTTTTATTTTATTTATTTATATTTTTCCCTACAATTTTTACTAAAAGCCTGCATAAAAACATTTTACATTTTTTTTAAACTTATTTTTTTCATAAAAACGTTACGCTTCCTTCTTACTTTGCTAATTTTACCCTTCTATTTCCTTTTTGCCCAAACAACTTTTTGTATATATTAAAAGAGAGAGTTGGAACTTGCGGCAACCCGCCATCAATCCTCTAGTTTCTACCAGTATTTTGTCTAGAATTTTGGTGGAACAGAAGAAAAACAACCCCACATGTGGTCCCACCCACCCACCCACTTACTAGAAATACTCGTCGTATTACAACAAATACTCGTATCATATAATTTTAAATTTTTTAATAACGTTTTCTAGAACAACCCTTTTCCATATTTCCTCAACTTCTTCATTTATCATTTATATAAGTCATACTTCATTTGTATCCGTGCACTTAAAAATACAAACACTACTAAACTCACCATATTAGTCATCTCTTCATGTTCTTGTTCTCCTTCATTGTTCTAAATTGACTTGTGTAGGAAGTTATGTTCGTGTCATTTATTCCTAGTATTCAACTTCAAGAACTACATCAACATGGTACTCATGTCACATACTAAAATCTCATCATTATTTACTTCTTCCTCTTCGAATTACGATCTGGCTCGATCTCGTTTATTTCTTTCTGGATTTTATTGTTGGGGTTGGGAGTTTCTTACCGCTCTTTTGTTGTTTAGTTGTCATATCTGAACAGAAAAAACCTTATTCGTTTACACGTACAATATATTTACAGTTTAGACAAAGTCTTAGGGTAACAAATATATAGTTGATCAATTAACATGACACATAGGTCAGTTCCAGCACCTTTTCTGAGTAAGACGTATTTGTTGGTGGATGATCCGGGGACTGATGACGTCATATCGTGGAACGAAAACGGAACAGCTTTTGTGGTATGGAAGACGGCTGAGTTCGCGAAGGATTTGTTGCCGAATTCGTTCAAACATAACAATTTCTCAAGCTTTGTTCGCCAGCTTAATACTTATGTAAGTTTTAATCTTTTCTCTTGATTTTTATGTATATATTTGTAGTTAAATTATATAAATAAATAGTTTGGTGTGATACATTTATTTATTTATCAATATGCTAGTAAAAAATGTCATCGTATTTTAGAAAGTGAGCTGATTTGTATATTACTACAATTTTATTTGGTCATACATCATTAAAATATCTTTTTAGACTATATTTTAGTTTTGACATGGTAGAAGTAGCTTAGTTTATTAGAGAAAGTGTAAAATAATTCAAAAAAATATTTTGGTGGGGTATAAAAAAAAACGGTTATGCATCACCTCTCATTTAAAAAATATTTTGTAGATTAAATTCTAACGTTATTTCACATTTAGTTATTTACCATTCCTGGCTAAAAAGTCATCAAAGATATTGTAAAACGATACACGTATTCATGAAATAATATTGCTCAACAACTTGTGTTGATATTTTCAAACTTATTATTTTAAAAAACCAGTTTTAGCATGTTGTATATGTACAATAGAAGTATCTTATGTATAAAAGTAAGTGAATTTATCAAAATAAAAAGTAAATATAACATCATAAAATCTCAATAACAAAAACATGAATATTTATGGGGTTTTTTTTTTTTTTTAACTCAGTTTGGAATCACCCAACAGACTAAACCATATACTTTAGGTCAGGGATAACATTGAATGCAATGTTGTAGTCAGCGGAGTCGAACTGCTAACCTCTCGTAGACCACTACCAGTTGAGCTACAACTCAATGTTAACATGAATATTTATGTTCTTTATTTATGTTCTTTAATCTTTATGTTTTCCAATGAATTCTAACCTATAAAATATGATGATATATTTGAATAACGTATGAATAGGTGTCTTCATAATTTTAGGAACCGGTCGTTGGATTATATCATCATTTGGTTATTAAACTTGACCTTAATGTTTGTTGGTAAATCAATATAAACGATGGAATTGTTAAACTAATTGTTTAATGCTTGCCTTTCAAAATAAATAAATAAATAATAATAATAAGGAGGAGGGGGGGTGGGGATACTCAGGCGTTAGTAAAAGATGGGGTTCTAATTATATATATTATTAATAATAATAAAATCTCAATAGATATCAAAGGTTTGATTGTTTGTTAGTAAAAACAGGGTAGCTAGTGTCGACTAGGATGTGTACTCGATACCAACTAAAAACAAATTGTGAAACACGCTATAAAGACGAGCGGGGCCAATCAACTGACCAAATCAAATACCAATACGATATTTTTACACATTTCACATTATTTTCACACATAAGTTTTCTTGACTTTTATGGCAAACCCATACACATGTTATGCTTTTCCAAAAGCATAGAGCCATAGCCCATAGACTATCGTAGAATATATTTTAGAACTTTAAATCTTATTCTATGTAGTACGTGAAATTTAATGTTGTTCTGCTAATGAAACGAAGAGGCAAACTCACTAAAAATTACAAAATGATGTTCACATAATGGGCTTGTAGAGGTAAGTTTCATAGAGAGAATAGAATAATCTAATTGGCATAATTCATTTATCATCTTGTTTTATAAAAGTTTCTATGCAAAATTTATATGAATGAATGTGCATCTCATTTCTCATCTTGTTTTATAAAAGTTTCTGTGCAAAATTTATATGAATGAATGTGCATCCTCTATTCTCGCAGACCTTCTTTAACAATGCGTGTTGAGCCTTGTGTGCCACCAACACACACCCAACTAACAAGGCGTGTTGGAGCTCTTTTATGTAGGCGTACGTGCTTGGAGCACCAAGAAGATGCAAGGCGTGCAGCCATTGTTACTTTTTTTGGATTGGTTTATTTTTCCTTTTTAGTTAATTTTTATCATCTTTTTCACCCTACTTCTAATCAGATTTTAACACATCACTCAACATGTCACTCAACACACCACTCCATTATTTACCAGCTTACCCACACGCTCATCAAGCACTCCACCTCTACTCAGCAACACGCCAACACACTATCATTATTATTAAAGATGGTTTCAAAGAGCATTTTTCTTTCTCGGGTCGATGGGCCCAACGCATGTGTTGTGGGTTGTTTTATTCAGTTTTTTCTTGGGTAGTACCACTAAAATTAAAGTTAAAGAAAAAATAAAAAATCATACTTGTAATTTATTATTATTATTCAAAGTCCGACTCTCATGACTTAAAAGCTTGATTCCTAAATGTACAATGATATGTAGGTGTACACTTTTGTCTTATAAGACAAAAATGAATAATTACAAAGTTTAGCGATAATTTGATGATTATCAAATAGTACGTAGTAGTAAGAATCAGAGGGTTATGGTCTAATGATGTTAAGGGAACTCAACCATCTTGAAGTTCTGAGTTCGAATCTCGTCGTAGACAAAAAGTGTGTGTGTGTGTGTGTGTTTGTTGTTAAAAAAGTACGTAGTAGTAAGTATAAGGTTGTTTCAATCTAACGAATTGTTTTGGCACTATTTTCTATTTGTAGGGATTTCGAAAAATTGTCCCAGACAAATGGGAGTTTGCAAATGACAACTTTAAACGTGGGCATAGAGAACTTCTCATTGAAATAAGTCGCCGAAAAAATGTGCCATTAACCAAAGCTGGTGCTATTGGAAAGCCAGGTGGCGATGGTTGTCTCACCTCGTCACCAACTAGTTCAAGTAGCAATGATGTTAAATCAAGCTCAACTTCCTCGCCAGATTCAAAGAATCCCGGCTCAGTGGACACATCAACCGTGGAGAAATTAGAGAACTTGTCAGATGAAAATGAGAAATTAAAAAAGGAAAAATTGATATTAACGTTAGAACTTGCACACATGAAGAAACAATGTGATGATTTAGTGGCATTCCTGACACAAAATGTGAAGGTAGCGCCTGATCAGATCAATCATATTATGAAAAAAGATGATGTAGTTAGTGAGACAGTGATGGCAAGTGATGACTCGAATGATGATGATGAAAAAGTAGAATGTATTAAGTTGTTTGGGGTGATGTTGAAAGATGAAAAGAAAAAGAGGGTCCGAGATGAAATTAATAATATTGAGGGGGGCCAAAATAAAGAAACGAAAATGAATGAATATCACAACACGGACCCAGGGATGAATCCATATTTTTCAACCAAAGTATGCAACTAGAAGCTTTCAAATCAAATGACGAGATTGGTATGACTCTTGAGTTGATCTCTTCAAAAATGTTAATTTTATTACTTGTATCAGACACTTTTCTATATTTTTTTGTAAGCTATGACATATAACGCTAAAATAAAATGTTAGGTTGGATTTTTATTAATTTGTGGACATGGAAATTAGTTAATTATAAGTATTTTCTTAATACGAGAAAACTCTCATCTGGCTGCTTACAAACTTATCCACATCATTTGCCTAAATTTTATATGTAGTATTTGTGTTTAATATCAATTTAAAGTTCCAATTCAACGTTTTTATAAAGTCATAAAACATGTTCATTTTCATGAATTCACAAAATTTAGATATTTCGAGACACCATAGTTACAAAACAAGCCCCTAAAATAATAGATCAGGCGTTTTGTTTTATTATATTGATGTTTGAGTGTCATCATTATTTTTCGGCTTTGTGGTGGTTGTGGTAATCGACCGGTTCTTGTATCTACAACTAGATGTGAGACTTTGTTCATCCAGATTATGGTACTCCTTTTCTTTTTGCAACAAAAAGTGGGTCACGGATTATTTAACATCCATTTAGCTTGTGTGTTTTTGGGTGGCGGCATGTAACGACCCGACAAAATCGTCATTGACGGCGCTGTTAACTTATGTCCCGTTGCGTGCTCATAGTCCCTATATGAGACGCGTTTGACCGAAATTATGTCGCATTCATTTGAAACGTACAAGACTTGCAAAGTTTGGTTTACCAAACGGTTCGACGACAAGTTTAAGTTTACAAAAGTTATAAAGTATAAATGAAATAACTTGCGACATAATTAGTTTAAAATCACGGTTGCTATAAATAGCGTGAGTATGTATGTATCTCCAAGCAAGTAATCAGAGTGTATGCACGTATGCTTGACCCCAAGCAAGTATGATTGTACGCGAAAGCATGTATCAAATAGCCAAGTATGAACCTGATAAACATATAGAAAACTGTCAACGAAAAACGATGGTGAAATCATAGGTGTATTTGTAAACGTTATAGTTTGAACCACAAGGTTTAGTATTTTCATAAAGTTGATTATCCAAATCGTTTGCATTCCAAAAGTTGTTATTCGCGAGCATCCAATTATCAAGGCTTAACGTTTCACGAACCCCATACACATAGTGTTAGAACCTACACTGTTTCTCAAAAATATATTTCATCCGCATAACGGTAGCGAACCGTCCGAATGAGGGTTTGTCAAACCCGTATGGCCACGCAACATAAGTTCTCGCTTACACCCGGCAAGTGTAACTAATGATAATCGAATTGAGGATTTTTGCTCTAACTCGCTGTGGAATGTTTGTTTTCGTACTTGTGTTCAAAGCATAAAAAAATGATACGTATATGTTTCTCATCCCATAATTTAAAGAGTAAAAGTTGTTGAAAAGGTGGGACTATGATCTCACCGTAGTTGCATGCCAAAGTACTTGTAATTTAAACGTTGTGCAATGAATGTTGATTAGCCTTGACCTAAACAAATAAGTCGTATCAATTACCGGTCACGACACAAGGTCGGTCGAAATGTGTTCAATTAGTCCTATGGCTCGTTACAACTCGATTATTTAGCATGTGAATCAAGTTGTCAAGTTTCATGCAAGAATCAAGTATAAAAGAGGATTAGAATGATTGCATAAGTTTTTGGTTAAGTTTGACTAAAAGTCAAACTTGGTCAAAGTCATGTCAACGGGGTCGGATCGGGTATC
Organism: Rutidosis leptorrhynchoides; assembly: GCF_046630445.1. Classification (NCBI taxonomy): domain Eukaryota; kingdom Viridiplantae; phylum Streptophyta; class Magnoliopsida; order Asterales; family Asteraceae; genus Rutidosis; species Rutidosis leptorrhynchoides. Next base: position 273,117,721 of record NC_092341.1, on the reverse strand, counting down.
CGACAATTTTTCTAAGTTATATAATCATATGTGAGCATGTTGGCCAAGTTTCATGTTAGTCGGAGTTGCGAGTGAGCGGAAAGGAATTTGTGAAAACAAAACACAAAGTAACTTTGGCCTGGGAAGTGCGCGGTGCGCGCAGGTATGCGCGGCGCGCATTATAGCGTGGAACCAGGTCAGGTACCATTCCAGGGGTTAAGCATCTGCACCTTTACATATGTGCGGCGCGCTCAAGGTTGTGCGGCGCGCTTTACTACATAAAAGATGCTGTTTGCTGAATTTGTTAAGTCTCGAACCAAAAATCACCAACTCACAAATAACGAACCGCAAACACTCAAAACACGTATCTTATATCGTTGGAAAGGTATTTTGACAAGGAATACAACTAAACACATATCTTCAATCAATTTAATCATTTACAACAACAAAAACCTCGTCGAATGATCGTTAAAAGTTCATCATTTAAGTTTCAAGTTCGTAAAACGCATTTCATGATTCGGGAACTTACTACACACATATAATATGCCGTTTCGTAGGTAATTACGCATAAAATACAACTAAACACTTACAAATAACATTGCAAAGCATTTAATGCATCGAATGTTCGTTTTAAGATCTATCAAACCCTAACCAAAAATCACAAAATCAATAATCATGTTAATGTAAGGTTTTCATGTCATCCAACATACCAAAACGAAACTAATGATGCTAGTAACACTTTTAACACATAAGGTTTATCCTCTAACAACATTTAATCAACCAAAATCAAGGATTAAACTAACCCATTTCAAGTGTTCATGCTAGTTACACCAAATAACAAGATCGAGCATACAAATTACATATATGACATCACAATGAGCCATAGACACTAATTAACACCATTTCAAGTCAAAAACACTTAGAATATGAAATCTAAAGTTTTTAGAAAGTTACCCAAATGAGATGAAATTGGTATCAAGTTGTAGAGGATGAAGAGAGGATTCCAAAAGTACGATTTATTTTGATGTTTGCTTCCTTGAAATGATTTAGATGATGATTCTTTGTATGATGAGTTTGAGAGAAATGGTGGAAGTATTAAGAAAAAAGAAAAAGAAAAAGGTGGATAATGAATGGTGGAGATGGTGGGTTGACAAGTTGACCTAGTCAACTAGTTTGCCCACTAGACAACTTTGGTCCCTCGAGTTTAAAGCGAGTGCGTGAATTAACCAAACGAATTATTTCAAAAATGCAAATTAACGAGAGATGTTATAATCGAACAATGAAAATATTGAAAACGCTAATTAACGGATGATACAAATTTTGATAATGAAAGATATTATCTATAAAACAAAAAGACGGCGTTAAAATGAATTAACGAAAAAATGCGGGATGTTACACGGAAATCATTTTTCGGGCGATCCCCTTGTAACTCATCCACTGGTGTTGTTTGGAATGTGGTGGATTGATAATGCTAAAAACGAACATATATTTCATAGCATTATCCTTCAAGAAAGACAAGCTTTTAGTGTAATTGTTCTATTTACAAGTGATATTCGTTTAAATATTAAAAGGTGAAGACAAAAGACAGATTCGACGAATTGAAGACGCAAATGACCAAAACGCTAAAAAGTACAAAGTACAATCCAAGAGGTATTGATGAGAAACGTCTAGAAATTACAAGAGTACGAGCCGCGAAACGCAAAGTACAAGATATTAAATAGTGCGCAAGGACGTTCGAAAATCCGGAACCGAGACATGAACCAACTATCAACGCGCGACGCAATGGACCTAAAATTACGAGTCAACTAGGCACAAGAATATAATATAATATATATATAATTATATAAAATTATATATATTATATATTAAATAAACTCAGCAGCCCACGTTTTAGTTGACAATGTGAGCTGGTACAGCTGGCCATGCGATCGTATGGCCAGGTAGTGTTAAAGTCATGCGATCGCATGAGGGGCTGTAGCTGGTCAAGTCCTATAAATTGCAATGTTTTCGGCCGAATTATGTACACAATATATATCCATCTATTATCATACTCTCAATATATATTTATATTTTAATTTTAATTTTAATTTTAAGTTAATAATAATAAGGTTATAGTGGCGAATGTTTTAAGTTTGTAAATCGAAATTCTGCCCGTGTAACACTACGCGATTAATATTCATTGTAAGTTATGTTCAACCTTTTTAAATTAATGTCTCGTAGCTAAGTTATTATTATGTTTATTTAAGCCGAAGTAATCGTGATGTTGGACTAAATATTAAGACGGGGTAATTGGGCTTTGTACCATAATTGGGGTTTGGACAAAAGACCGACACTTGTGAAAATTAGACTATGGGCTATTAATGGGCTTTATATTTGTTTAACTGAATGATAGTTCATTAAGTTAATATAAAGATTTACAATTGGACGTACTTATAAATAACCACATACACTCGATCGGACACGATGGGCGGGATATTTATAAGTACTAATAATCGTTCATTTAATCGGACACATGAATGGATTAATAGTCAATGGACTCATTAAAACAGGGGTAGATTACATACAAGGACACTTGGTGTAATTGTTAATAAAGTATTAAAACCTTATTACAGTTTAAGTCCCCAATTAGTTGAAATATTTGACTTCGGGTATAAGGATAATTTGACGAGGACACTCGCACTTTATATTTATGACTGATGGACTGTTATGGACAAAAACCAGATGGACATATCGAATAATCCAGGACAAAGGACAATTAACCCATGGCAATAAACTAAAATCAACACGTCAAACATCATGATTACGGAAGTTCAAATAAGCATAATTCCTTTATTTTATATCTCATCACACTTTTATTTACTGTCATTTTATTTATTGCACTTTTAATTAGCGTACTTTCAATTATCGCATTTTTATTTATCGTCATTTACTTTACGCCTTAAATTAAGTCATTTTTATATTTAATATTTTACATTAGGTTTCAATTGTGACTTAAGACATAAAATCGACAAACCGGTCACTAAACGGTAAAAACCCCTTTTTATAATAATAATAATACTACTTATATATATATATATATATATATATATATATATATATATATATATATATATATATATATATATATATATATATATATATATATACAAATATAGTTTAAAAATATAGCATTAAACTTGGCTAGCTCCCTGCGGAACGAACCGGATTTACTAAAAACTACACTACTTTACGATTAGGTACACTGCCTATAGTGTTGTAGCAAGGTTTAGGTATATCCACTCTATAAATAAATAAATAACTTGTGTAAAATTGTATCGTAATTAATAGTATTTCGCAATAAAAATATAACTATTTCGTATACACCTCGCATAAAATTAAGTATTTTTGGCGCCGCTGCCGGGGACTTCATCAACGCCGAAAGCTAAACGCTATAAACAATTGTAGTTTTTAAGATATTTTTGTAAAAATATAATATTTCTTATTTTGTAAAAATATTTTGTTAAAAATACAAAAATATAAAAACATATATATATATATATATATATATATATATATATATATATATATATATATATATATATATTTTTAGTTTGTTTAAAATATATAAAAATTATAAAGTATTTCTATTTCTATTTTAGTTTTTAAAATATAAGTTTTTATTTATTTTATATAGATATTTTATATAAGTTAAAAACAGGAATAAAAATAATTAAAAGTAATCGGGCCGTACTGTAGCAACCCAAACAATCTGGCCTGGAACCCGAACCCATGCGACCGCATGACACTAACAAGTTAACCTCATGCGATCACATGAGGTGACTTGACAGATCTGAAACCTTAACTGGTACGGATTAGGGTTAGGTTTTTAATATAATTATTATTAATTAAGTAATTAGGGTTAAGGATTTTATTATTTAGTTTAGTTTTTAATTAATTTGTAATATTAAGTTTTAATTAGTTTTATTAAATATAAAATTGATACTTTTATAAAATAAGTAATATAAAAATAATATTTTTATAAAAATTGTATTTTTATAACTTTAAGTTTTGTTTTTATATTTTGTATCTTTTTATTCGTAATTTGTATTTTTATCTTTCGTAACTAATTTTAAGATATAGTTTTTGCCGTAGTTATTTTTATTTCTAGATTTTAAGCTTTGCCGTAAAATTCCTTAAGTGCTTTTTCTTTAGATTAAGATTTAGATACTTTAGAATTATGCGACGCCGTTTATAAATTTTAGTACCTTTTAAGTAATTGCCGTTTTTCGTTTAGAATTCTTTTTAAGTTTCGACGCGCTACTTTCTTATTATTTTTTGACCTTTTTTATTTTTCGACGTTTTTCGACGCATTCTTTTTCTTTCTTATTTCTCGACGCTCTAGTTTTTAGGACATAGAATTTTCTTTATTTTCTTTAAAACTTCGATGAAAAATTATTTTAAGTGGTTAAATTGATAGACATCCAAAATTTTCTGATTCGTAGTAATAGTTGGATTTGTTAGTGGCGAGTTGTGGGCTTCCTATTTAAAGGGTCCTGGCTACCTGCTGCATCTATTGGCTATTCGAAACGTGGGCAAAATCAGAAAAGTCTATTAATTTGATAACTTATATAATTTTTATCTTTATAACTAATAGGGTATTCAGTGAATGCACCGAGTAAAACGTTCACCACCTTTCATACGTTCACCACCTGTAACTCGATCAAGACATCTAACCAATATTGTCACCGTTTATTTTTCTTTAGAATCGTCATCTAGTCGACCAAGTACTCCAATTCAAATTTCCGATAATCCATTTTTTGAACCCGACCTCACAATTGAGAATCCGGAGGATATTCAGGGACAATTCAGAGATCCTGAACCACTAATCATTCCTCCTGAACCACAAATCACTCATCCAGAGATTGTCGAGGAAGAAACCATTAAGTCAGAATCCTCTAGTGATTCAAATTCAACAATTTCAATCATGAAAAATCTGGAACCTCTAAGTATGGAAGACCGAATGAGAGCTAAATGCACTGGCCAAGGTCATTCCATTACTCAACCAGACATTAATGCACCAGATTATGAAATCAAAGGACAAATCCTACACATGGTAACTAATCAATGACAATTTAGTGGTGCGCCGAAAGAAGATCCAAACGAACATCTTCGTACCTTTAATAGGATTTGTACTCTATTCAAAATCAGAGAAGTTTATGATGAACAAATATATCTCATGTTATTTCCCTGAACATTAAAGGGGGAAGCCAAAGATTGGTTAGAATCGTTACCTGGAGGGGCGATTGATACATGGGATGTCTTAGTTGAAAAATTTCTTAAACAATTCTTTCCAGCATCTAAAGCCGTGAGACTTCAAGGAGAAATAGTTACGTTCACACAGAAGCCAAATGAAATTCTATATGAGGCGTGGACAAGATTTGGAAAGTTGTTAAGAGGATGTCCTCAACATGGTTTAGACACTTATCAAATAGTACAAATATTCTACCAAGGATGCGATATTACTACACGAAAATACATCGACATAGCAGCTGGTGGTTCCATTATGAAGAAAACCGCAACTGAAGCTTACAAAATTATTGATAACACTGCTTCCCACTCACATGAGTGGCATCAAGAAAAAGACATCGTTAGATCATCTAAAGCGGCTAGAGCCGATTCTAGCCATGACTTTGATTCCATGTCCGCAAAGATAGATGCTTTCGAAAGACGAATGGAAAAGATGACTAAAGATATTCACGCAATACGGATTAGTTGTGAGCAGTGTGGAGCACCACATTTGACAAAAGATTGTCTCAGTATTGAACAAACAATGGAACAAAGAGAGAATATTTCATACATGAACCAAAGGCCTGGAAATAATTATCAACCACCAAGACCAAACTACAATCAAAACCAGAATTATAATCGAAATGTTCCATACAACAATCAACAAGGTCCTAGCAATCAGCAAGTATCCAATAATACTTACAATCAGCAAAGACCTATTTTTCCAAATAAACCACCACAAACCGATGATAAAAAGACAAATTTAGAAGACATGATGTCGAAGCTAGTTGAATCTCAAACGTAGTTTTTCACATCTCAGAAACAAACCAATGAACAAAATGCTCAAGCATTTAGAAATCAACAAGCTTCTATTAAAAATCTGGAACAAGAAGTAAGCAACCTTGCAAGGTTGATAGGTGAAAGAAAATCGGGAAGTTTACCTAGCGATACAAATGCTAACCCCCGGAATGAAACAGCTAAAGTCATTACCACGAGAAGTAGTATTACACTTAAACCACCTGAAATACCTGAAATTTCTGATGACTCTATTCCAACTCCACAAGAACCACAATCTGAGCAAGAAAAGGAAAAAGAACCGGTAGTTGAAAAGGTTAATGAAGATAACACAGTTAAGGCAAAGCCTTATGTTAAACCATACCAACCACCGCTTCCTTACCCAAGTAAAATGAGAAAAGAAAGACTTGATGTGACGACCCCGTCAAAACACTTAACGGATCCGTCAGTTGGTCCCACAGCTTGATCGGACTTAAATGAATTAAATAAACAAAGTTGCATTCTTTTATCTCAAAAGTTTCCCAAAAAGGAAACAAACCAAAATATGTAGTTTTAAACAACCAACCATAGTAATAAACCAAAAGTTGACACAAAACCTTGCCAACAAATCCACAAGTTTAAATTATCCAAAAATAGAATGAAAGCTTAAGTTTCATAAAATGTTTCATAAAATCTGCCCAAATGCATGCAGACTCTTCTAAAGACAGCGAAAGCATCATATAACTCAAGTACCTGTGAAAACATGCAAGTAAACTGTCAACACAAAGGTTGAGTGAATTATAGGTTTAAATAAATAAGTAAACTTTAGACCACAAGATTTAAAAATGTTAGAAAACATTAAACATTATTCCATTATCAATGAGCCACCTGGTAACCACTTAACCCTTTATTTACCCTTGCCAAACACAATAAAAATATATACTTGGACAGTGTATCTACAATAAATTACGAAGTACTAAACATTCCGATTATAAATTGCTAGCGCGACTAGCTCGAAATGGGGTTGTCAAACCCGATAGATCTATCCATAGGATTCGCGTTCACCGGTAGAAACCAATGATTACAGTTACCAGACTAGGGAATATTTTTGTCCAACTCACAATGAATAATTAAATTTAACTGTTACTTGTGTCTAAACGTAAATGAAAATGCATGCAATCACATCCCAAAAATATACTTTGAAAAGTATGTAAAAACGGGACTATAACTCACCTTAAAAGCAACTGAAGAAACCACACAAACAAGCGAACAGCAAATAGAATAAAGTGATCAGGAATGATCACAACGCCGACCTATAAATAAAGCAGGCCGATATAAATAACTAACTTAGGTCAAGTCTTAGTATGATAGCTATTGTACATGTTGCAAGTAGACATAGAACAATACTCGGCAAGCATCGGTTTGACTGGAACAGCGTACGGACACATACTTTCTATTTTTAGAAAGTTTCTATTTTTAGCAGGTTTCCATTTTTGGAAAGTTTCTATTTTTGGAAAGTTTCTATTTTTGGAAAGTTTTCAAATTTAGAAAGTTCTATTTTTAGAAAGTTTTTAAGTTAGGAAAGTTTCCTTATTTAGAAAGTCAACAAAAGTCAACTGAAAGTCAAAGTCAACCGAAAGTCAAACTTGGTCAAACATAGTCAACGTTAATTTGAAAAGTGTAAGTTATAATAATAACATAAGTTATAATGTTTATTAAAGTTAAAAGTGTATAATTATGTCATAACATAAGTTTAATTAAATAAAATGAATTATTAAAGTTAATATAAATTGAAATGATATAAATAATATAACATAAGTAGTTAATTAATTAATTAAATATTAGTCATAATATAAATATTATTAATTAATAATAAATTTTAAATCATATCATAAGTATTATTAATTAATAATGAATTATTAATCATATCATAAGTTTCTAATTATAATTATTAAATCATAAGTATTTAATAATTAAATCATAATTAAATTATAATTAAGTCTTATAATAATTAAATAATTATTTAATCTTTATTATAAGTCTTATAATAATATTCTTATAAAATAAATTTAATACTTATCATAAGTATTTTCCATTATTAATAAAAGTGTTATAAATCATAAGTTAAATTAAAATGTTAATTAAATCATAAATAATAATTAAATGATATAATAAATATTTATATCATAAGTCTTAAATAATAATAATTACTTCTTTTACCATAAGAAATTAATTAATAATGAGTTTCATTATTTTTATCATAAGTTTTAGAATTAAACATAAGTTTTAATTCAAAGGTTCATCGGGTCGTATCTTGAGCCCCGGGTGTCGATTTCTGGCGAGCCTTATATGCATCTCCGCCTATTCAAACCACCCGACACAAAGGTGCACTCAAGAACACACCAAGAACAGTCCACAAGTCGTGGTAATCAGCCATGACACCACTTGGACCTTCAATTTACTCAAAATCGTGTTTTAGTCGTAACGGGTGAACCGTGGCTCGGATTTAGGTGACAGAACATGAAAGTTCGTCCCACCATCAGTCCTAACACACTAACACACCCTAAAGACACCAAGGAAGGTCACAAAGTCGGACCAAACCTGTTTCATGTCAATCCACATTTCAATCTTAACAAAATAGTAATTTGATCATAACTAGGGCTCCGGGAATCGAAACGACATGAATCCGGAGTCTAAAATTAATGTCTTGATGAGAGGAACTCATTTACATACTTTATTTTAACATTTATCTCAGTCACAAACCCAGAATACACGAAATAGCTGCGGTCCAGAATTTAACAAACCGAAAACGTGTGATTATGAGTACATCTATGCATACAAACACCATTACAATAATCCACAAACATCATACTACTAAATAATCATCAAAATACAGTAAATAAATGAAAAATTGAAAATTCTAGGGTTAGGGTTTATACCCTAATCAAGAAACGATTTATGTAATCGCGTAGAGAAGAACGAGAGGAACGCGTTGGTGTTAAATAATCCTGGATCCAAGCTATATGTTAAAGCAAGATGATGATGATGATGGGTGTGGTGGATTATGGCCAAGAGAGGAGGGGAGGGAGGAGAGCACTTTGCTAAAATTAGGTTTTAGGAAAAATATTATGAAGTGAAAAGTAATTAACAAAAAAAAGAAAGCAAGGGGTATACCCCATGGATTCGGCCGAAAAAGGGAGTGGGGTGGGCCCCACTTGGTCCATCTCACTTAAATGTATAATCCTTGTGGCCCGAAAGCCCGAACGAGTCCCGAAACGCGAAAACGCACTTACGCGATTAAAAATCCGGAAAGATAACAAACGCGCGACGAAAAATAAATATAAATACACTATATAATAATATGATCTTAAAATATCATATTTAAAATATTTAGGATTTAAATATCCCAAAAACGCGTCCGTTGGTTTTTAAAACCGAAAGGATTTGCCGGATGGAAATCCGCGAGACGTAGAATCGTATAAATTAAAATATGAATACAAATATTCACATAAAACATAATAATTAATATTAATATATATATATATATATATATATATATTATTACAAAATTAATAATATAGGTCATAGAAATGACGTGGCACACTAACAGTTAACGGTCGTTAAATAATTAACGGAAAAGATAACGGAAAAAGTAGGGTCGTGACAGTACCTTCCCGTTACGGAAATTTCATCCCGAAATTTAAGCAGGCGCAGGGGTTGACTCGGCATCTGAGAACAAATGCGGGAATTTCTGCTTCATCTGGTCTTCACGCTCCCAAGTGAACTCGGGACCGCGTCTAGCGTTCCATCTGACCCGAACAATAGGAATTCTGCTCTGTTTAAGAGTCTTAACCTCTCGGTTCATGATTTCAACAGGCTCCTCAATAAAATGCAATTGCTTATCAACTTGAAGTTCCTCCAAAGGAATAGTCTGATCAAATTCAGCCAAGCACTTCTTTAAATTCAAAATATGGAAAACATCGTGAACAGCACTGAGTTCTTGTGGCAATTTCAAACGATAAGCCACCGGTCCAACTCTTTCAATGATCTCAAAAGGTCCCACGAAGCGAGGACTTAACTTCCCTCTTTTACCAAAACGGATTACGCCCTTCCAAGGCAAAACCTTTAACATAACACGATCACCAACTTGAAATTCAACATCTTTCCTTCCCTTATCGGCATAACTCTTTTGCCGACTTCTAGCAGTTCTCAACCTTTCTTTAATTTGTACAATCTTCTCAGTAGTCTCGTGAATAATCTCTGGACCTGTAAGTTGAGCATCCCCAACCTCATTCCAACAAATAGGAGACCTACATTTCCTACCGTACAAAGCTTCAAACGGTGCGGCTTTAATACTTGCGTGGTAACTGTTGTTATAAGAAAACTCAGCTAGCGGCAAATATTTATCCCACCCATTTCCAAAATCAATGACGCACGCTCGCAACATATCTTCTAATGTCTGAATGGTCCTTTCACTTTGACCATCTGTTTGAGGATGATAAGCGGTGCTCATATCCAACCTAGTACCCAAGGCTTCCTGTAAAGATCGCCAAAACCTCGACACAAATCGACTGTCTCGGTAGGAAATAATGGAAACAGGAACACCATGCCTAGAAACAATCTCTTTCAAATACAAACGGGTGAGTTTCTCCATCGAATCGGTTTCCCTAATCGGCAAAAAGTTAGCCGACTTAGTGAGTTGATCTACAATCACCCAAATCGCATCATAGCCACCCGAAACTCTTGGTAACTTAGTAATAAAATCCATAGTGATACCTTCCCACTTCCACTCGGGAATTTCTGGTTGCACTAAAAGTCCAGACGGTTTTTGATGTTCAGCTTTGACCTTAGCACAGGTCAAACACTTAACCACATACGTAGCCACATCACCTTTCAAATTATGCCACCAATACAGCTCCTTAAGATCCTGATACATCTTTCCTGAACCAGGATGAATAGAGTATCTAGACTTATGAGCTTCATCCAAAACAAGTTGTCGAAAACCTCCAAATTTCAGAACCCAAAGAAGTCCCGCAAAATACCTAGTACCATCAGCTCGTACTTCAAACTTCTTAGCTACCTTTTCTACATTCTCCTTCACGAAATTCTCCTCCTTTAAGGCTTCTTGTTGTGCCTCAAGAATCTGCCTAATGAGGTTTGATCTAACTGTCATATTCAAGGCCCTAACCCTGCGAGGTTCAGTCCTTTCTTTACGACTCAATGCATCAGCCACAACATTGGCCTTACCCGGGTGATACAAAAGGTCACAATTATAATCATTCAACATCTCAATCCATCTTCATTGTCTCATGTTCAACTGTTTCTGATCGAGGATATGTTGAAGACTCTTGTGATCGATGTACATAGTACTCTTAACACCATAAAGATAGTGTCTCCAAATCTTAAGCGCAAAAACAACAGCCCCCAACTCTAAATCATGAGTTGTATAGTTCTGTTCGTGAATCTTCAACTGTCGTGACGCATACGCAATAACCTTCTTTCGTTGCATCAAAACGCAACCATAGCCTTGTCGCGATGCATCACAATAAACAACAAAATCATCATTACCCTCTGGTAGTGACAAAATTGGAGCGGTAGTCAACTTCTTCTTCAAAATCTGAAAAGCATTCTCTTGTTCATCCTTCCACTCATACTTCTTCCCCTTATGCGTTAAAGCAGTCAGAGGTTTCGTAATACGAGAGAAATCCTGAATGAACCTTCGATAGTAACCTGCCAACCCTAAGAACTGACGAATCTGAGTTGGAGTTTTTGGGGTTTCCCACTTTTCAATCGCCTCAATTTTAGCAGGATCAACTTGTATTCCCTGTTTATTAACAATATGACCAAGGAACTGAACTTCTCTTAACCAAAAAGCACACTTAGAGAACTTAGCGTACAACTCTTCTTTCTTTAACAAATCAAGCACTAACCTCAAGTGTTCTTCGTGCTCTTCATCACTCTTAGAATAGATAAGGATGTCGTCGATGAAAACAATAACGAACTTGTCCAGATAGGGTCTACACACACGGTTCATGAGGTCCATGAACACAGCAGGTGCATTTGTCAATCCGAACGGCATAACAAGAAATTCAAAGTGACCGTAACGGGTTCGAAAAGCGGTTTTCGAAACATCAGATTCTTTAACACGCAACTGATGATAGCCAGAATGAAGATCAATTTTTGAATAAACAGAAGAACCCTGAAGCTGATCGAACAGATCATCAATTCACGGAAGAGGATAACGATTTTTAACAGTGAGCTTATTCAGTTCACGATAATCAATGCATAAACGAAAAGAACCATCTTTCTTCTTAACAAACAGAACGGGAGCTCCCCAAGGGGACGAGCTAGGACGAATGAAACCTTTGTCTAACAACTCATGAAGTTGACTCGACAATTCTTGAAGTTCGGAAGGCGCAAGTGAAATGTCCCGTTCTTATTGATTAAAAACGTTCCATATTAATTGATTTCGTTGCGAGGTTTTGACCTCTATATGAGACGTTTTTCAAAGACTGCATTCATTTTTAAAACAAACCATAACCTTTATTTCATAAATAAAGGTTTAAAAAGCTTTACGTAGATTATCAAATAATGATAATCTAAAATATCCTGTTTACACACGACCATTACATAATGGTTTACAATACAAATATGTTACATCGAAATCAGTTTCTTGAATGCAGTTTTTACACAATATCATACAAACATGGACTCCAAATCTTGTCCTTATTTTAGTATGCAACAGCGGAAGCTCTTAGTATTCACCTGAGAATAAACATGCTTTAAACGTCAACAAAAATGTTGGTGAGTTATAGGTTTAACCTATATATATCAAATCGTAACAATAGACCACAAGATTTCATATTTCAATACACATCCCATACATAGAGATAAAAATCATTCATATGGTGAACACCTGGTAACCGAGATTAACAAGATGCATATATATAAGAATATCCCCATTATTCCGGGACACCCTTCGGATATGATATAAATTTCGAAGTACTAAAGCATCCGGTACTTTGGATGGGGTTTGTTAGGCCCAATAGATCTATCTTTAGGATTCGCGTCAATTAGGGTGTCTGTTCCCTAATTCTTAGATTACCAGACTTAATAAAAAGGGGCATATTCGATTTCGATAATTCAACCATAGAATGTAGTTTCACGTACTTGTGTCTATTTTGTAAATCATTTATAAAACCTGCATGTATTCTCATCCCAAAAATATTAGATTTTAAAAGTGGGACTATAACTCACTTTCACAGATTTTTACTTCGTCGGGAAGTAAGACTTGGCCACTGGTTGATTCACGAACCTATAACAATATATACATATATATCAAAGTATGTTCAAAATATATTTACAACACTTTTAATATATTTTGATGTTTTAAGTTTATTAAGTCAGCTGTCCTCGTTAGTAACCTACAACTAGTTGTCCACAGTTAGATGTATAGAAATAAATCGATAAATGTTATCTTGAATCAATCCACGACCCAGTGTATACGTATCTCAGTATTGATCACAACTCAAACTATATATATTTTAGAATCAACCTCAACCCTGTATAGCTAACTCCAACATTCACATATAGAGTGTCTATGGTTGTTCCGAAATATATATAGATGTGTCGACATGATAGGTAGAAACATTGTATACGTGTCTATGGTATCTCAAGATTACATAATATACAATACAAGTTGATTAAGTTGTGGTTGGAATAGATTTGTTACCAATTTTCACGTAGCTAAAATGAGAAAAATTATCCAATCTTGTTTTACCCATAACTTCTTCATTTTAAATCCGTTTTGAGTGAATCAAATTGCTATGGTTTCATATTGAACTATATTTTATGAATCTAAACAGAAAAAGTATAGGTTTATAGTCGGAAAAATAAGTTACAAGTCATTTTTGTAAAGGTAGTCATTTCAGTCGAAAGAACGACGTCTAGATGACCATTTTAGAAAACATACTTCCACTTTGAGTTTAACCATAATTTTTGGATATAGTTTCATGTTCATAATAAAAATCATTTTTCCAGAATAACAACTTTTAAATCAAAGTTTATCATAGTTTTTAATTAACTAACCCAAAACAGCCCGCGGTGTTACTACGACGGCGTAAATCCGGTTTTACGGTGTTTTTCGTGTTTTCAGGTTTTAAATCATTAAGTTAGCATATCATATAGATATATAACATGTGTTTAGTTGATTTTAAAAGTCAAGTTAGAAGGATTAACTTTTATTTGCGAACAAGTTTAGAATTAAGTAAACTATGATCTAGTGATTACAAGTTTAAACCTTCGAATAAGATAGCTTTATATGTATGAATCGAATGATGTTATGAACATAATTACTACCTCAAGTTCCTTGGATAAACCTACTGGAAATGAGAAAAATAGATCTAGCTTCAAAGGATCCTTGGATGGCTTGAAAGTTCTTGAAGCAGAATCATGACACGAAAACAATTTCAAGTAAGATTTCCACTCGAAATAAGATTGTTATAGTTATAGAAATTGAATTAAAGTTTAAATATGATTATTACCTTGTATTAGAAAGATAACCTACTGTAAGTAACAAAGGTTTCTTGATCTTAGATGATTAATTGGAATGGATTTAGAAAACTTGGAAGTAAACTTGCAATCTTGGAAGTATTCTTGATTTTATGAAACTAGAACTTTTGGAATTTATGAAGAACACTTAGAACTTGAAGATAGAACTTGAGAGAGATCAATTAGATGAAGAAAATTGAAGAATGAAAGTGTTTGTAGGTGTTTTTGGTCGTTGGTGTATGGATTAGATATAAAGGATATGTAATTTTGTTTTCATGTAAATAAGTCATGAATGATTACTCATATTTTTGTAATTTTATAAAATATTTCATGCTAGTTGCCAAATGATATTTCCCACATGTATTAGGTGACTCACATGGGCTGCTAAGAGCTGATCATTGGAGTGTATATACGAATAGTACATACATCTAAAAGCTGTGTATTGTACGAGTACGAATACGGGTGCATACGAGTAGAATTGTTGATGAAACTGAACGAGGATGTAATTGTAAGCATTTTTGTTAAGTAGAAGTATTTTGATAAGTGTCTTGAAGTCTTTCAAAAGTGTATGAATACATATTAAAACACTACATGTATATACATTTTAACTGAGTCGTTAAGTCATCGTTAGTCGTTACATGTAAATGTTGTTTTGAAACCTTTAGGTTAACGATCTTGTTGAATGTTGTTAACCCATTGTTTATTATAACAAATGAGATGTTAAATTGTTATATTATCATGATATTATGATATATAATATATCTTAGTATGATATATATACAGTTAAATGTCGTTACAACGATAATCGTTACATATATGTCTCGTTTCGAAATCATTAAGTTAGTAGTCTTATTTTTACATATGTATTTCATTGTTAATACACTTAATAATATATTTACTTATCATTTAACATAATTAACCAAGTGTATCAATATCTTAATATGATTCATATGTACCTAGTAAGAAGTTGTTATAACGATAATCGTTATATATATCGTTTTCGAGTTTCTTAAATTAATAGTCTCATTTTTATGTATATAACTCATTGTTAAAATACCTAATGAGATACATACTTATAATAAAATCATGTTAACTATATATATAACCATATATATGTCATCGTATAGTTTTTACAAGTTTTAACGTTCGTGAATCACCGGTCAACTTGGGTGGTCAATTGTCTATATGAAACCTATTTCAATTAATCAAGTCTTAACAAGTTTGATTGCTTAACATGTTGGAACACTTAATCATGTAAATAACAATTTTATTTAATATATATATAAACATGGAAAAGTTCGGGTCACTACAGTACCTACCCGTTAAATAAATTTCGTCCTGAAATTTTAAGCAGTTGGAGGAGTTGACGTATCTTCTGGAAATAAATGCGGGTATTTCTTCTTCATCTGATCTTCATGCTCCCAGGTGAACTCGGGTCCTCTACGAGCATTCCATCGAACCTTAACAATAGGTATCTTGTTTTGTTTAAGTCTCTTAACCTCACGATCCATTATTTCAACGGGTTCTTCAATGAATTGAAGTTTTTCATTGATTTGGATTTTGTCCAACGGAATAGTGAGATCTTCTTTAGCAAAACATTTCTTCAAATTTGAGACGTGGAAAGTGTTATGTACAGCCACGAGTTATTGAGGTAGTTCCAGTTGGTAAGCTACTGGTCCGACACGATCTATAATCTTGAATGGTCCAATGTACCTTGGATTTAGTTTCCCACGTTTACTAAATCGAACAATGCCTTTCCAAGGTGAAACCTTAAGCATGACCATTTCTCCAATTTCAAACTCTATATCTTTTCTTTTACTGTCCGCGTAACTCTTTTGTCGACTCTGGGCGGTTTTCAATCTTTGTTGAATTTGGATGATTTTCTCGGTAGTTTCTTGTATTATCTCCGGACCCGTAATCTGTCTATCCCCCACTTCACTCCAACAAATTGAAGACCTGCACTTTCTACCATAAAGTGCTTCAAACGGCGCCATCTCAATGCTTGAATGGTAGCTGTTGTTGTAGGTAAATTCTGCTAACGGTAGATGTCGATCCCAACTGTTTCCGAAATCAATAACACAAGCTCGTAGCATGTCTTCAAGCGTTTGTATCGTCCTTTCGCTCTGCCCATCAGTTTGTGGATGATAGGCAGTACTCATGTCTAGACGAGTTCCCAATGCTTGCTGTAATGTCTGCCAGAATCTTGAAATAAATCTGTGTCATAACCCATCCTTAACCATAAGAACGAGTTAAATAACGTATGATTTCATTGCGAGGTATTGACCTCTATATGCGACATTTTTAAAAGAACAACTGCATTTATTTTACATTACAAACCATAACTCTTATTTTAATACAAGCTTTAGACAATAAAAAGATGATTATCGTTTAGCGATAATCTTAGACTTACAAACTTTACATGTGATGATAACAATACGATTTCTAGCATATTTTACATTACAAATCCTCCGATATGCAGTTTTATTTTTGACACAAATATGCATGCTCAAGATCTTGTTTAAATTCAACATGTTGCAGCGGAAGCTTCTAATTATCACCTGAGAATAGACATGTTTAAAACGTCAACATAAAGTTGGTGAGATATAGGTTTAATGCCGGCAGCAATATATATATAGACCACAAGATTTCATATATAAACGTTTTAATAAAAATATTCTAAGTGGTTGAGCACTTGGTAACCATACTTAACATTTAATCACGTCGCATATTCCCTTTATTATGAAATCTTACTACACCGTACCAAGTGTAGTCACGAAACGAAGTACTGTGCAACCGTTGAATACTGGTCGTCCAGTCCGGTTGGGGTTGTCAGGCCCGATAGATCTATCAACAGGATTCGCGTTTACAATACCGCTGTAAATAACAGTTACCAAGCTACAGGGAAGTATGCCAGTGGTACAACTCAACGTAGAATATATTTTTCAGTTACTTGTGTCCATATCGTAAAACATAAAATTCATGTATTCTCATCCCGAAATATTTAGAGTTTAAAAGTGGGACTATATACTCACTTTCGTCTTGAAGATATGTAATTTTGACTTGGTCTCCGATTGATATCACAAACCTAACCATATATAATATATCAATACCTTTTCTTTTTAAACAATCGTCACATATATATACTTATAATACTTTTAATAATTCCTTAGTCCGTAGTTAGCAGTTCGATGTTAGTAATTCAATTTTAAATGGTTCATTTTTAGGTGATTAATAAACCCCCAATGAAATAAATAAAAACCCCATCGTATATGTATTGGTCGAGATTAATCTTGACCCACGGTACCGGTGTTGTCAAATGACGTGTTGCGTACATAAAGTACCGGTGTTGTCAAATGACGTGTTGCGTACAATCATGGGATCTTATGATTAATCTTCTCGTATTGTTTACGGGTGATCCTGAACCATATAAAATTAAATTATGAGTACATGTATATAAAATATCATGTTATTTTAGAAAGATGTGATTTATTTAATTTTTTTCCAATTAATCACGTAGCTAAATTAGTCTTGGATATCCGATTTCGTTTTGGTCATAGTTTCTTCGTTACAACTCCGTTTTCGTTGGTTCAACTTGCCACTTCCTTGGATCGAGTCCCTCTTTAAGACTATGAACTGTAAATACCTTAGTTTGTATTCGAAATCACAGGTCATAGGTCAAACTTTAGTGAAACTTATGAAGTTAATCATTTTCCATCATGTAAACAACCTTAAATGATTATTTTTCTAAAAATACTTATACTTTGAGTTAAATCATGAAATTTTTATGTGTTATCATATTCATAGTAAAAATCATTTTTCCAGAAAATAAACCTCCAATTCAAAGTTTAAAATGGTTTTTAATTATCCAACCCAAAACAGCCCCCGGTTGCACTCCGACGTCGTAAAAACAGTTTTTAAGATGTTCTTTGAAAAACCAAGTTATACCTTGTTAAATTAGCATATATTTAAGTTATATTACAGGTCTTGAAGTATTTTAAAAGTTAAGTTAGAAGGATCTATTTAGTTTGCAAACAAGTTTGAAAACATTCAAACTATGTTCTTGTTGTTAAAATTTTATACCACAAAATAAGATAGCTATATATATATGAATCGAATAAGGTTATGAACAAAGTTACTACCTCAAGTTACTTGGACAAGATTGCTGTAAAATAGGAGTAAGAACCTAGAACCAAAAGGGTGATGGAATTGGATGAAAGATTGGAAGTAAACTTGTGTTCTTGGAAGGATTCTTGAAGTGTTTTTGTAAGAGTTTTCTTATGGTAATTAAGTGATGTTTTTATGGCTAGATCTTCATGGATATTAGCTGAATGGTTATGGAGGTTAAGGCTCTTAAAAGTGTGTGTGTTTTAGTTAAAGGAAATGTGTAGTAAAATGAAAATGGAATGGAGTATAAATGGTGGTGTAAAAGGTGTATAAGTTTGTAATTTTGTGAAAAAATCTTTTAATCATGTGAAATTGTCATACTAGATAACAAAAGTAGTTACCTTATATAACGATCCGTTCCTAATCCATTCGGACAACGTCCATATCGATTACAAACGAATTATAATAGTTGATAACATCGCGAGGTATTTGACCTCTATATGATACATTTTACAAACGTTGCATTTATTCTTAAAAAGACAATCTACCATTACATCAAAATTGACATGTTCGTCTAACATTTCCCAAAATTCAAATAACTAAATTTTAGCTCTTAATGATCTTCAATGACTCGAATGCAACGTTCTTGTATCATGACTTAAATGGTCCCAACTAGTATCCTTTATATGAGCTAATGCACAGCGGAAGACTTAATTCGTACCTGAGAATAAACATGCTTAAAAGTGTCAACCAAAAGGTTGGTGAGTTCATAAGTTTATCGCAACAACAGTTATCAAAAGTTTCAATAGACCACAAGATTTCATAGTTATAAATATCTGTACACTCGCAAGTGTATAAAAGCATTCTAAGTGGTTGAGCACTTGGTAACCATACTTAACATTTAATCACGTCGCATATTCCCTTTAATATATATAATCTTACTACACTGTACCAAAGTGTAGTCGCTTTAACGAAGTACTGTGCAACCGTTGAATACTGGTCGTCCAGTCCGGTTGGGGTTGTCAGGCCCGATAGATCTATCAACAGGATTCGCGTTTACAATACAGCTGTAAATATTAGTTACCAAGCTACAGGGAAGTATGCAAGTGGTACAACTCAACGTAGAATGTATTTTAAGTACTTGTGTCTATTTCGTAAACATTTATAAAAGCATCGCATGTATTCTCAGTCCCAAAAATATATATTGCATAAGCAATTAAAAAGGGAGCAAATGAAACTCACCAATCGTATTTTGTAGTAAAAATACATATAACACCGTTGGTAACTTATATGGTTGGCATTTGATTCACGAACCTAATTAATTATATAATTATATATCGATTAATATCTAAATAACAATTTAAGTCAATTTATAGTGTACCAACCCTAATGCTCGAGACTAATATGTAAAAGTTAACAGAAATTTGTTTGACTCAAAAAGATTTCCAAAAAATACAGTTATATATCACTGTTTTATATTCTCAAATATTTTGACAATACTTATTAAAGTAAATAATAATGTAATTCTTTTATGATATCTTAAAATTATACTAACTTTTGATATAAAGATACTTTTCACTTTTAGATAATATTTTTAAATAATAATTTTAATATTAATAATATTGATAATTGAAATTTTATAGTTTTAACATAATTAATATTTTTAATTACAACAAAAATAATAAGTTTATAGTTTTGATAAAAATATTAGTTTCTTTGAAATATTAATAACAACAAACATAATAATCGTAAAAATAATATTTTTAGTAAAATGATATTTAGTAGTTTTAATAATAACAACTAAAATAAAAATTTTATAGTTGTTAATAAAATTATTAGTTTTCCCATAAAATTATAATATCAATAATAATAGAAATTTATAACAATAACGTAATGTTAAAATATTCATTTTTGGTAATTTGTACAAAGTTCAATTGATTATAACTTCAAATTCATCCGCCGAATTCATTCGACATCTAAATGAAAAGTTTATAGTTTTTCGCCACCTTTCCAAAAACATATTATTCATATACCTTATCTTAACCGCAGAGGTAACTAATTCAGATTCTATCCTAAAATATAATTTGTTAAAAATAAATAAAATAACAGGTACGATCCTAATTTCTCGAGCACTAGTCAGGGATACACTAAAAGTAAATAAAAGTTAAGTTTAGAGTGCTCACGTATCAATATTGAGATTCAATATTGCAGGATAATATTTAGACGCAACGGAGATGACAAACACTAGTTTGTCTCATAAGCAAAACCCCCGATCCATACCCATAACCTCCATAGCTATAACCCATAATCTAGCTCAATCACTCCCACTCATGAAACCATTTTTGGAAACATTTGGGCAGAACCTTGTCGTAGTATTTTATGTATAAGCTGATAATATCACTCCTAATACTACTAATAATACTTGTTTATGCTACTAATAATAATACTTGAATTAATAATATTAGTAGATAAGTAAATAAATAAAATAAATAAATAAATCTTACGGAGTAATATAGAGAGAAAGAGAAGTTTAGAAAAAAAAAATAAGTGTAAATGACCAAATCCAGCGAATTTATGGTGTCCACTTTTTTTATGTCGGCAAACATTACACGATTCGTGTAGATGGGTACACGATTCGTGTAAGGTGTCTTCACGAAAGTTGTAGATTTTTGAGTTACGGTCGTCTGGACACCAAGATCACCCTTTTTCGAGTCCGAATGAATTAGTTATGATTTTTCTCGTGCAAGTGCGCAGGTTTAGTGATTTCCAAAGTTTTAACTTAAAATCATGTGATGAAATGTTGTAGTCTTTTGGTGCTTATTAAAAATCTTTATTTTATTAAAATGACTCGTTAATAATTTGACAAAGACAGTTTCAGATATTTATAAAATTTATATTATCTTTTACACTTGTCGATAATTATAGTAATCTTATATCGAAACCTGATATTACATATCTAATATCTTGTTAACGTTATCAGTTAATAAATATATATCATACATACACATAATGTTCGTGAATCGTCAGGCTTGGTCAAAGGTAACTAATCATTCCAATATAGATTTCAGACTTTCTAAACTCAACATTAGGGTTTTTGCTTATCGTGTCGGAAACATATAGAGATTAGAGTTTAAATTTGGTCGGAAATTTCCGGGTCGTTACAGTACCCACCCGTTAAAGAAATTTCGTCCCGAAATTTGTTAGAGGTCGTTATGGATAACAATAGGAATGCTTTCATGACGAATATGTAGTGATAACAAAGTTTTATCATTATTAGATATAGATAAAACATTTCGATTATGTGAAGCGTACTAGCGAAGCTATTACAAAAGAGAGTGTAATGAGTAATATGGTATCGTTTTAACTGATGACGTGGTTATGATTGATTTCTGGAATTCACGAAATTTAAAGAAAATCTTTTATAATAAAATTTGGTTCTTCGGCGATTTAGGAAACAGGATCTCCTTTGATTTAATGCGGCAAATCTGTTGTGATTTCTTTGTCGGATATTTTACTTATAAAACTACCCCCTTCGTTCCCTTATTTCCATATCCCACATCTTCTACTCTATTTGCTGCGATTTATACTCTAGTTTCTATTTTGGAGCTTCATTCTTTCATTTCCTCTTCCCGTCCTCAAGCCAAGCGAACAATGGTCCGGAAATTCGTAGATATAAGATTTGGAATGAATATCACTAGTGTTCTCAGAAAGGAATGGTAATGGTACGATTTTAATTTGTCAAATTACCAGAACATTTTCGGAAAATTAGAACTATCAGAGTGATACGTTCTATTATATTTGGAGGGTGGATAGAATGTAAGAGCCGTGTAACATAACACATGATGATGGTACTGTGAATCATCATGCTTCATTAGAAACTTAACATGAGTTACTGTAATATAATGAAGTTGATCAAGTTCCATTATATTATATTAATTCATGCATCAATTCCCAACACTACTTCAAAACAATCATATTTTAAACTTAGCGATTTCAGAATTTAGAAACTAACACAGTTTCTTTTATAACGCAGATATTACGGAGGAATAAATATTCTTAGATAAGAATACTTATGAAAATATCTTCAGAAATATTGCGGATATTTATAATGAAAGATAAGATAATATCTTGGAATTTCTAATGTCGAGGGATGATGATGAAGATTGACCCATAAGGGTTTAGATTCAGAAGCAAGGTGTTTGCTACAGAATCGTCATGATTCTTTATGTACAAGTTTAGTCCTTAAAATTTGTTCAGAATCTCCTTCACGGTTTGCTCAATCCGGTTTTCAGTACCAAATTTTCTATCGAGCGTTCCTAATACTTCCTCCTTTTATCATCAACTTTTGGTCATTAAGACCGTATACAACATGCTACTTCGTCAGCATTTCAAGAACTACTTCATAGTTTAAGACATTCTTCAGAAACTTCACATTCGGAGTATAAAATTCTTAGGGATAGACACTATAGGTATAACTGGAGAAATTCTGCGAGATTTTCAAAATACGACTTGCGGATTCCGTCCTAGGAATGCCGAATTGCTGGTACATGATTTCGTAAAAGGTTCTCTAGTAACGGCGGCGAAATGACAACGTATAAATATCGAGGTTATAATAGGAGCAGTTTCACTAAGAAGCCGAAGTGAAGCTGTGACAAAATTAGCTTCTTGAAAAGGAATTGTAGGGTTGTTTTTGCTAATAAACAGCAAAGGATTCAACACGGTATGTGTTAAACTATGAATTTGGATTCGAGAGTTTGCAGGTGCGTAAACCTTTTCTTCTGTAGACGAGGTACGGCAGGTTCGACTTCTCATTCGAGGTGTTTTCAAGTATCATGAAAAGTTGTGAATGCGATTTGTAATTTGTCACGATACGAATGAGGTTTATGATAGAATCAAGTGGCAAACTTGAAGAATTGTTTAGTTTCATATGTTATATTCTATATTTTAATTCATTTTACTTGTCCATAGTTAGCAGTCTGTTAGTTCGATTGTCCAATAATACAATAGTTAAATAATATATATATATTATAATATTCGAATTAAATAATACATATCGTGACCCGTGTACCGGTCTCGGTATTGATCACAACTCAAACTATATATATAGATGGGTCGATATGATAAATCGAAACCTTGTATACGTGTCCCGTTATATAAAGTGCGTAAAATAAATAAATGTATATCATGACCCATGCACCGGTGTTGTCTCAGAATTAATCCGACGTGTTGCGTACATGTGTCCCGACAGTAGTACAGTGCGGAAATTAAAATTGCGGGAATGTAAATTGCGGAAATGTAAATTGCGAGAATGTAAATTGCGAGAATATAAATTGCGATAAATTAAATGTTAATCAGTTAGCTGGGAACAGTTAGCCGGAACAGTTAGCGTGAAATCCTTAATAGATTTTCAATTAGTTAAATCGTGTGTTTCTAACAATTTTAATATATCCAATGTTTTCTTCATTATGCCACTTGTTGAATTCGGATAGGTAAAAATCCAAATATGAAATTTGAATGGAAATGGTTATTCTGAGATGAGCGGATACGGATATCGGTGGTTGTAAGTAGGATGATAGATAACCGTTGAATCAGATTCGAAGAATGTACAATGTAACTTATTAATGTGAATTCTAAATATTCCTCGGGTGCTACCCACCCGTTAAAATATTTTCATCATTAACAGTTTGTACGAAAGAAATTTTTAATTACAATCTTTATGAAAATATACTTGCATATATATTTTCATCGGATGTAATTATGGATTTAATGAGTAAAGAAAATATTATACTCATTTGATTTACTGTTGGCACTTGATTTCATGATCTCTGAACATTAGAGATTACGTAGTTGTCATGTTAAACGGAAGTAAATGAGGTAGGACGTAAGGCGAAGGTAATCGATGTCGAACGAAAATTTAGTAGATGGAACGATACGTAGAACGGTGACTATACTCATGGTATAGTTTATGACGTTGAGGTTTATGACGCGACTGTGGCTGCTGCTGGTGTTTGTAACCGTCACACCATATTTTCCATTGCTGTCACACAAACGCGAAGTTTATTAACTTATACTTGTACACCGGATTGATTGGCGATTGAAGCGAGCGGATGTATAAAATTCGGAATATGAGATGGTATATAATTATGATGAGATATCCGTAAAAAGGAGAAAAGAAATGGTTTCTCGAACAGGTTCGTCGGTAAGTGTTTCAGGTTTATCGCCAAAAGAGTAATTTTGTGGATGGAAAGGTTCTTCAATGTGAAATGATTTCCGGATGTCGTATGATATTCTAACTATATAGAATATCTATATATATTACCAAAGATTTCGTAGTCTTCAAAGAAATTTACGGCGTGTATCAGGCAAATCTAGGATGCGCTAAGATATGAATTTCGTCTATACACTATCGATGCACTAAATGCAGTAAAACGTGTCTAGGCTTAAGAATGCTAAGCAGACAATTCCCTAAAGATGATAAGCAGATGATTTCCGACTAAAGTGATAAGCAAAACTTTTTGACAAGCAGACACGGTCAAAGTCCAGTCTCACTAATGTATCCTAACAACCACCAGTTAGACACACTAATGGGTGACCTGGTTCGCTAAGACCAACGCTCTGATACCACCTATAACGATCCGTTCCTAATCCATTCGGACAACGTCCATATCGATTACAAACGAATTATAATAGTTGATAACATCGCGAGGTATT
Organism: Rutidosis leptorrhynchoides; assembly: GCF_046630445.1. Lineage (NCBI taxonomy): Eukaryota > Viridiplantae > Streptophyta > Magnoliopsida > Asterales > Asteraceae > Rutidosis > Rutidosis leptorrhynchoides. The sequence continues at coordinate 273,092,338 of NC_092341.1, read as the reverse complement.
TGACCTCTATATGATACATTTTACAAACGTTGCATTTATTCTTAAAAAGACAATCTACCATTACATCAAAATTGACATGTTCGTCTAACATTTCCCAAAATTCAAATAACTAAATTTTAGCTCTTAATGATCTTCAATGACTCGAATGCAACGTTCTTGTATCATGACTTAAATGGTCCCAACTAGTATCCTTTATATGAGCTAATGCACAGCGGAAGACTTAATTCGTACCTGAGAATAAACATGCTTAAAAGTGTCAACCAAAAGGTTGGTGAGTTCATAAGTTTATCGCAACAACAGTTATCAAAAGTTTCAATAGACCACAAGATTTCATAGTTATAAATATCTGTACACTCGCAAGTGTATAAAAGCATTCTAAGTGGTTGAGCACTTGGTAACCATACTTAACATTTAATCACGTCGCATATTCCCTTTAATATATATAATCTTACTACACTGTACCAAAGTGTAGTCGCTTTAACGAAGTACTGTGCAACCGTTGAATACTGGTCGTCCAGTCCGGTTGGGGTTGTCAGGCCCGATAGATCTATCAACAGGATTCGCGTTTACAATACAGCTGTAAATATTAGTTACCAAGCTACAGGGAAGTATGCAAGTGGTACAACTCAACGTAGAATGTATTTTAAGTACTTGTGTCTATTTCGTAAACATTTATAAAAGCATCGCATGTATTCTCAGTCCCAAAAATATATATTGCATAAGCAATTAAAAAGGGAGCAAATGAAACTCACCAATCGTATTTTGTAGTAAAAATACATATAACACCGTTGGTAACTTATATGGTTGGCATTTGATTCACGAACCTAATTAATTATATAATTATATATCGATTAATATCTAAATAACAATTTAAGTCAATTTATAGTGTACCAACCCTAATGCTCGAGACTAATATGTAAAAGTTAACAGAAATTTGTTTGACTCAAAAAGATTTCCAAAAAATACAGTTATATATCACTGTTTTATATTCTCAAATATTTTGACAATACTTATTAAAGTAAATAATAATGTAATTCTTTTATGATATCTTAAAATTATACTAACTTTTGATATAAAGATACTTTTCACTTTTAGATAATATTTTTAAATAATAATTTTAATATTAATAATATTGATAATTGAAATTTTATAGTTTTAACATAATTAATATTTTTAATTACAACAAAAATAATAAGTTTATAGTTTTGATAAAAATATTAGTTTCTTTGAAATATTAATAACAACAAACATAATAATCGTAAAAATAATATTTTTAGTAAAATGATATTTAGTAGTTTTAATAATAACAACTAAAATAAAAATTTTATAGTTGTTAATAAAATTATTAGTTTTCCCATAAAATTATAATATCAATAATAATAGAAATTTATAACAACAACGTAATGTTAAAATATTCATTTTTGGTAATTTGTACAAAGTTCAATTGATTATAACTTCAAATTCATCCGCCGAATCCATTCGACATCTAAATGAAAAGTTTATAGTTTTTCGCCACCTTTCCAAAAACATATTATTCATATACCTTATCTTAACCGCAGAGGTAACTAATTCAGATTCTATCCTAAAATATAATTTGTTAAAAATAAATAAAATAACAGGTACGATCCTAATTTCTCGAGCACTAGTCAGGGATACACTAAAAGTAAATAAAAGTTAAGTTTAGAGTGCTCACGTATCAATATTGAGATTCAATATTGCAGGATAATATTTAGACGCAACGGAGATGACAAACACTAGTTTGTCTCATAAGCAAAACCCCCGATCCATACCCATAACCTCCATAGCTATAACCCATAATCTAGCTCAATCACTCCCACTCATGAAACCATTTTTGGAAACATTTGGGCAGAACCTTGTCGTAGTATTTTATGTATAAGCTGATAATATCACTCCTAATACTACTAATAATACTTGTTTATGCTACTAATAATAATACTTGAATTAATAATATTAGTAGATAAGTAAATAAATAAAATAAATAAATAAATCTTACGGAGTAATATAGAGAGAAAGAGAAGTTTAGAAAAAAAAAAATAAGTGTAAATGACCAAATCCAGCGAATTTATGGTGTCCACTTTTTTTATGTCGGCAAACATTACACGATTCGTGTAGATGGGTACACGATTCGTGTAAGGTGTCTTCACGAAAGTTGTAGATTTTTGAGTTACGGTCGTCTGGACACCAAGATCACCCTTTTTCGAGTCCGAATGAATTAGTTATGATTTTTCTCGTGCAAGTGCGCAGGTTTAGTGATTTCCAAAGTTTTAACTTAAAATCATGTGATGAAATGTTGTAGTCTTTTGGTGCTTATTAAAAATCTTTATTTTATTAAAATGACTCGTTAATAATTTGACAAAGACAGTTTCAGATATTTATAAAATTTATATTATCTTTTACACTTGTCGATAATTATAGTAATCTTATATCGAAACCTGATATTACATATCTAATATCTTGTTAACGTTATCAGTTAATAAATATATATCATACATACACATAATGTTCGTGAATCGTCAGGCTTGGTCAAAGGTAACTAATCATTCCAATATAGATTTCAGACTTTCTAAACTCAACATTAGGGTTTTTGCTTATCGTGTCGGAAACATATAGAGATTAGAGTTTAAATTTGGTCGGAAATTTCCGGGTCGTTACACCTTATACATAAGGCATTGAACAAGGGCTGGTTGGTGGTGATTTGATGTGTATATACCAATAGTAAATACGTATAGAAGCTAGGTATGATACGAGTACTTATACTCTAGATATACGTATAGAAATTTTGTGAAAAATGGAATGAGAATTCAAATATAGCTATCTTTTGTGAATATACTTATATTGTTTTATGTATTTAAGTCCTTAAAAGTGATTAAATACATTACTTATACGATATATGTATAAACATTATAGGTCATAAGTATTTATGTCAAATAACGTTACGTATGGTTATCGTTTTGAAAACTTAGGTTAGTAGTTTCAAAATATACTTGTAACTTATTGTTATTAATACAAAATGAGGTATTAAAACATTCTTAGATCATGTTAAATATGTATATATACATATATATACACAAACGTATAATTATCATATGTTATATAGTTCGTGATATCATCGGTCAAACTAGACGGTCAAACGTTGTGTAAAACTCTTTTCGAAGGCATAAGTCTCAACAATTTGGATTGCTTGTCATGTTGGTAAGGTTTAATTTATGTAAATATTAATCTTATAAGTATAGAATGATCGAAAAAGTGCGGGTCATTACAGTACCTACCCGTTAAATAAATTTCGTCCCGAAATTTTAAAATTGTACCTATTTTGCGTCATCGGGAAACAAGTGTGGATACTTTTGTTTCATTTGATCCTCTCGTTCCCAAGTAAACTCGGGACCCCTTCGAGCATTCCAACGAACCTTAACGATCGGTATGTTGCTCTGCTTGAGCCGTTTTACTTCACGATCCATGATTTCGATTGGTTCTTCGATGAATTGTAGTTTCTCGTCGACATGGATTTCTTCAAGAGGAATGGTGAGGTCTTCCTTTGCAAGACACTTCTTAAGGTTTGAGACGTGAAAGGTATTATGTACTCCGGCGAGTTGTTGTGGTAACTCGAGTCGATAAGCTACCGGTCCAATGCGTTCGATGATCTTGAACGGGCCTACATATCTTGGGTTCAGTTTACCTCTTTTACCGAAACGTATTACACCTTTCCAAGGTGACACCTTTAGCATAACCATGTCACCGATCTGAAACTCTAATGGTTTCCTTCGGACATCGGTGTAGCTCTTTTGGCGACTACGGGCTGTTTTCAATCTCTCCTTGATTTGTACTATCTTCTCAGTCGTTTCGTGTATGATCTCGGGACCAGTTAATTGTCGATCTCCTACTTCATTCCAACAAATAGGAGATCTACACTTCCTTCCGTACAATGCTTCGAATGGCGCAGCTTTAATGCTCGCATGATAACTATTATTATACGAGAATTCTGCTAATGGTAGATATTTATCCCATCCGTTTCCAAAATCAATCACACATGCCCTGAGCATGTCTTCAAGAGTCTGAATCGTTCTTTCACTCTGCCCGTCGGTTTGCGGATGATACGCGGTACTCATATCCAAACGAGTTCCTAGGGCCTCCTGTAGTGATTTCCAGAACTTTGATGTAAATCTACTATCACGATCGGATATAATGGAAATAGGTATTCCATGCCTTGAAACAACTTCCTTTATATACAATCGTAATAGTTTCTCCATTCTATCCGTTTCCTTTATAGGCAAGAAATGTGCAGACTTGGTGAGACGATCAACAATCACCCAAATGGTGTCGTATCCCCAGGCAGTCTTTGGTAACTTCGTGATAAAATCCATGGTAATACCATCCCATTTCCATTCTGGGATTTCTGGTTGTTGAAGTAACCCTGACGGCTTCTGGTGTTCAGCTTTGACTTTGGAACAAGTTAAACATTCCCCAACATATGTTGCAACGTCTGTCTTTAAATTAGGCCACCAATAATGTGTCTTAAGATCTTGGTACATCTTTCCAACTCCAGGATGTATCGAGTATCTTGTCTTATGTGCCTCATTCAATATTAACTTCCTTAATCCACCCAACTTCGGTACCCAAATACGGTTTGCAAAATATCGAATTCCATCTTCCCGTATAACGAGTTGCTTCTCATACTTCTTCATTATTTCATTTCCTATATTTTCTTTAGTAAGTGCTTCTCGTTGAACTTCTTTGATTTGTGAGTTGAGATTCATGCGAATTTTTATGTTCATCGCTCGTACTCGAATTGGTTCTCGTTCCTTTCTGCTTAGTGCGTCAGCCACCACATTCGCTTTCCCGGGATGGTAACGAATTTCACAATCATAGTCGTTTATTAACTCGACCCACCTACGTTGTCTCATGTTCAGCTGTTTCTGATCAAAAATATGCTGAAGACTTTTATGATCAGTAAACACAGTGCATTTAACCCCATACAAGTAGTGTCTCCATATCTTCAATGCAAACACGACTGCTCCCAGTTCTAGATCATGAGTCGTATAATTCTGCTCGAGAATCTTCAATTGTCGGGATGCGTATGCAATAACTTTCTTTCGTTGCATAAGAACACAACCAAAACCTTGTCGCGAAGCGTCACAATATATTTCAAAATCATTGTTCCCTTCAGGTAACGATAAAATAGGCGCCGTAGTTAACTTCTTCTTCAGTAATTGAAATGCGTTCTCCTGCTCAGATGTCCATTCATATTTCTTCCCTTTTTGCGTTAACGCTGTCAACGGCTTAGCTATTCGGGAAAAATCTTGAATAAACCTTCTATAATAACCGGCTAAACCCAAAAATTGGCGTATCTGCGTTGGTGTCTTAGGAGTCTCCCATTTTTCAATGGCTTCAATTTTTGCTGGATCAACCTGAATTCCTTTGCTACTAACAACGTGGCCAAGAAATTGCACTTCTTTCAACCAGAAAGCACATTTAGAAAATTTAGCATATAGCTGTTCTTTTCTCAACAACTCTAATATCAACCTTAAATGCTGCTCATGCTCTTGCTCACTCTTGGAATAGATAAGAATATCATCAATGAAAACGATAACAAACTTATCTAAATATGGACTACAAACTCGATTCATGAGGTCCATGAATACAGCTGGCGCATTTGTCAACCCAAACGGCATGACCAAAAATTCGTAATGACCATAACGTGTCCGAAAAGCAGTTTTCGGTATATCTTCTTCTTTGACGCGTAATTGATGATAGCCCGATCTTAGGTCAATTTTCGAGTACACACATGATCCTTGAAGTTGATCAAATAAGTCGTCAATTCTCGGTAGTGGATACCGATTCTTGATAGTTAACTTATTTAATTCACGATAATCTATACACATTCGGAAAGATCCGTCTTTCTTCTTGACGAATAAAATTGGAGCTCCCCACGGTGAAGTACTTGGTCGTATGAATCCACGATCCAGTAATTCTTTTAACTGACTCTGAAGTTCTTTTAACTCGGACGGTGCAAGTCTATATGGAGCACGGGCAACCGGTGCAGCTCCTGGTACAAGATCTATTTGAAATTCTACAGATCTAAATGGAGGTAATCCCGGCAACTCTTCCGGAAATACTTCAGGAAAATCTCTTGCCACAGGCACGTCATTGATGCACTTCTCTTTTTCTTTCTTTTCGACTTTATTAACATGTGCTAAGATAGCATAGCACCCTTTCTTCAAGCACTTTTGAGCTTTCAGATAACTAATGAGTTTTAGCTTTGAGTTACCCTTCTCTCCATAAATCATTACTGGCGTTTTATCCTTACGAGGAATGCGAATTGCCTTCTTGGCGCACACAACTTCAGCTCCTATTTTGGACATCCAGTCCATGCCAATTATTACATCAAAACTTCCTAATTCTACGGGTATCAAATCAATCTTAAATGTTTCTCCGGCTAAATTTATTTTACAATCACGGCAAATTTTATCGGCTTTAATTAGTTTACCATTAGCTAACTCAATCATGTACTTAGCATCTAGAGGTAATGATGAACAATTCAATTTAGCGTGAAAGTCTCTACACACGTAACTTCTATCAGCACCAGTATCAAATATAATAGATGCGGATAAGTTATTAATGGTAAACGTACCCGTAACAAGCTCCGGGTCTTCACATGCCTCTCTAGCATTAATAACAAATGCTCTCCCACGTGCAGGTCCGATATTCTTCTCTGGATTCGGGCACTGGCTCTTATAGTGACCTTGTTTTCCACACCCAAAACAAGTAATGATAGCCAAAGCAGTTCTATTTGCATTGGTGGCAGGAGTCTTGGTACCATTTGTATTTGTAACGAGAGCCCTACAATCTTCAGCAAGATGACCCTTTCAATTACATTTGTTGCATACCACATTACAGTAACCAGAGTGATGTTTGTGGCATCGGTTGCATAAAGGATTTTGTCCTTTATAACCAAAGCTTAAACCACTACCCGCACCTTGCGTGTTTTCTTGTTTCTTAAAAGATTGTTGTTAGTTACCTCGATCATAATTTCCATTCCACTTTCTTTTGTTACCTGATACCTTCACATCAGTATTGGATACTTTCTTATCCATGATGACCTGATCCATTAGCTCGTTTGCCATGGTTATAGCTTCATGAATTGTCTTAGGTTTCGATGCTGTAACATTTGCCTTGACCTTTTTGGGCAAACCATCTTTGTACATTTCAATCTTCCGTTCTTCGGTTGGAACCAATTCAGGACATAGCAAAACTAATTCCATGAATCGCTGATTATAGTTGGTGATTTCAGTACCAATAACCTTCAGACTTCGTAACTCATCTTCCAACTTCCTAACCTCGTTCCTTGGACAATATTCATTGATTAACATTGTTTTGAATTCTTCCCACGGAGTATCATAAGCTACATCTCCTCCTACAGCCTTCACATAATTTTTCCACCACGTGAGTGCACTATCTTGTAAAGTGCACGATGCATACTTGGTCATGTCCTTTTCAACACAACCACTGATTTTAAACACAGTCTCCATCTTTTCTATCCACCGGGTTAAACCGATCGGTCCTTCTGTTCCACTGAATGATGAGGGCTTGCAAGCTTGAAAAGTTTTGTAAGTGCACCCCACACGAGGATTTGGGTTAACTGCAGCACCTCTTGCAGCCTCGACCCATAACATTCTGTCGTTCACTCGCTGATTGATGAGTTCCTGGATTTCTTGTTCCGTCATTCGGTTCAATCGCGCCATATTCTTCTATAAGAATGAAAAGAAAATAATTATTCACATGGAATATTATAGATGTAGTGTATATTTACAGTACATTATAGCTTATTAATAATATGAACCAGGTATTATTATAAAAGCCTTTTCTTCTTATTAGCGTTTTATAATTATATCTAGGGTAGTACCTACCCGTTAATGTCCATACTTAATAGCTTAGTACAGAATCAATTACTACCATCTAAATAATACTTAACCATGGAAAATTATTGCATTTCACACTTCACTATTTTACATATGCTTATCTTACATCGAACATTAAGCAAACCACACTAATAATATTATACAAAACATTATATGATCCCATGGTTTAATACGGCAGCGCATCGTTTGGTCTATTTTCTAGGACGTTTAGGTTCAAGGAATGGCCTAACGCTTATCCTAGCTGTCTGCCTATATTTTGGCTGTGGGGCTGAAGAACTGGATGCCGGGATAGAACGAATAGGAATAGCGGGAATAGGGGTGGTAGTGTCTAGTGGAGTTGGTGCCACATCATCCTTACTAAACTCGGGATTTGAATTTTCTAATTCATTAGCCTTTCGTTTCTTTCCTAGTTCGAACTCGTCTTTTGTAATTTCCTGTATTTCTTCCTCGGGTTCACTTTCCTCCTCGGGTTCACTTTCCGGGTTCTCTATAGTCGGTTCATCCGGAATTTGTGAGTCTTCCCCAAAGATATTATTTTCGTCATCGGATAGGTTAATGACTGGAACACCATCTGAAGATTCTGGTTCGGAGTCGCTGAACGTGATGACAAGTTTTGAGCCCGACATCTATCACACAACAACTAACCCATTAGTACTACATAATATTTACATATAAATTTTAACCAACAATGATAAGCAATGGTTTTTAAATCAGACCCGGTCAAAGTCCAGACTTACTAATGTATCCTAACGACTTATCAGTTAGACACACTAATGCAAACCTGGTTCGCTAAGACCACTGCTCTGATACCACATGTCATAACCCGTCCTTAACCATAAGAACGAGTTAAATAACGTATGATTTCATTGCGAGGTATTGACCTCTATATGCGACATTTTTAAAAGAACAACTGCATTTATTTTACATTACAAACCATAACTCTTATTTTAATACAAGCTTTAGACAATAAAAAGATGATTATCGTTTAGCGATAATCTTAGACTTACAAACTTTACATGTGATGATAACAATACGATTTCTAGCATATTTTACATTACAAATCCTCCGATATGCAGTTTTATTTTTGACACAAATATGCATGCTCAAGATCTTGTTTAAATTCAACATGTTGCAGCGGAAGCTTCTAATTATCACCTGCGAATAGACATGTTTAAAACGTCAACATAAAGTTGGTGAGATATAGGTTTAATGCCGGCAGCAATATATATATAGACCACAAGATTTCATATATAAACGTTTTAATAAAAATATTCTAAGTGGTTGAGCACTTGGTAACCATACTTAACATTTAATCACGTCGCATATTCCCTTTATTATGAAATCTTACTACACCGTACCAAGTGTAGTCACGAAACGAAGTACTGTGCAACCGTTGAATACTGGTCGTCCAGTCCGGTTGGGGTTGTCAGGCCCGATAGATCTATCAACAGGATTCGCGTTTACAATACCGCTGTAAATAACAGTTACCAAGCTACAGGGAAGTATGCCAGTGGTACAACTCAACGTAGAATATATTTTTCAGTTACTTGTGTCCATATCGTAAAACATAAAATTCATGTATTCTCATCCCGAAATATTTAGAGTTTAAAAGTGGGACTATATACTCACTTTCGTCTTGAAGATATGTAATTTTGACTTGGTCTCCGATTGATATCACAAACCTAACCATATATAATATATCAATACCTTTTCTTTTTAAACAATCGTCACATATATATACTTATAATACTTTTAATAATTCCTTAGTCCGTAGTTAGCAGTTCGATGTAAGTAATTCAATTTTAAATGGTTCATTTTTAGGTGATTAATAAACCCCCAATGAAATAAATAAAAACCCCATCGTATATGTATTGGTCGAGATTAATCTTGACCCACGGTACCGGTGTTGTCAAATGACGTGTTGCGTACATAAAGTACCGGTGTTGTCAAATGACGTGTTGCGTACAATCATGGGATCTTATGATTAATCTTCTCGTATTGTTTACGGGTGATCCTGAACCATATAAAATTAAATTATGAGTACATGTATATAAAATATCATGTTATTTTAGAAAGATGTGATTTATTTAATTTTTTTCCAATTAATCACGTAGCTAAATTAGTCTTGGATATCCGATTTCGTTTTGGTCATAGTTTCTTCGTTACAACTCCGTTTTCGTTGGTTCAACTTGCCACTTCCTTGGATCGAGTCCCTCTTTAAGACTATGAACTGTAAATACCTTAGTTTGTATTCGAAATCACAGGTCATAGGTCAAACTTTAGTGAAACTTATGAAGTTAATCATTTTCCATCATGTAAACAACCTTAAATGATTATTTTTCTAAAAATACTTATACTTTGAGTTAAATCATGAAATTTTTATGTGTTATCATATTCATAGTAAAAATCATTTTTCCAGAAAATAAACCTCCAATTCAAAGTTTAAAATGGTTTTTAATTATCCAACCCAAAACAGCCCCCGGTTGCACTCCGACGTCGTAAAAACAGTTTTTAAGATGTTCTTTGAAAAACCAAGTTATACCTTGTTAAATTAGCATATATTTAAGTTATATTACAGGTCTTGAAGTATTTTAAAAGTTAAGTTAGAAGGATCTATTTAGTTTGCAAACAAGTTTGAAAACATTCAAACTATGTTCTTGTTGTTAAAATTTTATACCACAAAATAAGATAGCTATATATATATGAATCGAATAAGGTTATGAACAAAGTTACTACCTCAAGTTACTTGGACAAGATTGCTGTAAAAGAGGAGTAAGAACCTAGAACCAAAAGGGTGATGGAATTGGATGAAAGATTGGAAGTAAACTTGTGTTCTTGGAAGGATTCTTGAAGTGTTTTTGTACGAGTTTTCTTATGGTGATTAAGTGATGTTTTTATGGCTAGATCTTCATGGATATTAGCTGAATGGTTATGGAGGTTAAGGCTCTTAAAAGTGTGTGTGTTTTAGTTAAAGGAAATGTGTAGTAAAATGAAAATGGAATGGAGTATAAATGGTGGTGTAAAAGGTGTATAAGTTTGTAATTTTGTGAAAAAATCTTTTAATCATGTGAAATTGTCATACTAGATAACAAAAGTAGTTACCTTATACATAAGGCATTGAACAAGGGCTGGTTGGTGGTGATTTGATGTGTATATACCAATAGTAAATACGTATAGAAGCTAGGTATGATACGAGTACTTATACTCTAGATATACGTATAGAAATTTTGTGAAAAATGGAATGAGAATTCAAATATAGCTATCTTTTGTGAATATACTTATATTGTTTTATGTATTTAAGTCCTTAAAAGTGATTAAATACATTACTTATACGATATATATATAAACATTATAGGTCATAAGTATTTATGTCAAATAACGTTACGTATGGTTATCGTTTTGAAAACTTAGGTTAGTAGTTTCAAAATATACTTGTAACTTATTGTTATTAATACAAAATGAGGTATTAAAACATTCTTAGATCATGTTAAATATGTATATATACATATATATACACAAACGTATAATTATCATATGTTATATAGTTCGTGATATCATCGGTCAAACTAGACGGTCAAACGTTGTGTAAAACTCTTTTCGAAGGCATAAGTCTCAACAATTTGGATTGCTTGTCATGTTGGTAAGGTTTAATTTATGTAAATATTAATCTTATAAGTATAGAATGATCGAAAAAGTGCGGGTCATTACAATCTGCCATCCCTATCAGAGATAATAGAGATTGGTATTCCATGTCTGGAGACGACTTCCTTCAAATACAGTCGTGCTAACTTCTCCATCTTGTCATCTTCTCTTATTGGCAGGAAGTGTGCTGACTTGGTGAGACGATCAACTATTACCCAAATAGTATCATAACCACTTGCAGTCCTTGGCAATTTAGTAATGAAATCCATGGTAATGTTTTCCCATTTCCATTCCGGGATTTCAGGTTGTTGAAGTAGACCTGATGGTTTCTGATGCTCAGCTTTGACCTTAGAACACGTCAAACATTCTCTTACGTATTTAGCAATATCGGCTTTCATACCTGGCCACCAAAAATGTTTCTTAAGATCCTTGTACATCTTCCCCGTTCCAGGATGTATTGAGTATCTGGTTTTATGAGCTTCTCTAAGTACCATTTCTCTCATATCTCCAAATTTTGGTACCCAAATTCTTTCAGCCCTATACCGGGTTCCATCTTCCCGAATATTAAGATGCTTCTCCGATCCTTTGGGTATTTCATCCTTTAAATTTCCCTCTTTTAAAACTCCTTGTTGCGCCTCCTTTATTTGAGTAGTAAGGTTAGTGTGAATCATTATATTCATAGATTTTACTCGAATGGGTTCTCTGTCCTTTCTGCTTAAGGCGTCGGCTACCACATTTGCCTTCCCCGGGTGGTAACGAATCTCAAAGTCGTAATCATTCAACAATTCAATCCACCTACGCTGCCTCATATTCAGTTGTTTCTGAATAAATATGTGTTGAAGACTTTTGTGGTCGGTATATATAATACTTTTGACCCCATATAAGTAGTGCCTCCAAGTCTTTAATGTAAAAACAACCGCGCCTAATTCCAAATCATGAGTCGTATAATTTTGCTCGTGAATCTTCAATTGTCTAGACGCATAAGCAATCACCTTCGTCCGTTGCATTAATACACAACCGAGACCTTGCTTTGATGCGTCACAATAAATCACAAAATCATCATTCCCTTCAGGCAATGACAATATAGGTGCCGTAGTTAGCTTTTTCTTCAATAATTGAAACGCCTTCTCTTGTTCATCCTTCCATTCAAATTTCTTCCCTTTATGCGTTAATGCAGTCAAGGGTTTTGCTATTTTGGAGAAATCTTGGATGAATCTTCTGTAGTAACCAGCCAATCCTAAAAATTGACGTATATGCTTCGGAGTTTTTGGGGTTTCCCACTTTTCAACGGTTTTGATCTTTGCCGGGTCCACCTGGATACCTTCTTTGTTCACTATGTGACCGAGGAATTGAACTTCTTCAAACCAAAATGCACACTTTGAAAACTTAGCGTACAGTTTTTCTTTCCTCAATACTTCTAGCACTTTTCTCAAATGTTCTTCGTGCTCTTGATCATTCTTTGAGTAAATAAGTATGTCATCGATGAAAACAATGACAACTTGTCAAGATATGGCTCACACACTTTGTTCATAAGGTCCATGAACACAGCTGGTGCGTTAGTCAATCCAAACGGCATAACCATAAACTCGTAATAACCATAACGCGTCCTAAAAGCAGTTTTTGGAATATCATCATCCTTTACTCGCATTTGATGATATCCAGAACATAAATCGATCTTCGAATAAACCGACGAGCCTTGTAGTTGATCAAATAAGTCATTAATTCTCGGCAGTGGATAACGGTTTTTGATGGTAAGTTTGTTCAACTTTCTGTAGTCAATACACAACCTAAATGTACCATCCTTCTTCTTGACAAACAAAACAGTAGCTCCCCATGGTGATGTGCTTGGTCGAATGAAACCACGTTCTAATAGTTCTTGCAGTTGGCTTTGCAGTTCTTTCATCTCACTGGGTGCGAGTCTATAAGGAGCACGAGCTATTGGTGCAGCTCCTGGTACAAGATCTATTTGAAATTCAACGGATCGATGTGGGGGTAATCCCGGTAATTCTTTCGAAAATACATCGGGAAATTCTTTTGCGACGGGAACATCATTGATGCTCTTTTCTTCAGTTTGTACTTTCTCGACCTGTGCTAGAACAGCATAGCGACCTTTTCTTATTAGTTTTTGTGCCTTCAAATTACTAATAAGATGTAGCTTCGTGTTGCCCTTTTCTCCGTACACCATTAAGGGTTTTCATTTTTCTCGTATAATGCGAATTGCATTTTTGTAACAAACGATCTCTGCTTTTACTTCTTTCAACCAGTCCATACCGATTATCACATCAAAACTCCCTAGCTCTACTGGTATCAAGTCAATCTTAAATGTTTCGCTAACCAGTTTAATTTCTCGATTTCGACATATATTATCTGCTGAAATTAATTTACCATTTACTAATTCGAGTAAAAATTTACTATCCAACGGCGTCAATGGACAACTTAATTTAGCACAAAAATCTCTACTCATATAGCTTCTATCCACACCCGAATCAAATAAAATGTAAGTAGATTTATTGTCAATAAGAAACGTACCCGTAACAAGCTCCGGGTCTTCCTGTGCCTCTGCCGCATTAATATTGAAAACTCTTCCGCGGCCTTGTCCTTTCGTGTTCTCCTGGTTCGGGCAATTTCTAATAATGTGGCCCAGTTTTCCACATTTATAACAAACTACATTGGCATAACTTGCTCCGACACTACTTGCTCCGCCATTACTCGTTCCGACACCATTTGTTCCTTTCGTTCTGTTAACCCCTGGTTCGTAGACCTCACACTTCGCCGCGCTATGACCATTTCTTTTACACTTGTTGCAAAATTTGGTGCAGAACCCCGAGTGATACTTTTCACACCTTTGGCATAGTTGTTTCTGATTGTTGTTGTTGTTGTTGCGGTTGTTATTGTTGTTGGGATGATTTTTGTAGTTGTTGTTGTTGTTGTTGTTGTTGTTGTTGTTGTTGTTGTTGTTGTTGTTGTTGGGCCATTTATTGTAGTTGCGATTGATGTTGCGATTGTTGGGATAATTGTTGCGATTATTGTTGTAATTGCTGTTGTTGTTGTATTGGTGATTCTTATCACCGTTTTCCTCCCACTTTCTTTTGACTTGCTTCACATTGGTCTCTTCAGCAGTCTGTTCTTTAATTCTTTCTTCAATCTGGTTCACTAGTTTGTGAGCCATTCTACATGCCTGTTGTATAGAGGCGGGCTCGTGTGAACTTATATCTTCTTGGATTCTTTCCGGTAATCCTTTCACAAACGCGTCGATCTTCTCTTCCTCATCTTCGAATGCTCCCGGACACAATAGGCACAATTCTGTGAATCGTCTTTCGTACGTGGTAATATCAAATCCTTGGGTTCGTAACCCTCTAAGTTCTGTCTTGAGCTTATTGACCTCAGTTCTGGGACGATACTTCTTGTTCATCAAGTGCTTGAATGCTGACCACGGTAGTGCGTACGCATCGTCTTGTCCCACTTGCTCTAAATAGGTATTCCACCATGTTAACGCACAACCTGTGAAGGTATGCGTAGCGTACTTTACTTTGTCCTCTTCAGTACACTTACTTATGGCAAACACTGATTCGACCTTCTCGGTCCACCGTTTCAATCCGATCGGTCCTTCGGTTCCATCAAATTCCAAAGGTTTGCAGGCAGTGAATTCTTTGTAGGTGCATCCTACACGATTTCCTGTACTGCTAGATCCAAGGTTATTGTTGGTGTGTAGCGCAGCCTGTATTGCGGCTATGTTTGAAGCTAGAAAAGTACGGAATTCCTCTTCATTCATATTCACGGTGTGTCGAGTAGTCGGTGCCATTTCCTTCAAAATAGTCAAATGGAACAAGTTAATCATACAGAATATTAAGAGTAGTTAATAGTATTTCGTAGCATAATATGAACTCATTTATAAAAGCTTTTTCTTCATATTAGCGTTTTATAAGTTTAAATTCGGGTAGTACCTACCCGTTAAGTTCATACTTAGTAGCTAATATACAATTCAACTACTACAATTCTATATGAAAAATTGATTATAATAATATTTCGCGTTCAAACTTTTATACAATATTTTTGCAAACTTACAACACCGCTTATTTTACATAAAGCATGAAATATAGCACACAATAACTTTGATACAAGATAGTTGTGAAGATAATTCTAGCTAGTACACAAGTCGTTCAGCAAAGGCAATAAAGACACGTAATTCATACGTCCAGAAACAAGTCATGCATTCTGGTTTTACTAGGGCTACTTCCCATCCTTGGTCTTGTGGAACATAACCGTTATGGCCGTTGATAAGACAGCGTGTTGTAACGTCGTCAAAGGGACGAGGGTTACGTAATGTCCAACAGTCCCGTAACAATCTAAAAACCTCATTTCTTACCCCAATTACCGACTCCGTCACTTGTGGGAACGTTTTGTTTAATAGTTGTAGCCCGATGTTCTTTTTCTCACTTTGGTGAGAAGCGAACATTACTAACCCGTAAGCATAGCATGCTTCTTTATGTTGCATGTTAGCCGCTTTTTCTAAATCATGAAGTCCTATATTCGGATACATTGAGTAAAAATAATTTCTTAACCCGTTGCGTAAAATAGCATTTGGGTTCCCCGCAATATATGCGTCAAAGTAAACACATCGTAACTTATGGGTTTCCCAATGTGATATCCCCCATCTTTCAAACGAAAGTCTCTTATAAACCAAGACATTCTTGGAACGTTCTTCGAATGTCTTACAAACTGATTTCGCCGTAAATAGTTGTGCCGAAGAATTCTGACCGACTCTAGACAAGATTTCATCAATCATGTCTCCGGGTAGGTCTCTTAAAATATTGGGTTGTCTATCCATTTTGTGTTTTTATACTGTAAAATAGACAAGAGTTAGATTCATAAAAAAAATACTTATTAATACAAGCAATTTTTACATATATCATAAAGCATAAGCACACTATATTACATATATTACACCACACGAATACAACTATCTTATTCCGACTCGCTCGTTTCTTTTTCATTGGTTTTGGTTCGTTTTGCCAAGTTTCTAGGGATATATGATGTTCCCCTAATACGAGCTGTCGTTTTCCACAACGGTTTCGAAAAACCTGGTGGTTTAGAGGTTCCCGGGTCATTGTTACAACTTAAGGGCTTCGGGGGTTGACGATACATATAAAGTTCATCGGGGTTGGAATTAGATTTCTCTATTTTTATGCCCTTTGCCTTATTATTTTCTTTTGCCTTTTTAAATTCAGTTGGGGTAATTTCTATAACATCATCGGAATTCTCGTCGGAATCCGATTCATCGGAGAATTGGTAATCCTCCCAATATTTTGCTTCCTTGGCGGAAACACCATTGACCATAATTAACCTTGGTCGGTTGGTTGAGGATTTTCTTTTACTTAACCGTTTTATTATTTCCCCCACCGGTTCTATTTCCTCGTCCGGTTCCTCCTCTTCCGGTTCTGATTCTTGTTCCGGTTCTGATTCTTCTTCCGGTTCTTCTTCGGGAACTTGTGAATCAGTCCAATATATATTCGACTCTTCGTTATTATTAGGTGAGTCAATGGGATTTGTGCTAGAGGTAGACATCTATCACACAATATCAAACATGTTAAGAGATTAATATATCACATAATATATACATGTTAATAATATATAGTTTCCAACAAAAATGTTAAGCAATCATTTTTAAAGAAAACACGGTCGAAGTCCAGACTCACTAATGCATCCTAACAAACTCGATAAGACACACTAATGCAAATTTTCTGGTTCTCTAAGACCAACGCTCGGATACCAACTGAAATGTCCCGTTCTTATTGATTAAAAACGTTCCATATTAATTGATTTTGTTGCGAGGTTTTGACCTCTATATGAGACGTTTTTCAAAGACTGCATTCATTTTTAAAACAAACCATAACCTTTATTTCATAAATAAAGGTTTAAAAAGCTTTACGTAGATTATCAAATAATGATAATCTAAAATATCCTGTTTACACACGACCATTACATAATGGTTTACAATACAAATATGTTACATCGAAATCAGTTTCTTGAATGCAGTTTTTAAACAATATCATACAAACATGGACTCCAAATATTGTCCTTATTTTAGTATGCAACAGCGGAAGCTCTTAGTATTCACCTGAGAATAAACATGCTTTAAACGTCAATAAAAATGTTGGTGAGTTATAGGTTTAACCTATATATATCAAATCGTAACAATACACCACAAGATTTCATATTTCAATACACATCCCATACATAGAGATAAAAATCATTCATATGGTGAACACCTGGTAACCGACATTAACAAGATGCATATATATAAGAATATCCCCATCATTACGGGACACCCTTCGGATATGATATAAATTTCGAAGTACTAAAGCATCCGGTACTTTGGATGGGGTTTGTTAGGCCCAATAGATCTATCTTTAGGATTCGCGTCAATTAGGGTGTCTGTTCCCTAATTCTTAGATTACCAGACTTAATAAAAAGGGGCATATTCGATTTCGATAATTCAACCATAGAATGTAGTTTCACGTACTTGTGTCTATTTTGTAAATCATTTATAAAACCTGCATGTATTCTCATCCCAAAAATATTAGATTTTAAAAGTGGGACTATAACTCACTTTCACAGATTTTTACTTCGTCGGGAAGTAAGACTTGGCCACTGGTTGATTCACGAACCTATAACAATATATACATATATATCAAAGTATGTTCAAAATATATTTACAACACTTTTAATATATTTTGATGTTTTAAGTTTATTAAGTCAGTTATCCTCGTTAGTAACCTACAACTAGTTGTCCACAGTTAGATGTACAGAAATAAATCGATAAATATTATCTTGAATCAATCCACGACCCAGTGTATACGTATCTCAGTATTGATCACAACTCAAACTATATATATTTTGGAATCAACCTCAACCCTGTATAGCTAACTCCAACATTCTCATATAGAGTGTCTATGGTTGTTCCGAAATATATATAGATGTGTCGACATGATAGGTCGAAACATTGTATACGTGTCTATGGTATCTAAAGATTACATAATATACAATACAAGTTGATTAAGTTATGGTTGGAATAGATTTGTTACCAATTTTCACGTAGCTAAAATGAGAAAAATTATCCAATCTTGTTTTACCCATAACTTCTTCATTTTAAATCCGTTTTGAGTGAATCAAATTGCTATGGTTTCATATTGAACTCTATTTTATGAATCTAAACAGAAAAAGTATAGGTTTATAGTCGGAAAAATAAGTTACAAGTCGTTTTTGTAAAGGTAGTCATTTCAGTCGAAAGAACGACGTCTAGATGACCATTTTAGAAAACATACTTCCACTTTGAGTTTAACCATAATTTTTGGATATAGTTTCATGTTCATAATAAAAATTATTTTCCCATAATAACAACTTTTAAATCAAAGTTTATCATAGTTTTTAATTAACTAACCCAAAACAGCCCGCGGTGTTACTACGACGGCGTAAATCCGGTTTTACGGTGTTTTTCGTGTTTCCAGGTTTTAAATCATTAAGTTAGCATATCATATAGATATATAACATGTGTTTAGTTGATTTTAAAAGTCAAGTTAGAAGGATTAACTTTTATTTGCGAACAAGTTTAGAATTAACTAAACTATGTTCTAGTGATTACAAGTTTAAACCTTCGAATAAGATAGCTTTATATGTATGAATCAAATGATGTTATGAACATCATTACTACCTCAAGATCCTTGGATAAACCTACTGGAAATGAGAAAAATAGATCTAGCTTCAAAGGATCCTTGGATGGCTTGAAAGTTCTTGAAGCAGAATCATGACACGAAAACAATTTCAAGTAAGATTTCCACTCGAAATAAGATTGTTATAGTTATAGAAATTGAATTAAAGTTTGAATATGATTATTACATTGTATTAGAAAGATAACCTACTGTAAGTAACAAAGGTTTCTTGATCTTGGATGATTACTTGGAATGGATTTAGAAAACTTGGAAGTAAACTTGCAATCTTGGAAGTATTCTTGATTTTATGAAACTAGAACTTTTGGAATTTATGAAGAACACTTAGAACTTGAAGATAGAACTTGAGAGAGATCAATTAGATGAATAAAATTGAAGAATTAAAGTATTTGTAGGTGTTTTTGGTCGTTGGTGTATGGATTAGATATAAAGGATATGTAATTTTGTTTTCATGTAAATAAGTCATGAATGATTACTCATATTTTTGTAATTTTATGAGATATTTCATGCTAGTTGCCAAATGATGGTTCCCACATGTGTTAGGTGACTCACATGGGCTGCTAAGAGCTGATCATTGGAGTATATATACCAATAGTACATACATCTAAAAGCTGTGTATTGTACGAGTACGAATACGGGTGCATACGAGTAGAATTGTTGATGAAACTGAACGAGGATGTAATTGTAAGCATTTTTGTTAAGTAGAAGTATTTTGATAAGTGTCTTGAAGTCTTTCAAAAGTGTATGAATACATATTAAAACACTACATGTATATACATTTTAACTGAGTCGTTAAGTCATCGTTAGTCGTTACATGTAAATGTTGTTTTGAAACCTTTAGGTTAACGATCTTGTTGAATGTTGTTAACCCATTGTTTATTATAACAAATGAGATGTTAAATTGTTATATTATCATGATATTATGATATATAATATATCTTAGTATGATATATATACAGTTAAATGTCGTTATAACGATAATCGTTACATATATGTCTGGTTTCGAAATCATTAAGTTAGTAGTCTTATTTTTACATATGTATTTCATTGTTAATACACTTAATAATATATTTACTTATCATTTAACATAATTAACCAAGTGTATCAATATCTTAATATGATTCATATGTACCTAGTAAGAAGTTGTTATAACGATAATCGTTATATATATCGTTTTCGAGTTTCTTAAATTAATAGTCTCATTTTTATGTATATAACTCATTGTTAAAATACCTAATGAGATACATACTTATAATAAAATCATGTTAACTATATATATAACCATATATATGTCATCGTATAGTTTTTACAAGTTTTAACGTTCGTGAATCACCGGTCAACTTGGGTGGTCAATTGTCTATATGAAACCTATTTCAATTAATCAAGTCTTAACAAGTTTGATTGCTTAACATGTTGGAACACTTAATCATGTAAATAACAATTTCATTTAATATATATATAAACATGGAAAAGTTCGGGTCACTACAGCAAGACGATAAGGAGCACGTGCGACAGGAGCAGCGCCGGGAACAAGATCAATTTGAAATTCTACCGCGCGTTGCGGCGGAAGGCCAGGTAAGTCATCGGGAAACACCTCGGGAAAATCCCTAACAATGTGAACATCATCAACGTTCTTTATTTCTTTACTAGGATCAACAACATGAGCAAGAATAGCATGACAGCCCTTGCGGAGATGTTTACGAACTTTCATACAGCTAATAAGATTTAACTGTGTGCATTTCTTATCTCCAAAGACCATCAGTGGCTCTCCAATCACATCAGTAATACGAATAGCCTTATCATAACACACGATCTTAGCACGGTTCGCAGACAACCAATCCATACCAATAACAATATCAAAACTACCAAGTTCAATCGGTATCAAATCTATCTCAAAATCCCTACCACCCAGATTAATGTTACATTTATGTTGTACAGTCTTAGCAGTAAGTTCTTTACCATTAGCTACTTCAACAACATAAGTATTGTCTAAGGGAGTTAACGGCGTTTTGATTCTCGGACTTAATTTACTCCACACGAAACTTGAATCAGCCCCTGAATCAAATAGTACATAAACTGATAAATCGTTGACTGAGAATGTACCAGTAACAAGCTTAGGATCTTCCTCCGCATCCTTAGCATTAATGTTGAACGCTCGGCCGCGTGCAGTTTTAGCAGTCTTCTTGTTGGGACAAGCATCTCGGAAATGCCCCGGCTTCCCACACTCGTAACAAACCCTTTGATTACCTCCATTATTCGGTTTCCCATTACCATTACCGTTACCACCCCTATTACCAACATTATTATTATTACCACCAGCCGCGGGAGTAGCAGAACCCGGCAAAAGTACTGTACAATCTTTAGCAATGTTCCCTTGCTTAGAGCACCTCTTACAAGTAACTGTGCAGTAACCATCATGAGCTTTATAGCAACGAGGACACACACGCTGATTTTTGTTTCTTAGCACCTGAGGTATCTTGTTTCTTCTGCTGATTTTGGTTTTGATTGCGGTTGTTATCCCACTTTTGTTTCCCATTATCAGCCTTCTTGACAACCTCCTCACTACTTTCAACAACTGTAGTCTTGCTTCTTCTCAACACCTTGTCATTAAGTTTGTGGGCCATAGACATAGCCGCCTCAATAGTCTGGGGTTCACTAGACTCAACCCCGTGCTCAATCTTCTCGGACAAACCATCAATGTAAGCCTCAATTTTGAGGTCCTCATCCGCATAAACCCTAGGACACAGCAAAGTTAACTCGAAAAACCTTCGTTCATAGGCATCTAACTCGGTGCCATGCATTTTCAAATTTTTGAGCTCAACCTCTAGCTTCTTAAGCTCACCCAGAGGTCTATAGCGGGTGATCAATCTTTCCTTAAAATCATTCCAGGCCAAACCATAAGCTACATCGTTCCCCAAACTACTAACCAGATTGTTCCACCATGTCAAGGCACTATCCTTGAGAGTGCAACTAGCGAAACTAACTTTGTCCTCTTCACGGACCCGACTGACCCTGAAAATAGATTCGATTTTCTCGAACCAACGAGTAAGCCCTATTGGTCCTTTCGTACCACTGAATTCTTGGGGTCGACCAGCCATAAAAGTATTGTGGGAGCATCCCACGTTGTTGTTCACATTGGCGTTAATATTAGCATTTGCTGCCATAGCAGCAGCAATTCCTTCATTGATCAGGCATTGCATACGCGCTTCAGTAGACTCTCTTGGAGGCATGATCTTCAAAATAGAATAACACATCGTTAGTACCAAGAATAATACTAGTGTCATAAAGGAATAGATCAAAACACGAAAAGACTAACCATTAAGATATTAGTCAACTAACACTATGAGTAATAACATGATAGTTATGATTGTTATAGAAATAACCATCACATGCATACATATTTTATGATAACATCATACAACATACATAGCACCTAACATACATGAACATATATTACGCATAATATAACATGCCAAGAGCCACAACATCAGAAATAAAACATGATAATGATAATAGATGTCATAAAAATAACCATCCATACATAATAAAAAAATATCCCATAACAAAATCTTAATAAAATCCTCGGCAAAACGCCGTACATAACCCAAAATGTATGTATAAAAAGGAAATTAAGTCTGATGAAATAGATAATCAATATGAATAATCACATCACATTCGCTTAGAGCAGGTGTGATAAGCTGGTCCAGCATGAGTCTCGGCAGGATCCTCATACTTGCGCAACTTCCCTTTCACAACATCCAACTCTTCCTTCAACACACGAACAGTGCTCTCGAGAGCCTCGAACTTAGCCTTAACTTCTCGATCACGCTTACGGTTCTCATCCTCAACCCTATGCTTAAAAGTGATAAAGTTACCCATGTCGGCACGGATCTCGTCCATAACTTCATTATGTGGTAAAGTGCGCAAACAATCACTAAGGGCGTTAATACGTGTCACCTCATTATAAGCCCGGTTCATATGAGTAATGGTAGAAAAATAGTAATGAACAGGATCATCGATCTCTGGTTGATTAGCACGACGTCTAGCAGGAGACGGTGGAGCAGGAGCAGCAATGGAGTTATCGCTCGAAGTCGACATCTGCAAACAGCAAAACCGCAAACCACATACCAAAAAGATATAAAAGCTAATAATATAACTTATACGAAATGAAATGCATATTAATGTTATAGCAAAAAGGTCGGGCTGTAGACTAGACTCTAATGCACCCTAAAAACCACGGGTTGGCCACATTAAGACCGCCTAGTTCCCTACAACCTACGCTCTGATACCACATGTGACGACCCCGTCAAAACACTTAACGGATCCATCAGTTGGTCCCACAGCTTGATCGGACTTAAATGAATTAAATAAACAAAGTTGCATTCTTTTATCTCAAAAGTTTCCCAAAAAGGAAACAAACCAAAATATGTAGTTTTAAACAACCAACCATAGTAATAAACCAAAAGTTGACACAAAACCTTGCCAACAAACCCACAAGTTTAAATTATCCAAAAATAGAATGCAAGCTTAAGTTTCATAAAATGTTTCATAAAATCTGCCCAAATGCATGCAGACTCTTCTAAAGACAGCGGAAGCATCATATAACTCAAGTACCTGTGAAAACATGCAAGTAAACTGTCAACACAAAGGTTGAGTGAATTATAGGTTTAAATAAATAAGTAAACTTTAGACCACAAGATTTAAAAATGTTAGAAAAAACATTAAACATTATTCCATTATCAATGAGCCACCTGGTAACCACTTAACCCTTTATTTACCCTTGCCAAACACAATAAAAATATACACTTGGACAGTGTATCTACAACAAATTACGAAGTACTAAACATTCCGATTATAAATTGCTAGCGCGACTAGCTCGAAATGGGGTTGTCAAACCCGATAGATCTATCCATAGGATTCGCGTTCACCGGTAGAAACCAATGATTACAGTTACTAGACTAGGGAATATTTTTGTCCAACTCACAATGAATAATTAAATTTAACTGTTACTTGTGTCTAAACGTAAATGAAAATGCATGTAATCACATCCCAAAAATATACTTTGAAAAGTATGTAAAAACGGGACTATAACTCACCTTAAAAGCAACTGAAGAAACCTCACAAACAAGCGAACAGCAAATAGAATAAAGTGATCAGGAATGATCACAACACCGACCTATAAATAAAGCAGGCCGATATAAATAACTAACTTAGGTCAAGTCTTAGTATGATAGCTATTGTACATGTTGCAAGTAGACATAGAACAATACTCGGCAAGCATCGGTTTGACTGGAACAGCGTACGGACACATACTTTCTATTTTTAGAAAGTTTCTATTTTTAGCAGGTTTCCATTTTTGGAAAGTTTCTATTTTAGGAAAGTTTCTGTTTTTAGAAAGTTTCTATTTTTGGAAAGTTTCTATTTTTGAAAAGTTTTTATTTTTGGAAAGTTTCCAAATTTAGAAAGTTCTATTTTTAGAAAGTTTTTAAGTTAGGAAAGTTTCCTTATTTAGAAAGTCAACAAAAGTCAACTGAAAGTCAAAGTCAACCGAAAGTCAACTCAAAAGTCAAACTTGGTCAAACATAGTCAACGTTAATTTGAAAAGTGTAAGTTATAATAATAACATAAGTTATAATGTTTATTAAAGTTAAAAGTGTATAATTATGTCATAACATAAGTTTATTTAAATAAAATGAATTATTAAAGTTAATATAAATTGAAATGATATAATTAATATAACATAAGTAGTTAATTAATTAATTAAATATTAGTCATAATATAAATATTATTAATTAATAATAAATTTTAAATCATATCATAAGTATTATTAATTAATAATGAATTATTAATCATATCAAAAGTTTCTAATTATAATTATTAAATCATAAGTATTTAATTATTAAATGATAATTAAATTATAATTAAGTCTTATAATAATTAAATAATTATTTAATCTTTATTATAAGTCTTATAATAATATTCTTATAAAATAAATTTAATACTTATCATAAGTATTTTCCATTATTAATAAAAGTGTTATAAATCATAAGTTAAATTAAAATGTTAATTAAATCATAAATAATAATTAAATGATATAATAAATATTTATATCATAAGTATTAAATAATAATAATTACTTCTTTTACCATAAGAAATTAATTAATAGTGAGTTTCATTATATTTATCATAAGTTTTAGAATTAAACATAAGTTTTAATTCAAAAGTTCATCGGGTCGTATCTTGAGCCCCGGGTGTCGATTTCTGGCGAGCCTTATATGCATCTCCGCCTATTCAAACCACCCGACACAAAGGTGCACTCAAGTACACACCAAGAACAGTCCACAAGTCATGGTAATCAGCCATGACACCACTTGGACCTTCAATTTACTCAAAACCGTGTTTTAGTCGTAACGGGTGAACCGTGACTCGGATTTAGGTGACCCGAACATGAAAGTTCATCCCACCATCAGTCCTAACACACTAACACACCTTAAAGACACCAAGGAAGGTCACAAAGTCGGACCAAACCTGTTTCATGTCAATCCACATTTCAATCTTAACAAAATAGTAATTTGATCATAACTAGGGCTCCGGGAATCGAAACGACATGAATCCGGAGTCTAAAATTAATGTCTTGATGAGAGGAACTCATTTACATACTTTATTTTAACATTTATCTCAGTCACAAACCCAGAATACATGAAATAGCTGCTGTCCAGAATTTAACAAACCGAAAACGTGTGATTATGAGTACATCTATGCATACAAACACCATTACAATAATCCACAAACATCATACTACTAAATAATCATCAAAATACAGTAAATAAATGAAAAATTGAAAATTCTAGGGTTAGGGTTTATACCCTAATCAAGAAATGATTTATGTAATCGCGTAGGGAAGAACAAGAGGAACGCGTTGGTGTTAAATATTCCTGGATCCAAGCTATATGTTGAAGCAAGATGATGATGATGATGGGTGTGGTGGGTTACGGCTAAGAGAGGAGGGGAGGGAGGAGAGCACTTTGCTAAAATTAGGTTTTAGGAAAAATATTATGAAGTGAAACGTAATTAACAAAAAAAAGAAAGCAAGGGGTATACCCCATGGATTCGGCCGAAAAAGGGAGTGGGGTGGGCTCCACTTGGTCCATCTCACTTAAATGTATAATACTTGTGTCCCAAAAGCCCGAACGAGTCCCGAAACGAGAAAACGCACTTACGCGATTAAAAATCCGGAAAGATAACAAACGCGCGATGAAAAATAAATATAAATACACTATATAATAATATGATCTTAAAATATCATATTTAAAATATTTAGGATTTAAATATCCCAAAAACGCGTCCGTTGGTTTTTAAAACCGAAAGGATTTGCCGGATGGAAATCCGCGAGACGTAGAATCGTATAAATTAAAATATGAATACAAATATTCACATAACACATAATAATTAATATATATATATTATTACAAAAATAATAATATAGGTCATAGAAATGACGTGGCACACTAACAGTTAACGGTCGTTAAATAATTAACGGAAAAGATAACGAAAAAAGTAGGGTCGTGACACTTGAAGCCGAGCAATCCAAATTCCTGGATATGTTTAAACAAATAAATGTAAATCTTCCTTTCATTGATGTGATATCAGGAATGCCAAGATATGCTAAATTCTTGAAAGAACTAATCACAAATAGAAAGAAAATGGAAGAATTCTCGACTGTTACTCTGAATGCTAATTGTTCTGCAGTACTGTTGAATAAACTACCGGAGAAACTCTCAGATCCAGGAAGTTTCACAATTCCATATTTTCTGGGTAGTCTTAGTTCAATAGAAGCATTGGCAGACTTAGGTGCTAGTATAAATTTAATGTCATATTCATTATACACTAAACTAGACCTCGGAGAATTAAAACAAACACAAATAAGCATACAACTAGCCGATCGATCAGTAAAATATCCTAGAGGGATAATGGAGAACATGCTAGTTAAAGTTGGTACTTTAGTATTTTCAGTAGATTTTGTTATTCTGGACATGGAAGAATATTCTCGAGTTCCTCTTATATTAGGAAGACCATTCTTAAACACGGCTAAAGCAATAATAGACGTGTTTGGTAAGAAACTGACCCTAAGTATAGAGGACGAGAGTGTTACCTTTTCTGTTGATAGAGCCATGCAACAACCGCAATCTGCAGATGATACATGTTATTATATTTAAACTATAGATTCACATGCAGAATTGTTAGAAGAATTTCCAGAATTACAAGGAACAGGAGAATGTTCTTTAGGAGAAGGAACTGAACCAATTGATGAAGCTGAAATGTTAGCTACACTCATGGCTAATGAATACGAACCAACAACAGAAGAACTTCAAATGTTAAAAGAAGAAGACAGATATCGATACAAATCATCGATAGAAGAATCACCGACATTAGAGTTAAAGTCACTTCCAAACCATTTGGAATACGCTTATTTACATGGTGAATCTGAATTGCCTGTAATAATATCATCTTCTCTTACGGAAAATGAAAAATCTCAACTCATTTCTGTGCTAAAAGCTCATAAATCAGCTATTGCATGGAAGATTCATGATATTAAAGGAATAAGTCCTTCGTATTGCACACATAAAATCCTTATGGAAGAAGGCTATAAAACCTATGTGCAACGCCAACGAAGTCTAAATCCAAATATGCAAGATGTTGTTAAGAAAGAAATTATTAAACTACTAGATGCATGTTTAATTTATCTAAATTCTGATAGTCCATGGGTAAGCCCAGTTCAATGTGTACCTAAGAAGGGTGGCATGACTGTCATCAAAAATGAAAAAGATGAGCTTATTCCCACAAGGACTGTAACAGGATGGCGAGTTTGTATTGATTATAGAAAATTAAATGACGCCACCAGAAAAGATCACTTTCCCTTACCTTTCATTGATCAAATGTTGGAAAGATTAGCCGGGAATAGTTACTATTGTTTTCTTGACGGTTTCTCCGGATACTTTCAAATTCCAATAGCACCCGAGGACCAAGAGAAAACCACATTCACGTGCCCTTATGGTACTTTTGCTTACAAACGCATGCCATTTGGACTTTTCAACGCCCCTGCAACCTTTCAAAGGTGCATGATGGCAATTTTTCACGACATGATAGAAGAATGCATGGAAGTTTTCATAGATGACTTTTCAGTCTTCGGTGATACATTTGAATCATGTCTAGTTAATCTTGAACGAATGCTTATTAGATGCGAATAATCAAATCTAGTTCTTAATTGGAAGAAATGCCATTTCATGGTTAAAGAAGGCATCGTTCTTGGTCATAAAATTTCAAAGGAAGGAATTGAAGTGGATAGAGCTAAAGTAGATGTAATTGCTAAACTTCCACATCCCACCAATGTTAGAGGAGTTAGGAGTTTTCTAGGGCATGCTGGTTTTTACCGACGTTTCATAAAAGACTTTTCTAAAATTACCACTCCTATGAATAAACTCCTAGAAAAGATGCTCCATTCATCTTTTCAGATGAATGCATCAAATCTTTTAATATTCTTAAAGAAAAACTCACTAATTCTCTGATCATGATAACTCCAAATTGGAATCTACCATTTGAACTCATGTGCGATGCAAGTGATTTTGCAATGGGAGCCGTTTTAGGACAAAGGATTGAAAAACGATTTCAACCTATCTATTACGCTAGTAAGACGTTACAAGGAGCACAAACAAATTACACAACTACTGAAAAAGAACTCCTTGCTATTGTCTTTGCTTTTGACAAATTTCGTTCATATCTCGTTCTAGCTAAAACGGTTGTCTATACCGACCATTCTGCTCTTAGATACCTATTTTCAAAACAAGATGCCAAACCAAGATTAATCCGTTGGATCTTACTCTTACAAGAGTTCGATATTGAGATCAGAGACAAAAAGGGAGCAGAAAATCTCGCCGCTGATCATCTTTCTCGTCTTGAAAATCCTGAATTAGAAGTTCTAAATGAATCGGCTATACAAGATAACTTTCCTGATGAATATCTTTTGAAGATCGATTATAATGAAATTCCATGGTTTGCAGACTATGCAAACTACTTGGTATGTGGATTCCTTGAAAAATGGTTGTCGTACCAAAAACGAAAGAAATTATTTAGTGATATAAAACACTATTTTTGGGAAGATCCACACTTGTTTAAAAGTTGTCCCGATGGAATAATACGTCGATGTGTATTCGGATATGAAGCTAGTCAAATCTTAAACCATTGTCACACAGGACCAACAGGAGGGCATTATGGGCCTCAACTCACAGCAAGAAAAGTTTACGACGCTGGATTCTATTAGCCTACAATTTTCAAAGACGCACACCTTCTCTGTAAATCCTGTGATGCTTGTCAAAGGGCCGAAAAAATAAGTCAACGTGATGAAATGCCACAAAATGTCATTCAAGTATGTGAAGTATTTGACGTTTGGGGTATTGACTTTATGGGTCCATTTCTAAAATCTCATAATAATCTCTACATTCTCGTTGCCATTGATTATGTATCTAAATGGGCGGAAGCACAAGCTCTCCCAACTAACGATGCACGAGTTGTAGTCAATTTTTTAAAACGCCTTTTTGCTAGATTCGGAACACCGAAAGCTTTAATAAGTGATCGGGGTACTCATTTCTGTAATAATCAACTTGAGAAAGTTCTCAAAAGATATGGAGTAACTCATAAAATCTCAACCGCTTATCATCCACAAACAAGTGAACAAGTTGAAAATACCAACCGAGCATTAAAACGTATTGTAGAGAAAACAGTAGGATCAAATCCGAAGGAATGGTCCATGAAATTAGAGGATACACTCTGGGCTTTTAGAACAGCTTACAAAACTCCAATTGGAACCACACCTTTTAAACTCGTTTACGGAAAAGCATGTCACCTTCCAGTAGAAATTGAGCACAAAGCATTTTGGCTTTTGAAGACATGTAATCTTGATTTGCATGAAGCCGGACGTCTACAGTTAAGTCAACTAAACGAATTAGAATAATTAAGACATGAAGCATATGAAAATTCGTTAATATATAAGGAAAGAACGAAGAAATGGCATGATAAAAGAATCCGAATTCGAAAGAATTTAAGGAAGGAGACCGAGTTCTTCTTTTTAATTCACGATTCAAGCTATTTCCTAGAAAATTGAAATCAAGATGGTCTGGACCATTCATAGTCAAAAGAGTTTTCCCATACGGAACAGTAGAGTTAATAAATTCAAACGGGATTGAATTTAAGATTAATGGTCACAGAGTTAAATATTACATAGATAATCCAATGGAAGTTGAAGATGAAGTTAATCACAATTTCGACACCACAGCTAACTAAGTGTGGGAAGATTCGAATCTTTTAAGGGTAATATGAATTTATGTTAGAGTTAGATGTTCTGTTTTCGTGTAGTTTCCGAAAATGGAATTCGAATGGTCTTTCCCTAGCAGACCCTAAAGAACTAGTCTTCTTCCCCCATTCTGAATTATTATTTTTTTAGGTTTTACGAGATGAAAAATTCCTTTGATCTGAACCATGATCTACTACTACACGCTATGATTACTAAACGTAATAATAACATCTTTTCGAGTGAAGTGGTATCCTTCATAAGAAGCAAAATGGACGAAGTAAGGAGAGAACTCAGGAACAATCATAATAAGATACATTTGGTAAAGGAAAATCAAAATCCGCAACAAAAAGAAGAGCACGACACCTTGAAAGATGTCATAAATGCGGAAAATGGTCACACGAAGGGAAATGTTCGAACAATCAAACACATTCCAATACCGAGTTCGTTACTTTATGCAGAGAAGGACCATTCATATGTTTAGAAGAAAAGTTATTGAAAATTCGAGGTTACGCTTACGTAGCTATGGAAAACCAAATCGAACGACTCTCCTATGAGTCGGCTAAAGCAGGTCACTGAGAATTATACCTCACAGGTAAGTATGTACAGTTTTTATTTGTTTTTATTTATTTATTTCTTTTAGCCATTTTATAATAAATGCTGAATCGTTCATTATAAAGTATTAAATTGATATTCAATAAAATTAGGTACGCGAAACTGAAATTATTTATATCATACAAAAATTTATTACATCACTGCAAAATTTACCGTTTATTCATAAGGTATAAATATCTTTAATCAACCAACCCAAAATATTTCAAAAATTCGTCAGGAGTAAAAGTAGGTAATATAGCCGAAATTACTTTACCCAAAAGAGGGGCGTATATTTTTGATAATATTTGATTGATTAAAGTGGGATAAAAGACCAAAAAGATTTTAATTTTATTTTTTACCATGTTTTTAAAATTAATATTATAAATTTTTAAATCAATATATTTAAGTTTGTAAATATTTTAAAAACTAATATTTTTAATATAAGTTTGTAAAACTAATATATATAAATATTAATAATATTTATATGAAATCTTATGCATTTTAAGTTTAAGTTTGGTGTGAATTTAAAAACAAAATTTACTTTATTTCATTAAGTTAAAAATTTGATATTTAAAATTCGTCGTGAGTTGAAGACTAGGTTATGAAACCGAAATTGCTTTACCGAGGGCGGGACGAGAAATTTTATTATCATTATTTTTAATCTTATTGAATTGAAGTATGCCAAAAACATTTAAAAAAACCCAAAAATCTTTGCTTTTAAAACAATCGCTTTAAAATGACAAATTTTAAATTTTGTCGAGGGATGGACTAGGTAAACGTACCGAAATGATCTCTTCATAAATAAAAAGGAAAACAAAATTTTAAATAAATCACTTATTTGTTTTAAGAAGTTAAAGATTTTATATAAAATAAAAAATAAAAAAATAAAAAAAGGGATCAGACCCCATGCGATCGCATGAGGTTTCCTCTTCAATGTCATGCGGTCGCATGACCTAAAAAATCTAGACAGAACAAAAAGCTCACGACTGGTTTCTGTCTTCCACAAAACACACACACATACATACGAAAATACCACAAAAACACCCCTAAAATCTTCATTTTTCAACCAAAATTCACCAAATTTTTTGCAATAGTCCGCTATAATCATGCTTGTATTCAGATGGGGAGGCAGGAAGGTAAGGATTTCACCCGTAAAACTCTTTAAATTCGAATTTTAATGTTCTTGAGCTAATATTTGTCCTAATTTGATTTTGATAATTTTTGGTGTAATTAGAGTTAAATGGTTAGTATAATATGCATGTATAACCTAGATTGATGCAATTTAACATGATTTGAAGCCTCAAACTTCAAAATTTTTAAAAATCTAGGGTTTGTGTTCTTGAGCAATTTGGGGCTTTTTGATATAAACAGGTTATGGCCGATTTTTGTCATGAATTATTACTAAATTAAGTAGTGTAACATGTTTAGGTTGCTAAATGATCCAAACATTGATCCTAAACATGATTTTTTGAGAATTTAAGTAGACTTTTTAAGTCTAAAATTCATGAACTTGATTAATTTGATATAAATGTCATTTAAAACTTGTTTAATTGCTAGTAATGATTATTTTGACATGTTATTTGTGATAAAAGCTTATGAACTTTGTAAACATTTTCATATATGATTATTTGAAAATGTGTAGAATTGATAAAAATATGAAAATGAATATAAGTTTAATATGGATTAAACATGTTTTGTAATTGTTTTAATTTATTATTTTGCTAACACTAATTCATATTTGGATGCACAAATTTTGTGTTTAATGTGTTTTGCAGAGAAATACAGATACAGACGGTGCATCATCGTCTAGGAAACCTGATCTGGAACCACAGCCATAAATGCAATATCACGAACCGGAACAACAACCTGAACAACAACAATATTATGATCAACACGTGCCATACTATGAACCCGAACCACAATTTTTTATTGCCTACGTAGTATTTCCCGTTCACCATATAATAGAACACCCAACAATTCATGAAGAACAGTTGCATCCCAATTTAAGATTTGATAGAAGTTGGAGAGATTACCCGACGTACCAAAGTAACAAATTTAAGCTTTGGACCAAAAATGTAGAAATACCAAGGGTAATAGATTGGGAGCCTTTGGAAAGGGTCCACCTAGCTAACCCAGTTAGGCAGCATCTAATCCAAAGGTATGACAGCTCTTCTTTTTCTAATTGAGAACGTTTATTTACCACTCGTAGGCCTGTATATAAAGAGTGGTGTGTTGAGCTAATGAGTACTATAACTTTTAATAAGGATGTAGATAGGTTAGACGATAAGAGTTTTCTTAAATTTTTACTTGGCCGTAGGATGTACAGGATGTCCATGTTGGACATGGCCAGGGCTTTACAAATTTACACTCCCGCTGAATTACTATCACCTGATTGTACAAATTTGATTCATCATGGTGAGAGGGTAGATAGAAATTTTGACGCTAATGCCATCTGGAGGCGTATGTCAAATTTTAATGTGTTTACGCGGGGAGGAAGACACTCCTATTTAGATATTAATAAAGCCGAGCTTCGTATAATACATAGATTCTTAGCAAACTCGATTACACAAAGAGGTAACAACAGGGAGAAAATGACCCTACACGATTTATTTTACCTTAAGTGCATTCGAGACACTAGAGGCTTTGTTAATATCCCCTACTGTGTTAGTTTTTATCTGTCTAAAATGGTGGAAGGTATACAGGACAGGGGAATAATAGGAGGAGGTATTTTTGTTACTCTCATTGAAGAGTATTTAGGTGTAGATAGGGAACAAGGGGGTCCAATGATAGTGGTTAGGGAACAGGACGAGACTTTAGGTTTGCAAGTCTATCAAGGTGTAAAGGTATTGACTAGGAGACGCAATCAGGCAATACAATATCAGGGCAACCATCCACAGGTGGAAAGGGGTTCAGATGAAGAGATGGAGGAAGCGGATGACATTTGGGATGTTATTAGGGATAGTGCTACTGACGTTTTCCAGCGTATAGATGAGGTAGAGATGACTAACGAGGCTAGGCATCGTCAGTATGAGCAGTGGCACGCCGAGAATGTGTACAAGAACTCCAGGCGACGCCATCATGATAGATGGCACTATCATCAACATCAGATCATGAGCCAGCTATCATATCAGGTACCGCATAACTACGTCCCGACTCGACCTGCTTACTATCCGCCACATCAGCCCGATATGCAACCACCCTTTACCTTGTACGACCCTGACAAAGCCTATCAGGACACCTATCACCAACCATGGAACTCGAGTAATGACATGAACTGGAACCCCTATCCAGATTGATATAGTTCCGTTGGTGATTTTTATCTTTTATTATTTTTATTTACTAATGTCTAAACATTTAACATTGTGATACTTTTATGTAATGTTTAATATGTTTATTATTTTGTACTTATATTTCATTTTTATAATTTGAAAGTGGGATATCAAGTCCCATTTCAAAATATCATGCATGTTTATATTTGTATTGTATGTATTTTATCTTATGTACACAACAGAGTAAAACAGCGCATTTTCAAAGAATGGCATTAAGTTCAGCAAAAGCTACTAATTTTGAGGACAAAACAAAAAAAAACAAGTGTGATGTAACAACAGACGGAATGAACAAATTAAGTGCACATTTATCATTCAAAGCATACAACAATATGTTTGGAGACTTTGGTAAAATCTTAATCATCTTTTTACACTAATCACCCTCAATAATTTAAATTGTTACTGATTTCTTGCAAATGAGGGCATTGCAAGATCTTAAGTGTGGGAAGGGGTTAAATTCTTTCGGATTTTTAAAATTTTAATTTAAATACTTGGTTACCATTAAAAATACTAGTAACGCATTAGTTGTATTAAAATCTAGTGCTCTCTAATAATAAAGAACAGCCCTAGTCTTATATACTGACTACCCAATTCAAGTAAAATTTTTAAATTTTTTTCAAATAAATGAATTCAAAATCATGTTTATACATATTTATGAACGATAAAACTAGGTGTTAATACCGAAATTATTGTTACCTCGGAAAGGACATAAATTGAGAAACAACCCAAAAATGCTTGAATTCATTTAAAATGGAATAGAGGAGAATAAAAAGGCAAAGAAAGGAAAATAAAAGCCAAGTGTGGGAAAAATTTACCAAGTTATTTAGAACATATATCACATATTTTTGTACAAATAATTGAAGATACTTTTGTTTTGGACGATATTAATCAGTTTTACCCAGTTTATTGTAATATAAATGGAATGAAAAAGGAAGTACGGTCTTCTGAGAAAAAGACACACGCTTCTTGATTTAGGTCAGGAAGTTGTCGTCCAGACCAGTTGTAGAGTCTACGAAAAACCTTGAAAAGTTTTCTCGAAAATCAGCTGGAAATCCACGGACCTCAGCATCAAACATGGTCGCCAAGTGGTCAGACTTTTCCTAACCCTGAGAGGATCTGTCTCGTACAATGGGGGGGCACCGTGCAAATTAGCTTATAAGACTAATGAATCAGATCCCCAGAAAGGATAATCTCCTTAAAGATCAAAAATCATCTTTTAAGACTGATATTACTCAATTCTTGAGATTGACTTTTAAAGATTCAGAATTACAAACTCATGGAATTCGATGATATCTAAACTCGAGCTTGAAAGAGAAAATATTTTGATCAAATTACAAACCGATTTGTTTTCTGAAAACCCATTTGCAATGCGTTCATTACCATTGAACGTAAAATCCTAGGAATTCACCTGGAATTCATTAGGTCACCTGAACCAAATCGGGTGTCAACCGTAAGAACGGTGGTTGCATAGCATGGTCGAAGACAGGACCTTGTGCCAGACCGAAAAACTATAGGGTGATCTTTAATATTGCTCTTACAAAGGATAGTAATTGCATCTGACACGATATAGATCATAATTATCTGCATGTCACGGGACATTGCCTTAACAGTTGCTTGTTTAACGCTTTCCTTTACAACCGGACGGTAGTTTACCGAAAGGTAATATACGGAGCAAGTATACTGGACGTGTTGTTTTCCTAATACAAGGTTAGCAAGTGGGTGACACAAAACCATAAGTTTTAAGCTAAAATTTTAAAATCTGAAACCCACAAAACCCACAAAAACAATTTGCAAACACCGGTGAAGGGTTATTCCGGAAAACTTATCTAGGATAAAAGCTAGATTGAATTTTTAAAAGATCAAAAGTTTTAATAAATATCCAATTTCCTTAAAGGATCTAAATTTTCATAGTCACGTGAGACTGTAAACCACAACGTTACTATCATTGTTCATACCGCCGTATAGAAATCACTGATGTACAAAGTGTGAAGAATAAAGAAGTGATTCAAGTATGTTTATATTCAAGTTCTATATTGCTTGAGGACAAGCAACGTTCAAGTGTGAAAATATTTGATAATGCTAAAAACGAACATATATTTCATAGCATTATCCTTCAAGAAAGACAAGCTTTTAGTGTAATTGTTCTATTTACAAGTGATATTCGTTTAAATATTAAAAGGTGAAGATAAAAGACCGATTCGACGAATTGAAGATGCAAATGACCAAAACGCTAAAAAGTACAAAGTACAATCCAAGAGGTTCAATTTATTGATGAGAAACGTCTAGAAATTGCAAGAGTACGAGCCGCGAAACGCAATATATATCCATCTATCATCATACTCTTAATATATATTTCTATTTATATTTATATTTTAATTTTAATTTTAAGTTAATAATAACAAGGTTATAGTGGCGAATGTTTTAAGTTTGTAAGTCGAAATTCTGTCCGTGTAACACTACGCGATTAATACTCATTGTAAGTTATGTTCAACCTTTTTAAATTAATGTCTCGTAGCTAAGTTATTATTATGTTTATTTAAGCCGAAGTAATCGTGATGTTGGACTAAATATTAAGAAGGGGCAATTGGGCTTTGTACCATAATTGCGGTTTGGACACAAGACCGACACTTGTGGAAATTGGACTATGGGCTATTAATGGGCTTTATATTTGTTTAACTGAATGATAGTTTGTTATTTTAATATAAAGATTTACAATTGGACGTACCTATAAATAACCACATACACTCGATCGGACACGATGGGCGGGATATTTATAAGTACTAATAAACGTTCATTTAATCGGACACGGGAATGGATTAATAGTCAATGGACTCATTAAAATAGGGGTGGATTACATTCAAGGACACTTGGTGTAATTGTTAATAAAGTATTAAAACCTTATTACAGTTATAGTCCCCAATTAGTTGGAATATTTGACTTCGGGTATAAGGATAATTTGACGATGACACTCGCACTTTATATTTATGACTGATGGACTGTTATGGACAAAAACCAGATGGACATATCGAATAATCCAGGATAAAGGACAATTAACCCATGACAATAAACTAAAATCAACACGTCAAACATCATGATTTACGGAAGTTTAAATAAGCATAATTCCTTTATTTTATATCTCATCACACTTTTATTTACTGTCATTTTATTTATTGCACTTTTAATTATCGTACTATCAATTATCGCATTTTTATTTATCGTCATTTACTTTACGCCTTAAATTAAGTCATTTTTATATTTAATATTTTACATTAGGTTTTAATTGTGACTTAAGACATAAAATCGACAAACCGGTCACTAAACGGTTAAAACCCCCTTTTTATAATAATAATATTACTACTTATATATATATATATATATATATATATATATATATATATATATATATATATATATATATATATATATACAAATATAGTTTAAAAATATAGCGTTAAACTTGGCTAGCTCCCTGCGGAACGAACCGGACTTACTAAAAACTACACTACTTTACGATTAGGTACACTGCCTATAGTGTTGTAGCAAGGTTTAGGTATATCCACTCTATAAATAAATAAATAACTTGTGTAAAATTGTATCGTATTTAATAGTATTTCGCAATAAAAATATAACTATTTCGTATACACCTCGCATAACATCATGGGTTTCCGGTGGTTTTAGGGTGTAGTTTGGGTGACTTCTTGATCGAGTTACTATAGTTTGCGGTAGTAGAGTTGTTCTTTGCGTTTCTTCCTGAATTCCAGATTTCATGGCCTTATGAGGTTAGGGACAAGAAATGTGCGTGATTTAAATGTTGATTTTGCTCAATAGGTGTTTCATAGTTCTCCAAGATGTATTTTTGTTGTTCGTGATTTGTGTAATGTGTATGGGTGTATATGTTCTAGTGTGATTTTGATTGCAATAGGTCCTTAGTCAGTTGTAATCATATATATTGTTGAATCTTTTTAAGTCAGTTTTAATAGTGTCTGATAGAATTATAATACAGTTATATCTAACACGTTTGAATTTATCTAAAAGAAGTATTGAGATTCTGTGTATCAAGTGTCCTGTATGTACTGATTGCATGTAATCCGTATCTCATGTTATGTTTTCATGTACAAGTGCGCGAGACCTTTGGCGAATAATTTCTTTATGGATTGATTTGGATGTGGCTTCTTTTGATAAACTGGATACAATGGTTACTATGGTTTGATTCTTGGCATGCGGTTTTTTCAAAGAAAATAAGGTTGTATTTGATTATGGGCACTGCTTTTTTGTAAGATAGGCATCGTAATGGATTAATATACCCGGACTTGGCGGTGAAAAAAGAAGATTAATTTGATTTTGCACGTTTGTATTCTTTTTCATGGTTGTTTCATAGGGTAAAAAAGATATTGGTTGGAACAATTGGCTAATCTAGCCATTGTAATTTGTGTTGTGTCTTCTAGTTACTTGCTAGAGTCATAATAATATATATATATTTATCGCCATTTGAAAAACAAAAATATTTAACATTAAGTTTTTGTTTCTAAGATTTTCTGGGATGCTTGAGTGTTGAAAACGCCAACGGGCCACTCTTATGAGAGTTGATGGGCTTGTTTATTAGTCCTAAGTGTAAATATCTAACGGGTTGAACTATTGTCCAATAGCTTTTATAATATTCTATAGGTTTTATAACGATACGTTCATTTACTCATATATTATAATTATAAATATGTTTTAATATGTTATAATTTGAATTCGATTTTTATTTCGATTTTCGGTTAACAAAATTTGAAATTTTCAAAACCAAAAATCAAACCAAAAACCGAATTATGAATTCAGTTTCGGTTTCGATCGCTCCGAAAACCGTTTAAAAAATTCGGTTTGGTTTTTTTCGGTTTGGATTCGATTCGATATTTGGTTTATTCGGTTTGAAACCAAATGATGCACAATCCTACTTATATTATTACATTTTAATTAAAAATAAACATGTTATATACCTTGTATACTTAAATTAATTCCACAACCGTTATTCATATTTTATATTTAAGTTTATACTGGTTATGATTTTTATTTTTAGTGATTTTCGGTTTTAACCGAATCCAAACCGAAATCAAATTCGGTTTTCAGTTCAGTTTTGGTTATAGTTTTGATATTTAAATTTGGCTTCGGTTTGGTTTTCGGTTTTGATTTTATAAGTTTCAAAACCGAAAAACCCGAACCGAATAAATCGAAAAATCAAAAACTGAACCGATGAACACCCCTATATAAGTTATAAAATAATTGAAGTTTAAAATGAAAAAAAACAAATATTACAGCTTACCACGACATCATATTTATATATGATTCCAAATATACACTGTGTATTGTTAAATATTAACGTTGATACTATTTTACGGTTAGCAACTAATATATACCAGTAAAATACTTAAATTGTCCAGCGTGGTGGTATGTGTTGTCGATTGATGTTTGCCCTAGGGAAAATCCCTGCAAACCTGGTGATAATGCTAAAAACGAACACATATTTCATAGCATTATCCTTAGAGAAAGACAAGCTTTTAGTTGCAATTGTTCTATTTACAAGTGATATTCGTTTAAATAATAAAAGATGAAGACAAAAGACAGATTCGACGATTTGAAGACGCAAACGACCAAAACGCTAAAAAGTACAAAGTACAATCCAAGTGGTTCAAATTATTACTGAGAAAAGTGTAAAAGTTACAAGAGTACGAGCCGCAAAATGCAAAGTACAAGATATTAAATCGTACGAAAGGACGTTCGAAAATTCGAAACCGGCGCGACGCAACGGACCTAAAATTACAAGTTAACTATGCACAAGAATATAATATAATATATATATATATATAATTATATAAAATTATATATATTATATTATTAAAAACCGTCGGCAAGCTAGAAAACAAGATGAAGTGAGCTGTCCCAGGAGGCCATGCGATCGCATGGCCTGGTAGTTATAAATGCATGCGATCACATGGGAAGAAATCACAGGCCAAGAGCTATAAATAGCGAACGAATTGGACGAGTTATTTACACCTTCATCAACTGATATTCACTCTCTCTCAATATATTTATATTTATATTTTATAATTATAATTTTAATATTAAGTAAATAATAATAAGGTTATAGTGGCGAATGTTTTAAGTTTGTAAGTCGAAATTCTGTCCGTGTAACAGTACGCGATTAATACTCATTGTAAGTTATATTCAACCTTTTTAAATTAATGTCTCGTAGCTAGATTATTATTATGTTTATTTAAGCCGAAGTAATCGTGATGTTGGACTAAATATTAAGACGGGGTCATTGGGCTTTGGACTATAATTGGGGTTTGGACAAAAGACCGACACTTGTGAAAATTGGACTATGGGCTATTAATGGGCTTTATATTAATTAAATGATATCTCGTTGATTTAATATAGAGATTTATAATTTGACATATTTATATTTAACCACATACGCTTGACTGGGTACGGTGGGCGGGATATCTATAAATACTAATAATTATTCATTTGACCGGACACGGTGATGGATTAATAATCACTGGACTCATTAAAACATGGGTGGATTACATTCAAGGGTAATTGGTGTAATTATTAACAAAGTATAAAAACCTTGGATTACACGCAGTCGATAACCTGGTGTACTCATTAAACAAAGTATTAAGACCTTGTTACAGTTTGAATCCCCAATTAGTTGGAATTTTTGACTTCGGGTATAAGGTTAATTTGGCGAAGACTCTCACACTTTATAATTATGACTGATGGACTATTATGGACAAAACCAGATGGACATATCGAATAATCCAGGACAAAGAACAATTAACCCATGGTAATAAATTAAAATCAACACGTCGAACATCATGATTACGAAAGTTTAAATAAGTATAATTCCTTTATTTTATATCTCATCGCACTTTTATTTATCGTCATTTTATTTATCGTACTTTAAATTATTGCACTTTTAATTATCGCACTTTTATTTATCGAACTTTTATTTATCGCCATTTACTTTACGGTTTAAATTAAGTTGTATTTATATTTAATATTTTACATTAGGTTTTAATTGTGACTTAAATTTTAAAATCGACAAACCGGTCATTAAACGGTAAAACCCCCTTTATAATAATAATAATACTACTTATATGTATATATATATATATATATATATATATATATATATATATATATATATATATATATATATATATATATATATATATATATATATAGCGTTAAACTCAGCTAGCTCCCTGTGGAACGAACCGGACTTACTAAAAACTACACTACTCTACGATTAGGTACACTGCCTATAAGTGTTGTAGCAAGGTTTAGGTATATTCATTCAATAAATAAATAAATAACTTGTTTAAAATTGTATCGTATTTAATAGTATTTCATAGTAAAAATAATAGTATTTCGTACACCTCCGCTCGTACATCAAGTTTTTGGCACCGCTGCCGGGGAAGCCATAGAATGCTATAATAAAATTTTTTAGTTTTAATCTATTTTTGTAAAAATATATTTACATAAGTTTTAATTATTAAAAATAAAAATATAAAAACATAAAAGAAAAAAAAATTATCTATATTTTTAAGAGTTTAAATTAAAAAAAAAGTTTTTTTTAGTTACAAAAACTAATACGTTTTTTTATAAGTTTTAGTTATATTATATTTTCTATAAAATAAGAAAATAAAAAAATCAAAGTAAAAAGTAAAATAAAAATAAAAAAAATTAAACAAAATTGAGCCTGCATTTTTTTGACCTACATTTAATTTGAATCTGCAGCTCAGACGATCGCATGGCTGCAGTGTAGAAAACTCATGCGACCGCATGGTTATGTCTGACACGCCCAGAACCTAGTACGTACGGATTAGGGTTACGTTTAAATATTATTATTATTAATTAATTAGTTAATTAGGGTTTAGTTTATTTAATAATTAGTTTTAGTTTTAATTAAATTTGTATTTTAAGTTTTAAGATTTAATTAGTATTATTAACTACATAAATTAATACTTTTATAAAATAATAAGATAAATTAATATTTTTATAAAATTGTATTTTTTTTATCAATTTAGTTTCTTTTTATATTTATATCTTTTTAATCGTTTATTAGTATATCGTATATTTTTCGTTCGTAATTAGTTTTTAAACTTAGTTTTTGCCATAGTTATTTTTATTTCTAGATTTTTAGGCTTTGCCGTAGAATCCCTTAAGTGCTTTTTCTTTAGATTAAGATTTGGACGCTTTAGAATTTTATAACGTCACTTATCGCTTTAATATTTAATAGATTTTAGTGCTTATTAAGTTATTGCCGTTTTGGATATAGAATTCCTTTTAAGCTTTAATTCCTATAGACGCAACTTTTAATATTTAATTTTTAGACTTTTAAGTTTCGACACTTTACTTTTTTATTATTATTTTTCGACCTTTTATTTTTCGACGTTTTTCGACGCACTCTTTTTCTTTCTTATTTCTCGACGCTCTAGTTTTTAGGACATAGATTTGATCTTCAAAATTTCGACGAAAAATTATTTTAAGCGGTTAAATAGATAGACATCCAAAATTTTCTGGTTCGTAGTAATAGTTGGATTTGTTAGTGGCGAGTTGTGGGCTTCCGATTTAAAGGGTCCTGGCTACCTGCTGCATCTATTGGATATTCGAAACGTGGGCAAAATCAGAAAAGTCTATTAATTTAATAACTTATATAATTTTTTTTTTATTTTTATAACTAATAGGATATTCAGTGAATGCACCGAGCAAAACGTTCACCACCTTTCATACGTTCACCTCCTGTAACTCGATCAAGATATCTAGCCAATATTGTCGCCGTTGATTTTTCTATAGAATCATCATCTAGTCAACCAAGTACTCCAATTCAAATTTCCGATAATCCATTTTTTGAACCCGACCTCACAATTGAGAACCCGAAGGATATTCAAGGACAATTCAGAGATCCTGAACTACTAATCATTCCTCCTAAAC
Organism: Rutidosis leptorrhynchoides; assembly: GCF_046630445.1. Taxonomy (NCBI): domain Eukaryota; kingdom Viridiplantae; phylum Streptophyta; class Magnoliopsida; order Asterales; family Asteraceae; genus Rutidosis; species Rutidosis leptorrhynchoides. The sequence continues at coordinate 273,048,789 of NC_092341.1, read as the reverse complement.
CACAAATCATACATCTAGAGATTGTCGAGGAAGAAACCATTAAATCAGAATCCTCTAGTGATTCAGATTCAACAAATTCAATCATGGAAAATCCGGAACCTCTTAGTATGGAAGATCGAATGAGAGCTACACGCACTGGCCAAGGTCATGCAATTACTCAAAAAGACATTAATGCGCCAGATTACAAAATCAAAGGACAAATCCTACACATGGTAACTAATCAATGCCAATTTAGTGGTATGCCGAAGGAAGATCCAAACGAACATCTTCGAACCTTTAATAGGATTTGTACTCTATTCAAAATCAAAGAAGTTGAGGATGAACAGATCTATCTCATGTTATTTCCCTGGACTTTAAAGGGAGAAGCCAAATATTGGTTAGAATCGTTACCTGAAGGGGCGATTGACACATGGGATGTTTTAGTTGAGAAATTTCTTAAAAGATTCTTTCCGGCATCTAAAGCCGTGAGACTTCAAGGAGAAATTGTTACTTTCACACAAAAGCCAAATGAAACTCTATATGAGGCGTGGACAAGATTTGGAAAGTTGTTGAGAGGATGTCCTCAACATGGTTTAGATACTTATCAAATAGTACAAATATTCTACCAAGGATGCGACATTACTACACGAAAAGACATCGACATAGCAGCTGGTGGTTCCACTATGAAGAAAACCGCAACTGAAGCTTACAAAATTATTGATAACACAGCCTCCCACTCACATGAGTAGCATCAAGAAAAAGACATCGTTAGATCATCTAAAGCGGCTAGAGCCGATTCTAGCCATGACTTTGATTCCATTTCCGCAAAGTTAGATGCTTTCGAGAGACGAATGGAAAAGATGACTAAAGATATTCACGCAATACGAATTAGTTGTGAGCAGTGTGGAGGACCACATTTGTCAAAAGATTGTCTCAGTATTGAACAAACAATGGAACAAAGAGAGAATATTTCATACATGAACCAAAGGCCTGGGAATAATTATCAACTGCCAAGACCAAACTACAATTAAAATCAGAATTATAACCTAAATATTCCATACAAAAACCAACAAGGTCCTAGCAATCAACAAGTATCTAATAATACTTACAACTAGCAAAGACCTATTTTTCCAAATAAACCACCACAAACCGATGATAAAAAGCCAAATTTAAAAGATATGATGTCGAAGCTAGTTGAATCTCAAATGCAGTTTTTCACATCTCAGAAACAAACCAATGAACAAAATGGTCAAGCATTTAGAAATCAACAAGCTTCAATCCAAAATCTGGAACAAGAAGTGAGCAACCGAGCAAGGTTGATAGGTGAAAGAAAACCGGGAAGTCTACCTAGCGATACAAATGCTAACCCCCGGAATGAAACAGTTAAAGCCATTACCACGAGAAGTGGTATTACACTTAAACCACCTGAAATACCTGTAATTTCTGATGACTCTATTCCTATTTCACAAACACCACAGCCTGAGTAAGAGAAGGAAACAGAACTGGTAGTTGAAAAAGTTAATGAAGATAACACAGTTAAGGCAAAACCTTATGTTAAACCATACCAACCACTGCTTTCTTACCCAAGTAAAATGAGAAAAGAAAGACTTGAAGCCGAGCAATCCAAATTCTTGAATATGTTTAAACAAATAAATGTCAATCTTCCTTTCATTGATGTGATTTCAGGAATGCCAAGATATGCTAAATTCTTAAAAGATCTAATCACAAATAGAAAGAAAATGGAAGAACTCTCGGCTGTTACAATGAATGCTAATTGTTCTGCAGTGCTGTTGAATAAACTACCAGAAAAATTATATGATCCAGGAAGTTTCATAATTCCATATTTTCTGAGTAGTCTTAGTTCAATAGAAGCATTGGCAGACTTAGGTGCTAGTATAAATTTAATGCCGTATTCACTATACGCTAAACTAGACCTTTGAGAATTGAAACCAACACGAATAAGCATACAACTAGCCGATCGATCAGTAAAATATCCTAGAGGGATAATGGAGAACATGCTAGTTAAAGTTGGTACTTTAGTATTTCCAGTAGATTTTGTTATTCTGGACGTGGAAGAAGATTCTCGAGTTCCTCTCATATTAGGAAGACCATTCTTAAACACGACTAAAGCAATAATAGACGTGTTTGGTAAGAAACTGACCCTAAGTATAGAGGACGGGAGTGTTACCTTTTCAGTTGATAAAGCCATGCAACAACCGCAATCTGCAGATGATACATGTTATTATATTCAAACTATAGATTCACATGCAGAATTGTTAGAAGAATTTCCAGAATTACAAGGAACAGGAGAATGTTCTTTAGGAGAAGGAACTGAACCAATTGATGAAGCTGAAATGTTAGCCGCACTTATGGCTAATGATTACGAACCAACAACAGAAGAACTTCAAATGCTAAAAGAGGAAGACAGATATCGATACAAATCATCGATAGAAGAACCACCGATATTAGAGTTAAAGCCACTTCCAAAGCATTTGGAATACGTTTATTTACATGGTGAATCTGAATTACCTGTAATAATATCATCTTCTCTTACGGAAAATAAAAAATCTCAACTCATTTCTGTGCTAAAAGCTCATAAACCAGCTATTGCATGGAAGATTCATGACATTAAAGGAATAAGTCCTTCGTATTGCACACATAAAATCCTTATGGAAGAAGGTCATTAAACATATGTGCAACGCCAACGAAGGCTAAATCCTAATATGCAAGATGTTGTTAAGAAAGAAATTATTAAACTGCTCGATGCAGGTTTAATTTATCCAATCTCTGATAATCCATGAGTAAGCCCAGTTCAATGTGTATCTAAGAAGGGTGGCATGACTGTCATCACAAATGAAAAAGATGAGCTTATTCCTACTATGACCGTAACGGGATGGCGTGTTTGTATTGATTATAGAAAATTAAATGACGCCATAGTTATTTTTATTTCTAGATTTTTAGGCTTTGCAGTAGAATCCCTTAAGTGCTTTTTCTTTAGATTAAGATTTGGACGCTTTAGAATTTTACGACGTCACTTATCGCTTTAATATTTAATAGATTTTAGTGCTTATTAAGTTATTGCCGTTTTGGATATAGAATTCCTTTTAAGCTTTAATTCCTTTAGACGCAACTTTTTATATTTAGTTTTTAGACTTTTAAGTTTCGACACTTTACTTTCTTATTATTATTTTTCGACCTTTTATTTTTCGACGTTTTTCGACGCACTCTTTTTCTTTCTTATTTCTCGACGCTCTAGTTTTTAGGACATAGATTTGATCTTCAAAATTTCGACGAAAAATTATTTTAAGCGGTTAAATTGATAGACATCCAAAATTTTCTGGTTCGTAGTAATAGTTGAATTTGTTAGTGGCGAGTTGTGGGCTTCCAATTTAAAGGGTCCTGGCTACCTGCTGCATCTATTGGATATTCGAAACGTGGGCAACATCAGAAAAGTCTATTAATTTGATAACTTATATAAATTTTTTTATTTTTATAACTAATAGGATATTCAGTGAATGCACCGAGCAAAATGTTCACCACCTTTCATACGTTCACCTCCTGTAACTCGATCAAGATATCTAGCCAATATTGTCGCCGTTGATTTTTCTATAGAATCATCATCTAGTCAACCAAGTACTCCAATTTAAATTTCCGATAATCCATTTTTTGAACTCGACCTCACAATTGAGAACCCGAAGGATATTCAAGGACAATTCAGAGATCCTGAACCACTAATCATTCCTCCTGAACCACAAATCATACATCTAGAGATTGTCGAGGAAGAAACCATTAAATCAGAATCCTCTAGTGATTCAGATTCAACAAATTCAATCATGGAAAATCCGGAACCTCTAAGTATGGAAGATCGAATGAGAGCTACACGCACTGGCCAAGGTCATCCAATTACTCAACCAGACATTAATGCGCCAGATTACGAAATCAAAGGACAAATCCTACACATGGTAACTAATCAATGCCAATTTAGTGGTACGCCGAAGGAAGATCCAAACGAACATCTTCGAACCTTTAATAGGATTTGTACTCTATTCAAAATCAAATAAGTTGAGGATGAACAGATCTATCTCATGTTATTTCCCTGGACTTTAAAGGGAGAAGCCAAAGATTGGTTAGAATCGTTACCTGAAGGGGCGATTGACACATGGGATGTTTTAGTTGAGAAATTTCTTAAAAGATTCTTTCCGGCATCTAAAGCCGTGAGACTTCAAGGAGAAATTGTTACGTTCACACAAAAGCCAAATGAAACTCTATATGAGGCGTGGACAAGATTTGGAAAGTTGTTGAGAGGATGTCCTCAACATGGTTTAGATACTTATCAAATAGTACAAATATTCTACCAAGGATGCGACATTACTACACGAAAAGACATCGACATAGCAGCCGGTGGTTCCACTATGAAGAAAACCGCAACTGAAGCTTACAAAATTATTGATAACACAGCCTCCCACTCACATGAGTGGCATCAAGAAAAAGACATCTTTAGATCATTTAAAGCGGCTAGAGCCGATTCTAGCCATGACTTTGATTCCATTTCCATAAAGTTAGATGCTTTCGAGAGACGAATGGAAAAGATGACTAAAGATATTCACGCAATACAAATTAGTTGTGAGCAGTGTGGAGGACCACATTTGTCAAAAGATTGTCTCAGTATTGAACAAACAATGGAACAAAGAGAGAATATTCATACATGAACCAAAGGCCTGGAAATAATTATCAACCGCCAAGACCAAACTACAATCAAAATCAGAATAATAACCTAAATATTCCATACAACAACCAACAAGGTCCTAGCAATCAACAAGTATCTAATAATACTTACAACCAGCAAAGACCTATTTTTCCAAATAAACCACCACAAACCGATGATAAAAAGCCAAATTTAAAAGATATGATGTCGAAGCTAGTTGAATCTCAAATGCAGTTTTTCATATCTCAGAAACAAACCAATGAACAAAATGGTCAAGCATTTAGAAATCAACAAGCTTCAATCCAAAATCTGGAACAAGAAGTGAGCAACCTAGCAAGGTTGATAGGTGAAAGAAAACCGGGAAGTCTACCTAGCGATACAAATGCTAACCCCCGGAATAAAACAGCTAAAGCCATTACCACGAGAAGTGGTATTACACTTAAACCACCTGAAATACTTGTAATTTCTGATGACTCTATTCCTATTCCACAAACACCACAGCCTGAGTAAGAGAAGGAAACATAATGTAGTGACCCGAACTTTTCCATGTTTATATATATTAATTGAGATTGATATTTACATGATTAAATGTTTCCAACATGTTAAGCAATCAAACTTGTTAAGACTTGATTAATTGAAATAGGTTTCATATAGACAATTGACCACCCAAGTTGACCGGTGATTCACGAACGTTAAAACTTGTAAAAACTATATGATGACATATATATGGTTATATATATAGTTAACATGATATTATGATAAGTAAACATATCATTAATTATATTAACAATGAACTACATATGTAAAAACAAGACTACTAACTTAATGATTTTGAAACGAGACATATATGTAACGATTATCGTTGTAACGACATTTAATGTATATATATCATATTAAGAGATATTCGTACATCATAATATCATGATAATATAATAATTTAAAATCTCTTTTGATATTATAAACATTGGGTTAACAACATTTAACAAGATCGTTAACCTAAAGGTTTCAAAACAACATTTACATGTAACGACTAACGATGACTTAACGACTCAGTTAAAATGAATATACATGTAGTGTTTTAATATGTATTCATACACTTTTGAAAGACTTCAAGACACTTATCAAAATACTTCTACTTAACAAAAATGCTTACAATTACATCCTCGTTCAGTTTCATCAACAATTCTACTCGTATGCACCCGTATTCGTACTCGTACAATACACAACTTTTAGATGTATGTACTATTGGTATATACACTCCAATGATCAGCTCTTAGCAGCTCATGTGAGTCACCTAACACATGTGGGAACCATCATTTGGCAACTAGCATGAAATATCTCATAAAATTACAAAAATATGAGTAATTATTCATGACTTATTTACATGAAAACAAAATAACATATCCTTTATATCTAATCCATACACCAACGACCAAAAACACCTACAAACACTTTCATTCTTCAATTTTCTTCATCTAATTGATCTCTCTCAAGTTCTATCTTCAAGTTCTAAGTGTTCTTCATAAATTTCAAAAGTTCTAGTTTCATAAAATCAAGAATACTTTCAAGTTTGCTAGCTCACTTCCAATCTTGTAAGGTGATCATCCAACCTCAAGAAATCTTTATTTCTTACAGTAGGTTATCATTCTAATACAAGGTAATAATCATATTCAAACTTTGGTTCAATTTCTATAACTATAACAATCTTATTTCAAGTGATGATCTTACTTGAACTTATTTTCGTGTCATGATTCTGCTTCAAGAACTTCGAGCCATCCAAGGATCCATTGAAGCTAGATCCATTTTTCTCTTTTCCAGTAGGTTTATCCAAGGAACTTAAGGTAGTAATGATGTTCATAACATCATTCGATTCATACATATAAAGCTATCTTATTTGAAGGTTTAAACTTGTAATCACTAGAACATAGTTTAGTTAATTCTAAACTTGTTCGCAAACAAAAGTTAATCCTTCTAACTTGACTTTTAAAATAAACTAAACACATGTTCTATATCTATATGATATGCTAACTTAATGATTTAAAACCTGGAAACACGAAAAACACCGTAAAACCGGATTTACGCCGTCGTAGTAACACCGCGGGCTGTTTTGGGTTAGTTAATTAAAAACTATGATAAAATTTGATTTAAAAGTTGTTATTCTGAGAAAATGATTTTTATTATGAACATGAAACTATATCCAAAAATTATGGTTAAACTCAAAGTGGAAGTATGTTTTCTAAAATGGTCATCTAGACGTCGTTCTTTCGACTGAAATGACTACCTTTACAAAAATGACTTGTAACTTATTTTTCCGACTATAAACCTATACTTTTTCTGTTTAGATTCATAAAATAGAGTTCAATATGAAACCATAGCAATTTGATTCACTCAAAACGGATTTAAAATGAAGAAGTTATGGGTAAAACAAGATTGGATAATTTTTCTCATTTTAGCTACGTGAAAATTGGTAACAAATCTATTCCAACCATAACTTAATCAACTTGTATTGTATATTATGTAATCTTGAGATACCATAGACACGTATACAATGTTTCGACCTATCATGTCGACACATCTATATATATTTCGGAACATCCATAGACACTCTATATGTGAATGTTGGAGTTAGCTATACAGGGTTGAGGTTGATTCCAAAATATATATAGTTTGAGTTGTGATCAATACTGAGATACGTATACACTGGGTCGTGGATTGATTCAAGATAATATTTATCGATTTATTTCTGTACATCTAACTGTGGACAACTAGTTGTAGGTTACTAACGAGGACAGCTGACTTAATAAACTTAAAACATCAAAATATATTAAAAGTGTTGTAAATATATTTTGAACATACTTTGATATATATATGTATATATTGTTATAGGTTCGTGAATCAACCAGTGGCCAAGTCTTACTTCCCGACGAAGTAAAAATCTGTGAAAGTGAGTTATAGTCCCACTTTTAAAATCTAATATTTTTGAGATGAGAATACATGCAGGTTTTATAAATGATTTACAAAATAGACACAAGTACGTGAAACTACATTCTATGGTTGAATTATCGAAATCGAATATGCCCCTTTTTATTAAGTCTGGTAATCTAAGAATTAGGGAACAGACACCCTAATTGACGCGAATCCTAAAGATAGATCTATCGGGCCCAACAAGCCCCATCCAAAGTACCGGATGCTTTAGTACTTCGAAATTTATATCATATCCGAAGGGTGTCCCGGAATGATAGGGATATTCTTATATATGCATCTTGTTAATGTCGGTTACCAGGTGTTCACCATATGAATGATTTTTATCTCTATGTATGGGATGTGTATTGAAATATGAAATCTTGTGGTCTATTATTATGATTTGATATATATAGGTTAAACTTATAACTCACCAACATTTTTGTTGATGTTTTAAGCATGTTTATTCTCAGGTAATTATTAAGAGCTTTCGCTGTCGCATACTTAAATAAGGACGAGATTTGGAGTCCATGCTTGTATGATATTGTGTAAAAACTGCATTCAAGAAACTTATTTTGTTGTAACATATTTGTATTGTAAACCATTATGTAATGGTCGTGTGTAAACAGGATATTTTAGATTATCATTATTTGATAATCTACGTAAAGCTTTTTAAACCTTTATTGATGAAATAAAGGTTATGGTTTGTTTTAAAATGAATGCAGTCTTTGAAAAACGTCTCATATAGAGGTCAAAACCTCGCAACGAAATCAATTAATATGTAACGTTTTTAATCAATAAGAACGGGACATTTCAGTTGGTATCAGAGCGTTGGTCTTAGAGAACCATAATTTTGCATTAGTGTGTCTTATCGAGTTTGTTAGGATGCATTAGTGAGTCTGGACTTCGACCGTGTTTACTTGAAAAATGATTGCTTAACAAATTTTGTTGGAAACTATATATTTTTAACATGTGAATATTATGTGATATATTAATCTCTTAACGCGTTTGATATTATGTGATAGATGTCTACCTCTAGAACAAGTCCCATTGACTCACCTAATAATAATGAAGAGTCAAATGTAAATTGGAATGATTCGTGGACTGATTCACAAGTTCCCGAAGAGGAACCGGAAGAAGAGTCGGAACCGGAAGAAGAATCGGAACCGGAAGAAGAATCGGAACCGGATGAAGAAATAGAACCGGTGGGGGAAATAATAAAATGGTTAAGTAAAAGAAAATCCTCAACCAACCGACCAAGGTTAATTATGGTCAATGGTGTTTCCGCCAAGGAAGCAAAATATTGGGAGGATTACCAATTCTCCGATGAATCGGATTCCGACGAGAATTCCGATGATGTTATAGAAATTACCCCAACTGAATTTAAAAAGGCAAAAGAAAATAATAAGGGAAAGGGCATAAAAATAGAGAAATCTAATTCCAACCCCGATGAACTTTATATGTATCGTCAACCCCCGAAGTCCTTAAGTTGTAACAATGACCCGGGAACCTCTAAACCACCAGGTTTTTCTAAACCAATGTGGATTACGACGGCTCGTATTAGGGGAACATCATATATCCCTAGAAACTTGGCAAAACGAACCAAAACCGAAGAAGAAGAAACAAGCGAGTCGGAATAAGATAGTTGTATTCGTGTGGTGTAATATATGTAATATAGTGTGCTTATGCTTTATGATATATGTAAAAATTGCTTGTATTAATAAGTATTTTTTTTATGAATCTAACTCTTGTCTATTTTACAGTATAAAAACACAAAATGGATAGACAACCCAATATTTTAAGAGACCTACCCGGAGACATGATTGATGAAATCTTGTCTAGAGTCGGTCAGAATTCTTCGGCACAACTATTTAAGGCGAGATCAGTTTGTAAGACATTCGAAGAACGTTCCAAGAATGCCTTGGTTTATAAAAGGCTTTCGTTCGAAAGATGGGGGATATCACATTGGGAAATCCATAAGTTACGATGTGTTTACTTTGACGCATATATTGCGGGGAACCCAAATGCTATTTTACGCAATGGGTTAAGAAATTATTTTGACTCAATATATCTGAATATTGGACTTCGTGATTTAGAAAAAGCGGCTAACATGCAACATAAAGAAGCATGTTATGCTTACGGATTAGTAATGTTCGCTTCTCACCAAAGTGAGAACAAGAACATCGGGCTACAACTATTAAACAAAACGTTCCCACAAGTGACGGAGTCGGTAATTGGGGTAAGAAATGAGGTTTTTAGATTGTTACGGGACTGTTGGACATTACGTAACCCTCGTCCCTTTGACGACGTTACAACACGCTGTCTTATCAACGGCCATAACGGTTATGTTCCACAAGACCAAGGATGGGAAGTAATCCTAGTAAAACCAGAATGCATGACTTGTTTCTGGACGTATGAATTACGTGTCTTTATTGCCTTTGCTGAACGACTTGTGTACTAGCTAGAATTATCTTCACAACCATCTTGTATCAAATTTATTGTGTGCTATATTTTATGCTATATGTAAAATAAGCGGTATTGTAAGTTTGTAAAATATTGTGTAAAAGTTTGAACGCGAAATATTATTATAATCAGTTTTTCATATAGAATTGTAGTAGTTGAATTGTATATTAGCTACTAAGTATGAACTTAACGGGTAGGTACTACCCGAATTTAAACTTATAAAACGCTAATATGAAGAAAAAGCTTTTATAAATGAGTTCATATTATGCTACGAAATACTATTAACTACTCTTAATATTCTGTATGATTAACTTGTTCCATTTGACTATTTTGAAGGAAATGGCACCGACTACTCGACACACCGTGAATATGAATGAAGAGGAATTCCGTACTTTTCTAGCTTCAAACATAGCCGCAGTACAGGCTGCGCTACATACCAACAATAACCTTGGATCTAGCAGTACAGGAAATCGTGTAGGATGCACCTACAAAGAATTTACTGCCTGCAAACCTTTGGAATTTGATGGAACCGAAGGACCGATCAGATTGAAATGGTGGACCGAGAAGGTCGAATCGGTGTTTGCCATAAGTAAGTGTACTGAAGAGGACAAAGTGAAGTACGCTACGCATACCTTCACAGGTTCTGCGTTAACATGGTGGAATACCTATCTAGAGCAAGTGGGACAAGACGATGCGTACACACTACCGTGGTCAGCATTCAAGCACTTGATGAACGAGAAGTACCGTCCCATAACCGAGGCCAATAAGCTCAAGACAGAACTTAGAGGGTTACGAACCCAAGGATTTGATATTACCTCGTACGAAAGACGATTCACAGAATTGTGCCTATTGTGTCCGGGAGCATTCGAAGATGAGGAAGAGAAGATCGACGCGTTTGTGAAAGGATTACCGGAAAGAATCCAAGAAGATATAAGTTCACACGAGCCCGCCTCCATACAACAGGCATGTAGAATGGCTCACAAACTAGTGAACCAGATTGAAGAAAGAATTAAAGAACAGACTATTGAAGAGGCCAATGTGAAGCAAGTCAAAAGAAAGTGGGAGGAAAATGGTGATAAGAATCACCAATACAACAACAACAGCAATTACAACAATAATCGCAACAATTATCCCAACAATCGCAACATCAATCGCAACTACAACAAACGGCCCAACAACAACAACAACAACAACAACAACAGCAACTACAACAATCATCCCAACAACAATAATAACCGCAATAACAACAACAATCAGAAGCAGCTATGCCAAAGGTGTGAAAAGTATCACTCGGGGTTCTGCACCAAATTTTGCAACAAGTGTAAAAGAAATGGTCATAGCGCGGCGAAGTGTGAGGTCTACGGACCAGGGGTTAATAGAACGAAAGGAACAAATGGTGTCGGAACGAGTAATGGCGGAGCAAGTAGTGTCGGAGCAAGTTATGCCAATGTAGTTTGTTATAAATGTGGAAAACCGGGCCACATTATTAGAAATTGCCCGAACTAGGAGAACACGAATGGACAAGGCTGCGGAAGAGTTTTCAATATTAATGCGGCAGAGGCACAAGAAGACCCAGAGCTTGTTACGGGTACATTTCTTATTGACAATAAATCTGCTTATGTTTTATTTGATTCGGGTGCGGATAGAAGCTATATGAGTAGAGATTTTTGTGCTAAATTAAGTTGTCCATTGACGCCTTTGGATAGTAAATTTTTACTCGAATTAGCAAATGGTAAATTAATTTCAGCAGATAATATATGTCGGAATCGAGAAATTAAACTGGTTAGCGAAACATTTAAGATTGATTTGATACCAGTAGAGTTAGGGAGTTTTGATGTGATAATCGGTATGGACTGGTTGAAAGAAGTGAAAGCAGAGATCGTTTGTTACAAAAATGCAATTCGCATTATACGAGAAAAAGGAAAACCCTTAATGGTGTACGGAGAAAAGGGCAACACGAAGCTACATCTTATTAGTAATTTGAAGGCACAAAAACTAATAAGAAAAGATTGCTATGCTGTTCTAGCACACGTCGAGAAAGTACAAACTGAAGAAAAGAGCATCAATGATGTTCCCATTGCAAAAGAATTTCCCGATGTATTTCCGAAAGAATTACCGGGATTATCCCCACATCGATCCGTTGAATTTCAAATAGATCTTGTACCAGGAGCTGCACCAATAGCTCGTGCTCCTTACAGACTCGCACCCAGCGAGATGAAAGAACTGCAAAGCCAATTACAAGAACTTTTAGAGCGTGGTTTCATTCGACCAAGCACATCACCGTGGGGAGCTCCTGTTTTGTTTGTCAAGAAGAAAGATGGTACATTCAGGTTGTGTATCGACTACCGAGAGTTGAACAAACTTACCATCAAGAACCGCTACCCACTACCGAGAATCGACGACTTATTTGATCAACTACAAGGCTCGTCTGTTTATTCAAAGATTGACTTACGTTCCGGGTATCATCAAATGCGGGTGAAAGAAGATGATATTCCAAAGACTGCTTTCAGAACACGTTACAGTCATTACGAGTTTATGGTCATGCCATTTGGTTTAACTAATGCACCAGCTGTGTTCATGGACCTTATGAACCGAGTGTGTGGACCATACCTTGACAAGTTTGTCATTGTTTTCATTGATGACATACTTATTTACTCAAAGAATGACCAAGAGCACGGTGAACATTTGAGAAAGGTGTTAGAAGTATTGAGGAAGGAAGAATTGTACGCTAAGTTTTCAAAGTGTGCATTTTGGTTGGAAGAAGTTCAATTCCTCGGTCACATAGTGAACAAAGAAGGTATTAAGGTGGATCCGGCAAAGATAGAAACTGTTGAAAAGTGGGAAACTCCGAAAACTCCGAAACACATACGCCAGTTTTTAGGACTAGCTGGTTACTACAGAAGGTTCATCCAAGACTTTTCCAGAATAGCAAAACCCTTGACTGCATTAACGCATAAAGGGAAGAAATTTGAATGGAATGATGAACAAGAGAAAGCGTTTCAGTTATTGAAGAAAAAGCTAACTACGGCACCTATATTGTCATTGCCTGAAGGGAATGATGATTTTATGATTTATTGTGACGCATCAAAGCAAGGTCTCGGTTGTGTATTAATGCAACGAACGAAGGTGATTGCTTATGCGTCTAGACAATTGAAGATTCACGAACAAAATTATACGACGCATGATTTGGAATTAGGAGCGGTTGTTTTTGCATTAAAGACTTGGAGGCACTACTTATATGGGGTCAAAAGTATTATATATACCGACCACAAAAGTCTTCAACACATATTTAATCAGAAACAACTGAATATGAGGCAGCGTAGGTGGATTGAATTATTGAATGATTATGACTTTGAGATTCGTTACCACCCGGGGAAGGCAAATGTGGTAGCCGATGCCTTGAGCAGGAAGGACAGAGAACCCATTCGAGTAAAATCTATGAATATAATGATTCATAATAACCTTACTACTCAAATAAAGGAGGCGCAACAAGGAGTTTTAAAAGAGGGAAATTTAAAGGATGAAATACCCAAAGGATCGGAGAAGCATCTTAATATTCGGGAAGACGGAACCCGGTATAGGGCTGAAAGGATTTGGGTACCAAAATTTGGAGATATGAGAGAAATGGTACTTAGAGAAGCTCATAAAACCAGATAATCAATACATCCTGGAACGGGGAAGATGTACAAGGATCTCAAGAAACATTTTTGGTGGCCGGGTATGAAAGCCGATGTTGCTAAATACGTAGGAGAATGTTTGACGTGTTCTAAGGTCAAAGCTGAGCATCAGAAACCATCAGGTCTACTTCAACAACCCGAAATCCCAGAATGGAAATGGGAAAACATTACCATGGATTTCATCACTAAATTGCCAAGGACTGCAAGTGGTTTTGATACTATTTGGGTAATAGTTGATCGTCTCACCAAATCAGCACACTTCCTGCCAATAAGAGAAGATGACAAGATGGAGAAGTTAGCACGACTGTATTTGAAGGAAGTCATCTCCAGACATGGAATACCAATCTCTATTATCTCTGATAGGGATGGCAGATTTATTTCAAGATTCTGGCAGACATTACAGCAAGCATTAGGAACTCGTCTAGACATGAGTACTACCTATCATCCACAAACTGATGGGCAGAGCGAAAGGACGATACAAACGCTTGAAGACATGCTACGAGCATGTGTTATTGATTTCGGAAACAGTTGGGATCGACATCTACCGTTAGTAGAATTTTCCTACAACAACAGCTACCATTCAAGCATTGAGATGGCGTTGTTTGAAGCACTTTATGGTAGAAAGTGCAGGTCTCCGATTTGTTGGAGTGAAGTGGGGGATAGACAGATTACGGGTCCGGAGATTATACAAGAAACTACCGAGAAGATCATCCAAATTCAACAACGGTTGAAAACCGCCCAAAGTCGACAAAAGAGCTACGCTGACATTAAAAGAAAAGATATAGAATTTGAAATTGGAGAGATGGTCATGCTTAAAGTTGCACCTTGGAAAGGCGTTGTTCGCTTTGGTAAACGAGGGAAATTAAATCCAAGGTATATTGGACCATTCAAGATTATTGATCGTGTCGGACCAGTAGCTTACCGACTTGAGTTACCTCAACAATTCGTGGCTGTACATAACACTTTCCAAGTCTCAAATTTGAAGAAATGTTTTGCTAAAGAAGATCTCACTATTCCGTTAGATGAAATCCAAATCAACGAAAAACTTCAATTCATAGAAGAACCCGTCGAAATAATGGATCGTGAGGTTAAAAGACTTAAGCAAAACAAGATACCAATTGTTAAGGTTCGATGGAATGCTCGTAGAGGACCCGAGTTCACCTGGGAGCGTGAAGATCAGATGAAGAAGAAATACCCGCATCTATTTCCAGAAGATTCGTCAACACCTTCAACAGCTTAAAATTTCGGGACGAAATTTATTTAACGGGTAGGTACTGTAGTGACCCGAAATTTTCCATGTTTATATATATTAATTGAGATTGATATTTACATGATTAAATGTTTCCAACATGTTAAGCAATCAAACTTGTTAAGACTTGATTAACTGAAATAGGTTTCATATAGACAATTGACCACCCAAGTTGACCGGTGATTCACGAACGTTAAAACTTGTAAAAACTATATGATGACATATATATGGTTATATATATAGTTAACATGATATTATGATAAGTAAACATATCATTAATTATATTAACAATGAACTACATATGTAAAAACAAGACTACTAACTTAATGATTTTGAAACGAGACATATATGTAACGATTATCGTTGTAACGACATTTAATGTATATATATCATATTAAGAGATATTCGTACATCATAATATCATGATAATATAATAATTTAAAATCTCTTTTGATATTATAAACATTGGGTTAACAACATTTAACAAGATCGTTAACCTAAAGGTTTCAAAACAACATTTACATGTAACGACTAACGATGACTTAACGACTCAGTTAAAATGAATATACATGTAGTGTTTTAATATGTATTCATACACTTTTGAAAGACTTCAAGACACTTATCAAAATACTTCTACTTAACAAAAATGCTTACAATTACATCCTCGTTCAGTTTCATCAACAATTCTACTCGTATGCACCTGTATTCGTACTCGTACAATACACAGCTTTTAGATGTATGTGCTATTGGTATATACACTCCAATGATCAGCTCTTAGCAGCTCATTTGAGTCAACTAACACATGTGGGAACCATCATTTGGCAACTAGCATGAAATATCTCATAAAATTACAAAAATATGAGTAATCATTCATGACTTATTTACATGAAAACAAAATAACATATCCTTTATATCTAATCCATACACCAACGACCAAAAATACCTACAAACACTTTCATTCTTCAATTTTCTTCATCTAATTGATATCTCTCAAGTTCTATCTTCAAGTTCTAAGTGTTCTTCATAAATTCCAAAAGTTCTAGTTTCATAAAATCAAGAATACTTTCAAGTTTGCTAGCTCACTTCCAATCTTGTAAGGTGATCATCCAACCTCAAGAAATCTTTGTTTCTTACAGTAGGTTATCATTCTAATACAAGGTAATAATCATATTCAAACTTTGGTTCAATTTCTATAACTATAACAATCTTATTTCAAGTGATGATCTTACTTGAACTTATTTTCGTGTCATGATTCTGCTTTAAGAACTTCGAGCCATCCAAGGATCCATTGAAGCTAGATCCATTTTTCTCTTTTCCAGTAGGTTTATCCAAGGAACTTAAGGTAGTAATGATGTTCATAACATCATTCGATTCATACATATAAAGCTATCTTATTTGAAGGTTTAAACTTGTAATCACTAGAACATAGTTTAGTTAATTCTAAACTTGTTCGCAAACAAAAGTTAATCCTTCTAACTTGACTTTTAAAATAAACTAAACACATGTTCTATATCTATATGATATGCTAACTTAATGATTTAAAACCTGGAAACACGAAAAACACCGTAAAACCGGATTTACGCCGTCGTAGTAACACCGCAGGCTGTTTTGGGTTAGTTAATTAAAAACTATGATAAACTTTGATTTAAAAGTTGTTATTCTGAGAAAATGATTTTTATTATGAACATGAAACTATATCCAAAAATTATGGTTAAACTCAAAGTGGAAGTATGTTTTCTAAAATGGTCATCTAGACGTCGTTCTTTCGACTGAAATGACTACCTTTACAAAAATGACTTGTAACTTATTTTTACAACTATAAACCTATACTTTTTCTGTTTAGATTCATAAAATAGAGTTCAATATGAAACCATAGCAATTTGATTCACTCAAAACGGATTTAAAATGAAGAAGTTATGGGTAAAACAAGATTGGATAATTTTTCTCATTTTAGCTACGTGAAAATTGGTAACAAATCTATTCCAACCATAACTTAATCAACTTGTATTGTATATTATGTAATCTTGAGATACCATAGACACGTATACAATGTTTCGACCTATCATGTCGACACATCTATATATATTTCGGAACAACCATAGACACTCTATATGTGAATGTTGGAGTTAGCTATACAGGGTTGAGGTTGATTCCAAAATATATATAGTTTGAGTTGTGATCAATACTGAGATACGTATACACTGGGTCGTGGATTGATTCAAGATAATATTTATCGATTTATTTCTGTACATCTAACTGTGGACAACTAGTTGTAGGTTACTAACGAGGACAGCTGACTTAATAAACTTAAAACATCAAAATATATTAAAAGTGTTGTAAATATATTTTGAACATACTTTGATATATATATGTATATATTGTTATAGGTTCGTGAATCAACCAGTGGCCAAGTCTTACTTCCCGACGAAGTAAAAATCTGTGAAAGTGAGTTATAGTCCCACTTTTAAAATCTAATATTTTTGGGATGAGAATACATGCAGGTTTTATAAATGATTTACAAAATAGACACAAGTACGTGAAACTACATTCTATGGTTGAATTATCGAAATCGAATATGCCCCTTTTTATTAAGTCTGGTAATCTAAGAATTAGGGAACAGACACCCTAATTGACGCGAATCCTAAAGATAGATCTATTAGGCCCAACAAGCCCCATCCAAAGTACCGGATGCTTTAGTACTTCGAAATTTATATCATATCCGAAGGGTGTCCCGGAATGATGGGGATATTCTTATATATGCATCTTGTTAATGTCGGTTACCAGGTGTTCACCATATGAATGATTTTTATCTCTATGTATGGGATGTGTATTGAAATATGAAATCTTGTGGTCTATTATTATGATTTGATATATATAGGTTAAACCTATAACTCACCAACATTTTTGTTGACGTTTTAAGCAGGTTTATTCTCAGGTAATTATTAAGAGCTTTCGCTGTCGCATACTTAAATAAGGACGAGATTTGGAGTCCATGCTTGTATGATATTGTGTAAAAACTGCATTCAAGAAACTTATTTTGTTGTAACATATTTGTATTGTAAACCATTATGTAATGGTCGTGTGTAAACAGGATATTTTAGATTATCATTATTTGATAATCTACGTAAAGCTTTTTAAACCTTTATTGATGAAATAAAGGTTATGGTTTGTTTTAAAATGAATGCAGTCTTTGAAAAACGTCTCATATAGAGGTCAAAACCTCGCAACGAAATCAATTAATATGGAACGTTTTTAATCAATAAGAACGGGACATTTCACATAACTGGTAGTTGAAAAAGTTAATGAAGATAACATAGTTAAGGCGAAACCTTATGTTAAACCATACCAACCACCGCTTCCTTACCCAAGTAAAATGAGAAAAGAAAGACTTGAAGCCGAGCAATCCAAATTCTTGGATATGTTTAAACAAATAAATGTCAATCTTCCTTTCATTGATGTGATTTCAGGAATGCCAAGATATGCTAAATTCTTAAAAGATCTAATCACAAATAGAAAGAAAATGGAAGAACTCTCGGCTATTACAATGAATGCTAATTGTTCTGCAGTGCTGTTGAATAAACTACCAGAAAAATTATATGATCCAGGAAGTTTCATAATTCCATATTTTCTGAGTAGTCTTAGTTCAATAGAAGCATTGGCAGACTTAGGTGCTAGTATAAATTTAATGCCGTATTCACTATACGCTAAACTAGACCTTTGAGAATTGAAACCAACACGAATAAGCATACAACTAGCCGATCGATCAGTAAAATATCCTAGAGGGATAATGGAGAACATGCTAGTTAAAGTTGGTACTTTAGTATTTCCAGTAGATTTTGTTATTCTGGACGTGGAAGAAGATTCTCGAGTTCCTCTCATATTAGGAAGACCATTCTTAAACACGACTAAAGCAATAATAGACGTGTTTGGTAAGAAACTGACCCTAAGTATAGAGGACGGGAGTGTTACCTTTTCAGTTGATAAAGCCATGCAACAACCGCAATCTGCAGATGATACATGTTATTATATTCAAACTATAGATTCACATGCAGAATTGTTAGAAGAATTTCCAGAATTACAAGGAACAGGAGAATGTTCTTTAGGAGAAGGAACTGAACCAATTGATGAAGCTGAAATGTTAGCCGCACTTATGGCTAATGATTACGAACCAACAACAGAAGAACTTCAAATGCTAAAAGAGGAAGACAGATATCGATACAAATCATCGATAGAAGAACCACCGATATTAGAGTTAAAGCCACTTCCAAAGCATTTGGAATACGTTTATTTACATGGTGAATCTGAATTACCTGTAATAATATCATCTTCTCTTACGGAAAATAAAAAATCTCAACTCATTTCTGTGCTAAAAGCTCATAAACCAGCTATTGCATGGAAGATTCATGACATTAAAGGAATAAGTCCTTCGTATTGCACACATAAAATCCTTATGGAAGAAGGTCATTAAACATATGTGCAACGCCAACGAAGGCTAAATCCTAATATGCAAGATGTTGTTAAGAAAGAAATTATTAAACTACTCGATGCAGGTTTAATTTATCAAATCTCTGATAATCCATGGGTAAGCCCAGTTCAATGTGTATCTAAGAAGGGTGGCATGACTATCATCACAAATGAAAAAGATGAGCTTATTCCTACTAGGACTGTAACGGGATGGCGTGTTTGTATTGATTATAGAAAATTAAATGACGCCACCAGAAAAGATCACTTTCCCTTACCTTTCATTGATCAAATGTTGGAAAGGTTAGCTGGGAATAGTTACTATTGTTTTCTTGACAGTTTCTCCGGATACTTTCAAATTCCAATCGCACCCGAGGACCAATAGAAAACCACATTCACATGCCCTTATGGTACTTTTGCTTACAAACGCATGCCATTTGGACTTTGCAACGCCCCTGCAACCTTTCAAAGGTGCATGATGGCGATTTTTCATGATATGATAGAAGAATGCATGAAAGTTTTCTTGGATGACTTTTCAGTCTTCGGAGATACTTTTGAAACATTTCTAGTTAATCTTGAACGAATGCTTATTAGATGCGAACAATCAAATCTAGTACTTAATTGGGAGAAATGCCATTTCAAGGTTAAAGAAGGCATCGTTCTTGGTCATAAAATTTCAAAGGAAGGAATTGAAGTGGATAGAGCTAAAGTAGATGTAATTGCTAAGCTTCCACATCCCACCAATGTTAGAGAAGTTAAGAGTTTTCTAGGGCATGCCGGTTTTTTCCCACGTTTCATAAAAGATTTTTCTAAAATTGCCACTCCTATGAATAAACTCCTTGAAAAGGATGCTCCATTCATCTTTTTGGATGAATGCATCAAATCTTTTAATATTCTTAAAGAAAAACTCACTAATGCGCCGATCATGATAGCTCCAAATTGGAATTTACCGTTTGAACTCATGTGCGATGCAAGTGATTTTGCAATGGGAGCCGTTTTCAGACAAAAGATTGAAAAACGATTTCAACCTATTTATTACGCTAGTAAGACGTTACAAGGAGCATAAACGAATTACACAACTACTAAAAAAGAACTCCTTGCTATTGTCTTTGCTTTTGACAAATTTTGTTCATATCTCGTTCTAGCTAAAACGGTGGTCTATACTGATCATTCTGCTCTTAGATACCTATTTTCGAAACAAGATGCCAAACCACGATTAATCCGTTAGATCTTTCTCTTACAAGAGTTCGATATTGAAATTCGAGACAAAAAGGGAGCAGAAAATCTCGCCGCTGATCATCTTTCTCGCCTTGAAAACCCTAAATTAGAAGTTCTAAATGAATCGGCTATACAAGACAACTTTTCTGATGAATATCTATTGAAAATCGATTTTAATGAAATTCCATAGTTTGCAGACTATGCAAACTACATAGTATGTGGATTCCTTGAAAAATGGTTGTCGTACCAAAAACGAAAGAAATTCTTTAGTGATATAAAACACTATTTCTGGGAAGATCCACATTTATTTAAAAGTTGTCCTGATGGAATAATACGCCGATGCGTATTCGTAGATGAAGCTAGTCAAATCTTAAACCATTGTCACACAGGACCAACAGGAGGGCATTATGGGCCTCAACTCACAGCAAGAAAAGTCTACGACGCTGGATTCTATTGGCCTACAATTTTCAAAGACGCACACCTTCTTTGTAAATCCTGTGATGCATGTCAAAGGGCCGGAAAAATAATTCAACGTGATGTAATGCCACAAAATGTCATTCAAGTATGTGAAGTATTCGACGTTTGGGGTATTGACTTTATGGGTCCATTTCCAAAATCTCATAATAATCTCTACATTCTCGTTGCCATTGATTTTGTATCTAAATGGGCGAAAGCACAAGCTCTCCCAACTAACGATGTACGAGTTGTAGTCAACTTTTTAAAACGTCTTTTTGCTAGGTTCGGAACACCGAAAGCTTTAATAAGTGATCGGGGTACTTATTTTTGTAATAATTAACTTGAGAAAGTTCTCAAAAGATATGGAGTAACTCATAAAATCTCCACCGCTTATCATCCACAAACAAGTGGACAAGTTAAAAATACCAACCGAGCTTTAAAACGTACTCTAGAGAAAACCGTAGGATCAAATCCGAAGGAATGGTCCATGAAGTTGGAGGATGCACTCTGGGCTTTTAGAACATCCTACAAAACTCCAATTGGAACCACACCTTTTAAACTTGTTTACGAAAAAGCATGTCACCTTCCAGTAGAAATTGAGCACAAAGTATTTTGGGCTTTGAAGACATGTAATCTTGATTTGCATGAAGCCGGACGTCTACGGTTAAGTCAACTAAACAAATTAGAAGAATTAAGACATGATGCATATGAAAATTCGTTAATGTATAAGGAAAGAATGAAAAAATGGCATGATAAAAGAATCAGAAGTTCAAAAGAATTCAAGGAAGGTGATATCGAATATTTTATACGCGTTTTCCTTAGCGATATCGGGCACATTTTGGTCCTTTTGGATACGATTTGGTGTTATTTCGATAAGTGTTGTGAAAGTTCGAGTTCTAAGACCAAGGAGATGAAATTTGAAGTTATTTGATGGTTTTAGTGATTTTCTATTGAAACAAGTGAAAGAGATTAGTTTGGTTCGAGTTTGGTACGAAAACGAGTGATTTTATGAGTTTTACGGTCCGGATTCAGCAAAAAAGGGTCTGGCCGCTCCAGTAGGCAAAATTTTCAGTTCGAGGGCTTTTAGAAATCAAAAGATGAGTTTCCAGTTATATGGAGCGCCGCTCCACCTTCAGCCGGGGTCAGATTTTTACCTATTTAAAGGCCGAATTTTTACCCTAATAATCACTTTTGCATCCAGACGAATTCCAGCAGCTTTTTGACGAAAAAGGGTAATTTTTGGGGAACCCCAAGATCATTCTAACACATTAATTATTCCGAAAACGCGTCTCGATCCATTCATCATTCAAGAACACAATTTTCATTAGGTTTAATTCTTATCATCATTATGAATACTCTTAATTGTTTATTTGTTTATTTGGTTTTAGCCATGGTTGGCTAAGCATTTAAATGTTTGTCTAGATTGAATATTCGTATGTGTTTGGATGATACTTTAATATTTGATTTGATTAATGCATGATAATTATGAGTTTTGATTAAGAACCATTCTTGTGGGTGTTGATTATTGTTACTAGGTTGATTAGTGATCTTGTTTGAACAAAGGAAACCCTGTTTCAATTTAGTACACTAGTTTTCAATTGATTTGTCTTAACCAATTGGGTGCTTACTGGACCAAGGGGGTAAACCGGGTAACATAGATTAAACAAAATAGGAGTGAATTGTGTTGAGCGAACGCGTAACCAATTGAATCTTAATCTTATAATTAGTTAATTACTAAGTCACAAACGAAAGAGGTCTTTGGTGAAAGGGAACCCTAAGCCAATAAATCCAAGTTTGACGTGTTTGCAAAAAGAGAACTCTGGGTAAACCGACTCTGTAGTTGCATGTATTGATAAATTGAACTAGAGCTTAATAACAAATTATCCGACACTAAGAATAGGAAATCTAGGCGAACATTCTTTTATCTATTGAATTCAAATATCTTTACTTTTCGTTGAGTCTGCATTTATTTGTTATAAACTTAAAAATACTAAAATATTGTCTTTTACTTTTAATCAATCTTTGATTTGGGTAATCGTTAAATAGCCACACAAAAAACTATCTCGTATTTTCGATTTTCATAGATTAACTTAGTTTATTTTATTAGTTGCAATCTTAATTCTCACGTTTAAAACTGTCCTTGGAACGATTTTGGAATTACCAACTTTATACTATTGCACGATTGGGTACACTACCCGTAAGTGTGTAGTAATCTTTAAACCGGCATTCTCCAAGATAAATAATATACTAGATTTCACACATCAAGTTTTTGGCACCGCTGCCGGGGACAGTTGTGTCAAAAATTAAGATTATTATCTAACTATTCTTAGTTTAGTTTTAGTTATAGTTTATTATTTCTTTTCATTTATTCTCAGTTGAATCGGTGCGTTTAATCAGTTGTTAGTTGTGATTTCGCAGATAACAGGTAGTGCATGCCACATACGCGTTCTTCTAATTCTCCAATTCTTCAACCATTTGCAGAACCCGAAAGAGAGTTATTCAGAGCGTTAAGTCAAGAGCAACAGTCTATAGTGGATTCATCTTTTTCTTCGAGTTCTAATATAATTAATTTGGGTAGTAGTTCTGAGACTGTAGTGCCCGATACACCACCTGAAATCAGAGAAGAAGAAGAATCTTACGTTTCATTAGATCTTTTCAAGACTGAAGATATGGCTGACCAAGCTGATCAACCGAATCGTCCTCAGACTATGGCAGAAAAGTTGAAGGCCACACGAGGGGGCTAAGGCAATTCGATTACTCAACCAAACATCACTCAGCCTTTTCAAATTACAGGGCCGATCCTGAGTTTGATTTCTTCTGACTTCCAATTTCATGGCAAGGATAGTGAGGATGCTAACAAGCATCTTCGTATTTTCAATGATGTATGCAACTTGTTTAAACTGCACGAGGTTACCAATACTTCGATCAAGACAAGGCTTTTTCCCGGGACTCTTAAGGGAGAAGCTAAGAGATGGTTAGATAAGCAACCAGAAGGAGCGATTACCTCTTGGGATACGTTGGTAGATAAGTTCTTATCAAAGTTTTTCCCTGCGTCTCGAGCTGCTAGACTTCAAGCAGATATTTCTCAATTCAGACAAAAGAGCAGTGAGACATTGTTTGATGCTTGGGACCGTTATTCTAATATGTTACGCTCGTTTCCGCAACACGGGTTGAATGATTTACAAAAGTTCCAGATTTTCTATAAGGGGTGTGACATACCAACTCGTCAGAGTATTGATCAAGCAACAGTTGGAACTTTAATGGATAAACCGAAGAACAGGCACTAGAGATTATTGAAAAGCAAGCTACTTACACTCACGAATGGCATCAAGATCATGAGTCAACTCGTTCGGCGTCAGTTAAGAGAACTGAAACCACTGGTGCGTTTGATGATTATGGGTCTATTAATGCTAAGTTAGACAAATTTGGTAGACACTTGGAGAAGTTGGAGAAGGACATGCATGGTATTAAGGTTGGTTGTGAATTTTGCGGGGGATTACACTTATGAAAAGATTGTGATGCGGGTTTGACTATGAACCAGAAAGAAGAGATCGCTTATATTAGTCAATAGAACAACAATCAGTTTCAGGGACGTGCGCAGTTTAATAGAAATTTCAACAATCCCTATAATCCTCAAGGTAATCAAGGTTCGAGGTTCCAGCCAGGTTCTAGTGGAGGATATCAACAGCAAGCTCCCGGGTATTTTCACAAACCTCAAGCCGAAGAGAAAAAGTCCAACCTTGAAGCTATGATCGAAAAGCTTGTGATGTCTCAAACTCAACTTGTTACTACTGTTACTCAGAACAATGAGAAGAATGATCAAATGTTTCGAAATCAACAAGCGACTATTCAGAATCTGGAGAAACAAATTGGTCAACTTGCTAATCAGAATAATGAGAGGAAACCGGGGGAGTTACCGAGTAAGACAGATAATAACCCAAAGAATGGGCACGTTAATGCTATCACCACCCAAAATGGTTTAGCATATGCTCCACCGAGAAAGCCCGATGAGTATGATTTGCGAGTGCCGTTGGTTAAGGATAGTGAGCTGGTTGTTGTTAGTGAACCAGAGGGGGAAAAGGAGACAGGTGATTGAGAAAGTTGTGAGGGTACCGAAAATCGTTGTTGCTAAATCGGTAGTTAAAGAGTATCAACCACCGCTCCCATTCCCAAGGAAGCAGAGATTGGAGAAGCTGGAGGCAGAAAAGTCCAAGTTCATGGACTTGATTAAAAAAGTTAACATTAATTTGCCTTTTATTGATGTGATTGCAGGTATGCCCAAGTATGCAAGGTTTCTTAAGGACTTGCTAACTAACATGAAGAAGCTGGAGAACGTGTCTTCAGTCAGGTTGAATGCCGCATGCTCAGCGGTAGTTTCAAACAAGCTTCCCGAGAATCTTGAGGATCCTGGGAGATTCACCATTCCTTGTTTACTGGGTAATTTGGATTGTATGAGGGCGTTGGCAGATTTGGGGGCTAGCATAAATTTAATGCCCTATTCCATTTACTTAAAGCTAGACCCCGGGGAGTTGAAACCCACGCGTATGGCTATTCAGCTAGCTGACCGCTCCATTAAATTCCCTCGTGGAAATATCGAGAATATGCTAGTTAAGACCGGGTCGTTGGTTTTCCCGGCCGATTTCGTGGTGTTGGATATGGAAGTGGATGAGAGGATTCCACTGATTTTGGGTCGGCCATTTTTAAATATGACTAGATGTATCATTGATGTTTATGGCCAACAGTTGACCCTTAGGATAGATGATTTGCATGCAACTTTCTCAATTGACCATGCTTTAAAATACCCTGCCTACACTGATGATACATGTTATTTTCTAAACACTGTGAATGTCCAGTCTGAGTTGTTGCAGGAATTCCCAGAGTTACAGGGTTCAGGAGAATGTTCATTGGTTGAAATTGATGAAGAGTTGCAGGTTGAGGAGGTGGATATTTTGACCACCTTGATGGAAAACGGCTATGAGCCGACTGAGGAGGGGTTCAAAGAACTCGAACGTGATGCGGAATACCGGAGCAAGTCTTCAATTGAAGAACCTCCCGAGTTAGAATTGAAGCCACTTCCAGATCATTTGTAATACGCTTATTTGCAGGAGGTATCTAAGCTCCCGCTAATTATTTCTTCTTCTCTTACTACAGGTCAGAAAACTGAGCTTGTAACCATGCTGCAGGCCCATAAACTGGCCATTGCATGGAAAATTCACGACATTAAGGGTATTAGTCCCTCCTATTACACCCACAAAATCTTAATGGAGGATAACTCCAAACCTGTGGTGCAACGACAAAGGAGGTTGAACCCACACATGCAAGATGTCGTGAAGAAAGAGATCATTAAGCTCCTCGATGCAGGTCTGATTTACCCGATCTCTGACATTCCTTGGATTAGCCCGGTACACTGTGTACCTAAGAAAGGTGGTATGACCGTTACCACCAACGATAAAAATGAGTTAATTTCCACTCGAACTGTCACGGGATGGTGTATTTGTATTGACTATCGTAAGTTGAATGACGCCACACGCAAAGACCACTTCCAGTTGCCTTTCATGGATCAAATGCTAGAGAGGTTAGCGGGAAATAGCTTTTATTGTTTTCTTGATAGTTTTTCGGGCTATTTCCAAATTTCTATCTCGCTCGAGGACCAGGAGAAAACTACTTTCACGTGCCCGTATGGCACTTTCTCATACCGACGCATGCCCTTTGGCCTTTGCAATGCTCCGGCCACTTTTCAAAGGTGCATGATGGCCATATTCCATGATATGATAGAGGATTGCATGGAGGTGTTCATGGATGACTTTTCGGTCTTCGGTGTCACTTTTGATTCATGCCTTCTTAATATAGAACGGATGTTGGAAAGGTGTGAAAAGTCTAATCTTGTGCTCAATTGGGAAAAGTGCCATTTCATGGTTCAATGGGGCATAGTTCTCGGGCACAAGATTTCTAAGGACGGTATTGAGGTGGATCCCGCAAAGGTAACGACTATTAAGAACCTTCCACCTCCCACCGATGTTAAGGGTGTTCGGAGTTTTCTCGGGCACGTCGGTTTTTACCGGCGGTTCATTAAGGATTTTTCTAAAATTGCTAACCCGATGAACAAACTCCTCGAAAAGGACACACCGTGGAATTTCTCCGAAGAGTGCCTAAAGGCATTCAATCTTCTTAAGGAGAAACTGATCAATGTGCCCATCATAATTGCTCCAAATTGGTCCCTTCCATTTGAGCTTATGTGCAATGCTTCTGATTTTGCTGTTGGCTCTGTTTTGGGTCAAAGGGTCGAGAAACATTTCTGACCCATTTATTATGCAAGCAAGACCTTGCAAGGAGCACAATTGAATTATACTACCACTGAAAAGGAGCTCCTTGTGGTGGTCTTTTCATTTGATAAGTTCCGGTCCTACTTAGTCTTGTCTAAGACTATAGTCTTTACGGATCATTCTACTCTTAAGTACCTATTTTCGAAACCGAATGCAAAACCTTGACTGCTTAGATGGATCTTGCTTTTGCAAGAATTCGATATCGAGATCCGGGATAAGAAGGGTGCTGAAAATCTAATGGCTGACCACTTGTCTAGACTCAAGAATCCAAATCTCGAAGTCCTTCACGAATCGAGTATCCATGATGATTTTCTCGATGAATATCTCATGGCGATGGAAAAGGTGGACGAGCCATGGTACGTGGACATTGTTAATTATCTCGTTGGGGGATTCTTGGAAAAAGGGTGGTCACATCAAAAGAGGAAGAAATTCTTCAGTGACCTTAAATACTATTTCTGGGAGGCCCCCTATCTTTTTCGTTGTTGTCCCGATGGGGTTATCCGCCGGTGTGTTTCTGGTGAAGAGTGTATGCGTATTTTGATCGAGTGCCATAGTGGTCCTACCGGTGGGCATTTTGGACCCCAAATCACGGGGCGTAAAGTCTATGATGCCGGCTTCTTTTGGCCGACAATTTCAAGGATGCCCACCGAATTTTCAAATCGTGCGATTCTTGTCAAAGGGCCGATAAATTCACCAAACGGGATGAGATGCCTCAACAAAGCATCCAAGTTTGCGAAGTATTTTACGTTTGGGGGATTGACTTTATGAGGCCATTTCCGAAATCTCAGAATTATAGTTACATACTCGTTGCCATTGACTAGGTGTCTAAATGGGTCGAAGCGCAAGCTTTGGCTACAAACGATGCACGAGTTGTGATTTTGTTCCTTCAGTGTTTATTCTCCTGATTTGGAACTCCTAAAGCTTTGATTATCGATAGAGGCACTCATTTTTGTAACTCTCAAATGAAGAAGGTATTGAAGCGATATGGAGTTCTCCATAAAGTTTCTACTTCATACTATCCCCAAACGAGCGTACAAGTTGAGAATACCAATCGAGCTCTTAAAGGAATTCTTGAGAAAACAGTTGGGTCGAATCCGAAGGAGTGGGCGAATAAGCTCGATGAAGCTTTGTGGGCTTTTCGAATCACCTACAAAATGCCAATTGGTACCACTCCTTATCGGTTGGTTTATGGAAAAGCGTGCCATCTCTCGTTGGAGATTGAGCATAAGACGATGTGGGCACTTAAAAAGTGCAATTTGGATTTAAAGGAAGCCGGACGCCAAAGGGTGGGGCAATTGAATGAGCTTGGTGAATTACGCCTTGATGCGTATGAGAATTCATTGATTTATAAAGAGAATACCAAGAAATGGCATGATAGAAGGTTAAAGGGTCCAAAGGAGTTTAATGAGGGCGATCGAGTGCTCTTTTTTAACTTTAGATTGAAGCTTTTACCGGGAAAACTTAAGTCCCGGTGGACGGGACCATTTGAGGTTGTTAAGGTATACCCATACGGTGCGATTGAGTTGAAAAATGTGAGTGGTACTACCTTTAAGGTTAATGGACATCGAGTGAAGAAATATTTCAATGGTCTGTTAGAGATTGATGACGGGGTTCACGTTGAACCCGATCCTAACGTCACTTGAAGTTGGTAACGAGTCTTGTGAATGACTCGGTAATAAACTTCACATTGTTGTAGAGTTTGTATGTTTTTATGCTTGTTTGATAATATGTGCAACGTGATGCTCGGCTTTTTGTTTGGGGTTATTGTTGGTCTTTAGGTTGAGAAATTGGGTTAAAATGGCTTAAAATAACAAAATTTTGGGTTGTCAGTAGTTGGAGCGCCGCTCCATAACATTGAGCACCGCTCAGAATGTAAATACCTGATGTTCCAGATCTTTAAAAATGCTCGACATGAAAATTTAGTTAAATGGAGCACCGCGCGCTGTGTTGGAGCGCCGCGCGCTATTTGGAGCGCCGCTCCGAATGATGTCGGGCTGGGCTGATTTCGTTTTAATATAAAAAAATCCAATATTCACAACCACACAAAGGGAAAACGTGTACCAGCTGTATTTTACTCCCTATCCTTTTATTCTTTTCATTCATTACAACTTTCTAACACTTACAAACACCTAGATCTAAAAACCCTAATTTTTAAGACTTCAATTTCTTGTTCAATTAACTTCACATCTTGCAAGAATGGCTCCTCCTAAGGTCCGAATTTGTTTTCTATCTTACTAATTTCATTTAATTGTGTGTATTTACTTGCTTAATCTTTGATTTACATGATGAATTAGTGTGGGGTTTGTTCAATTGGGGTTTTGTGTTCTAATTAGTAATGGGTTTTGTTAGATTATCATTGTATGCTTTAAATTCATGATTAATCTTGTGTTTTTAGAAGTTATACTTGAACCTAGGGTTTGTGTGTTTGAGAATCTGACTTTGTATGTGAAAAAGGAGTTACTTGCTTGAAATTGTTCTTGTTCTTGAGTTAATGATATATTTTTGCACTAGTGTGGGGTTGTGTTCATATTGGCGGGTCATGTTGGTTTGATTGATTGATGCTATATTGGGTTTAATTATTTATGATGCCATGCTAGAAGAGACATAACTTGCATTTTGTGATGAGATGAGTAGTTTGATAGTAGTTGTTTGAATTGGTGTAAGTTTGCAAACATCATGAACATTATTGGATTTGTGGAATTTAAGAGAGTGATATGAAATCATGTTTGTCATGTTTTGGTTGTGTTGTTATGAGAGTATGGTTGTTATGAGCTATGTTTAAGAGATAATGCAATATGCGTAGATTTGAGTTCTTGGCATGTTTACATGTGTTACTTGGTTAATTTGTTGATTGTCTTTAAAGTGACTTAGCATGTAACATGTTTTGGTTGTGTTGGTACTTTAGTGCTTATTATTTTGACTAACACTAACTTTTGAGTTTGGTGTTTTAGTTTCTTTATTTGTTTCATGTGTGTAGAGATCGCGAGGCAACACCGAACAACCAAGACAACCACCAAATAATCCGGAGCTATGGTTGTCACAAATTGCGAATGATGAGGAATTAGAAGAACGTTTTACACTTGTTAGCGCCCGTCCGATCGAACGGACTTTTTATTTGGATCGGACGCAACTCACAGCTTTGGGTTACAATATTGTAAGGAGATTGTGTCAGTATTTGTGGGTAACATATGCGGGACAAGAGCTGAGGCCATATGAAAGGCTATTTGAAATACGTGAAGATGTTTTTGAACAGTTGACTATCGAGTTCTTTTCAACAGTGAGTTGTCGACCGCGAGCCTCTCCGACTGAGGCAGATTTCTTGACATTCAGGTTAGGCGGTTTAGAGCGGAACATGAGTAAGATTGGGGTAGCTCGGGCGTTAGATTTATATCCCGAGTTAAATGACAACGATTTAAAGTGGTTTTTGATTCAGTGCAAAGTGTTTGGGCAGGAGGCTTTTAGTGAGAGTGAATATTGGCCAACAGTGGCGAAAGATACTGCGAGTCCGTTTAGTTCATGTCGGAGTGTTCAGTCAATGCTTCGACTTCCGGAGGACCGGATTATTTTCAAGATGATTGCTACTATGTTTATGGCTAGGGGAAATGCGAACAAGATTCAATGAAGGGATCTTTGGATTCTTCAGCAGATTAAGTTGAGAGAAAGGATTGATGTCCCGTGTATGTTAGGAGCATGGTTTCAAGAGATTGGCACAGATAAATGAACAGAACGCCCGTTGTTAGGTGAGCATTTGGTTACTAGGTTTGCTCGGGCGTTTTCGGTCCCGACTAGTAGGTGTGATATGTTGGGGGTTGAGGCGATGCCCACTAATATTCTGTTTTTCTCGAAAGCTGAGTTTATCCGAAGAGGTCCACAAGGTTGGGTTTTGGTGGATGATGATGAGCAACAACAACAACAATCAGGAGATGGGGCTGGACGTGGTCGTGGACGTGGTGTTAGTCGATCCACGTATGAGGCAGGTAGCTCGAGTGCTGCAAACGTACAAGGTACGTGGTCATTTGGTGAAGAGATTTGGAATTCGTTGGTTAACAGTATAGACGGTCTTCATCTGGAGTATAGGGACAGCCGGTCAGCGTATGATGCTCAAGTTGAACATAATCAGCGGATGTTAGAGGAGCAGCGCAGGCATAATGAGGATATGAGGGTCTGGCACCAGAATAGTTATGGTGCGATTAACACGGCGCTGGGACAGTTCGGAACGGAGATGGGTCGTTTGGGTGACCGTGTTGACAGGGTAGAGTATGATGTGAGAGGGATTCGGGCCCACAATCAGTGGGAGGTTCATCAGAGACAAATTCAGCGACAGATGCGTCAGAACCCGGAGGCGTATATTCCGACGCGGACTACCATTCCTGATTATACATCAGTTACTCCTCCGAGGCCAGATCCTTCATATGACCCGTACCGAGCTTGTCAGGATACTTATGGTGTAGATTAGGACCCGTTCAGAGACTTGTGGTCGAGGAATGATTGATTGTTGAGCATGTTTATGTTGTATTTGTTTGAAACTATTTCCTTTTCATTTGGTCTGTACTTGAATAATTTTATTTTCTGTTTATGTACTTCGAAACTTATTTGAGGGATAAGGCGTTTCGGCACCGGGTGGTGCCACCTTGTCCTGTTATGTAGTTCGTTTGTTTTTCTTTTCTTAGGTTTGTTGGTGAAATGATTTTTCAAGTCTGGCATTAAGTTCAGCAAAACTGCACGATTGATGATATTGATGTGATGATCAGGAATGGACGATGTTCTTATGCTGGCAGTCAGTTCATCGCCATCTGTCATTGGCATTCCGCGATCGGTGGTTAAGCTCGATAAGTTTTTATATTTTCTTTCTCACATAACCCATTCGATTTTTATCTAATTTTTGATCTCAAGTGATGGGGACATTACTTGATCTCAAGTGTGGGGTGGGGGATGTAAAATCTCTCGGGTTGGTTGTTAATGGAATCATCATCATATTAGTTTTGATTTAAAAAGACTTGACGTTTCACGGGTTTTGGTCGTAAAAAAAATGAAAAAATTAGGGGTAAAATAAAAAAAAAATATAGAAAAGTTAGCTTAAAAATATAAAAAAATAGAAAAACAATTGAAAATTCGGCCAGAACCTTTATTATGAAAATTGGCTTGGTATTTTATGGCATATTTAGTGATTTCAAAGAAGCCAAAATTGTCCCACATGTTCATTATCTTGGACATGAAATCCTACGAGTTCGGGGAACTCAATAGTAGGTCACCTGTACCAAAACGGGTGTAAACCGTGAGAGAGCGATGATTGCATAGCGTGATTGTGACCGAATCACATGCCAGATCACAAACTTTTGGTTACTTGGTATAGCAGACTTCCGAAACTATATCATTTTATTATTACATCATTTAATGGTGTGATACTGTGGGAAGAGGAGCCTAGAGCTTCACCAGTGTTATCCTTTTTAGGAATAATAGCTACGTGCTTGTGTTTGCTTAGACAACACAACCCATAGCCAAAAGCTATGGCACCCAAAGGTTTTTGGGATTTAAACTGAGTGTCAATAGAAATAGATTGGCATTCCCGAGTGACTCAGATCCACTCATTAAGGAAGTAAAGTCTTCTGACCGTTTCACTTGGTACGTATACCTCTTAAGCTGTACCATTTCATTACCCATCATTTCACGATGAGGTACTGTTAGAGGTGAAAGTCTTGAACTTTCAAAACATGTTCATTATTTTGAATGTGAAATCCTACATGAACATTCAAATTCATACGTAGGTCATCTGCACCAAGGCGGGTGTCAACCGTATGAACGGTGATAGTAGCGTGTGGTCGAAACCGGACCATGCACTAGATCGAAAACTTTAACAAGGCGATCCTCATTGTTTCTCCTAACAAGGACAATGTTGCACCCGACCACTTTATTTAACCACACAGGATGTATCTATTCCATCCTAAAGGGAGTCAAGTCTCCCGAACGAAACATGATAATGCTAAAAAGGAATATATATTTAGTATCAATATCCTTCCAATATGTAAAGCTTTTAGTTGCAATTGTTCTATTTTTATGTAATATTCGTTTAAATAAATAAGTGCAAAGAAAAAAGAAGAAAACGACGATTTGAAGATGCAAATGACCAAAAAGCTCAAATGTACAAGATATAATTCAAGTGGTTCAATTTATTGATGAGAAACATCTCAAAATTACAAGAGTACGAGCCGCAAAATGCAAAGTACAAGATATTAAATTATACGAAAGGACGTTCGAAAAACCGGAACCGGGACCTAAGCCAACTATCAACGCGCAACGCAATAGAGCTAAAATTACAAGTCAACTATGCACAAGAATATAATATAATATTTAAATAATTATATAAATTATTTATATATTATATATTATATTAAATAACGTCGACAAACTAGCAAACAAAAAATATGTGAGCTAGATTTGATGGCCATGCGATCGCATGGGAAATAGGAATAAAACTCATGTGAGTGCATGAGATTTGCACTAAAATCTCATGCGACCGCATGAGTTACTGTAGCAGGCCACATCCTATAAATTCGCCAGTTTTCTGCGAGTTTTAAATCATCTTTTTCTATTTTTCTTTCTCTTATCTCTCAATTTATATTTATATTTATATTTTAATTATAATATTAATTTAAATTAATAACAATAAGGTTATGGTAGCAAATGTTGTAAGTTTGTAAGTCGAAACTCTGTCCGTGTAACGCTACGCGATTAATCACCACTGTAAGCTATGTTCTTCCTTTTTAAATTAATGTCTCGTAACTAAGTTATTATTATACTTATTTGAGCCAAAGTAATCAAGATGTTAGACTAAATATTAAAGACGGGGTTATTAGATTTTGTACCATAATTAAGGTTTGGACAAAAGACCGACACTTGTGGACATTGGACTATTGACTATTAATAGATATGGGGTATTGTCTAATCGAATGACAACTCATTAGAATCTGTCGAACCTATCTTCAAATTAGTTAATCTAATAATTATTAAAACGATTATGTATGTTCTATTCAGTGACATTTATACGACATCTTTTACGATCATTTAATTAATTATTCGGGTTGGGTAATTGATTATTCATTCTGATCAAGTGGTTAAATTAATATTCATATCTCATTAAAACAGGGGTGGATTACATACAAGGATAATTGGTGTAATTGTTAACAAAGTAATAAAACCTTGGATTATACGCAGTCGATAACCTGGTGTAATCATTAAACAAAGTATTAAAACCTTGTTACAGTTCGAATCCCTAATTAGTTGGAATATTTGACTTCGGGAATAAGGTTAATTTGACGAGCATTTTATAATTATGACCGATGGACTATTATGGACAAAAACCAGATAGGTATCAAATAAACCAGGACAAAGGACAATTAACCTGGGTAATAAATTAAAATCAACACGTCGAACATCATGATTACGGAAGTTTAAATAAGCATAATACTTTTATTTCATATTTCATCGTACCTTTATTTACTGTCATTTTAATTACTGCAATTTACTTTATCAAAATTTAAATTCTGTCATTTATATTATCGTCATTTATCTTTACGCTTTATTTAAAATCGACAAACCGGTCATTAAACGGTAAAACCCCCTTTTATAATAATATTACTATATATAATTATATATATTATAGTTGTTAAAAATATAGCGTTAAACTCAGCTACCTCCCTGTGGAACGAACCGGACTTACTAAAAACTACACTACTCTACGATTAGGTACACTGCCTATAAGTGTTGTAGCAAGGTTTAGGTATATCCCATCTATATAAATAAATAAAAAACTTGTGTAAATTATATCGTATTTAGTAGTAAAAATATAACTATTTCGTATACGCCGCTGCACACATCAAGTTTTTGGCGCCGCTGCCGGGGACCCGGCGAAACGCTATATTTTTATGCTATAATTCTTATCTATAATTTTGTAAAAATATTTTATATTTATATAAAAACATAAAAAAATAAAAAAATACTATATATATATATATATATCTATATATATAAAAGTGTTAATTAAAAAGTTTTTATAATTTAAAAAAAAATTAATTTTCTATTTTTAGTTTATAATAAAAAAAATTAATAAGTGTTTTTATATAAGTTTATTTTAAATTTTTATAAATATTGTGTAACATTTAAAAATATAAAAAAAAAATTTTGAAATCAAAATAATTAATAAAATTATTAAACGGGCCGAAGCTGTTCGAAGCCCGAATGAATTCTGGAATTGTTGGGCCATGAGATCGCATGACCCAGAAGACAAAAACCCATGCGGTCGCATGAGCTGTTCTGACAGGCCAAATCAGAGGCATTTATTACGCAGCTAGGGTTTTAAATTTATTATTATTATTTAGTTTTTAGGGTTTAATTAAAATATTAATCAGTAATTTAGTTTTATTTTTAGTTTTAATTAGTTTTATTAAGTTTAATAATTATTATTAACTATATAAATTAATACTTTTATAAAATAATAATATAAAATAATATTTTTATAAAAATAAGTGATTTTATCATTTTTTGTTTCTTTTTATAATTTGTATATTTTAAACATTTAATTCCTAATTTTATAATTTTTCATTCGTAATTAGTTTTAAGATTTTTATTTTGCCGTAGTTAATTTTTATTTCTAGATTTTAAAACTTCGTCGTAAAATTCCTTAAGTGCTTTTTCTTTAGACTAAGATTTATGTGCTTTAGAATTTTGCGACGCTGTTTATATATTTTAGTGCTTTTTAAGTTATTGCCGTTTTGGATATAGATTTTCTTTTAGGCTTTAATACCTTTAGGCGCAACTTTTTAGATTTAGTTTTTAGACTTTTAAGTTCCGACGCTCTACTTTCTTATTATTGTTTTTTGACTTTTTATTTTTTGACGTTTTACGACGCGCTCTTTTTCTTTCTTATTTCTCGATGCTCTAGTTTTTAGGACATAGAATTTTCTATTTCTTCTCTAAAATTTCAAAACGAAAAATTATTTTAAGCGGTTAAATTGATAGACATCCAAAATTTTCTGGTTCGTAGTAATAGTTAGATTTGTTAGTGGCGAGTTGTGGGCTTCCGATTTAAAGGGTCCTGGCTACCTGCTGCATCTATTGGCAATTCGAAACGTGGGAAAAATCAGAAAAGTCTATTAATTTGATAACTTGTATAATTTTATTTTTATAACTAATAGGATATTCAGTGAATGCACCGAGCAAAACGCTCACCACCTTTCATACGTTCACCACCTGTAACTCGATCAAGACATCTAGCTAATATTGCCGCTGTTGATTTTTCTTTAGAATTATCATCTAGTCGAACAAGTTTTCCAATACAAAATTCCGATAATCCATTTTTTGAACCCGATTTCACAATTAAGAACCCGGAGGATATTCAAGGACAATTCCAAGATCCTGAACCACTAATAATTCATCCTGAACCAGAAACCGTTAAATCAGAATCCTGTAGTGATTCGTATTCAACAAATTCAATTATGGAAGTAACGGAACCTCTAAGTATGGAAGACCGAATGAGAGCCACACGCACGGGCCAAGGTCACGCCATTATTAAGCCAGACATTAATGCACCAGATTATGAAATCAAAGGACAAATCCTACACATGGTAACTAATCAATGCCAATATAGTGGTACGCCAAAAGAAGATCCAAACGAACATCTTCGAACATTTAATAGGATCTATACTCTATTCAAAATCAGAGAAGTTGAGGATGAACAGATTTATCTCATGTTATTTCCCTAGACTTTAAAGGGAGAAGCCAAAGATTGGTTAGAATCGTTACCTGAAGGGGCGATTGATACATGGGATGTTTTAGTTGAAAAATTTCTTAAACAATTCTTTTCGGCATCCAAAGCCGTGAGACTTCAAGGAGAAATAGTTACGTTCACACAAAAGCCAAATGAAACTCTATATGAGGCATGGACAAGATTTGGAAAGTTGTTAAGAGGATGTCCTCAACACGGTTTAGATACTTATCAAATAGTATAAATATTCTACCAAGGATGCGACATTCCTACACGAAAAGACATCGACATAACAGATGGTGGTTCCATTATGAAAAAAACCGCAACTGAAGCTCACAAAATTATTGATAATACAGCCTCCCACTCACATGAGTGGCATCAGGAAAAAGATATTTTTCGTTCATCTAAAGCGGCTAGAGCCGATTCTAGCCATGACTTTGATTCCGTTTCCGCAAAAATAGATGTTTTTGAAAGACGAATGGAAAAGATGAATAAAGATATTCATGCAATACGAATCAGTTGTGAGCAATGCGGTGGACCACACTTAATGAAAGATTGTCACATTGAACAAACCATGGAACAACGAGAGAATGTTTCCTACATGAACCAAAGGCCGGGAAATAATAATCAAAATAATTATCAACCGCCAAGGCCAAACTTCAATCGAAATCAAAACATTCTTTACAATCCAAATGGACCAAACAATAACTCATATAACCAACAAGGTCCAAATAACCAACCAACTCAAAACA
The DNA here is from genome assembly GCF_046630445.1 of Rutidosis leptorrhynchoides. NCBI lineage: Eukaryota > Viridiplantae > Streptophyta > Magnoliopsida > Asterales > Asteraceae > Rutidosis > Rutidosis leptorrhynchoides. Next base: position 273,010,785 of record NC_092341.1, on the reverse strand, counting down.
ACACTTTCAATCAACAAAGACCTGGCTTGTATAAACCACCACAATAAACCGAAGAGAAAAAGTCAAATCTGGAAGAAATGATGGCAAAGTTAATGGAATCTCAAACACAATTTATTTCATCTCAAACCTAAACAAATGAGAGGTTTGATCAGTCATTAAGAACTCAACAAGCTTCCATTTTGAATCTAGAAAAACACGTAGGTCCTCTCTCTAGCATGATGAGTGAGAGGGAACAAGGAAAGCTACCAAGTAATACTGAAGTAAATCCTTGAAATGAGAATGCTAATATGGTTTCAACAAATTCTGAAAAACCAGCATCAGAAGATGGGAAGGTTTTAGATGTGAGTAACAATGAAGAAGTTACAACACCACCACCACCCGAGTTTGTAAAGCCAGTGGTGGCACCATACACACCACCTATACCATTTCCAAGAAAAGGAGTTGAGTATGAGCAAGTGATAGGTAATAAAGTTTGTGATACCTCTGAAAAAAAGAAGAAGAATAAGAAAGTGCAAGAAACAAAAACCGTAAAAGTAAACCCGGTGAAGACAGTTCCACCAAAACCTCCACCCAGGTTGGGTGATCCGGGTGAATTTATTGTTCCTTGTCTACTTAGTGATTGTGTCATGTATGATGCACTAGCAGATTTAGGTGCGAGTATAAGTGTTATGCCTCTTTCATTATATAAGAGATTAGGAGTAGGTAAGTTAAGTCCAACAGAGATGAGTGTTCGACTCTTTGATTAAACCATTAAGCACCCAGTTGGAATTGCTAACGACCTACCCATTCAAGTGGGAAATTTAACTTTTTTAGTCGAATTTATTGTCATTGACATAGAAGAGGACCCAAACATTCCTCTAATTTTAGGTCGACCATTCTTAGCATATACCGGGGCGTTATTCGATGTAAGAGAGGGTAGAATGACACTTAGTAATGATGAAAAATCGATCACCTTTGTAAGTCGAAAGTCTAAATCTCCACCAACCAAAACCGTTGAACCAACAAAAATGATTGGTAAGAACCATGTTGTTTTACCAACTCCAACGGTAGTGCTTAACAATAATAAAATGCCTAAGTGTGGGGAAGATGAAGTAACGCCTAATGATGACCTGATAACAAAGAACCCTGTTGTTGGTACTAAATTAAATGATCCCATTATTAACAGTTCAATGAAGAAACTTATTAAACGGATTCGCGATGCTAGAACCAAAGGGAACTTTAAGTTATGTAACCGGTTAGTATCCAATCTTTCGCCTAAAGAAAAGGCGAAACTAATTGAATTTGTGGATATTACACATGAATCCGACCAATGACTTAAAGCAAAAGTCACAGATATGCAAGTTGATTATGGTCCAAGAGAAATTGACAACGAAGTTAATCACAATTTCGACACCACAGATACCTAAGTGTGGGGAGATTCAAATGTTCTAAGAAATAATGCTGTCTAGGGTTAGTTGTTCTATTCTCGTGTAGTTCCGAGAATGGAATTCGATTGGTCTTTTCCACTAGCAGACACTAAAGAACTAGTTTTCTCCCTCCATTCTGAATTTTTGTTTTATAGGTTTTGTATGAAATTAATATGCTTTTTAAATTTAAGTTTTGTGTGAATTTAAAAAGAAAATTTACTTTATTTCATTAAGTTTAAAAAATGATTTCTAAAATTCATCGTAAGTTGAAGACTAGGTCATGGAACCGAAATTGCTTTACCCGAGGGCGGGGCGAAAAATTTTGTTATCATTATTTTTAATAATATTGATCTAAAGTATACCAAAAAATTAAAAAATCCAAAAATCTTTGCTTTTAAAACAATCGCTCTAAAAACGATAAATTTTAAATTTTGTCGAGGGACGGACTAGGTAAACATACCGAAACTACCTAAAGTAAAAGAAAACAAAATTTTAAAAAAATTATTCATTTAAATTGTTTTAATAAATAAAGATTTTATAATATATATATATATATATATATATATATATATATATATATATATATATGTTTGTAGTTTATCTTATATACAAAACAGGGTAAAACAACGCATTTTCAAAGGCTGACATTAAAGTTCAGCAAGAGCTACTAATTTTAACGACAAGTCGTAAAATATCAAATGTGATATAAAACAATATGTTTGCAAACTCGGTATTTTTAATCATTTTTCTACACTAATCACCCTCATAAATTTAAATTTTTACTAATTTCTTGCAAATGAGGGCATTGCATGATCTCAAGTGTGGGGAAGGGTTATAAATTCTCTCGGGTTTACACTTAGTTTAATTGCCAATTTTTGTGAAAATTTGAAAAGTTTTCAACTAAATGAATTCAAAATCATGTTTATACATATTTATGAACGATAAAACTAGGTTATAATACCGAAATTATTGTTACCTCGGAGAGAACATAAATGGAGAAACAACCCAAAACGTTAGAATTCATTTAAAATGGAATAGAGGAGAATAAAAAGGCAAAGAAAAGAATAAATAAAAGCTAAGTGTGGAAAGAATTTACTAATTTCTTTAAAACACATATCACATATTTGGTACAGATTATTGCAGGTACTTTTGCTTTGGACTAAACTAATCAGTTTTACCCGATTTATTGTAATACCTTTGAAAGAATAGATGGATCTACACGATGAATCAATTCCATCATTAAAAGGAAGTAAAGTCTTCTAAAAAAGAAACGCACTTCTTGATTTAGGTCAGGAAGTTGTCGTCCAGACCAGCTGTAGGTTGACAAAAAATCTAGGAAAATCATCTCTAAAATCAGCAGAAAATCCACGGACCTCAGCATCAAACAGGGTCGCCAAGTGGTCAGACTTATCCTAACCATGAGAGGATCTGTCTCGTAAAATGGAGAGGGCGCCGTGCAAATTAGCTTGATAAGACTAATGAATCAGACCCCCAGAAAGGATAATCTCCTTAAAGATTAAAAATCGGGTTTTAAGACTGATATTACTCAATCTTTGAGATTGACCTTAAAGATTGAGAATTACAAACTCATGGAATTCGATGATATCTAAAATCGAGCTTGAACGAGAAAATATTTTGATCAAAATTACAAACCGATTTATTTTCTAAAAACCTATTTTCAATGCGTTCATTACCATTTAACGTAAAATCCTAAGAATTCACCGAAATTCATTAGGTCACCTGAACTAATTTGGGTGTCAACCGTAAGAACGGTGGTTGCATAGCATGGTCGAAGACAGGACCTTGTGCCAGACCAAAAAATTATAGGGTGATCTTTACTATTGCTCCTACAAAGGATAGTAATTGCATCCGACACATTTTAGACCATGAACAAAAGCATGTCACGGGACATTGCCTTAACAGTTGCTTGTTCAACGCTTTCCTTTACAACCGGACGGTAGTTTACCGAAAGGTAATATACTGAACAAGTATACTGGACTTGTTGCTTTCCCAATACAAGGTTAGCAAGTGGGTGACACAAAACCATAAGTTTTGAGCTAAATTTTTTAAATCTGAAACCCACCAAACCCACAAAAATAATTTGCAAACACCGGTGAAGGGTTATTCCAGAAAACTTATCTAGGGTAAAATCTAGAATGAATTTTCAAAAGATCAAATGTTTTCATAAAGATCCAATTTCCTTAAAGGATCTAAATTTTCGTAGTCATGTGGGACTGTAAACCACATCGTTACTGTCATTGTTCATACCGCCGTATCAAAATCACTGATGTATAAAGTGTGAAAATAAAAAAAGTGATTCGAGTGAAGTGTGATTTAATTTCAAATTCTATATTGCTTGAGGACAAGCAACGTTCAAGTATGGGGATATTTGATAATGCTAAAAAGGAACATATATTTAGTATCAATATCCTTCCAATATGTAAAGCTTTTAGTTGCAATTGTTCTATTTTTATGTAATATTCATTTAAATAAATAAGTGCGAAGAAAAAAGAAGAAAACGACGATTTGAAGACGCAAATGACCAAAAAGATCAAATGTACAAGATATAATTCAAGTGGTTCAATTTATTGATGAGAAACGTCTCAAAATTACAAGAGTACGAGCCGCAAAATGCAAAGTACAAGATATTAAATTATACGAAATGACGTTCGAAAAACTGGAACCGGGACCTGAGCCAACTATCAACGTGCGACGCAACGGAGCTAAAATTACAAGTCAACTATGCACAAGAATATAATATAATATTTAAATAATTATATAAATTATTTATATATTATATATTATATTAAATAATGTCGACAAACTAGCAAATAAAAAATATGTGAGCTGGATCTGACGGCCATGCGATCGCATGGGAAATAGGCATAAAACTCATGCGAGTGCATGAGCCCATGCGAGTGCATGAGATTTGCACTAAAATCTCATGCGACCGCATGAGTTACTATAGCAGGCCACATCCTATAAATTCGCCAGTTTTCTGCGAGTTTTAAATCATCTTTTTCTATTTTTCTTTCTCTTATCTCCCAATTTATATTTATATTTATATTTTAATTATAATTTTAATTTAAATTAATAATAATAAGGTTATGGTAGCAAATGTTGTAAGTTTGTAAGTCGAAACTCTGTCCGTGTAACGCTACGCGATTAATCACCACTGTAAGCTATGTTCTTCCTTTTTAAATTAATGTCTCGTAACTAAGTTATTATTATGCTTATTTGAGCCAAAGTAATCATGACGTTAGACTAAATATTAAAGACGGGGTTATTAGATTTTGTACCATAATTAAGGTTTGGACAAAAGACCGACACTTGTGGACATTGGACTATTGACTATTAATAGATATGGGGTATTGTCTAATCGAATGACAACCCATTAGAATCTGTCGAACCTATCTTCAAATTAGTTAATCTAATAATTATTAAAATGATTATGTATGTTCTATTTAGTGACGTTTATACGACATCTTTTACGATCATTTAATTAATTATTCGGGTTGGGTAATTGATTATTCATTCTGATCAAGTGGGTAAATTAATATTCATATCTCATTAAAACAGGGGTGGATTACATACAAGGATAATTGGTGTAATTGTTAACAAAGTAATAAAACCTTGGATTATACGCAGTCGATAACCTGGTGTAATCATTAAACAAAGTATTAAAACCTTGTTACAGGTCGAACCCCTAATTAGTTGGAATATTTGACTTCGGGAATAAGGTTAATTTGACGAGCATTTTATAATTATGACCGATGGACTATTATGGACAAAAACCAGATAGGTATCAAATAAACTAGGACAAATGACAATTAACCCGGGTAATAAATTAAAATCAACACGTCGAACATCATGATTACGGAAGTTTAAATAAGCATAATACTTTTATTTAATATTTCATCGTACCTTTATTTACTGTCATTTTAATTACTGCAATTTACTTTATCGAAATTTAAATTCTGTCATTTATATTATCGTCATTTATCTTTACGATTTATTTAAAATCGACAAACTGGTCATTAAACGGTAAAACCCCCTTTTATAATAATATTACTATATATAATTATATATATTATAGTTGTTAAAAATATAGCGTTAAACTCAGCTAGCTCCCTGTGAAATGAACCGGACTTACTAAAAACTACACTATTCTATGATTAGGTACACTGCCTATAAGTGTTGTAGCAAGGTTTAGGTATATCCCATCTATATAAATAAAATAAAAAAACTTGTGTAAATTATATCGTATTTAGTAGTAAAAATATAACTATTTCGTATACGCCGTTGCACACATCAACACACTTGCTGATTTGTTTCAGAAGTTGTAGTCCAGACCAGTTGTAAGGTGATGAAAAATCTTGAAAAGTCATTGCTAAAATCGACTGAAATCTACCAGGCCTCAACGTCAAACAGGGAAACTGGTAGTCAAAGCTTATCTCAATGAGGGAGATTTGCTAGCCAAATGGAAAGCGCACCATGATACACAAAATGTCAGTGATTGATCAGATTCCCAGTGGATAACCTTCGAAAAGGTAAGATATCAGCTTTTAATCCTGATGAACCTCAATCTTTATGGTTGACTTAACGGATTAGATGATTACCTCATAATTATCGATGATATCCGGACGTAATGTGTATCCTCCTAAGCACATTATTTTCTTACCGACATCTCGTGATGATAGGTACTGTGGGAGGCATTGGCTTGACCAATTGCGGGGTAGCCCGTGCGTTCTTTTTGGCACATGCGTTCAATTGTCATATCTTTGGTGTTTAGCTCCCTTTTGATTCCCAGTTCCTTTGAGGACTTACATTATGGTTCGAGATTCTTTGCCTCATTTTATTTGGTACGTTATTCGAGATTATATTTAGCTACTCTGTTCATACTATTTGCTTGAGGATTGGGAAGTTAATTTCTGGGAATGCAAGTGGGAGGTATGGTTGGTATTTACTCCAAATCGTGCCCATGCTAGACGATGGTTTGTTGATTGTTCGTTTGGTTCTACATATACTTTTGAAGATGTTACTTTATGGCAGAAGATTATTATTGAGTTTAATTGCTTGAGGACAAGCAAAAATCTAGTGTGGGGTTGTTTGATATCGCATATTTTATACGCGTTTTCCTTAGCAATATCGGGCACATTTTTGTCCTTTTGGATACGATTTGGTGTTATTTTGATAAGTGTTGTGAAATTTCGAGTTCTAAGACCAAGGAGATGAAATTTGAAGTTATTTGATGGGTTTAGTGATTTTCTATTGAAACAAGTGAAAGAGATTAGTTTGATTCGAGTTTGGTACGAAAACGAGTGATTTTATGAGTTTTACGGTCCGGATTCAGCAAAATGGGTCTGGAGCGCCGCTCCAAAATATGGAGCGCCGCTCCAGTAGGCAGAATTTTCAGTTCGAGGGCTTTTAGAAATCAAAAGATGAGTTTTCAGTTATATGGAGCGCCGCTCCACCTTCAGCCGGGGTAGGATTTTTACCTATTTAAAGGCCGAATTTTGTACCCTAATAATCACTTTTGCATCCAGACGAATTCCACAGCTTTTTGACGAAAAAGGGTAATTTTTGTGGAACCCCAAGATCATTCTAACACATCAATCATTCCGGAAACGCGTCTCGATCCGTTCATCATTCAAGAACACAATTTTCATTAGGTTTAATTCTTATCATCATTATGAATACTCTTAATTGTTTATTTGTGATTTTGGTTTTAGCCATGGTTGGCTAAGCATTTAAATGTTTGTCTAGATTGAATATTCGTATGTGTTTGGATGATACTTTAATGTTTGATTTGATTAATGCATGATAATTATGAGTTTTGATTAAGAACCATTCTTGTGGGTGTTGATTATTGTTACTAGGTTGATTAGTGATCTTGTTTAAACAAAGGGAACCCTGTTTCAATTTAGTACACTAGTTTTCAATTGATTTGTCTTAACCAATTGGGTGCTTACTGGACCAAGGGGGTAAATCGGGTAACATAGATTAAACAAAATAGGAGTGAATTGTGTGGAGCGAACACGTAACCAATTGAATCTTAATCTTATAATTAGTTAATTACTAAGTCACAAACGAAAGAGGTCTTTGGTGAAAGGGAACCCTAAGCCAATAAATCCAAGTTTGACGTGTTTGCTAAAAGAGAACTCTGGGTAAACCGACTCTGTAGTTGCATGTATTGATAAATTGAACTAGAGCTTAATAACAAATCATTCGACACTGCGAATAGGAAATCTAGGCGAACATTCTTTTATCTATTGAATTCAAATATCTTTACTTTTCGTTGAGTCTGCATTTATTTATTATAAACTTAAAAACACAAACATATTGTCTTTTACTTTTAATCAATCTTTGATTTGGCTAATCGTTAAATAGCCACAAAACAAACTATCTCGTATTTTCGATTTTCATAGATTAACTTAGTTTATTTTATTAGTTGCAATCTTAATTCTTACGTTTAAAATTGTCCTTGGAACGATTTCGGAATTACCAACTTTATACTATTGCACAATCGGGTACACAGCCCGTAAGTGTGTAGTGATCTTTAAACCGGCATTTTCCAAGATAAATAATATACTAGATATCACACATCAGAAGGAGACAGAGTTCTTCTTTTCAATTCGAGATTCAAGCTATTTCCTGGAAAATTGAAATCAAGATGGTCTGGACCATTCATACTCAAAAGAGTTTTCCCATATGGAACGATAGAGATAATATATTCAAATGAGATTGAATTTAAAGTTAATGGTCACAGAGTTAAACACTATATTCATGATCCGATGGAAGTCGACAATGAAGTTAATCACAATTTCGATACCACAGCTAACTAATTGTGGGGAGATTCAAATGTTTTAAAGGATAATATAATGTTGTCTAGGGTTAGATTTTCTGTTTTCGTGTAGTTCTCGAGAATGGAATCCAAATGGTCTTTCCCTAGCAGACCCTAAAGAACTAGTTTTCTCCCTCCATTATGAATTTTTATTTCTTTTAGGTTTTACGAGATGAAGAATTCCTTTGATCTGACCCATGGTCTACTACTACACGCTATGATTACTAAATGTAATAATAACACTTTCCTGAGTGAACTGGTATCATTCATAAGAGAAAAAATGGATGAAGTAAGGAAAGAACCCGGGAAAGATCATCATAAGACACATTTTGGTAAAGGAAAATCAAAATCCGCAACAAAAAGAAGAGCACGACACCTTGAAAGATGTCATAAATGCTGTGATGACCCGGGAATTTCTGACCAAATTCAAACTTAATCTTTATATGATTTCGATACGATAAGAAAAATCTGTAATGTTGAGTCTCGAAAAGTTTGAAACTATATTCATGTAATCAATTACCCTTTGACCATGTCTGATGATTCACGAACAACTAAATGTAAATAGTTACATATATATAATAATTTGAAATATTATTTGATATAATATATGATTTTATTGTAGGAAAGAAATATGTAAAATGATATGCAATGTAATAAAAACTATTATGTAATTTTATATATATATATATATATATATATATATATATATATATATATATAGATATTTATATATAAATATTACTTGTAAATATATAATATTATATTTAGTTGTTTAAAAGAATATAATTTACATATTTATTTAATTAAACTTGTTAATTAAGATTGGATGTGTGTATATATATATATATATATATATATATATATATATATATATATATATATATATATATATATATATATATATATATAAATGTTATCATAATATTATATAAATAATAAATTGTAATATTAATATATTACAATTTTAATTATAGTTGTTATATTATTATTAATATTAGTATTAGTAGCATTAAAAGTTATGATATGAAACTGTCATATGTAATTGTTGTATTATTATTTTTACTCTCATTATTAGTATTAATATTAATAACATTATATGGTTATATTAATTTAATATATATATAATTTATATTTATATATATTTAATCTGTTATATTATTATTATTAAAATAATTATGTTTATATATATATATATATATATATATTAATTATTAAAATTTATTTTATAAATCCAAGAAAGAAACAGATCGTGATTCCATCAATCCTATTTTAAGCTTTTGTTTTTGTCTATCAATTGTTACCTATCCCTATCACTTGTACCATTCAGTTAGCAATCACCATCCAAATTCATTCTTTTATTAATTTAATTTTTTTGTCGTACATGTTGGAATATTTTGTTGTCGATTAAATCAAACTAACAAACAAATGTTAATTGGGTACATTAGCTGTAAAAATATCTGTGAACACCTATAGAATACTCTACTAATGCAATTCAATTTAATGAAGTATAGATCAAAACCCAATTTGAAGAAACACCACGAACCTTCCCCTCAGACCACCTGCTTCTGTGTTACTCGTTTATTACTACTAAAACTAATATGATATATGATGATGATGTTGGAAGATATTACGCCAAAAAGATGAGGAATAGTAATAGCAATGTTTATGTAACGAGTATGATATACGATGGCTGCGTTTTATTTTCTTCTGTTTTCTTTTGTTCAGCCAACAACCATGCACCCCTTTATCATCACTCTTGTTTCTCTACAATTATATTGAGAACCACCAACAATACAACATCTCTAGAACAAAACCCTACACGTTTTTGTTCATCATCTTGTACAACCCAAAACCTACCGTATTACTGCTGCTATGAGCTTCCTGTTACAACTAAAAGCTAACCTTGGTACGTTCTTGTTGCTGCCATCTTTTCGTAAACCCACCTATTACGTAGTACATCTCACAATTCTATTAAAGGTGTAGTATTAGAAACAAGAAGGGAGCATAGCTTAAGGTGACAAAACGGGTATGATATATATTTACAGTTTGTCATAAAGCGATTATATTAAAGCTACTTTTAATTTAGTATTGCTCGACCCACTCTTGTTTTTCTTCTGCTCGTTTTCTATTGATAAAGATAAAAGATAAAATGATGATGCCGTGTGATCTTGATGATGAAAGTAAGGGTCACTAGATACCCCTCAATTCCACTTGCAATTAAATTAAGTTTCTTTTTATATAAAGGCTTCATCAATTATCCAAGACAAGCTATTTCCATTGGGATTGGAATATAAATGCCGACCAACATGGGTCCAAGGATAAATGACTTGCGGTTTTTATATATTTTTTTTATAATGATCATTTGAATATTGAATACAATACCGATGATGATGATAGTGGAAAGAAAAAGATGAACGAGCTTTGCATAATTCCTTTTCTGTTTCAATCATAACGAAACCCCACCCCCTTTGTATTATCTGTCGATCTAATTCTTTTGCAAAATAGACGATTAGGAAACTTGGGACCACGTTTGGTTTGGTATTAATTGGACCGAATATCTCAGATATAGAATTTGGGCCGTGATGATCCATTTAGTTGTTGGGCTATGTTGCAGTTGAGTCGGGAGATGCGTTAAATAGTATTAGACTGGATATGTTATCAGAAAAACTGGATTGGTGGTGTGGTCGTAGGTGTTCTCAGTTATCGAGTGGTGTTGAGTTCGAATCCCGTTTCAAACACTTCTTTTTGCAAGATAGTTTTTAAGGTAGCCTTTATGTTTTTAATTACTATTATTATTATTATCATTACTTATTAATATTAATTATTATTATATTTTTTTATATGATTATTATTGTTATGATTATTATTATTATTGTTATTAATATTAGTGTTACAAATATTATTATTATTATTATTACTAATAAATATTAGTTATCATTTATCAATATTGTTATTACAATTAATGTTATAACTAAAAATATTGTTATTACTACTATTAATATTATATTTATTAACTACTAGTAGATGTATTATCATTATTATCATTATGTTAATGTAAATACTATGAATAATATTATTATCACTTTGATTAAGTAACGTCATTAAGTATTGTTAACGATACTATTAGTAATCTTCATATCAATTTAATTAAATACAACTTTTTATATATAGTAAACATTACCATCTATGCAAAATATACTTATAAGTGTATTACATAAAAGTATAAATTAATTAGATTAACAATCTTTATATAAATATCCATATATAATAAATTAAGTATTTTTAATATATATATATATATATATATATATATATATATATATATATATATATATATATATATATATATACATAACTAAATAGATAATAATCATTATCAAATAAATATACAAATTAAATTACATAAGGTTATAATTATTCAATTACGTGTATATGTTTTAATATATATAAGAATGATATAGGTTCGTGAATCGGAGGCCAACCCTGCATTGTTCAATGACGTTATGTGTATTTTTACTATAAAATACAGTATCGTGAGTTTCATTTGATTCCCTTTTACTCTTTACATTTTTGGGCTGAGAATACATGCAAATACTTTATTAACTGTTTTACAATATTTATATGTGTGAGTTTCATTTGCTCCTTTTTTACTCTTTACAATTTTGGGACTGAGAATACATGCGCTTTTATAAATGTTTGACGCAATAGACACAAGTACCTTAACTACATTCTATGATAGAATTATCTGGGATTGGGGCTGATTATTATGACACGCATTAGCCCCCGGTTTCCGTTAGAGCGTGTGAGCTCCCGAGCCGGGTGGATGGTTTATTATTTACGACATTTTGGCACCGGTTGGCCTATATTTTATAAACATGTGTTCAGCCGTGGGGTGTGAAGACCGGCACAGAGGTTCTATATTTTGAAGGCACATGTATTCAGCCGTGGGGTGAAAGACCGGCACAGATGGTTACTATTATATTTTGAATCCTCACCAGGTGTTCTTCATATGAAAGATAATTTTTCGTGCAGTTGGAATGGGACTTCTGCACGTTTTATAATAAATGAAATCTTGTGGTCTATTAAATTGATGAAAATGAAATATTTACTAAACTAATGAACTCACCAACCTTTTGGTTGACACTTTAAAGCATGTTTATTCTCAGGTATGAAAGAAATCTTCCGCTGTGCATTTACTCATATTAGAGATATTACTTGGAGTCATTCATGACATATTTCAAAAGACATTGTATTCGAGTCATTGAGTTCATCGAGATTGTTATTAAGTCAATTATAGTTGGATATATTATGAAATGATATGCATGCCGTCAACTTTCGATGTAAAGCAAATTTGTCTTTTAAAAACGAATGCAATGTTTGTAAAATGTACCATATAGAGGTCATGTACCTCGCGATGAAATCAACTATTATGAATCGTTTATAATCGATACGGACTTCGTCCGGATGTATTAGGACGGGTCCTTTCAGTTGGTATCAGAGCGGTGGTCTTAGCGAACCAGGTCTTGCATTAGTATGTCTAACTGATAGTCATTAAGATGCATTAGTGAGTCTGGACTTCGACCGTGTCTGCATGTCAAAAGTTTTGCTTATCATTTTTGTCGGAATCATCTGCTTATCATCCTTAGAAAATTACCTGCACATTATTCTTTGTCTACACATATCATATTGCAATGATTGCATGAATAGTGTATAGACAAAATTCATATCTTAGCGTATCTGTTACTGTAACTTTGTGACGACCCGGAAATTTCCGACTAAATTTAAACTTTATCTTTATATTATTCTGACACGATAAGCAATGTTTGTTAAGTTAAATCTCAAGGATTTTAAACTATGTTTATACATTCATTTAAACCTCGACCAAATTCCAATGATTCACGAACCATTAAATGAACATATATGAATATGTATGTATATGTGTATATGTTATAAATTGAAAATGTCAACAAAGTATTTAAAAGTATAATGCTTTATATGAACGTATTTGTTTCAATATGATTATCGATGAAATAAAAAAAAATATATTAAATGACTGAATTATCAGAAACATTGAATTATGATTACAAGTCTCTGTTGAGAGGTCCACTATGATTTGAGAAATCTATTCCTCTTAACGATATTCGGAATAATTTGTAAAGCTATTTATAAATAAAAATAAAAAGTGTCATTTACGAAAGTTAGACAAAAGCTAGTGGAGAATTGGTTTCCATAATATTCTATTAATCTATTTTCAAACGTACAAAAACGTTTTTAGTTTAAAAAGAACTTTATTATTAAAACGTATATAACTTTTATAAATATCTAGAATCACTTTTGACAACTCATTACTTAACCAGTATAATAAATATAACGATATTTATATTTTATTTCATTAAATATATATAACAATTTAAATTAATATTATATATATTTATACGCGTATTATACATACATAGTTTTTATACTTTTACTATACTTTAACTTTACCTTTACTTTACTTTTACTTTACTTTAACTTTAATAATTCACTTTAATAATTCATACTTTAATAATTCACTTTAATAATTCATACTTTAATAATTCACTTTAATAATTCATACTTTAATAATTCACTTTAATAATTCATAATTTAATAATTCACTTTAATAATTCATACTTTAATAATTCACTTTAATAATTCAAAAATCTATTATAAATAGAATTCAATAGGTTTCATTATTTCATAGAAACTTGAAAATATATTTCTCTAAACTCTCTCAATCGATTTACATATATATAGATATTTGCTTTGTATTATTTCAAGATATTATTAGTATACATAAAATATTACGACGGAGTGATGTCCGAGTGATTTCAAAATAGTTTTTTGAATGAGTCGAAGCTAAGGAAATTATGGGTTATAGCTATGGAGGTGATGGGTATGGTTCATGGGTATTCTCGTGAGGTCAATCTAGTGTTTATCATCTCCGTTGCGTCTACGTACTTTCCTGCAATATTGAATCTCAATATTGATACGTGAGCACTCATAACTTAACTTTTATATATCAATAGTGTATCCCTGACTAGTGCTCGAGTATATAGGATTATGCATGCTTGTACATTCGATATTGTCCTTAGATAGGTTTGTTGAATCCTGAATTAGATACATATGCTACTGAGATAGGGTATATGATATGCATGTCATTGGAAAGCTAGCGAAAAATTAAAAACTTTTCATTTAGATATCGAATGGTTTCGATGAACGGATTTGAAGTTATAGTCAACTGAATTTTAGTATTATTGTTAAAATAATTATTATTACTATCGTCGTTATTATTTTAATAGAAATATCATTGTTATTATAAAATATCATTATTACTATTATGTTAGTATTATCATTTTATCATAATAACATTTTTAATAAATATAAATATTTTTATTTTTTTATAGAATAATAATAATTATTATTACAAAATAATACAACTTTTACTTATTATTATTATGATCAATATTATTTTATCAAATAAATAGGGGATACAAATATATTTTTCACCACGCGTAATATAATTACATTAATAATACTTACCACTATAGTTTTAAGATAGTAAGTGAACTTTATAAATTTTACTACTTAAGATATATAAAAGTATATTTTATCATATATAAACGTTAATATAAATTTTTATTAATAAATGACTTTTATTATTATAAAATCTAATAAATATATTTAAATATATAAAACGACTATAGTTAAGTTATATAATAAACACGTATAAATTTTAGAAGTCATTTTGGGTCAAGTTGACTTTTGTTGACTTTTACATATTAGTCTCGAGCATTAGGATTGTGGTACACTATGACTTGACCAAAAATTGTTAGACAAATATTGACCAACATATAAATATATATAATTAATATAGGTTCGTGAATCTGAGGCCAACCTTGCACTTGTTAAATGACGTTATATGTATTTTTACTACGAAATACAGTATGGTGAGTTTCATTACTCTCTTTTTATATATATTTTTGGGCTGAGAATACATGCGTTGTTTTATAAATGTTTTACGAAATAGGCACAAGTACTAAAACTAATTCTATGTGGGTTTAAACCAGAAATATACCCTTAGCTTGGTAACATTAAACTACTTGTCTATGTACGGTAGGCGCGAATCCTAAAGATAGATCTATTGGGCCTGACAAACCCCATCCTGACTATGGGATGCTTTAGTACTTCGAGGTTATTTTAAACACACCTGATCTGGTGTACTTCAGAGGGTAAAACATGAACGTTAAGGCTTGTTACCGGGTGCCTACAATTTATAGAATACTCTTATACACTTGCGAGTGTACATATATTTATAAACGGAAATCTTGTGGTTTATTAATATATTGAAATGATTGTTATGATAAACCTATGAACTCACCAACCTTTTGGTTGACACTTTAAAGCATGCTTATTCTCAGGTATTAAAGAAATCTTCCGCTGTGCATTAGCTCATTTTAAGGATATTACTTGGAGTCATTCATGGTGTATTTTGAAAGACGTTGCATTCGAGTCATTGAGTTCATCAAGATTATTATTATGTCAATTATAGTTGGATGTATTATGAAATGGTGTGCATGCCGTCAAATTTCGTTGTAAAGAAAGTTTGTCTTTTAAAAACGAATGCAATGTTTGTAAAATGTATCATATAGAGGTCAAAATACCTCGCGATGTAATCAACTATTGTGAATCGTTTATAATGTATATGAACGAGTCCTTTCAGTTGGTATCAGAGCGGTGGTCTTAGCGAACCAGGTCTGCATTAGTGTGTCTAACTGATAGTCGTTAGGATGCATTAATGAGCCTGGACTTCGACCGTGTCTGCATGTCAAAAGTTTTGCTTATCATTTTTGTCGGAAATTGCCTGCTTATCATTCTTAGTCTAGACACGTCTTACTGCATTGATTGCATGAATAGTGTATAGACAAAATTCATATCTTAGCGTATCTGCTAATCCATATCTTAGCGTATCTGTTACTGTAAACTTTGCCTGACATATCCCGTAATTTCCTCCGTAATCTACGAAATCTTTTGCGCTATATATATAGATATTCTATGTAATTAGAATACCACCCGATAGCCGAAAAATCATTTCATATCGAAAAATTCTTTATTCAATCGAACGAAATGGAATTCGTCATTAGTTCAAGTCCCTCGAATTCCGATATGGAATCCCACTCAAGCTCCGAAAGCAGTGTGACCGGAATGGATCAACCAATTAGCCATCATCTATTCTGGATGAATTGGGGATAGGTTCGTAGCCTCCTCAATAATTGGAGACAAGAAGAAGGTGATCCCTTCCATCCACCACATTGCCCTCTTGGCGATGAACCTGAAGCACTTACCGGCGAACCGGTCCGAAACACCATTTTCTCTCTCATTTTCAGAGTATCTCGTCACGATTATATACTACATCAAATTCTAGATTTTATTTATCCGTTCGTCCGAACCGACAATCACCCCGGTGTAATAGAAGAAGTCAACGATCTTCTCGCTCGAGTAGTGGCTTTAGAGAATATGGTGCAAGGGTTACAAACACCAACAAATAACGAAGTATTAATTCATAATTTCAATTTTATTGAATAAATACTCCGTAAAAGTTATGTAATTTCTAAAGTCTTTAGGGATTATTCAGTTCTAGTTACAACCGTAAATCAAATGAGTTTAATTTAATATTAACCCATTAAATCTATGTTACATCTGAAGAAAATATGCACATATATATTTTCATAAAGACTGTAATAAAATTCTGTTGTACAAAATATTAATTGTGAATTTTTTTTTAACGGGTAGGTAATACCCGAGAGATATATAAATTCACAATTAATATATTACATTTTTCGAATCTGATTAAGCAAATCATCAACTATACTCCCAAAATCTCACAACAATATACATTCTTGTATAGAAATCAAAGCAACCATTCTCACCCAAATTTGATTACGCATTCTGATTTTGACAAATCAAAATCCAAGTCATGATTTAACAGAAGAGATCACTCTTAGATTCCTACATCTTTCAAAGCTATACTTTGACTTCAAAACCGTGTTAGAACATCATATGTATATTAATGATTACAAACTGTGTTCAAACTCTCTGAAGTTTTCGAAGACACTTCAAACAATGAACAATCGAGATGATGATCCAACCACATATTACCCACATTTATGTACCTAAAAAGCTCTCGAAGCCAAAGTCATAGTTCGACGCGTATCAGTGTCAGACCCTTTGGCATTTATTAGCTAAAATGACTTTTCAATTCCTTTTCAAAGTAGACAGTTTTGTCACAGCTCCAGCAAGTCAACTTCGACTTTTCAGTCAGACTAGTCTTATTATAACCTCGATAGATACGTTGCCCTTTCGTCATCGTTACTGGGGACCTTTCATATCTCACCACCTTAGCAATAAACTTACCACCAACTTCAATTATCTTTGACTTTTCGAAAAATCATTATATTTATTGAAATCACATCATTTACTCATTCGCATCTTGTAACTAGAATTGTCATATGAATCATCGAAAAACAGTAACCAGTATTTTGAAATCTCGCAGCATGTCTACGCCAACAGTTATATGTGTACGTAAAACGTCTATCTCCTAGACTTACATACTTTGAATGTGAAGTTCTGAAAAATATTTTGAACTACAAACTAGTTCTTGAAATGCTGACGAAGCATCAAAAACTGTAAACGATCTTAACAGTAAAAAGTTTGATGACAAAGAATAGTAAGGTGGAAAAGCTGAGAAAAAGAGAAGGTTTGGAACTGGAAAACGGATTGAACAGACTATGAAGGAGGCTGTGGACAAATCACAAAGACTAAATCTGCCTTCAAAGAATCCAAATTATTCAGTGCCTGCTAAAGTCATTAACGAATACCTTACTCTTTATTCTAAACCTTTACAGACAAATCTTCATCATCATCCATCAATATTAGAAATTCTAAGATATTATCATATCTTTCATTATAAATATCCGCGATATTTCTGAAGATATTTTCACAACTAATCTTATCTGAAGTCATTTATCTCTTTGCGCTATCAGTGTTACATCATATAAGAAACTATTAGTTTCTATATTCTATAAACTTTCGAGTTTAAATTATGAATGTTTTGAAGTAGTGTTGGGAACTGAAGCATGAGTTAGTATAATATAATGACACTTGATCAACGTGATTATATTACAGTAAGTCATGCTGAGTTTCTAATGGGACATGACGATTCACAGACCATGCCGTCATCATGTTCCATGTTACACGACTCTTGTATTCTATTTAATCTCTAAAAATATCAAGAATATATTTTCTTCATGATTCGGTCTTTTCAGGGTATTCTGGTAAATTAACAAATCAAGATCGTGCCATTACCATTTCCTTCTTAGAACATTAACTATGTTCATTCTGAAATTCATATCTGCGAATACTGGACCATTACAAACGTTGCTTAATCGCAAGAAGAAGAAACGAAAGGACAAAACTCCAAAATAGAAATTGGAGTATAAATCGTGCAAATAGAAGGGAGCATTAACTGTGGATGTCAATGATTATAGAAGACAAAAGCAGGGGCTTTGAAATATAAGGGAAGATATAAAACCCAACAACCACCCAAAAATTATAAACCGTATATATCGATGCATATAGCAATATAAAGACACGGAAGAACTAAAAACACTATAAAACCGAGAGTATAGTAGAAGTAAATAGATTCTTCCGGAGGCAGATGAAAAAGAAGAACGACAGATATGAAAGTGAGGAGTATATCAAGAATCAGTACTGGATGAAGCATATTGACAAATACTTTAAAATATGAGTTGAGGGAGAAAGAATAGAAGGTGTGAGTTGTAAGGAAACGAAGGAGGTGGATTTATAGTGAAATACCCGACAGAGAAATCAAGATGGATTATCGTATTAATTCGAAGAGAATCATAATCTCCTTAATCACCGAAGCATCAAATCCAACATAGATTACAAAGATTTTCTTTAAATTCGGAGATCAATTGTGATGACGTCAAAAGATATGACGAATCACTATAATCTTATTTCCTTCATTTACGATAACTTCCCTCATACGTTGAGTAATCGAATTATTTTATCCATACTTCTTAGACATGATAAAACTTCATAATCGTCATAATAACATTCTCATTGTTAGCCATAACGACCTCTATCAAATTTCGGGGACGAAATTTCTTTAACGGGTAGGTACTGTGACGACCCGGAAATTTCCGACTAAATTTAAACTTTATCTTTATATTATTCTGACACGATAAGCAATGTTTGTTAAGTTAAATCTCAAGGATTTTAAACTATGTTTATACATTCATTTAAACCTCGACCAAATTCCAATGATTCACGAACCATTAAATGAACATATATGAATATGTATGTATATGTGTATATGTTATAAATTGAAAATGTCAACAAAGTATTTAAAAGTATAATGCTTTATATGAACGTATTTGTTTCAATATGATTATCGATGAAATAAAAAAAATATTAAATGACTGAATTATCAGAAACATTGAATTATGATTACAAGTCTCTGTTGAGAGGTCCACTATGATTTGAGAAATCTATTCCTCTTAACGATATTCGGAATAATTTGTAAAGCTATTTATAAATAAAAATAAAAAGTGTCATTTACGAAAGTTAGACAAAAGCTAGTGGAGAATTGGTTTCCATAATATTCTATTAATCTATTTTCAAACGTACAAAAACGTTTTTAGTTTAAAAAGAACTTTATTATTAAAACGTATATAACTTTTATAAATATCTAGAATCACTTTTGACAACTCATTACTTAACCAGTATAATAAATATAACGATATTTATATTTTATTTCATTAAATATATATAACAATTTAAATTAATATTATATATATTTATACGCGTATTATACATACATAGTTTTTATACTTTTACTATACTTTAACTTTACCTTTACTTTACTTTTACTTTACTTTAACTTTAATAATTCATACTTTAATAATTCACTTTAATAATTCATACTTTAATAATTCACTTTAATAATTCATACTTTAATAATTCACTTTAATAATTCATAATTTAATAATTCACTTTAATAATTCATACTTTAATAATTCACTTTAATAATTCAAAAATCTATTATAAATAGAATTCAATAGGTTTCATTATTTCATAGAAACTTGAAAATATATTTCTCTAAACTCTCTCAATCGATTTACATATATATAGATATTTGCTTTGTATTATTTCAAGATATTATTAGTATACATAAAATATTACGACGGAGTGATGTCCGAGTGATTTCAAAATAGTTTTTTGAATGAGTCGAAGCTAAGGAAATTATGGGTTATAGCTATGGAGGTGATGGGTATGGTTCATGGGTATGCTCGTAAGGTCAATCTAGTGTTTATCATCTCCGTTGCGTCTACGTACTTTCCTGCAATATTGAATCTCAATATTGATACGTGAGCACTCATAACTTAACTTTTATATATCAATAGTGTATCCCTGACTAGTGCTCGAGTATATAGGATTATGCATGCTTGTACATTCGATATTGTCCTTAGATAGGTTTGTTGAATCCTGAATTAGATACATATGCTACTGAGATAGGGTATATGATATGCATGTCATTGGAAAGCTAGCGAAAAATTAAAAACTTTTCATTTAGATATCGAATGGTTTCGATGAACGGATTTGAAGTTATAGTCAACTGAATTTTAGTATTATTGTTAAAATAATTATTATTACTATCGTCATTATTATTTTAATAGAAATATCATTGTTATTATAAAATATCATTATTACTATTATGTTAGTATTATCATTTTATCATAATAACATTTTTAATAAATATAAATATTGTTATTTTTTTATAGAATAATAATAATTATTATTACAAAATAATACAACTTTTAATTATTATTATTATGATCAATATTATTTTATCAAATAAATAGGGGATACAAATATATTTTTCACCACGCGTAATATAATTACATTAATAATACTTACCACTATAGTTTTAAGATAGTAAGTGAACTTTATAAATTTTACTACTTAAGATATATAAAAGTATATTTTATCATATATAAACGTTAATATAAATTTTTATTAATAAATGACTTTTATTATTATAAAATCTAATAAATATATTTAAATATATAAAACGACTATAGTTAAGTTATATAATAAACACGTATAAATTTTAGAAGTCATTTTGGGTCAAGTTGACTTTTGTTGACTTTTACATATTAGTCTCGAGCATTAGGATTGTGGTACACTATGACTTGACCAAAAATTGTTAGACAAATATTGACCAACATATAAATATATATAATTAATATAGGTTCGTGAATCTGAGGCCAACCTTGCACTTGTTAAATGACGTTATATGTATTTTTACTACGAAATACAGTATGGTGAGTTTCATTACTCCCTTTTTATATATATTTTTGGGCTGAGAATACATGCGTTGTTTTATAAATGTTTTACGAAATAGGCACAAGTACTAAAACTAATTCTATGTGGGTTTAAACCAGAAATATACCCTTAGCTTGGTAACATTAAACTACTTGTCTATGTACGGTAGGCGCGAATCCTAAAGATAGATCTATTGGGCCTGACAAACCCCATCCTGACTATGGGATGCTTTAGTACTTCGAGGTTATTTTAAACACACCTGATCTGGTGTACTTCAGAGGGTAAAACATGAACGTTAAGGCTTGTTACCGGGTGCCTACAATTTATAGAATACTCTTATACACTTGCGAGTGTACATATATTTATAAACGGAAATCTTGTGGTTTATTAATATATTGAAATGATTGTTATGATAAACCTATGAACTCACCAACCTTTTGGTTGACACTTTAAAGCATGCTTATTCTCAGGTATTAAAGAAATCTTCCGCTGTGCATTAGCTCATTTTAAGGATATTACTTGGAGTCATTCATGGTGTATTTTGAAAGACGTTGCATTCGAGTCATTGAGTTCATCAAGATTATTATTATGTCAATTATAGTTGGATGTATTATGAAATGGTGTGCATGCCGTCAAATTTCGTTGTAAAGAAAGTTTGTCTTTTAAAAACGAATGCAATGTTTGTAAAATGTATCATATAGAGGTCAAAATACCTCGCGATGTAATCAACTATTGTGAATCTTTATAATGTATATGAACGAGTCCTTTCAAACTTTGCCTGACAACTTCTGTAGATTCCTCCGTAACTTATGGAATTTTAGTATTATATATGCATATGTAAATTATGTATTGCAGGGTACTAATCTACATCCTATAATATATTTTTTATCGAAAATCCTTTATCTGATCGTACGAGATGAATCCCTCAACCAGTTCGAGTCCCTTAGATTCCGATAACTATTCCGATAGTTATTTCGACAGCTATTCCGATATAGAGTTTCACTCAAGCTCCGAAAGCAGTGTCACCGGAATGAATCAACCAATCAGCCATCCCCAATTCATCTGATAGTTTCGTAGTTGACTAAATTAATGGAGACGAGAAGAAGGCGATCTTTTCCTTTCCACCAACCGAATTCACCTCTTGACAATGAACCTGAAGCGTTTACCGACGAACTTGTTCGAGACACCATTTTCAGTCTCATTTCCAGGATAACTCGACAAGATTATATTCTATCCACAATTCCGAACCTTATTCATCCGCTCGTTCCGACCGACAATCATCCTGGGGTAATAAGTCAACGAACTTCGCGCTCGAATAATCAATTCAGAGAATATGGAGCAAAATGTACCAGCTTCAGCAACACCAACGGCACCAATAGTACCACCAACATCAATACTAGTACCATCAACACCACAATCTGTACCTCGAGCATAATCATCATTCTACATGACGTCCTACATCATCTATCTTCGTTCGACATGACGAATATGTAATCTCTAATGTTTTAGAGATTATGTATTCTAGTTCTAACTGTAAAACAAATGAGATTAATATTATATTTACTCATTAAATCGGTATTACATCTGAAGAAAATATATATGTATATATATTTTTTCATAAAGACTGTAATTAAAAATTCTTTTGTACAAACTGTTAATGGTGAAAATATTTTAACGGGTAGGTAATACCCGAGGAATATTTAGATTTCACTTTAATAAATTATACTGAACATTCTTCAATTCAGATTCAGCAGTCATTAACAACACTGCTCAAACTCACGCATATACGTATCTGTTCACTAAAGAGCAACTATTTTCATCCAAGTTCAATTTCATATTGGATTTTGACCTATCAAAATCCAACAAGTGGCATAATGAAGAAAACATTTGACGGAATAAAATTGTTAGAAACAAACAAATTAACTATGAGAGATTTTGTTAAGAATCCATGCTAACAAAATCCTAGCTAACTGTTCCTAGCTAACTGTGGACTAATCAACTGAGGATTATCAACAGTGGACAATTAAAAATGAATTAAAATATTGATTATAAATTATGAAACTAAACAATTCTTCAAGTTGCCACTTGATTTCATCTCAAACCTCATTTGTACCTTGACGATTTCAATCTGCGTTCAAACCTTTCATGATTCTTGAAAACACCTCAATCGAGAGGATGAACCAACCGCACTTCATCTACGGAAGGAAAGATTTATGCGTATAGTTATGCACATGAGAAACTCTCGGCAACTGATTAAAAGTTTAACACGTAGCCGCGTCAGATCCTTTGGCATTTATTAGCAAAAAAAAATAACTTTGAGATCCCTTTTCAAGGTAGCTAATTTTGTCACAGCTCCAGCAAGTCAACTTCGACTTTTCATTCGAAGTAGCCTTACTATAATCCTAATATATACGATTACCCTTTTGATACCAGAGAATTCTTTTATACTCTACCATATTACCAGCAGACATACCAGCAACCTCGTTACTTCTTAGCTTAAATCTCTCTGACAAATCATTATATTTATTCATTGAAACCCTATCATATACTCATCCGCATCTTGTAACGAGAACTGTCATACCAATTACCGGGAATTAGCAATCAGTACTTAGAAAACTCACAACATATTTACATCAACAGTTATATGTATGACATTTATCTATTAGAATTATGATCTCTCCTTCTGGAATTCTGAAAAGCACTCAATCACAAATCAATACTCTGAATGTTGAAAAAGCTGAATGAAGCAGCAGAAACCATAAACAAACGTAAACGACCATAATCATAAAAAGTTTGATGATAAAGAATAATATGTTGGAAAAGATCAGAAAAGTTGGAACTGGAAAACGGATTGAGCTAACCACGAAGGAGACCGAGGATAAATACAAGGACCATACCATATAATTCAAAGAATCCAGGAAATTCTGGATCCGATGAAACCTTCAAAGAATATCTTGCTCCTTACTCTAAACCCTTGCAGACAATAGTTTCTATCATCCTCTGATCATAGATATTCCGAGATCCTATCGTATCTTTCATTATAAATATCCTCTATATTTCTGGAGATATTTTTTTACTATTCTTATCTGAAATCATTAATCTCTTCGTGCTATTAGTATTACATCATATAGAAACTGTGAGTTTCTATATTCTGTAAACTTTCGAGCTTAAAATATGAATGTTATTGAAGTAATGTTGAGAACTGATGCATGAGTTAGTATAATATAATGACACTTGATCAACGTGATTATATTTCAGTAAGTCATGCTGAGTTTCTAATGGGACGTGATGATTCACAGACCATAACGTCATCACGTGCCATGTTACATAACTCTTTCATTCTGCTTAACTTCTGAACATATCAAGAAAATATATTCTTGATAGTTCTATTCTCAGTGATTCTGGTAATCTGACAAATCAAATCGTGCTAATACGTTCTTTCCTGTTTAGAACATTAAGTTCATTCGAAGCTCCATACTTACGAATTATGGACCATTATTCGCTTGATTTAAAGTCGGGAAGAGAAAACTAAGAGCATGAAGCTTCGATATATAAGGGAAAATATAAAGCCCAATAACAACACGGAGATTACAAACCGTGGATATTAATACGAATAGTAATATAAAGACATGGTATAATTAAGAATAGAATCACCCCAAGGTAATAGTAGAAGTAAATAGATTCTTTTGGTGGAAAATTGAAAAGGAAGATGACAGAAGTGATAATTAGAAAAATATCAAGGAATAGAACTGAACTAAGCATTTTCACAATCTTTTAGATGTAGGAATTAAGAAAGAAAGTATAGGAATGGTGAGAATAAGGGAACGGAAGAGTTTAATTTATAGTGGAAATATCAGACAGAGTAATCGAAGTAGATCACCATATTTAATTATAGAGATCTTAATTTCCTTACTCACCGAAGAATCAAATCTTTTAGATTTCGAAGATTTTCTTTAAATCCCTTGAATTCCAGAATTCAACTCTGACTCTGTCAAAAGTTAAGATGAATCTTTACTTTCCTATTTCACTCTTTGGTGATAGCGTCATTCATGCTCTTCTAATAATCGAATTATTTTTATCTATATTACCCAATGATGATAAAACTCAATTTATCAACTCATATTTGTCATGAAAACATTTTTATTGTTAGCCATGACCACCTCACTCAAATTTCGGGACGAAATTTCTTTAACGGGTAGGTACTGTGATGACCCGAGAATTTCCGACCAAATTCAAACTTAATCTTTATATGATTTCGATAATATAAGAAAAATCTGTAATGTTGAGTCTCGAAAAGTTTGAAACTATATTCATGTAATCAATTACCCTTTGACCATGTCTGATGATTCAAGAACAACTAAATGTAAATAGTTACATATATATAATAATTTGAAATATTATTTGATATAATATATGATTTTATTGTAGGAAAGAAATATGTAAAATGATATGCAATGTAATAAAAACTATTATGTAATTATATATATATATATATATATATATATATATATATATATATATATATATATATATATATATATATATAGATATTTATATATATATATATATATATATATATATATAGATATTTATATATAAATATTACTTGTAAATATATAATATTATATTTAGTTGTTTAAAAGAATATAATTTACATATTTATTTAATTAAACTTGTTAATTAAGATTGGATGTGTGTATATATATATATAATATATAAATATTAAATAAATGTTATCATAATATTATCTAAATAATAAATTGTAATATTAATATATTACAATTTTAATTATAGTTGTTATATTATTATTAATATTAGTATTAGTAGCATTAAAAGTTATGATATGAAACTGTCATATGTAATTGTTGTATTATTATTTTTACTCTCATTATTAGTATTAATATTAATATCATTATATGGTTATATTAATTTAATATATATAAAATTTATATTTATATAGATTTAATCTGTTATATTATTATTATTAAAATAATTATTTTTATATATATATATATATATTAATTATTAAAATTTATTTTATAAATCCAAGAAAGAAATAGATCGTGATTCCATCAATCCTATTTTAAGCTTTTGTTTTTGTCTATCAATTGTTACCTATCCCTATCACTTGTACCATTCAGTTAGCAATCACCATCCAAATTCATTCTTTTATTAATTTAATTTTTTTGTCGTACATGTTGGAATATTTTGTTGTCGATTAAATCAAACTAACAAACAAATGTTAATTGGGTACATTAGCTATAAAAATATCTGTGAACACCTATAGAATACTCTACTAATGCAATTCAATTTAATGAAGTATAGATCAAAACCCAATTTGAAGAAACACCACGAACCATCCCCTCAGACCACCTGCTTCTGTGTTACTCGTTTATTACTACTAAAACTAATATGATATATGATGATGATGTTGGAAGATATTACGCCAAAAAGATGAGGAATAGTAATAGCAATGTTTATGTAACGAGTATGATATACGATGGCTGCGTTTTATTTTCTTCTGTTTTCTTTTGTTCAGCCAACAACCATGCACCCCTTTATCATCACTCTTGTTTCTCTACAATTATATTGAGAACCACCAACAATACAACATCTCTAGAAAAAAACCCTACACGTTTTTGTTCATCATCTTGTACAACCCAAAACCCACCGTATTACTGCTGCTATGAGCTTCCTGTTACAACTAAAAGCTAACCTTGGTACGTTCTTGTTGCTGCCATCTTTTCATAAACCCACCTATTACGTAGTACATCTCACAATTATATTAAAGGTGTAGTATTAGAAACAAGAAGGGAGCATAGCTTAAGGTGACAAAACGGGTATGATATATATTTACAGTTTGTCATAAAGCGATTATATTAAAGCTACTTTTAATTTAGTATTGCTCGACCCACTCTTGTTTTTCTTCTGCTCGTTTTCTATTGATAAAGATAAAAGATGAAATGATGATGCCGTGTGATCTTGATGATGAAAGTAAGGGTCACTAGATACCCCTCAATTCCACTTGCAATTAAATTAAGTTTCTTTTTATATAAAGGCTTCATCAATTATCCAAGACAAGCTATTTCCATTGGGATTGGAATATAAATGCCGACCAACATGGGTCCAAGGATAAATGACTTGCGGTTTTTATATATTTTTTTTATAATGATCATTTGAATATTGAATACAATACCGATGATGATGATAGTGGAAAGAAAAAGATGAACGAGCTTTGCATAATTCCTTTTCTGTTTCAATCATAACGAAACCCCACCCCCTTTGTATTATCTGTCGATCTAATTCTTTTGCAAAATAGACGATTAGGAAACTTGGGACCACGTTTGGTTTGGTATTAATTGGACCGAATATCTCAGATATAGAATTTGGGCCGTGATGATCCATTTAGTTGTTGGGCTATGTTGCAGTTGAGTCGGGAGATGCGTTAAATAGTATTAGACTGGATATGTTATCAGAAAAACTGGATTGGTAGTGTGGTCGTAGGTGTTCTCAGTTATCGAGTGGTGTTGAGTTCGAATCCCGTTTCAAACACTTCTTTTTGCAAGATAGTTTTTAAGGTAGCCTTTATGTTTTTAATTACTATTATTATTATTATCATTACTTATTAATATTAATTATTATTATATTTTTTTTATATGATTATTATTGTTATGATTATTATTATTATTGTTATTAATATTAGTGTTACAAATATTATTATTATTATTATTACTAATAAATATTAGTTATCATTTATCAATATTGTTATTACAATTAATGTTATAACTAAAAATATTGTTATTACTACTATTAATATTATATTTATTAACTACTAGTAGATGTATTATCATTATTATCATTATGTTAATGTAAATACTATGAATAATATTATTATCACTTTGATTAAGTAACGTCATTAAGTATTGTTAACGATACTATTAGTAATCTTCATATCAATTTAATTAAATACAACTTTTTATATATAGTAAACATTACCATCTATGCAAAATATACTTATAAGTGTATTACATAAAAGTATAAATTAATTAGATTAACAATCTTTATATAAATATCCATATATAATAAATTAAGTATTTTTAATATATATATATATATATATATATAGATATACATAACTAAATAGATAATAATCATTATCAAATAAATATACAAATTAAATTACATAAGGTTATAATTATTCAATTACGTGTATATGTTTTAATATATATAGGAATGATATAGGTTCGTGAATCGGAGGCCAACCCTGCATTGTTCAATGACGTTATGTGTATTTTTACTACAAAATACAGTATCGTGAGTTTCATTTGATTCCCTTTTACTCTTTACATTTTTGGGCTGAGAATACATGCAAATGCTTTATTAACTGTTTTACAATATTTATATGCGTGAGTTTCATTTGCTCCTTTTTTACTCTTTACAATTTTGGGACTGAGAATACATGCGCTTTTATAAATGTTTGACGCAATAGACACAAGTACCTTAACTGCATTCTATGATAGAATTATCTGGGATTGGGGCTGATTATTATGACACGCATTAGCCCCCGGTTTCCGTTAGAGCGTGTGAGCTCCCGAGCCGGGTGGATGGTTTATTATTTACGACATTTTGGCACCGGTTGGCCTATATTTTATAAACATGTGTTCAGCCGTGGGGTGTGAAGACCGGCACAGAGGTTCTATATTTTGAAGGCACATGTATTCAGCCGTGGGGTGAAAGACCGGCACAGATGGTTACTATTATATTTTGAATCCTCACCAGGTGTTCTTCATATGAAAGATAATTTTTTGTGCAGTTGGAATGGGACTTCTGCACGTTTTATAATAAATGAAATCTTGTGGTCTATTAAATTGATGAAAATGAAATATTTACTAAACTAATGAACTCACCAACCTTTTGGTTGACACTTTAAAGCATGTTTATTCTCAGGTATGAAAGAAATCTTCCGCTGTGCATTTACTCATATTAGAGATATTACTTGGAGTCATTCATGACATATTTCAAAAGACGTTGTATTCGAGTCATTGAGTTCATCGAGATTGTTATTAAGTCAATTATAGTTGGATATATTATGAAATGATATGCATGCCGTCAACTTTCGATGTAAAGCAAATTTGTCTTTTAAAAACGAATGCAATGTTTGTAAAATGTACCATATAGAGGTCATGTACCTCGCGATAAAATCAACTATTATGAATCGTTTATAATCGATACGGACTTCGTCCGGATGTATTAGGACGGGTCCTTTCAAATGCGGAAAATGGTTACACGAAGGGAAATGTTCGAATAATCAAACACATTCCAATACCGAATTCGTTACTCTATGCAGAGAAGGACCATTCATATGTTTAGAAGAAAAGTTATTAAAAAATCGAGGTTACGCTTATGTAGCTATGGAAAACCAAATTGAACGACTCTCCTATGAGTCGACTAAAGCAGGACTCTGAGAATTCTTTCTCACAGGTGAGTATGTACAGTTTTTATTTGTTTTTATTTATTGTTTTTAACCTTTTGATAATAAACGCTGAATCGTTCGCTATAAAGTATTAAATTGATATTCAATAAAATTAGGTATGCGAAACCGAAATTATTAATATCATACAAAAATTTAATTCATCACTGCAAAATTTACCGTTTATTCATAAGGTATAAATATCTTTAATCAATCAATCCAAAATATTTCAGAAATTCGTCAGGAGTAAAACTAGGTAATATAGCCGAAATTACTTTACCCAAAAGAGGGACGCATATTTTTGTTAATATTTGATTTATTAAAGTGGGATAAAAGACCAAAAAGATTTTTATTTTTATTTTTACCTTGTTTTTAAAATTAGTATATAACTATATTATTTTAAATGTAAGTTTGAAAAATTAATAATATTTATATAAAATTTTATGCATTTTAAATCTAAGTTTGGTGTGAATTTAAAAACAAAAATGTACTTTATTTCATTAAGTTAAAAATATGATTTCTAAAATTCGTCGTGAGTTGAAGACTAGGTCGTGGAACCGAAATTGCTTTACCCGAAGGCGGGACGAGAAATTTTATTATCATTATTTTTAATTTTATTGATCTAAAGTATGCCAAAAACATTAAAAAAAAATCCAAAAATCTTTGCTTTTAAAACAACGCTTTAAAAAAATGACAAATTGTAAAAAAATTTCGAGGGACAAACTAGGTAAACGTACCGAAACGCTCTCAATCTAAACAAAATTTTAAATTAACTAATTAATTGTTTTATAAGTGAAAGATTATATATATATATATATATATATATATATATATATATATATATATATATATATATATATATATATATATATATATATATATATCCCCATGCGATCGCATGGGGTTTGCACTGGGAACCCATGCGATCGCATGGGGACCCTGGACAGATCACATTGATAAAATGCACGAGCTGGTTCTGTCTCCCACATTTAACACACACACATACATGAACAACCATCAAAAACCTCTCAAACTTCTCCATTTTTTCACCAAAATCATCCAAATTTCGTGCTATAATCCGGTATAATTATGCCTTTCTTCAAATGGGGAAGCAAAAAGGTAGAAATTTCACCCCTAAACTCCTAAATTTCCTAATTTTTGTGATAATTATAATTAATTATCCTAATTTAATTTTGATGATTTCTAGCTTAATTAGAGTTAAATTGTTAGTATATTATGCTTGTATAACATATATTGATGCTATTTGTCATGATTTGAAGCCTTAAACTTCAAAATTTTTAGAAATCTAGGGTTTGTGTTCTTGAGCAATTTGGGGCTTTTTGATATAAACAGGTTATGGCCGATTTTTGCTATGAATTATTGCTAAATTAAGTAATGTAACATGTTTAGGTTGCTAAATGATCCAAACTTTGATCCTAAACATGATTTTTGAACATCAAAGTGAACTTTTTAAGTCTAAAATTCATGAACTTGATAAAATTGATGTAATTGCCATTTGAAACTTGTTTAATTGCTAGTAATAGTTATTTTAACATGTTATTTGAGTTGAATGTTTATGAACTTTGTATATCTTTTCATATATACTTATTTGAAAAATTGTAGAATTGATAAAAATATGAAAATGAGTATAAGTTTAATATGGATTAAACATGTTATTGTAATTGTTTTACTTTGTTATTTTGCTAACACTAATGCATATTTGGATGCACAAATTTTGTGTTTAATTTGTTTTGCAGAGAAATACAGATACGGACGGTGCATCATCGTCTAGAAGACCTGAACAAGAACCTGATCAAGAACTGCAATCGGAACCACAACCTGAACAACAACAACATTATGATCAACACGTGCCATACTATGAACCAGAACCACAATTTTTTATTGCCTACATAGTATTTCCCGTTCACCATGTAATAAAGCACTTGAGAATTCATGAAGAGGAGTTACATCCCAATCTTAGATTTGATAGAAGCTGGAGAGATTACCCAACGTACCAACGTAACAAATTTAAGCTTTACACCAAAAATGTGGAAGTACCAAGGGTAATAGATTGGGAGCCTTTGGAAAGGGTCAACCTAGCTAACCCAGTTAGGCTATTACTAATTCAAAGGTATGACAACTCTTCTTTTTCTGATTGGGAACGTTTATTTACCACTCGTAGGCCTGTATATAAGGAGTGGTGTGTTGAGCTAATGAGTACTATAGCCTTAAATAAGGATGTAGATAGATTAGATGATAAGACTTTTCTTAGATTTTTACTTGGAGGTAGGATATACAGGATGTCTATGATAGATATGGCTAGAGCTTTACAGATTTACACCCCCGCTGAATTATTATTACCTGATTGTACAGCTTTAATTTATCAAGGTGAGAGGGTAGATAGAGATTTTGACGCTAACGCCATATGGAGGCGTATGTCAAATTTTAATGTGTTTACGCGGGGTGGAAGACACTCCTATTTGATATTAATAAAGCAGAGCTCCGTATAATACATAGATTTTTAGCAAACTCGATTACACAAAGAGGTAGAAACAAGGAGAAAATGACCCTAAATGATTTATTCTACCTTAAGTGCATTCGAGACACTGGAGGCTTTGTTAATATCCCCTACTGTGTTGGGTTTTATTTTTCCAAAGTTGTGGAAGGAATACAGGACATGGGAATAATAGGAGGAGGCATTTTTGTTACTCTCATTGGAAAGTATTTAGGTGTAGATAGAGAACACGGGGGTCCAATGATGGAGGTTGAGGAACAAACCGATACTATAGGTTTGCAGGTTTATCAGGGTGCAAAGGTACTAAAACGGAGGCACAATATGCCAATACCATATCATGGCACCCATCCACAGGTAGAGAGGGGTTCGGATGAGGAGATGGAGGAAGCAGATGATATTAGGGATGCCATTAGGGATAGTTATACTGATGTCTTCCAGCATGTAGATGAGGTGGAAATGAATAACCAGACTAGGCATCATCAGTATGAGCAGTGGAGAGCCTCAGATGAGTATGAGCACTCCAGGCAACGCCAACACAATAGCTGGCAAGTTCATCAGCACCAAATCATGAGCCAGCTATCATATCAGGTACCAAATAACTACATCCCGACTCGACCTGCTTACTATCTACTGTAGTGACCCGAACTTTTCCATGTTTATATATATATTAATTGAGATTGATATTTACATGATTAAATGTTTCCAACATGTTAAGCAATCAAACTTGTTAAGACTTGATTAATTGAAATATGTTTCATATTGACAATTGACCACCCAAGTTGACCGGTGATTCACGAACGTTAAAACTTGTAAAAACTATATGATGACATATATATGGATATATATATAGTTAACATGATACTATGATAAGTAAACATATCATTAAGTATATTAACAATGAACTACATATGTAAAAACTAGACTACTAACTTAATGATTTTTAAACGAGACATATATGTAACGATTATCGTTGTAAAGACATTTAATGTATATATATCATATTAAGAGATATTCATACATGATAATATCATGATAATATAATAATTTAAAATCTCATTTGATATTATAAACATTGGGTTAACAATATTTAACAAGATCGTTAACCTAAAGGTTTCAAAACAACACTTACATGTAACGACTAACGATGACTTAACGACTCAGTTAAAATGTATATACATGTAGTGTTTTAATATGTATTTATACACTTTTGAAAGACTTCAATACACTTATCAAAATACTTCTACTTAACAAAAATGCTTACAATTACATCCTCGTTCAGTTTCATCAACAATTCTACTCGTATGCACCCGTATTCGTACTCGTACAATACACAGCTTTTAGATGTATGTACTATTGGTATATACAATCCAATTATCAGCTCTTAGTAGCCCATGTGAGTCACCTAACACATGTGGGAACCATCATTTGGCAACTAGCATGAAATATCTCATAAAATTACAAAAATATGAGTAATCATTCATGACTTATTTACATGAAAACAAAATTACATATCCTTTATATCTAATCCATACACCAATGACCAAAAACACCTACAAACACTTTCATTCTTCAATTTCCTTCATCTAATTGATCTCTCTCAAGTTCTATCTTCAAGTTCTAAGTGTTCTTCATAAATTCTACAAGTTCTAGTTACATAAAATCAAGAATACTTTCAAGTTTGCTAGCTCACTTCCAATCTTGTAAGGTGATCATCCAACCTCAAGAAATCTTTGTTTCTTACAGTAGGTTATCATTCTAATACAAGGTAATAATCATATTCAAACTTTGGTTCAATTTCTATAACTATAACAATCTTATTTCAAGTGATGATCTTACTTGAACTTGTTTTCGTGTCATGATTCTGCTTCAAGAACTTCGAGCCATCCAAGGATCCGTTGAAGCTTCTCTTTTCCAGTAGGTTTATCCAAGGAACTTAAGGTAGTAATGATGTTCATAACATCATTCGATTCATACATATAAAGCTATCTTATTCGAAGGTTTAAACTTGTAATCACTAGAACATAGTTTAGTTAATTCTAAACTTGTTCGCAAACAAAAGTTAATCCTTCTAACTTGAATTTTAAAATCAACTAAACACATGTTCTATATCTATATGATATGCTAACTTAATGATTTAAAACCTGGAAACACGAAAAACAACGTAAAACCGGATTTACGCCGTCGTAGTAACACCGCGGGCTGTTTTGGGTTAGTTAATTAAAAACTTTGATAAACTTTTATTTAAAAGTTGTTATTCTGAGAAAATGATTTTTATTATGAACATGAAACTATATCCAAAAATTATGGTTAAACTCAAATTGGAAGTTTGTTTTCTAAAATGGTCATCTAGACGTCGTTCTTTCGACTGAAATGACTACCTTTACAAAAACGACTTGTAACTTATTTTTCCAACTATAAACCTATACTTTTTCTGTTTAGATTCATAAAATAGAGTTCAATATGAAACCATAGCAATTTGATTCACTCAAAACGGATTTAAAATGAAGAAGTTATGGGTAAAACAAGATTGGATAATTTTTCTCATTTTAGCTACGTGAAAATTGGTAACAAATCTATTCCAACCATAACTTAATCAACTTGTATTGTATATTATGTAATCTTGAGATACCATAGACACGTATACAATGTTTCGACCTATCATGTCGACACATCTATATATATTTCGGAACAACCATAGACACTCTATATGTGAATGTTGGAGTTAGCTATACAGGGTTGAGGTTGATTCCAAAATATATATAGTTTGAGTTGTGATCAATACTGAGATACGTATACACTGGGTCGTGGATTGATTCAAGATATTATTTATCGATTTATTTCTGTACATCTAACTGTGGACAACTAGTTGTAGGTTACTAACGAGGACAGCTGACTTAATAAACTTAAAACATCAAAATATATTAAAAGTGTTGTAAATATATTTTGAACATACTTTGATATATATGTATATATTGTT
Source organism: Rutidosis leptorrhynchoides (assembly GCF_046630445.1). Taxonomy (NCBI): domain Eukaryota; kingdom Viridiplantae; phylum Streptophyta; class Magnoliopsida; order Asterales; family Asteraceae; genus Rutidosis; species Rutidosis leptorrhynchoides. The sequence continues at coordinate 272,975,145 of NC_092341.1, read as the reverse complement.
ATAGGTTCGTGAATCAACCAGTGGCCAAGTCTTACTTCCCGACGAAGTAAAAATCTGTGAAAGTGAGTTATAGTCCCACTTTTAAAATCTAATATTTTTGGGATGAGAATACATGCAGGTTTTATAAATGATTTACAAAATAGACACAAGTACGTGAAACTACATTCTATGGTTGAATTATCGAAATCGAATATGCCCCTTTTATAAAGTCTGGTAATCTAAGAATTAGGGAACAGACACCCTAATTGACGCGAATCCTAAAGATAGATCTATTGGGCCTAACAAACCCCATCCAAAGTACCGGATGCTTTAGTACTTCGAAATTTATATCATATCCGAAGGGTGTCCCGGAATGATGGGGATATTCTTATATATGCATCTTGTTAATGTCGGTTACCAGGTGTTCACTATATGAATGATTTTTATCTCTATGTATGGGATGTGTATTGAAATATGAAATCTTGTGGTCTATTGTTACGATTTGATATATATAGGTTAAACCTATAACTCACCAACATTTTTGTTGACGTTTAAAGCATGTTTATTCTCAGGTGAATACTAAGAGCTTCCGCTGTTGCATACTAAAATAAGGACAAGATTTGGAGTCCATGTTTGTATAATATTGTGTAAAAACTGCATTCAAGAAACTGATTTCGATGTAACATATTTGTATTGTAAACCATTATGTAATGGTCGTGTGTAAACAGGATATTTTAGATTATCATTATTTGATAATCTACATAAAGCTTTTTAAACCTTTATTTATGAAATAAAGGTTATGGTTTGTTTTAAAATGAATGCAGTCTTTGAAAAACGTCTCATATAGAGGTCAAAACCTCGCAACGAAATCAATTAATATGGAACGTTTTTAATCAATAAGAACGGGACATTTCAGTTGGTATCCGAGCGTTGGTCTTAGAGAACTAGAATTTTGCATTAGTGTGTCTTATCGAGTTTGTTAGGATGCATTAGTGAGTCTGGACTTCGACCGTGTTTACTTGAAAAATGATTGCTTAACAAATTTTGTTGGAAACTATATATTTTTAACATGTGAATATTATGTGATATATTAATCTCTTAACTCGTTTGATATTATGTGATAGATGTCTACCTCTAGAACAAGTCCCATTGACTCACCTAATAATAATGAAGAGTCAAATGTAAATTGGAATGATTCGTGGACTGATTCACAAGTTCCCGAAGAGGAACCGGAAGAAGAGTCGGAACCGGAAGAAGAATCGGAACCGGAAGAAGAATCGGAACCGGATGAAGAAATAGAACCGGTGGGGGAAATAATAAAACGCTTAAGTAAAAGAAAATCCTTAACCAGCCGACCAAGGTTAATTATGGTCAATGGTGTTTCCGCCAAGGAAGCAAAATATTGGGAGGATTACCAATTCTCCGATGAATCGGATTCCGACGAGAATTCCGATGATGTTATAGAAATTACCCCAACTGAATTTAAAAAGGCAAAAGAAAATAATAAGGGAAAGGGCATAAAAATAGAGAAATCTAATTCCAACCCCGATGAACTTTATATGTATCGTCAACCCCCGAAGTCCTTAAGTTGTAACAATGACCCGGGAACCTCTAAACCACCAGGTTTTTCTAAACCAATGTGGAAAACGACGGCTCGTATTAGGGGAACATCATATATCCCTAGAAACTTGGAAAAACGAACCAAAACCGAAGAAGAAGAAACAAGCGAGTCGGAATAAGATAGTTGTATTCGTGTGGTGTAATATATGTAATATAGTGTGCTTATGCTTTATGATATATGTAAAAATTGCTTGTATTAATAAGTATTTTTTTTTATGAATCTAACTCTTGTCTATTTTACAGTATAAAAACACAAAATGGATAGACAACCCAATATTTTAAGAGACCTACCCGGAGACATGATTGATGAAATCTTGTCTAGAGTCGGTCAGAATTCTTCGGCACAACTATTTAAGGTGAGATCAGTTTGTAAGACATTCGAAGAACGTTCCAAGAATGCCTTGGTTTATAAAAGGCTTTCGTTTGAAAGATGGGGGATATCACATTGGGAAATCCATAAGTTACGATGTGTTTACTTTGACGCATATATTGCGGGGAACCCAAATGCTATTTTACGCAATGGGTTAAGAAATTATTTTGACTCAATATATCCGAATATTGGACTTCGTGATTTAGAAAAAGCGGCTAACATGCAACATAAAGAATCATGTTATGCTTACGGATTAGTAATGTTCGCTTCTCACCAAAGTGAGAACAAGAACATCGGGCTACAACTATTAAACAAAACATTCCCACAAGTGACGGAGTCGGTAATTGGGGTAAGAAATGAGGTTTTTAGATTGTTACGGGACTGTTGGACATTACGTAACCCTCGTCCCTTTGACGACATTACAACACGCTGTCTTATCAATGGCCATAACGGTTATGTTCCACAAGACCAAGGATGGGAAGTAATCCTAGTAAAACCAGAATGCATGACTTGTTTCTGGACGTATGAATTACGTGTCTTTATTGCCTTTGCTGAATGACTTGTGTACTAGCTAGAATTATCTTCACAACCATCTTGTATCAAATTTACTGTGTGCTATATTTCATGCTATATGTAAAATAAGCGGTATTGTAAGTTTGTAAAATATTGTGTAAAAGTTTGAACGCGAAATATTATTATAATCAGTTTTTCATATAGAATTGTAGTAGTTGAATTGTATATTAGCTACTAAGTATGAACTTAACGGGTAGGTACTACCCTAATTTAAACTTATAAAACGCTAATATGAATAAAAAGCTTTTATAAATGAGTTCATATTATGCTACGAAATACTATTAACTACTCTTAATATTCTGTATGATTAACTTGTTCCATTTGACTATTTTGAAGGAAATGGCACCGACTACTCGACACACCGTGAATATGAATGAAGAGGAATTCCGTACTTTTCTAGCTTCAAACATAGCCGCAGTACAGGCTGCGCTACATACCAACAATAACCTTGGATCTAGCAGTACAGGAAATCGTGTAGGATGCACCTACAAAGAATTCACTGCCTGCAAACCTTTAGAATTTGATGGAATCGAAGGACCGATCGGATTGAAACGGTGGACCGAGAAGGTCGAATCGGTGTTTGCCATAAGTAAGTGTACTGAAGAGGACAAAGTGAAGTACGCTACGCATACCTTCACAGGTTCTGCGTTAACATGGTGGAATACCTATCTAGAGCAAGTGGGACAAGATGATGCTTACACACTACCGTGGTCAGCATTCAAGCACTTGATGAACGAAAAGTACCGTCCCAGAACCGAGGTCAATAAGCTCAAGACAGAACTTAGAAGGTTACGAACCCAAGGATTTGATATTACCACGTACGAAAGACGATCAACGAATTATGCCTATTGTGTCCGGGAGCGTTCGAAGATGAGGAAGAGAAGATCGACGTGTTTGTGAAAGGATTACCGGAAAGAATCCAAGAAGATATAAGTTCACACGAGCCCGCCTCCATACAACAGGCATGTAGAATGGCTCACAAACTAGTGAACCAGATTGAAGAAAGAATTAAAGAACAGACTGCTGAAGAGGCCAATGTGAAGCAAGTCAAAAGAAAGTGGGAGGAAAACGGTGATAAGAATCACCAATACAACAACAACAGCAATTACAATAATAATCGCAACAATTATCCCAACAATCGCAACATCAATCGCAACTATAACAAACGGCCCAACAACAACAACAACAACAACAACAACAACAACAACAACAACAACAACAACAACAACAACAACAACAACAACAACAACAACAACAACAACAACAACAACAACAACAACAACAACAACAACAACAACAACAACAACAACAACAACAACAACAACAACAACAACAACAACAACAACAACAACAACAACAACAACAACAACAACAACAACAGCAACTACAGCAACTACAACAATCATCCCAACAATAATAACAACCGCAACAACAACAACAACAACAACAACAACAACAATCAGAAGCAGCTATGCCAAAGGTGTGAAAAGTATCACTCGGGGTTCTGCACCAAATTTTGCAACAAGTGTAAAAGAAATGGTCATAGTGCGGCAAAGTGTGAGGTCTACGGACCAGGGGTTAACAGAATGAAAGGAACAAATGGTGTCGGAACGAGTAATGGCGGAGCAAGTAGTGTCGGAGCAAGTTATGCCAATGTAGTTTGTTATAAATGTGGAAAACCGGGCCACATTATTAGAAATTGCCCGAACCAGGATAACACGAATGGACAAGGCCGCGGAAGAGTTTTCAATATTAATGCGGCAGAGGCACAGGAAGACCCGGAGCTTGTTACAGGTACGTTTCTTATTGACAATAAATCTGCTTACGTTTTATTTGATTCGGGTGCGGATAGAAGCTATATGAGTAGAGATTTTTGTGCTAAATTAAGTTGTCAATTGACGCCTTTGGATAGTAAATTTTTACTCGAATTAGCAAATGGTAAATTAATTTCAGCAGATAATATATGTCGGAATCGAGAAATTAAACTGGTTAGCGAAACATTTAAGATTGATTTGATACCAGTAGAGTTAGGGAGTTTTGATGTGATAATCGGTATGGACTGGTTGAAAGAAGTGAAAGCAGAGATCGTTTGTTACAAAAATGCAATTCGCATTATACGAGAAAAAGGAAAACCCTTAATGGTGTACGGAGAAAAGGGCAACACGAAGCTACATCTTATTAGTAATTTGAAGGCACAAAAACTAATAAGAAAAGGTTGCTATGCTGTTCTAGCACACGTCGAGAAAGTACAAACTGAAGAAAAGAGCATCAATGATGTTCCCATTGTAAAAGAATTTCCCGATGTATTTCTGAAAGAATTACCGGGATTACCCCCACATCGATCCGTTGAATTTCAAATAGATCTTATACCAGGAGCTGCACCAATAGCTCGTGCTCCTTACAGACTCGCACCCAGCGAGATGAAAGAACTGCAAAGCCAATTACAAGAACTTTTAGAGCGTGGTTTCATTCGACCAAGCACATCACCGTGGGGAGCTCCTGTTTTGTTTGTCAAGAAGAAAGATGGCACATTCAGGTTGTGTATCGACTACTGAGAGTTGAACAAACTTACCATTAAGAACCGCTACCCACTTCCGAGAATCGACGACTTATTTGATCAACTACAAGGCTCGTCTGTTTATTCAAAGATTGACTTACGTTCCGGGTATCATCAAATGCGGGTGAAAGAAGATGATATTCCAAAGACTGCTTTAAGAACACGTTACGGTCATTACGAGTTTATGGTCATGCCGTTTGGTTTAACTAATGCACCAGCTGTGTTCATGGACCTTATGAACCGAGTGTGTGGACCATACCTTGACAAGTTTGTCATTGTTTTCATTGATGACATACTTATTTACTCAAAGAATGAGCAAGAACACGGTGAACATTTGTGGAAGGTGTTAGAAGTATTGAGGAAGGAAGAATTGTACGCTAAGTTTTCAAAGTGTGCATTTTGGTTGGAAGAAGTTCAATTCCTCGGTCACATAGTGAACAAAGAAGGTATTAAGGTGGATCCGGCAAAGATAGAAACTGTTGAAAAGTGGGAAACCCCGAAAACTCCGAAACACATACGCCAGTTTTTAGGACTAGCTGGTTACTACAGAAGGTTCATCCAAGACTTTTCAAGAATAGCAAAACCCTTGACTGCATTAACGCATAAAGGGAAGAAATTTGAATGGAATGATGAACAAGAGAAAGCGTTTCAGTTATTGAAGAAAAAGCTAACTACGGCACCTATATTGTCATTGCCTGAAGGGAATGATGATTTTGTGATTTATTGTGACGCATCAAAGCAAGGTCTCGGTTGTGTATTAATGCAACGAACGAAGGTGATTGCTTATGCGTCTAGACAATTGAAGATTCACGAACAAAATTATACGACGCATGATTTAGAATTAGGCGCGGTTGTTTTTGCATTAAAGACTTGGAGGCACTACTTATATGGGGTCAAAAGTATTATATATACCGACCACAAAAGTCTTCAACACATATTTAATCAGAAACAACTGAATATGAGGCAGCGTAGGTGGATTGAATTGTTGAATGATTACGACTTTGAGATTCGTTACCACCCAGGGAAGGCAAATGTGGTAGCCGATGCCTTGAGCAGGAAGGACAGAGAACCCATTCGAGTAAAATCTATGAATATAATGATTCATAATAACCTTACTACTCAAATAAAGGAGGCGCAACAAGGAGTTTTAAAAGAGGGAAATTTAAAGGATGAAATACCCAAAGGATCGGAGAAGCATCTTAATATTCAGGAAGATGGAACCCGGTATAGGGCTGAAAGGATTTGGGTACCAAAATTTGGAGATATGAGAGAAATGGTACTTAGAGAAGCTCATAAAACCAGATACTCAATACATCCTGGAACGGGGAAGATGTACAAGGATCTCAAGAAACATTTTTGGTGGCCGGGTATGAAAGCCGATGTTGCTAAATACGTAGGAGAATGTTTGACGTGTTCTAAGGTCAAAGCTAAGCATCAGAAACCATCAGGTCTACTTCAACAACCCGAAATCCCGGAATGGAAATGGGAAAACATTATCATGGATTTCATCACTAAATTGCCAAGGACTGCAAGTGGTTTTGATACTATTTGGGTAATAGTTGATCGTCTCACCAAATCAGCACACTTCCTGCCAATAAGAGAAGATGATAAGATGGAGAAGTTAGCACGACTGTATTTGAAGGAAGTCGTCTCCAGACATGGAATACCAATCTCTATTATCTCTGATAGGGATGGCAGATTTATTTCACGATTCTGGCAGACATTACAGCAAGCATTAGGAACTCGTCTAGACATGAGTACTGCCTATCATCCACAAACTGATGGGCAGAGTGAAAGGACGATATAAACGCTTGAAGACATGCTACGAGCATGTGTTATTGATTTCGGAAACAGTTGGGATCGACATCTACCGTTAGCAGAATTTCCTACAACAACAGCTACCATTCAAGCATTGAGATGGCGTCGTTTGAAGCACTTTATGGTAGAAAGTGCAGGTCTCCGATTTGTTGGAGTGAAGTGAGGGATAGACAGATTACGGGTCCGGAGATTATACAAGAAACTACCGAGAAGATCATCCAAATTCAACAACGGTTGAAAACCGCCCAAAGTCGACAAAAGAGCTACGCTGACATTAAAAGAAAAGATATAGAATTTGAAATTGGAGAGATGGTCATGCTTAAAGTTGCACCTTGGAAAGGCGTTGTTCGATTTGGTAAACGAGGGAAATTAAATCCAAGGTATATTGGACCATTCAAGATTATTGATCGTGTCGGACCAGTAGCTTACCGACTTGAGTTACCTCAACAACTCGCAGCTGTACATAACACTTTCCACGTCTCGAATTTGAAGAAATGTTTTGCTAAAGAAGATCTCACTATTCCGTTAGATGAAATCCAAATCAATGAAAAACTCCAATTCATCGAAGAACCCGTCGAAATAATGGATCGTGAGGTTAAAAGACTTAAGCAAAACAAGATACCAATTGTTAAGGTTCGATGGAATGCTCGTAGAGGACTCGAGTTCACCTGGGAGCATGAAGATCAGATGAAGAAGAAATACCCGCATCTATTTCCAGAAGATTCGTCAACACCTTCAACAGCTTAAAATTTCGGGACGAAATTTATTTAACGGGTAGGTACTGTAGTGACCCGAACTTTTCCATGTTTATATATATTAATTGAGATTGATATTTACATGATTAAATGTTTCCAACATGTTAAGCAATCAAACTTGTTAAGACTTGATTAATTGAAATATGTTTCATATAGACAATTGACCACCCAAGTTGACCGGTGATTCACGAACGTTAAAACTTGTAAAAACTATATGATGACATATATATGGATATATATATATATATATATAGTTAATATGATACTATGATAAGTAAATATATCATTAAGTATATTAACAATGAACTACATATGTAAAAACAAGACTACTAACTTAATGATTTTTAAACGAGACATATATGTAACGATTATCGTTGTAAAGACATTTAATGTATATATATCATATTAAGAGATATTCATACATGATAATATCATGATAATATAATAATTTAAAATCTCGTTTGATATTATAAACATTGGGTTAACAACATTTAACAAGATCGTTAACCTAAAGGTTTCAAAACAACACTTACATGTAACGACTAACGATGACTTAACGACTCAGTTAAAATGTATATACATGTAGTGTTTTGATATGTATTTATACACTTTTGAAAGACTTCAATACACTTATCAAAATACTTCTACTTAACAAAAATGCTTACAATTACATCCTCGTTCAGTTTCATCAACAATTCTACTCGTATGCACCCGTATTCGTACTCGTACAATACACAGCTTTTAGATGTATGTACTATTGGTATATACACTCCAATGATCAGCTCTTAGCAGCCCATGTGAGTCACCTAACACATGTGGGAACCATAATTTGGCAACTAGCATGAAATATCTCATAAAATTACAAAAATATGAGTAATCATTCATGACTTATTTACATGAAAACAAAATTACATATCCTTTATATCTAATCCATACACCAACGACCAAAAACACCTACAAACACTTTCATTCTTCAATTTTCTTCATCTAATTGATCTCTCTCAAGTTCTATCTTCAAGTTCTAAGTGTTCTTCATAAATTCTACAAGTTCTAGTTACATAAAATCAAGAATACTTTCAAGTTTGCTAGCTCACTTCCAATCTTGTAAGGTGATCATCCAACCTCAAGAAATCTTTGTTTCTTATAGTAGATTATCATTCTAATACAAGGTAATAATCATATTCAAACTTTGGTTCAATTTCTATAACTATAACAATCTTATTTCAAGCGATGATCTTACTTGAACTTGTTTTCGTGTCATGATTCTGCTTCAAGAACTTCGAGCCATCCAAGGATCCGTTGAAGCTAGATCCATTTTTCTATTTTCCAGTAGGTTTATCCAAGGAACTTAAGGTAGTAATGATGTTCATAACATCATTCAATTCATACATATAAAGCTATCTTATTCGAAGGTTTAAACTTGTAATCACTAGAACATAGTTTAGTTAATTCTAAACTTGTTCGCAAACAAAAGTTAATCCTTCTAACTTGACTTTTAAAATCAACTAAACACATGTTCTATATCTATATGATATGCTAACTTAATGATTTAAAACCTGGAAACACGAAAAACACCGTAAAACCGGATTTACGCCGTCGTAGTAACACCGCGGGCTGTTTTGGGTTAGTTAATTAAAAACTATGATAAACTTTGATTTAAAAGTTGTTATTCTGAGAAAATGATTTTTATTATGAACATGAAACTATATTTAAAAATTATGGTTAAACTCAAAGTGGAAGTATGTTTTCTAAAATGGTCATCTAGACGTCGTTCTTTCGACTGAAATGACTACCTTTACAAAAATGACTTGTAACTTATTTTTCCGACTATAAACCTATACTTTTTCTATTTTGATTCATAAAATAGAGTTCAATATGAAACCATAGCAATTTGATTCACTCAAAACGGATTTAAAATGAAGAAGTTATGGGTAAAACAAGATTGGATAATTTTTCTCATTTTAGCTACGTGAAAATTGGTAACAAATCTATTCCAACCATAACTTAATCAACTTGTATTGTATATTATGTAATCTTGAGATACCATAGACACGTATACAATGTTTCGACCTATCATGTCGACACATCTATATATATTTCGGAACAACCATAGACACTCTATATGTGAATGTTGGAGTTAGCTATACAGGGTTGAGGTTGATTCCAAAATATATATAGTTTGAGTTGTGATCAATACTGAGATACGTATACACTGGGTCGTGGATTGATTCAAGATAATATTTATCGATTTATTTCTGTACATCTAACTGTGGACAACTAGTTGTAGGTTACTAACGAGGACAGCTGACTTAATAAACTTAAAACATCAAAATATATTAAAAGTGTTGTAAATATATTTTGAACATACTTTGATATATATATATATATATATATATATATATATATATATATATATATATATATATATATATATATATATATATATATATTGTTATAGGTTCGTGAATCAACCAGTGGCCAAGTCTTACTTCCCGACGAAGTAAAAATCTGTGAAAGTGAGTTATAGTCCCACTTTTAAAATCTAATATTTTTGGGATGAGAATACATGCAGGTTTTATAAATGATTTACAAAATAGACACAAGTACGTGAAACTACATTCTATGGTTGAATTATCGAAATCGAATATGCCCCTTTTATAAAGTCTGGTAATCTAAGAATTAGGTAACAGACACCCTAATTGACGCGAATCCTAAAGATAGATCTATTGGGCCTAACAAACCCCATCCAAAGTACCGGATGCTTTAGTACTTCGAAATTTATATCATATCCGAAGGGTGTCCCGGAATGATGGGGATATTCTTATATATGCATCTTGTTAATGTCGGTTACCAGGTGTTCACCATATGAATGATTTTTATCTCTATGTATGGGATGTGTATTGAAATATGAAATCTTGTGGTCTATTGTTACGATTTGATATATATAGGTTAAACCTATAACTCACCAACATTTTTGTTGACGTTTAAAGCATGTTTATTCTCAGGTGAATACTAAGAGCTTCCGCTGTTGCATACTAAAATAAGGACAAGATTTGGAGTCCATGTTTGTATGATATTGTGTAAAAACTGCATTCAAGAAACTGATTTCGATGTAACATATTTGTATTGTAAACCATTATGTAATGGTCGTGTGTAAACAGGATATTTTAGATTATCATTATTTGATAATCTACATAAAGCTTTTTAAACCTTTATTTATGAAATAAAGGTTATGGTTTGTTTTAAAATGAATGCAGTCTTTGAAAAACGTCTCATATAGAGGTCAAAACCTCGCAACGAAATCAATTAATATGGAACGTTTTTAATCAATAAGAACGGGACATTTCATCCACCACATCAGCCTGACACGCGACCACCCTTTGACCTGTACGACCCCAATCAAGCCTACCAGGACACCTATCACCAACCATGGAACCCGAGCGATGATATGAACTGGAATCCCTATCCAAATCAATAGTGTTTCATTGGTGATTTCTTATCTTTTATTATTTTTATCTATTTATGTTAAACATTTAATATTTTGATACTTTTATGTAATGTTTAACATTTTTATTATTTTGTACTAATATTTTATTTTTGTAATTTGAAAGTAGGATATTAAATCCCATTTCAAAATACCATGCATGTTTATAGTTGTATTGTATGTATTTTATCTCATGTACACAACAGGGTAAAACAATGCATTTTCAAAGACTGACATTAAGTTCAGCAAAAGCAACTAATTTTGATGACAAGATGCAAAATATATGTGAAATAACAACTGCAGGAATGAACAAATGATGTGAACCATTTATCATTCAAACAAACAACGATATGTTTGGAAACTTTGGTAAAATTTAATCATTTTTCTACGCTAATCACCCTCAATAATTTAAATTGTTACTGATTTCTTGCAAATGAGGGCATTGCAAGATCTTAAGTGTAGGAAGGGATTAAATTCTTTCGTTTTAATTTTTTTTTACTTATACACTTGGTTTAATAACCACCATTAAACTTTACTAGTAACACAGTAGTTGTATTAGAATCTAGTGCTCTCTGATAATAAAGAATAGCCCTAGTCTTATATACTGACTACCCACTTCTAGTAAAATTTTTCAAATAAATGAATTCAAAATCTCGTTTATACATATTTATGAACGATAAAACTAGGTGTTAACACCGAAATTATTGTTACCTCGGAAAGAACATAAATTGAGAAACAACTCAAAACGCTTGAATTCATTTAAAATGGAATAGAAGAGAATAAAAAGGCAAAGAAATAAAAATAAAAGCCAAGTGTGGGAAAAATTTACCAAGTTATTTAAAACATATATCACATATTTTTGTATAAATAATTGAAGATACTTTTAGTTTGGACGATATTAATCAGTTTTACCCAGTTTATTGTAATATAAATGGAATGAAAAAGGAAGTACAGTCTTTCGAGAAAAAGACACGCGCTTCTTGATTTAGGTCAGGAAGTTGTCGTCCAGTCCAGTTGTAGAGTCTACGAAAAATCTTAAAAAGTTTTCTCGAAAATCAGCTGGAAATCCACGGACCTCAGCATCAAACAGGGTTGCCAAGTGGTCAGACTTATCCTAACCATGAGAGGATCTGTCTCGTACAATGGGGGGCACCGTGTAAATTAGCTTATAAGACTAATGAATCAGATCCCCAGAAATGATAATCTCCTTAAAGATCAAAAATCAGCTTTTAAGACTGATATTACTCAATCCTTGAGATTGACCTTAAAGATTGAGAATTCAAACTCATGGAATTCGATGATATCTAAACTCGAGCTTGAACGAGAAAATATTTTGATCAAATTACAAACCGATTTGTTTTCTGAAAACCCATTTTCAATGCGTTCATTACCATTAAACGTAAAATTCTAGGAATTTACCTGAAATTCATTAGGTCACCTGAACCAAATCGGGTGTCAACTGTAAAACGGTGGTTGTATAGTATGGTCGAAGATAGGACCTTGTGCCAGACCGAAAAACTATAGGGTGATCTTTACTATTGCTCCTACAAAGGATAGTAATTGCATCTGACACGATATAGACCATAATCAAAAGCAGGTCATTAGACATTGCCTTAACAGTTGCTTGTTCAACGCTTTCCTTTACAACCGAACGGTAGTTTACCGAAAGGTAATATACGGAGCAAGTATACTGGACGTGTTGCTTTCCTAATACAAGGTTAGCAAGTGGGTGACACACAACCGCAAGTTTTGAGCTAAGATTTTCAAATCTGAAACCCACAAAAACCACAAAAACATTTTGCAAACACCGGTGAAGGGTTATTCCGAAAAACTTATCTAGAGTAAAGGCTAGAATGAATTTTCAAAAGATCAAATGTTTTCATAAAGATCCAATTTCCTAACGGATCTAAATTTTTATAGTCATGTGGGACTGTAAACCATAACGTTACTATCATTGTTCATACCGCCGTATTAAAATCACTGATGTACAAAGTGTGAAGAATAAAGAAGTGAATCTAGTAAAGTTATATTCAAGTTCTATATTGCTTGAGGACAAGCAACGCACAAGTGTAGGAATATTTGATAATCCTAAAAATGAACACATATTTCATAGCATTATCCCTCGAGAAAGACAAGCTTTTAGTTGCAATTGTTCTATTTACAAGTGATATTCGTTTAAATAATAAAAGGTGAAGACAAAAGACAGATTCGACGATTTGAAGATGCACACGACCAAAATGCTAAAAAGTACAAAGTACTATCCAAGTGGTTCAAATTATTGCTGAGAAACGTCTAAAAGTTACAAGAGTACGAGCCGCAAAACGCAAAGTACAAGATATTAAATCGTACGAAAGGACGTTCGAAAATCCAGAACCGGGATATGAACCAACTATCAACGCGCGACGCAACGGACCTTAAATTACAAGTTAACTATGCACAAGAATATAATATAATATATATATAATTATATAAAATTATATATATTATATTATATTATTAAAAACCGTCGGCAAGCTAGAAAACAAGATGAAGTGAGCTGTCCCAGGAGGCCATGTGATCGCATGGCCTGGTAGTTATAAATGCATACGATCGCATGGGAAGAAATAACAGGCCAAGAGCTATAAATAGCGAACGAATTGGACGAGTTATTTACACCTTCATCAACTGATATTCACTCTCTCTCAATATATTTATATTTATATTTTATAATTATAATTTTAATATTAAGTAAATAATAATAAGGTTATAGTGGCAAATGTTTTAAGTTTGTAAGTCGAAATTCTGTCCGTGTAACAGTACGCGATTAATACTCATTGTAAGTTATATTCAACCTTTTTAAATTAATGTCTCGTAGCTAAATTATTATTATATTTATTTAAGCCGAAGTAATCGTGATGTTGGACTAAATATTAAGACGAGGTCATTGGGCTTTGGACTATAATTGGGGTTTGGACAAAAGACCGACACTTGTGGAAATTGGACTATGGGCTATTAATGGGCTTTATATTAATTAAATGATATCTCGTTGATTTAATATAGAGATTTATAATTTGACATATTTATATTTAACCACATACGCTTGACTGGGTACGGTGGGCGGGATATCTATAAATACTAATAATTATTCATTTGACCGAACACGGGGATGGATTAATAGTCACTGGACTCATTAAAACAGGGGTGGATTACATTCAAGGGTAATTGGTGTAATTGTTAACAAAGTATAAAAACCTTGGATTACACGCAGTCGATAGTCTGGTGTACTCGTTAAACAAAGTATTAAGACCTTGTTATAGTTTGAATCCCCAATTAGTTGGAATATTTGACTTCGGGTATAAGGTTAATTTGGTGAAGACTCTCGCACTTTATAATTATGACCGATGGACTATTATGGACAAAACCAGATGGACATATCGAATAATCCAGGACAAAGGACAATTAACCCATGGTAATAAATTAAAATCAACACGTCGAACATCATGATTACGAAAGTTTAAATAAGCATAATTCCTTTATTTTATATCTCATCGCACTTTTATTTATCGTCATTTTATTTATCGTACTTTAAATTATTGCACTTTTAATTATTGCACTTTTATTTATCGCACTTTTATTTATCGTCATTTACTTTACGCTTTAAATTAAGTTGTATTTATATTTAATATTTTACATTAAGTTTTAATTGTGACTTAAATTTTAAAATCGACAAACCGGTCATTAAATGGTAAAACCCCCTTTATAATAATAATAATACTACTTATATATATATATTTATACAAATATAGTTTAAAATATATATAGCATTAAACTCAGCTAGCTCCCTGTGGAACGAACCAGACTTACTAAAAACTACACTACTCTACGATTAGGTACACTGCCTATAAGTGTTGTAGCAAGATTTAGGTATATCCATTCAATAAATAAATAAATAAATAAATAACTTGTATAAAATTGTATCGTATTTAATAGTATTTCATAGTAAAAATAATAGTATTTCGTACACCTCCGATCGCACATCACCTGGATCACAGACGAGTTTTCCGTGGGGGTGGCCTTATCAATCTCTCCGGGACCAAACTATGAATTGGTCCATCTAGCGTGTTGTTGCTAAGCGATGAAGTCATACAGTGAGAAAATATTGTGTGAGAGAGAAAGTGTGTTCTCTGCCAAATGTTACTGAATGATGTAATGTGGTGACCCAAGGACTTATTTATAGGCACAAATCCTCCATGATTTTCAGATACACGTGTCAAACGATGATTGATTGATTTATGCCAAGTATGTGTGATCAACTTGAGCTTGACGCTGACGTGGCATGTGTGCTGCTCACGTGCTTATTTAAGGGCTTAAGCATATAAGCTGCCTTCACGGCTTACGCATGTCGCTGGGCGACATGTTTATAATCGAAAAACGTTGAACGACTATTTAATAAAAATTGTTATTGCTACTATATCAATGGCCCATTTACAGAATGGCCATGTAGAAGAAACTGAAATAAGATCATACTTCAGTAGACACTGAACTGTACAATGCCTTTGACATGCATCACATGTTTTGATTATTTCTGTTGTGTCTCTGTAAATTGTTTGCTAGTAGTATCCTTATCTCATAATTCGTGCCACAGACGTTCTGTAAACAGAATGTTCTGCACATAATCCTTCATGCACTTATTTTACTACATTTGCTGCTTGCCGTGGTCCCAGGCATCTCAAATTTAGGCCATTAAATGACTCTCTATAAAGTACTTCATTCTCCAGAACGTACATCGGAGCATTTAATTTTATCCGTCTTTCTTCTGTAGCATCAGCTGGCAGTACTCCGCCTAGCAAGTACTTAACGTACGATGTCATCCAACATGATCCTTCTTCTAATTGTTGCAAATATAACTTTCTCATCTATTGACTTTTCTTTTAAAACCTCCACTAAAACTTTTTTGTACAAGTGATCAAATATTAATGCTGACAACTTGTTCAATACATCTACTTTCTTATTCTTGTTTCTAGATATATGCATAATCTCCAAACTTTCAAAATTCTTTGAAATTTTTCAACTAACTGTAGATATTTTTTCATGGATATGTCTTCTGCCTCAAATGCTCCATTTATCTGTTATGCCACAATCTGTGAATCAACATAAGCATGTAAATACTTTATCCCCATCTCTATTGGGATGCACAAACCTGATATTAATGCTTCATATCTGCTTCATTGTTGGACGCATAAAAACAAAATTTAAGTGCATATGTATGTTCTTCTCCCTCTGGATTGATAAAAACCAACCCTGCTCCCACCCCGTCTTCACTTGACGCGCCATCTGTGTACAACTCTACTACCTATTTTGCTAATCGCCCTGACGATTCTGGGTGTTTTAATATACGCTTAATAGGTTGATCTGTTAGAACTAAAATTGGATGCCCTTGAAAATATCTTCTCAACTGTCTAGCGGTGTGCACTAAAGCATACACTAACTTTTCAATTGGTGGGTAATTCACTTCACTTTGCTGTAAAACTTTATTAACAAAATATATAGGCATTTGAATACCATTCCACTCTGCTATTAAAACGAAACTTATAGCCTCGTTTGAGTCATTAGCAGAGTGAGTCATCAGCAAGCGTCGAGTAATTGGTGACTTGACTGCCGCGTAGAGGCTAAATTTATTTTCAGGCATGTTTTCAAACTCATGGAAATTTGATCCTACCATTTCCATGACGTCTCACTTTTCTTTTTTATTTTTATTTCTATTTTTAGCTATTTTATTTTTATTTACTATTAGTATATATATATATATATATATATATATATATATATATATATATATATATATATATATATAGATATATATATATGATGTGCGAGCGAAGGGGTACGAAATACTACTATTTTTAATATGAAATACGGCGAAATATGATACAAGTTTTATTTATTTATATAGATGGGATACACCTAAACCTTGTGATAATGCTAAAAACGAACATATATTTCATAGCATTATTCCTCAAGAAAGACAAGCTTTTAGTTGCAATTGTTCTATTTACAAGTGATATTCGTTTAAATAATAAAAGGTGAAGACAAAAGACAGATTCGACGAATTGAAGACGCAAACGACCAAAAAGCTCAAAAGTACAAAAGACAATCAAAAAGGTTCCAATTATTGATAAGAAACGTCTCGAAATTACAAGAGTACAAGATTCAAAACGCAAAGTACAAGATATTAAATTGTACGCAAGGACGTTCGAAAATCCGGAACCGGGACCAGAGTCAACTCTTAACGCTCGACGCAACGGACTAAAAATTACAAGTTAACTATGTATATAAATATAATATAATATATAATTAATTATATTAATTATATATATATTATATTTATAAATAAAAACCGTCGGCAGAGAAAGACTCCAAGGGACTGAGCTGTAATTTCATTCTCCGCGACTCGCGGAGTTTGAAGGCAAAAATGCCGCGAGTCGCGGAGCCCCAAAAGTCGACTTTTCCTATAAAAGCAACCGAATTCTGATCGCAATTCATAATCCTTTTCTTCTTCTCCTCATACGTAAAATTTATATTTATATTTATAATTTATATTTTAATTTTAATTATAATTCTAATAATAAGGGTATGTTAGCAAATGTTGTAAGGGTGTAAGTCGAAATTCTGTCGCTACGCTATTTTTAATCATTGTAAGTTATGTTCAACCTTTTTATATTAATGTCTCGTAGCTAAGTTATTATTATGCTTATTTAAAACGAAGTAATCATGATGTTGGGCTAATTACTAAAATTGGGTAATTGGGCTTTGTACCATAATTGGGGTTTGGACAAAAGAACGACACTTGTGGAAATTAGACTATGAGCTATTAATGGGCTTTATATTTGTTTAACTAAATGATAGTTTGTTAATGTTAATATAAAGATTTACAATTGGGCGTCCCTATAAATTACCATATACACTCGATCGGACACGATGGGCGGGGTATTTATATGTACGAATAATCGTTCATTTAATCGGACACGGGAATGGATTAATAGCCACTAGAATAATTAAAACAGGGGTTAAATTACATTCAAGGGTAATTGGTGTAATTGCTAACAAAGTAGTAAAACCTTGGTTTACACGCAGTTGATAACCTGGTGTATTCATTAAACAAAGTATTAAAACCTTGTTACAATTCGAATCCCCAATTAGTTGGAATATTTAACTTCGGGTATAAGGATAATTTGACGAGGACACTCGCACTTTATATTTATGACTGATGGACTGTTATGGACAAAAACCAGACGGACATATTAAATAATCCAGGACAAAGGACAATTAACCCATGGGCATAAAACTAAAATCAACACGTCAAACATCATGATTACGGAAGTTTAAATAAGCATAATTCTTTTATTTCATATTTAATTTCCTTTATTTTATATTTAATTGCACTTCTAATTATCGCACTTTTATTTATTGTTATTTAATTGCACTTTTAATTATCGTCCTTTTTAATTATCGCAAGTTTATTTTATCGCACTTTTATTATTCGCAATTTCATTATCGTTATTTACTTTACGCTTTAATTTAAGTCTTGTATTTATTTTATATTTTACATTAGGTTTTAACTGCGACTAAAGTCTTAAAATCGACAAACCGGTCATTAAACGGTAAAAACCCCCCTTTATAATAATAATATTACTTATATATATATTTGTATTTTTATAAAAGTAAACTAATATAGCGTTAAGCTTTGTTTAAAGATTTCCCTGTGGAACGAACCGGACTTACTAAAAACTACACTACTGTACGATTAGGTACACTGCCTATAAGTGTTGTAGCAAGGTTTAAGTATATCCATTCTATAAATAAATAAATATCTTGTGTAAAATTGTATCGTATTTAATAGTATTTTCTGCTAAAATTAAAACTATTTCGTATCCCTTAGCTTTGACATCAAGTATTTTTGGCGCCGCTGCCGGGGACACTTTTAAACGCCGGAAGCGCAACGCTAATATAAAAATAAAATAAAAAGATTTTTAGTTTACTTCTATTAAAAATTCGTTTTTGTAAAAATACGTTTTAATTATTCAAAAATATAAAAAGAAAAACAAAAATATAAGTATTTTTAAGATTTTGTTAAATATTTAAGTTTTATAAGTTTCTTTATTTTTATTTTAGTTTATAAAAATATAAGTTTTATTTAAATATCTTTTATTTATATAAAAACAGAAAACAGAAAATAAAAAAAAATAAATAAATAAAGAAAAAACGCGTCGAATTTAATAAGCTGTCATCTGAATTTCTGAACCCCGCGACTCGCGGGGTTTTCTGCATTAATTACCGCGACTCGCGGAGATAACCTGACACGCCGACAGAAGCCCTAATTCAGCATTAATTACGGTTAATTATTAATTATTATTATTATAACCCTAACTAATTATTATTATTATAATTACTTTTACTTTTTATTTAATTTATATTTTTTAGTTAAATTAGTTTAATTAAATTATAAAATTAATAGTTTTAAAAAAAAATTAAAAAATATAAAAATAATATTTTTATAAAAATTGTACTTTTTACAACTTTTTGTATATTTTTATATTTTGTCCCTTTTTAATCGTTTTAGCGTAACTTTTGTATTTTTAGCTCATATTTAATTTTAAACTTAGTTTTTGCTATAGTCATTTTTACTCCTAGATTTTTAGGCTTTGCCGTAGAATTCCTTAAGTGCTTTTTCTTTAGACTAAGATTTAGGTGCTTTAGAATTTTGCGACGCCTTTTTAAGTTTTAGTTTCTTTTTAAGTTATTTCCATTTGGGATTTAGTTTTTCCTGTAAGCTTTAATATTTTTAGACACCTTTTACTATGTATCAATTATCATTCCAATTAGTAATATCAATTTGCGATTATAATTTTAAGTTAGTTGTAGTAATAAGATTAGGTTAGTCAAGTATTTTTAAGTTTTTATAAGTTTCTTTTATTTTTTTTCGTCACCTTTTATTTTTCAACCATTTTTCTTTTTCGACCTTTTGCGACGAACTCTTTTTCTCTCTTATTTCTCGCCATTCTAGTTTTTAGAACTTAGAATTTTTTCTACTTCTTATCTAAATTTTCTTAAAATTACGAAAATTTATTTTAAGTGGTTAAATTGATAGACATCAAAATTTTCTGGTTCGTAGTAATAGTTGGATTTGTACGTGGACCGGGTTATTGGAGCCAAACAGTCCTCAATTATATTGAGACCAAACGAATCCTGCCCCTCTGCTGCATCTTTTGGCTATTCGAAACGTGGGCAAAATCAGAAAAGTCTATTGATTGGATAACTTATTATAATTTTTCTTTCCTTTTAAAAAACTAATAGGATATTCAGTAAATGCACCGAGCAAGACGTTCACCACCTTTT
Source organism: Rutidosis leptorrhynchoides (assembly GCF_046630445.1). Taxonomy (NCBI): domain Eukaryota; kingdom Viridiplantae; phylum Streptophyta; class Magnoliopsida; order Asterales; family Asteraceae; genus Rutidosis; species Rutidosis leptorrhynchoides. The sequence goes on along the minus strand of NC_092341.1, from coordinate 272,954,614 downwards.
GTACGTTCACCACCTGTAACTAGATCAAGACATTTAGCAAATATTACCGCCGTTGATTTTTCTTTAGAATCGTCATCCAGTAGACCAAGTAATTCAGTTCAAATTTCCGATAATCCATTTTTTTGAACCCAACCTCACAATTGAGAATCCGGAGAATATTCAGGAACGGTTCGTAGATCCTGAACCATTAAACTTTCCTCCGGAACCACCAATCATTCAAACAGAGATTGTTGAGGAACGAACCATTAAATCAGAATCATCTAGTGATACCGATTCAACAAATTCAATTATGGAGAATCTGGAACCTTTAAGTATGAAAGACCGAATGAGAGCTAAACGCACTGGCCAAGGTCACGCAATTACTCATCCAGACATTAATGCGCCAGATTATGAAATCAAAGGACAAATTCTACACATGGTGACTAATCAATGCCAATTTAGTGGTGCGCCGAAGGAAGATCTAAATGAACATCTACGTACCTTTAATAGGATCTGCACACTATTTAAAATCCGAGAAGTAGAGGATGAACAGATATATCTCATGTTATTTCCCTGGACTTTAAAGGGAGAAGCCAAAGATTGGTTGGAATCGTTACCTGAAGGGGCGATTGATACATGGGACGTTTTAGTTGAAAAATTTCTTAAACAATTCTTTCCTGCATCTAAAGCCGTAAGACTTCAAGCAGAAATTGTTACGTTTACACAGAAGCCAAATGAAACTCTATATGAGGCATGGACAAGATATGGAAAGTTGTTAAGAGGATGTCCGCAACATGGTTTAGACACCTGTCAAATAGTACAAATATTCTACCAAGGATGCGACATCACTACAAGAAAAGACATAGATATAGCAGCTGGTGGTTCTATTATGAAGAAAACCGAAACTGATGCTTACAAAATTATTGATAATACTGCTTCCCACTCACATGAGTGGCACCAAGAAAAAGACATCGTTAGATCATCTAAAGCAGCTAGAGCCGATTCTAGCCATGACTTAGATTCCATTTCCGCAAAGATAGATGCTGTGGAGAGACGGATGGAAAAGATGACTAAAGATATTCACTCAATACGAATTAGTTGTGAGCAGTGTGGAGGACCACATTTGACAAAAGATTGTCTCAGTATTGAATTAACAATGGAACAAAGAGAGAATATTTCATACATAAACCAAAGGCCTGGAAATAATTATCAGAATAATTATCAACCGCCAAGACCGATTTACAATCAAAACCAAAATTATAACCGAAATATTCCATACAACAACCAACAAGGTCCTAGCAATCAACAAGTATCCAATAATACTTACAACCAGCAAAGACCGAATTTTCAAAACAAACCACCACAACAAACCGATGATAAAAAGCCAAATTTAGAAGATATGATGACAAAGCTAGTTGAAACTCAAACACAGTTTTTCACATCTCAGAAACAAACCAATGAACAAAATGCTCAAGCATTTAGAAATCAACAAGCTTCTATTCAAAATCTGGAACAAGAAGTAAGTAATCTAGCAAGGTTAATAGGTGAAAAAAAACCGGGAAGTCTACCTAGTGATACAAACGCTAACCCCCGGAATGAAACAGCTAAAGCCATTACCACAAGAAGTGGTACAACACTTAAACCACCTGAAATACCTGTAACTTCTGATGAAGCCATTCCTACTCCACAAGAACCACAACCTGATCAAGATAAGGAAAAAGAACCGGTAGTTGAAAAGATTAATGAAGATAACACAGTTAAGGATAAACCTTATGTTAAACCATACCAACCACCACTTCCTTACCCAAGTAAAATGAAGAAAGAAAAACTTGAAGCCGAGCAATCCAAATTCTTGGATATGTTTAAACAGATAAATGTAAATCTTCCTTTCATTGATGTGATTTCAGGAATGCCAAGATATGCTAAATTCTTGAAAGATCTAATCTCAAATAGAAAGAAAATGGAAGAACTCTCGGCTGTTACTATGAATGATAATTGTTCAGCAGTGCTGTTGAATAAGATACCAGAAAAATTATCTGATCCAGGAAGTTTCACAATTCCATGTTTTCTGGGTAGTCTTAGTTCAATAGAAGCATTGGCAGACTTAGGTGCTAGTATAAATCTAATGCCGTATTCACTATACACTAAACTAGACCTTGGAGAATTGAAACCAACCAGAATAAGCATACAACTAGCCGATAGATCAATAAAATATCCTAGAGGGATAATGGAGAACATGCTAGTTAAAGTTGGTACTTTAGTATTTCCAGTAGATTTTGTTGTTTTGGACATGGAAGAAGATTCTCAAGTTCCTCTCATATTAGGAAGACCATTCTTAAACACGGCTAAAGCAATGATAGACGTGTTCGGTAAGAAACTGACCCTAAGTATAGAGGATGAGAGTGTTACCTTTTCAGTTGATAGAGCAATGCAACAATCACAATCTGCAGATGATACATGTTATTATATTCAAACTATAGATGCACATGCAGAATTATTAAAAGAATTTCCAGAATTACAAGGAACAGGAGAATGTTCTTTAGGAGAAGGTAATGAACCAATTGATGAAGCTGAAATGTTAGCTACACTTATAGCTAATGGATATGAACCAACAACAGAAGAAATTCAAATGCTAAAAGAAGAAGACAGATATCGATATAAATCATCGATAGAAGAACCTCCGAAATTAGAGTTAAAGTCACTTCCAAACCATTTGGAATACGCTTATTTACATGGTGAATCTGAATTACCTGTAATAATATCGTCTTCTCTTACTGAAAATGAGAAATCACAACTCATTTCTGTGTTGAAAGCTCATAAACCAGCCATTGCATGGAAGATTCATGATATTAAAGGAATAAGTCCTTCGTATTGCACACATAAAATCCTTATGGAAGAAGGTCATAAAACGTATGTGCAACGCCAACGAAGACTAAATCCTAATATGCAAGATGTAGTTAAGAAAGAGATTATTAAACTGCTAGATGCAGGTTTAATTTATCCAATCTCTGATAGTCCATGGGTAAGCCCAGTTCAATGCGTGCCTAAGAAGGGTGGCATGACTGTCATTACAAATGAGAAAAATGAGCTTATTCCTACTAGGACTGTAACAGGATGGCGTGTGTGTATTGATTATAGAAAATTAAATGACGCCACCAGAAAAGATCACTTTCCCTTACCTTTCATAGATCAAATGTTGGAAAGATTAGCCGGAAATAGTTACTATTGTTTTCTAGATGGATTTTTCGGATATTTTCAAATTCCAATAGCACCCGAGGACCAAGAGAAAACCACATTCACGTGCCCTTATGGTACTTTTGCTTACAAACGCATGCCATTTGGACTTTGCAACGCCCCTGCAACCTTTCAAAGGTGCATGATGGCGATTTTTTACGACATGATAGAAGAATGCATGGAAGTTTTCATGGATGACTTTTCAGTCTTCGGTGATACATTTGAATCATGTCTAGCTAATCTGGAACGAATTCTTCTTAGATGCGAACAATCAAATCTAGTACTTAATTGGGAGAAATGCCATTTCATGGTTAAAGAAGGCATCGTTCTTGGACATAAAATTTCAAAAGAAGGAATTGAAGTGGATAGAGCTAAAGTAGATGTAATTGCTAAACTTCAACATCCCACCAATGTTAGAGGAGTTAGGAGTTTTCTAGGGCATGCCTGTTTTTACCGACGTTTCATAAAAGATTTTTCTAAGATTGCCACTCCTATGAATAAACTCCTAGAGAAGGATGCACCATTCATCTTTTCGGATGAATGCATCAAATCTTTTAATATTCTTAAAGAGAAACTCACTAATGCGCCGATCATGATAACGCCAAATTGGAATCTACCATTTGAACTCATGTGCGATGCAAGTGATTTTGGAATGGGAGCCGTTTTAGGACAAAGGATTGAAAAACGATTTCAACCTATATATTATGCTAGTAAGACGTTACAAGGAGCACAGACGAATTATACAACTACTGAAAAAGAACTCCTTGCTATTGTCTTTGCTTTTGACAAATTTCGATCATATCTCGTTCTAGCAAAAACGGTGGTCTATACCGACCATTCTGCTCTTAGATACCTATTTTCAAAACAAGATGCTAAACCAAGATTAATCCGTTGGATCTTACTCTTACAAGAGTTTGATATTGAAATCCGAGATAAAAGAGAAGCAGAAAATCTCGCCGCTGATCATCTTTCTCGTCTTGAAAATCCCGAATTAGAAGTTCTAAATGAATCAGCCATACAAGACAACTTTCCTGATGAATATCTATTGAAGATAGATTATAATGAAATCCCATGGTTTGCAGACTATGCAAACTACTTAGTTTGTGGATTCCTTGAAAAAGGATTATCGTACCAAAGACGAAAGAAATTCTTCAGTGATATAAAACACTATTTCTGGGAAGATCCACATCTGTTTAAAAGTTGTCCCGATGGAATAATACGCCGATGTGTATTTGGAGATGAAGCTAGTAAAATTTTAAACCATTGTCACACAGGACCAACAGGAGGGCATTATGGGCCTCAACTAACAGCAAGAAAAGTTTATGATGCTGGATTCTATTGGCCTACAATTTACAAAGACGCACACCTTCTTTGCAAATCCTGTGATGCATGTCAAAGGGCCGAAAAAATAAGTCAACGTGATGAAATGCCACAAAATGTCATCCAAGTATGTGAAGTATTTGACATTTGGGGTATTGACTTTATGGGTCCATTTCCAAAATCTCATAATAATCTATATATACTCGTAGCCATTGATTATGTATCTAAATGGGCGGAAGCACAAGCTCTCCCAACTAACGATGCACGAGTTGTAGTCAACTTTATAAAACGTCTTTTTGCAAGGTTTGGAACACCGAAAGCTTTAATAAGTGATCGGGGTACTCATTTCTGTAATAATCAACTTGAGAAAGTTCTTAAAAGATATGGAGTAACTCATAAAATCTCCACCGCATATCATCCACAAACAAGTGGACAAGTTGAAAATACCAACCGAGCTTTAAAACGTATTCTAGAGAAAACCGTAGGATCAAATCCGAAGGAATGGTCCATTAAGTTGGAGGATGCACTCTGGGCTTTTAGAACAGCCTACAAAACTCCAATTGGAACCACGCCTTTTAGACTTGTTTATGGAAAAGCATGTCATCTTCCAGTAGAAATTGAACACAAAGCATTTTGGGCTTTGAAAACATGTAATCTTGATTTACATGAAGCTGGACGTCTAAGATTAAGTCAACTAAACGAATTAGAAGAATTAAGACATGAAGCATACGAAAATTCGTTAATCTATAAAGAAAGAACGAAGAAATGGCATGATAAAAGAATCAGAAGTTCAAAAGAATTTAAAGAAGGAGACAGAGTTCTTCTTTTCAATTCACGATTCAAGCTATTTCCTGGAAAATTGAAATCAAGATGGTCTGGACCATTCATAGTCAAAAGAGTTTTCCCATACGGAACGATAGAATTGATAAATTCAAATGGGATTGAATTTAAAGTTAATGGTCACAGAGTTAAACATTACATACATGGTCTGATGGAAGTCGACAACGAAGTTAATCACAATTTCGACACCACAGCTAACTAAGTGTGGGGAGAATCAAGTCTTTAAAGGATAATACGTATTTCTGTTAGAGTTAGATTGTCTGTTTTCGTGTAGTTCTCGAAAATGGAACCCGAATGGTCTTTCCCTAGCAGACCCTAAAGAACTAGTCTTCTCCCCCCATTCTGAATTTTTATTTTTTTTAGGTTTTTACAAAATGAAGACTGCCTGTGAACTAAACCATGGTCTAATGCTACACGCTTTGATCACTAAACGTAATAATGACATACTCCCGAGTGAATTAGTATCAGTAATCAGAGAAAGAATGGACGGAGTTAGAAAAGAATCCAGATGCGAAGATAATAAGTTACAATTTGGTAAAGGAAAATTAAAATCCGCAGCGAAAAGAAGAGCACGACACCTAGAAAGATGTCACAAATGCGAAAAATGGTCACATGGAGGTAAATGTTCAAATAATCAAACCTATTCAAATACCGAATTTGTTACTTTATGCAGAGACGGACCGTTCATATGTTTAGAAGAAAAGACACTGAATGCTCGAGGTTACGCCTATGTAGCCATGGAAAACCAATTAAACCGACTATCTTATGAATGGGATAGATCATATAACTAAGAAATCTATTTCACAGGTATGTCTGTACAGTTTTTATTTTTATTTTTAACCTTTTGATAATAAACGCTAATTTGTTCGCTAAAAAGTATTAAATTGGTATTAAATAAAATTAGGTTTGGCGACCGAAATTATTGATATCATTCAAAAATTTATTACATCACTGCGAAATTTAACGTTTATTCTTAAGGTATAAATATCTTTAATCAATCAACACAAAATATTTCAAAAATTCGTCATGAGTTAAATTAGGTCTTGGAACCGAAATTACTTTACCGAAAAGAGGGGCGCATATTTTTGATAATATTTGATTGATTAAAGTGGGATAAAAAGACAAAAAGATTTTTAAATTTATTTTTACCATGTTTTTAAAATTAATATTTAAATCTTAAATTAATATTGTAAACTTTGTAAAAACAATATATTTAAAATTGTAAATAGTTGAAAAATTAATATAAGTTTGGTATGAATTTATAAATTTTTAAATTAAGTTTGGTGTGAATTTTTAATTTTTAAAATATGAATTTTTAATTTTATGCATTTCAAATTTTAAGTTTGGTGTGAATTTTTAATATTAATTTTGAATTTTATATTTAAATTGTGTGAATTTAAAAACAAAAATTTACTTTATCTCATTAAGTTAAGAATATGATTTTTAAAATTCGTCGTAAGTTGAAGACTAGGTCTTTGAACCGAAATTGCTTTACCCGAGGGAGGGACGAGAACTTTTATTATCATTATTTTTAATCTTATTGATTTATAGTATGCCAAAAACATTAAAAAAAAAAACCAAAAATCTTAGCTTTTAAAACAATCGCTACAAAAAGACAAATTTTAAAATTTTGTCGAAGGACGGACTAGGACATCGATCCGAAACGACCTCGTCCTAAATAACAAAGGAAACAAAATTTTAAAATTAAGTACTTAATTGTTTTATAAGTTATTGATTAAAAAAAAAAAAAAAAATATCAAACTCCGCGACTCGCGGAGTTTGAGGGGTTATTCACCGTGAGTCGCGGAGGGGTCGAAAAATCAGAAAAAAAATATAAACACCCGAACTGATCAGTCCACAACCTCAAAACCGAAAAACACAGCGAAAAAAGACTCCGAAAAACCACTCAAAAACACCCCCAAATTCACAATTTTAAACCGTTAATCACCAAATTTTTTACTAAAATCATGTTTAGAAGGATGCTATCTAGGAATTACTCAAGAAAAACGGTAAATTTCTACACCTAAACACCATTTAATCCGAAATTTTGTGTTCTTGAGCAATTTTTTTCCCCAATTTGATTTTGATGCTTTTTAGTGTAATTATGCTTAAATTGTTTATGTATTATGCTTGTATAACCTAGATTGATGCTATTTAACATGATTAGAAGCCTTAAACTTCAAATTTTGAGTAATCTAGGGTTTGTGTTCTTGAGCAAATTTGGGGCTTTTTGATATAAACAGGTTATGGCCGATTTTTGTCATGAATTGTTGCTAAATTAAGTAGTGTAACATGTTTAGGTAGTTAAATGATCCAAACTTTGAGCCTAAACATGATTTTGAGAATTAAAGTGGACTTTTTCAAGTCTAAAATTCATGAACTTGATTTTTGAAAGATAATGCCATTTGAGACTTGTTTAATTGCTAGTAATGATTATCTTGACATGTTATTTGAGTTGAATGTTTATGAACTTGGCGAACATTTTCGTATATGCTTATTTGAAAAAGTGTAGATTTGATAAAAATGTGAAAATGAGCTTAAGTTTGATATAAATTGATAATGTCATTGTAATTATTTTGATTGATGATTTTGCTGACACTAATGCATATTTGGATGCACAAAAATTGTGTTTGATGTGTTTTGCAGAATGAAAGGGGTGAATCTTCATCCCAAGCCCGCAATGCTTCTGCTGAGAATTTGGAACAACAGGAGGTGGATAACTACTACAAGCAGGATATACCTCATCCAGTCATGACCTTTTCTGATATGCACTTGGAAGAGTTGCACCCGAACCTGAGATTTGACAGACTTTGGATAGATTATCCAAAATATCAAAGGGGTTTGCATACTCTTCATTCTAAGGTTGTTGAGGTACCGAGGGTCATAGAATGGGGACCCTTAGAAGCTGTAGAATTGGCCGGGCCAATTAGGGAATTACTTGTACAGAGGTATGGTAATTCTTCTTTTAATGACTGAGTACGTTTATTCACCATGCGTAGACCTGTATATAAAGTATGGTGTGAAGAATTGTTATGTAGTATAGAGTTGAATGATCGGGTAGCTAGTTTAACCGATCGTTCTTTTATTAGATTTTTGTTAGACGGTTCGATGCGCCACATGTCTTTACTGGACATGGCTCAGGCTTTACGTATATATACGCCTGAGGAGTTAGCGTCTGCCGATTGTAGAGGATTGATACTAAACGGTAGAAAGATAGATGAAAATTTTGATACACACGGTGTGTGGAGTCAAATGACAAGCCATCACCGTTTCAAAGGGGGAAATTACTCTTATTTGGATATAGATAGAGCCGAATTAAGAGTGATACATAGGTTTTTAGCTAATTCGATTACACAAAGGGGAAAGAACAAGGAAAAAGTAAATGAACAGGATTTGTATTACCATATGTGTATTCGAGACCCACAAAGCGCTGTAAGTATACCGTATTGTGTGGGTTATTATTTATCAGCTATGGTTCGGGGGATGCGACCGCATAGCATAATAGGAGGTGGTATTTTTATTACTTTGATTGGTGAATATCTCGGTGTGGATATAAGTCGGGGGGATTATTAGTAGAAGAACCGGAACCCCGCGATACTATAGGTTTAAATGTATACCATGGTGCGAAAGTTTTGAAGAGGCGAAATAACGCCGCAGTACGATACCATGGTAGACATCCACAGGTGGAGAGAAACCAGCAGCAAGGTAATGTAGGAGGGGGGAATGAAATGCAAGAAATGCAAAGGTTTATAGCTTCTCAGGAATACGAAAATGCTAGACAGAGAGCATTTGAAGATTGGCAAGTTCATCAGAACCAAATCATAGCTCATTGCCAACATATAGGTAGAAACTATATACCTACACCGAAACCCATCTTCCCTCCTTGGTCTATAGAGATGCAGCCACCATATCCTACGTATGACCCTGCCGAAGCATTCTATAGCACCTATGGTTATGCCTGGAACCCCTATTGGTACCAGTATCATCCCTAGTATACTTAGTTTTATTTATTTTGTAATTTGTAATTATTGATACGTTTAATACTTTTGTTAATATTGTAATCATTTTTATAATTATCTAACTTTTATTCTTAGATTTTAATAATTTTTGAATGTGGGGTAATATACCAAACTTCAAAAATATGTATATATGTTTGCAGTTTATCTTATGTACACAACAGGGTAAAACAACGCATTTTCAAAGACTGGCATTAAGTTCAGCAAAAGCAACTAATTTTGACGACAAGATGCAAAATATATGTGAAATAACAACAAGACGGAATGAACAAATGATGTGCACCATTTATCATTCAGCAAACAAACGCCAATATATTTGGAAACTTTGGTAAAAATTTAATCATTATCACACTAATCACCCTAAATAATTTAAATTGTTACTGATTTCTTGCAAATGAGGGCATTGCAAGATCTTAAGTGTGGGAAGGGGTTAAATTCTTTCGGATTTTAAAAATTTTTACTTTATACACTTGGTTACCATTAAAAATACTAGTAAAGCAGTAGTTGTATTAGAATCTAGTGCTCTCTGATAATAAAGAACTGCCCTGGTCTTATATACTGACTACCCAATTCTAGTAAAAATTTTCAAAATTTTCAATTAAATGAACTAAAAATCATGTTTATACATATTTATGAACGATAAAACTAGGTTTTAACACCGAAATTATTGTTACCTCAAAAAGGACATAAATTGAGAAACAAACTAAAATGTTAAAATTCATTTAAAATGGAATAGAGGACGATAAAAAGGAAAATAAAAGCCAAGTGTGGGAAAATTTACCAAGTTATCTTAAACATATGTCACATATATCTGTAACAAATAACTGAAAATACTTTTGCTTTGGACTAAACTAAACTGTTTTACCCAATGAAAGAAAAGAAAAGATGGATCTACACGATGAATCAATTCCATCATTAAAAGGAAGTAAAGTCTTCCGAAAAAGAAACGCGCTTCTTGATTTAGGTCATGAAGTTGTCGTCCAGACCAGCTGTAGGTTGACGAAAAATCTAGAAAAGTCATCACTAAAATCAGCAGGAAATCCACGGACCTCAGCATTAAACAGGGTCGCCAAGTGGTCAGATTTATCCTAACCATGAGAAGGATTTATCTCGTACAATGGGGGGCACCATGCAAATTAGCTGGACAAGACTAATGAATCAGATCCCCAGAAAGGATAATCTCCTTAAAGATTAAAAATCAGCTTTTAAGACTGATATCACTCAATCCTTGAGATTGACCTTAAAGATTGAGAATTACAAACTCATGGAATTCAATGATATCTAAACTCGAGCTTGAACGAGAAAATATTTTGATCAAAATTATAAACCGATTTGTTTTCTGAAAACCTATTTTCAATGCGTTCATTACCATTGAACGTAAAATCCTAGGAATTCACCTGGAATTCATTAGGTCACCAGAACTAAATCGGGTGTCAACCGTAAGAACGGTGGTTGCATAGTGGTCAAAGACAGGACCTTGTGCCATACCGAAAAATTATGAGGGTGAGCTTTACTATTGCTCCTACCAAGGATAGTAATTGCGTCCGACACGTTATAAACCATAATTAAAAGCATGTCAGGGGACATTGCCTTAACAGTTGCTTGTTCAACGCTTTCCTTTACAACCGGATGGTAGTTTACCGAAAGGTAATATACGGGACAAGTAAACTGGACGTGTTGCTTTCCAAATACAAGGTTAGCAAGTGGGTGACACAAAACCATAAGTTTTTGAGCTAAAATTTTCAAATCTGAAACCCACCAAACCCACAAAAATATTTTGCAAACACCGGTAAAGGGTTATCCCGGAAAACTTATCTAGGGTAAAAACTAGATTTAATTTTCAAAAGATCAAATGTTTTCATAAAGATCCAATTTCCTTAATGGATCTAATTTTTTATAGTCATGTGGGACTGTAAACCATATCGTTACTACCATTGTTTATACCGCCGTATAGAAAATCACTGATGTACAAAGTGTGAAGAATAAAGAAGTGATTCTAGTATTTCAAGACGATATTGCTTGAGGACAAGCAACGCTCAAGTGTGGGAATATTTGATAATGCTAAAAACGAACATATATTTCATAGCATTATTCCTCAAGAAAGACAAGCTTTTAGTTGCAATTGTTCTATTTACAAGTGATATTCGTTTAAATAATAAAAGGTGAAGACAAAAGACAGATTCGACGAATTGAAGAAGCAAACGACCAAAAAGCTCAAAAGTACAAAAGACAATAAAAAAGGTTCCAATTATTGATAAGAAACGTCTCGAAATTACAAGAGTACAAGATTCAAAATGCAAAGTACAAGATATTAAATTGTGCGCAAGGACGTTCAAAAATCCGGAACCGGGACCAGAGTCAACTCTTAACGCTCGACGCAACGGACTAAAAATTACAAGTTAACTATGTATATAAATATAATATAATATATAATTAATTATATTAATTATATATATATTATATTTATAAATAAAAACCGTCGGCAGAGAAAGACTCCAAGGGACTGAGCTGTAATTTCATTCTCCGCGACTCGCGGAGTTTGAAGGCAAAAATTCCGCGAGTCGCGGAGCCCCAAAAGTCGACTTTTCCTATAAAAGCAACCGAATTCTGATCGCAGTTCATAATCCTTTTCTTCTTCTCCTCATATGTAAAATTTATATTTATATTTATAATTTATATTTTAATTTTAATTATAATTCTAATAATAAGGGTATGTTAGCAAATGTTGTAAGGGTGTAAGTTGAAATTCTGTCGCTACGCTATTTTTAATCATTGTAAGTTATGTTCAACCTTTTTATATTAATGTCTCGTAGCTAAGTTATTATTATGCTTATTTAAAACGAAGTAATCATGATGTTGGGCTAATTACTAAAATTGGGTAATTGGGCTTTGTACCATAATTGGGGTTTGGACAAAAGAACGACACTTGTGGAAATTAGACTATGAGCTATTAATGGGCTTTATATTTGTTTAACTAAATGATAGTTTATTAATGTTAATATAAAGATTTACAATTGGGCGTCCCTATAAATTACCATATACACTCGATCGGACACGATGGGCGGGGTATTTATATGTACGAATAATCGTTCATTTAACCGGACACGGGAATGGATTAATAGCCACTAGAATAATTAAAACAGGGGTGAAATTACATTCAAGGGTAATTGGTGTAATTGCTAACAAAGTAGTAAAACCTTGGTTTACACGCAGTTGATAACCTGGTGTATTCATTAAACAAAGTATTAAAACCTTGTTACAATTCGAATCCCCAATTAGTTGGAATATTTAACTTCGGGTATAAGGATAATTTGACGAGGACACTAGCACTTTTTATTTATGACTGATGGACTGTTATGGACAAAAACCAGACGGACATATTAAATAATCCAGGACAAAGGACAATTAACCCATGGGCATAAAACTAAAATCAACACGTCAAACATCATGATTACGGAAGTTTAAATAAGCATAATTCTTTTATTTCATATTTAATTTCCTTTATTTTATATTTAATTGCACTTCTAATTATCGCACTTTTATTTATTGTTATTTAATTGCACTTTTAATTATCGTCCTTTTTAATTATCGCAAGTTTATTTTATCGCACTTTTATTATTCGCAATTTCATTATCGTTATTTACTTTACGCTTTAATTTAAGTCTTGTATTTATTTTATATTTTACATTAGGTTTTAACTGCGACTAAAGTCTTAAAATCGACAAACCGGTCATTAAACGGTAAAAACCCCCCTTTATAATAATAATATTACTTATATATATTTGTATTTTTATAAAAGTAAACTAATATAGCGTTAAGCTTTGTTTAAAGATTTTCCTGTGGAACGAACCGGACTTACTAAAAACTACACTACTGTACGATTAGGTACACTGCCTATAAGTGTTGTAGCAAGGTTTAAGTATATCCATTCTATAAATAAATAAATATCTTGTGTAAAATTGTATCGTATTTAATAGTATTTTCTGCTAAAATTAAAACTATTTTGTATCCCTTAGCTTTGACATCACCTTGCTACAACACTTATAGGCAGTGTACCTAATCGTAGAGTAGTGTAGTTTTTAGTAAGTCCGGTTCGTTCCACAGGGAGACGACTTATTGCGTACACTATATTTTTAAACAATTATATTTGTATAAATATATAAATATAAATATAAATATATATATATATATATATATATATATATATATATATATATTAGTAATATAATAGTATTATTATTATAAAAGGGGGGTTTTACCGTTTAATGACCGGTTTGTCGATTTTAAATAAAGCGTAAAGATAAATGATGATAATATAAATGATAGAATTTAAATTGCGATAAAGTAAATTGCAGTAATTAAAATGATAGTAAATAAAGGTACGATGAAATATGAAATAAAAGTATTATGCTTATTAAAACTTCCGTAATCATGATGTTTGACGTTTTGATATTAATTTATTACCATAGGTTAATTGTCCTTTGTCCTGGTTATTTGATACCTATCTGGTTTTTGTCCATAATAGTCCATCGGTCATAATTATAAAATGCTCGTCAAATTAACCTTATTCCCGAAGTCAAATATTCCAACTAATTAGGGATTCGAACTGTAACAAGGTTTTAATACTTTGTTAATAATTACACCAGGTTATCGACTACGTGTAATCCAAGGTTTTAATACTTTATTAACAATTACACCAATTATCCTTGTATGTAATCCACCCCTGTTTTAATTAGTCCATGATACATTAATTTATTCACTTTGGCCATAATGAATAATCAATTACCCAATCCAATTGATTAATTAAATGATTGTAAACGATGTCGTATAAACGTCACTAAATAGGACATTCGTAATCATTTTAATAATTATTAGATTAACTAATTTGAAGATAGGTTCGACAGATTCCAACGAGTTATCATTCGTTATTAGATAATACCCCCCATCTATTAATAGTCCATAGTCCAATGTCCGCAAGTGTCGGTCTTTTGTCCAAACCCTAATTATGGTACAAAATCCAATAACCCCGTCTTACTATTTTAGCCCAACATCACGATTACTTCGGCTCAAATAAGCATAATAATAATTTAGTTACGAGACATTAATTTAAAAAGGAAGAACATAGCATACAGTGATTATTTATCGCGTAGCGTTACACGGACAGAGTTTCGACTTTAAAACCCGTAAAACATTCGTTACAATAACCCAAATTATTATTAAACTTAATATTAAATATAAATTATAAATATTTATATAGATTGATCAGAGAGATAGATAGAAAAGGGATGTTGGATTCGGCAGAAGCTCGTGCCTTTTATAGGAGATTTTTGACTTTGGATGCTCCGCGAGTGCGGAGCTTCGGATTCCAGCTCACCACTTTTTGGCCATTTGCTTGTCGACATAATTAATAAATATATATAATTTATATAATTATTTATATATTATATTTTATTCTTGTGCATAGTTGACTTGTACTTTTAGCTCCGTTGACTCGCGCGTTGATGCTCGGTTCATGTCTCGGTTCTGAATTTTTGAACGTCCTTTCGTACGCTTAGATATCTTGTACTTTGCGTTTCGCGGCTTGTACTCTTGTCATTTTTAGGCATTTCTCATCAATAAATTGAACCACTTGGATTGTATCTTTTACATTTGAGCTTTTTGGTCATTTGCGTCTTTAAATCGTCATTTTCTTCTTTTGTCTTCGCACTTATTTATTTAAACGAATATTACATAAAAATAGAACAATTGCAACTAAAAGCTTTACATATTGGAAGGATATTGCTATGAAATATATGTTCCTTTTTAGCATTATCAATATATATATATATATATATATATATATATATATATATATATATATATATATATATATATATATATATATATATATATATATATATATGGCCGGAGGTCCCCTTGAAAACAATCTCTTTATCCGTCGAACATAGAGAAAGATGACTTTGCCCACTTTTGGAGTGTTTCACTGGAGAAAGATAGAGGAAGAATTGTCTATGTCTCACCTCCCCCATACCCCACACATGCGGGATTAGGTTTGTTGTTGTTGTTATAACATCGTTTCACACTGCCATATAGAGTATTTGTGTTTCTCCTGCAATTGGTGCAATCAAAGTTGACAACTCTTTTAACAACTTCTTAATATCCTGAAAAGCCTCTTCGACCTCTGTAGTTCACACAAAATCTTTTTTATTCAAACACTCTTTCAACACTTTCATAAATGGTAATGACATTTATGCTGCTTTTACAAAAACCTAGTTAATGCTGCAAGCCTTCCGTTTAAACTTTGTACATCCTTTTTTGTTTTTGGTGAAGTTATCTCTTCAATTGCTTGAATCTTTTTGGGATTCGATTTTATCCCCTTTATGTGACTACATGGCCCAAAAACTTTCCTTCCTCGACACCAAAAGTACATTTCTTTGGATTTAGCTTCATATTAATTTTTCGTAGTGAATCAAAACTTTCCAAAATATCTCTAATCATCCGTTCCTCCATATTACTTTTGATTACTATGTTATCGACATAAGCTTCTACATTTCTGCTAATTTGTTTTCTAAATGCCATATCTATGTAGCTCCAGCATTATTCAGACCGAAAGGCATTTTGTATAACAGAAAATTCCAACTGTTGTGTGAAAGGCTGTTTTATCTTCATATTTTGCTGCCATTAAAATCTGGTAGTATACTTTGTAAGCATCCCGGAAACACTTATAACGGAATCCAGCCAAAGATTCCACTTTCTAATCTATCTCTGGCAAATGATAGTTGTCTTTTGGACAAGCTTTATTTATATCTGTGAAGTCTACGCACATTCTCCAAGTATCATTACTGGATTTGCTACCCATGTTTGGTATTTAACTTTTCGCAAGATTTTTGCATCCGCTAAATTTCTGACTTTGTCTCTGAAAATTTTTTCTTCGTTCTGGGGCAATGCCTCTTCTCTTTTGACAAACCGATGGAATGTTTGGGTTTACATTTAGCTTATGCTCAGCTATATTTTTTGGTGCCCCAGTCATATCAGAAACTTGGCATGTGAATACATCCAAATTTGCTACTAAAATATTAAGAAGTTTTTCCTTGTTTTCTTTTGTTAAAGTGTTTCCAATCATGATTTTTTTGCTCTGGAAATAATGGATTTGGAGATATAGATCTATCACTATGTATTATTAGTTTAACAGTTGTTCGACTTATTTGAGCACACTCAATAGATCTTCTCCATTCTGCGTATAAAGTTGCTATTCTAGCTGGTGTGGGGAATTTCATCATCACGTGTACCGTTGATGTTACAGCTCCAAAAGTCATCATTGCATACCGTCCCAGAATAACATTGTATTGCGAATTTGCTTTGACTATAAGAAATTCTATGTGAGAAATTCTATGTCATCATTGCAGTCATCTTTAAGGAAATTGGATCTTTATGAAAACATTTGATCTTTTGAAAATTCATTCTAGCTTTTACCCTGTATAAGTTTTCCGGAATAACCCTTCACCGGTGTTTGCAAAATGCTTTTGTGGATTTTGTGAGTTTCAGATTTGAAAATTTTAGCTCAAAACTTGCGGTTTTGTGTCACCCACTTGCTAACCTTGTATTAGGAAAGTAACACGTCCAGTATACTTGCTCCGTATATTATCTTTCGGTAAACTATCATCCGATTGTAAAGCAAAACGTTGAACAAGCAACTGTTAAGGCAATGTCCCATGACATGCAGATAATTATGGTCAAAAACGTGTCGGATGCAATTACTATCCTTTGTAGGAGAAATAGTAAAGATCACCCTATAATTTTTCGGTCTGGCACAAGGTCCTGTCTTCGACCATGCTATGCAACCACCGTTCTTACGGTTGACACTCGATTTGGTTCAGGTGACCTAATGAATTTCGGTGAATTCTCAGAATTTTACGTTCAATGGTAATGAACGCATTGAAAATAGGCTTTTCAGAAAACAAATCAGTTTTAATTTGATCAAAATATTTTCTCATTCAAGCTCGAGTTTAGATATCATCTAATTCCATGAGTTTGTAATTCTCAATCTTTAAGGTCAATCTCAAGGATTGAGTAATATCAGGCTTAAAAACTGATTTTTAATCTTTAAGGAGATTATCCTTTCTGGGGGTCTGATTCATTAGTCTTATCAAGCTAATTTGCACGGCGCCCTCCCCATTTTACGAGACAGATCCTCTCATGGCTAGGATAAGTCTGACCACTTGGCGACCCTGTTTGATGCTGAGGTCCGTGGATTTCCAGTTGATTTTCGAGAAAACTTTTCAAGGTTTTTCGTAGACTCTACAACTGGTCTGGACGACAACTTCCTGACCTAAATCAAGAAGCGCGTGTCTTTTTTGAAAGACTTTACTTCCTTTTAATGATGGAATTGATTCATCGTGTAGATCCATCTATTCTTTCAAAGGTATTACAATAAATCGGGTAAAACTGATTAGTTTAGTCCAAAGCAAAACTACCTACAATAATCTGTACCAAATATGTGATATGTGTTTTAAAGAACTTGGTAAATTCTTCCCACACTTAGCTTTTATTTATTCTTTTCTTTGCCTTTTTATTCTCTTTTATTCCATTTTAAATGAATTCAAGCGTTTTGGGTTGTTTCTCCATTTATGTTCTCTCCGAGGCAACAATAATTTCGGCATTAACACCTAGTTTTATCGTTCATAAATATGTATAAACATGATTTTGAATTCATTTAGTTGAAAATTTTTCAAATTTTTATAAAATTTGGCAATTAAACTAAGTGTAAACCCGAGAGAATTTATAACCCTTCCCCACACTTGAGATCTTGCAATGCCCTCATTTGCAAGAAATCAGTAAAAATTTAAATTCATGAGGGTGATTAGCGTAGAAAAATGATTAAAAATACCGATTTTGCAAACATATTGTTTAAATCACATTTGATATTTTACGTCTTGTCGTTAAAATTAGTAGCTTTTGCTGAACTTAATGTCAGTCTTTGAAAGTGCGATGTTTTACCCTGTTTTGTACATAAGATAAACTACAAACATACATAATATTTTTATTATATATTTTTTTTATAAAATCTTTATTTATTCAAAAAAATTTAAATGAATAATTTTTTAAAATTTTGTTTCCTTTTACTTTAGGTAGTTTCGGTATGTTTACCTAGTCCGTCCCTCGATAAAATTTAAAATTTGTCGTTAAAGCGATTGTTTTAAAAGCAAAGATTTTTGAGTTTTTTTTTTTGTATACTTTAGATCAATAAAATTAAAAATAATGATAACAAAATTTTTCGCCCCGCCCTCGGGTAAAGCAATTTCGGTTCCATGACCTAGTCTTCAACTTACGATGAATTTTAGAAATCATTTTTTAAACTTAATGAAATAAAGTAAATTTTGTTTTTAAATTCACACAAAAATTAAATTTAAAAATGCAAATTAATTTCATACAAAACCTACAAAACAAAAATTCAGAATGGGGGGAGAAAACTAGTTCTTTAGTGTCTGCTAGTGGAAAAGACCAATCGGATTCCATTCTCGAACTACACGAGAACAGAACAACTAACTCTAGACATCATTTTCTTTTTAGAACATTTGAATCTCCCCACACTTAGGTAGCTGTGGTGTCAAAATTGTGATTAACTTCATCGTCAATTTCTTTTAGACCATAATCAACTTGCATATCTGTGACTTTTGCTTTAAGCCATTGGTCAGATTCCTGTGTAATATCTACAAATTCAACTAGTTTTGCCTTTTCTTTAGGCGATAGATTGGATACTAATCGGTTACATAACTTAATATTCCCCTTGGTTCTGGCATCACGAATCCGTTTAATAAGTTTCTTCATTGAACTGTTAATAACGGGGTCATTTAATTTCGCATCAACAACGGAGTTCTTTGTTATCAAGTCATCATTAGGTGTTACTTCATTTTCCCCACACTTAGGCATTTTATTATTGTTAAGCACTACCGTTGGAGTTGGTAAAACAATATGCTTTTCATCGATCAATTTTATTGGCTCAACGGTTTTGGTTGGTGGAGATTTAGACTTTCGGCTCATAAAGGTGATCGATTTGTCACCATCACTAAGTGTCATTCTACCCTCTCTTACATTAATGAACGCCTCGGTGGACGCTAAAAATGGTCGACCTAAAATTAGAGGAATGTTTGAGTCCTCTTCTATGTCAATGACAATAAATTTGACTAGAAAGGTTAAATTACCTACTTGAACGGGTAGGTTTTCAGTAATTTCAACTGGGTGCCTAATGGTTTGATCAAAGAGTCTAACACTCATTTTCGTTGGACTTAACTCACCTACTCCTAATCTCTTATATAATGAAAGAGGCATAACGCTCACACTCGTACCTAAATCTGCTAGTACATCATACATGACACAATCACTAAGTAGACAAGGAACAATAAATTCACCCGGATCACCCAACCTTGGTGGAAGTTTTGGTGGAACTGTCTTCACCGGGTTTATTTTTACGGTTTTTATTTCTTGTATTTTTTTATTCTTCTTCTTCTTTCCAGAGGTATCACAAATTTTATTACCTATTACTTACTCATACTCAACTCCTTTTCTTGGAAACGAGATGGGTGGTCTGTATGGTGCCACCACTGGCTTTACATACTCGGGTGGTGGTGGTGTTGTAACTTCTTCATTGTTACTCACATCTAAAACCTTCCCATCTTCTGATACTAGTTTTTCAGAATTCGTTGAAACCATATTAACATTCTCATTTCAAGGATTTACTTCAGTATCACTCGGTAGCTTTCCTTGTTCCCCCTCACTCATCATGCTAGCAAGAGTACCTACGTGTTTTTCTAGATTCAAAATGGAAGCTTGTTGAGTTCTTAATGACTGATCAAACCTCTCATTTGTTTGGGTTTGAGATGTAATAAATTGTGTTTGAGATTCCATTAGCTTTGCCATCATTTCTTCCAAATTTGGCTTTTTCTCTTCGGTTTGTTGTGGTGGTTTATATAAGCTAGGTCTTTGTTGATTGAAAGTGTTATTTTGAGTTGGTTGGTTATTCAGACCTTGTTGGTTATACGAGTTATTGTTGGGTCCATTTGGATTGTAAAGAATGTTTTGATTTCGATTGAAGTTTAGCCTTGGCGGTTGATAATTATTTTGATAATTATTTCCCGGCCTTTGGTTCATGTAGGAAACATTCTCACGTTGTTCCATCGTTTGTTCAATGTGACAATCTTTCGTTAAGTGTGGTCCACCGCATTGCTCACAACTGATTCGTATTGCGTGAATATCTTTAGTCATCTTTTCCATTCGTCTCTCGAAAGCATCTATTTTTGCGGAAACAGAATCAAAGTCATGGCTAGAATCGGCTCTAGCCGCTTTAGATGAACGGAAAATATCTTTTTCCTGGTGCCACTCATGTGAGTGGGAGGCTGTGTTATCAATAATTTTGTGAGCTTCGGTTGCGGTTTTCTTCATAATGGAACCACCAGGTGCTGTGTCGATGTCTTTTCGTGTAGCAACGTCGACACCTTGGTAGAATATTTGTACTATTTGATAAGTGTCTAAACCATGTTGAGGACATCCTCTCAACAACTTTCCGAATCTTGTCCACGCCTCATATAGAGTTTCATTTGGCTTTTGCGCGAACATAACAATTTCTCCTTGAAGTCTCACGGCTTTAGATGCCGGAAAGAATCTTTTAAGAAATTTCTCAACTAAGACATCCCATGTGTCAATCGCCCCTTCAGGTAACGATTCTAACCAATCTTTGGCTTCTCCCTTTAAAATCCAGGGAAACAACATGAGATAGATCTGTTCATCCTCAACTTCTCTGATTTTGAATAGAGTACAGATCCTATTAAAGGTTCGAAGATGTTCGTTTGGATCTTCTTTTGGCGTACCACTATATTGGCATTGATTAGTTACCATGTGTAGGATTTGTCCTTTGATTTCATAATCTGGCGCATTAACATCTGGCTTAATAATGGCTTAACCCTGGCCCGTGCGTGTGGCTCTCATTCGGTCTTCCATACTTAGAGGTTCCGTTACTTCCATATTTGAAATTGTTGAATACGAATAACTAGAGGATTCTAATTTAATGGTTTGTGGTTCAAGAGGAATGATTAGTGGTTCAGGATCTTGGAATTGTCCTTGAATATCCTCCGGGTTCTCACTTGTGAAGTCGGGTTCAAAAATGGATTATCGAAAATTTGAATTGGAGTACTTGTTCGACTTGATGATGATTCTAAAGAAAAATCAACGGCGACAATATTGGCTAGATGTCTTGATCGAGTTACAGGTGGTGAACGTATGAAAGGTGGTGAACGTTTTGCTCGGTGCATTCACTGAATATCCTATTAGTTATAAAAGATAAAAATTATATAAGCTATCAAATTAATAGACTTTTCTAATTTTGCCCACGTTTCGAATAGCCAATAGATGCAGCAGGTAGTCAGGACCCTTTAAATCGGAAGCCCACAACTCGCCACTAACAAATCCAACTATTACTACGAACCAGAAAATTTTGGATGTCTATCAATTTAACCGCTTAAAATAATTTTTCGTCGAAATTTTGAAGAAAAAAATCTATGTCCTAAAAACTAGAGCGTCGAGAAATAAGAAAGAAAAAGAGTGCGTCGAAAAACGTCGAAAAATAAAAGGTCGAAAAATAATAATAAGAAAGTAAATCGTCGAAACTCAAAAGTCTAAAAACTAAATATTAAAAGTTGCGTCTAAAGGTATTAAAGCTTAAAATGAATTCTATATCCAAAACGGCAATAACTTAAAAAGTACTAAAATCTTAAAACGGTGTCGCAAAATTCTAAAGCACCTAAATCTTAGTCTAAAGAAAAAGCACTTAAGGGATTTTACAGCAAAACCTAAAAATCTAGAAATAAAAATAACTATGACAAAAATTATATCTTAAAACTAATTACAAACGATAAAATATACAATATACGAATAAACAATTAAAAAGATACAAAATTTAAAAATAAAACTAAAGTCTAAAAAAAAAACAATTTGTATAAAAATATTATTTTTATATTATTATTTTATAAAACTATTAATTTTATAAATTAATAAAACAAACTTAAAAATATAAATTTAATTAAACTAAAACTAATTAATATTAAATATAAACCCTAATTATAATTAATAATAATTATAACCCTAATTTTGCAATTAATGCACGTACTAGGTTGCAGATGTCAGATGTCTCCGCAAGTGCGGATGTATTCTGCCCAAAAACTCCGCGAGTGCGGAGGATGCAGGCTCAGATGAGGTGCAGGCTTAAATTCGTAGGTTCAGTTTTCTGTTTTTTTTTTTTTTTTTTACTTTGTAACTCTTACAAAATTTAAAATATAAGTGATATTTAAAATTATATTTTTAAGAACTGAAAAAAATACTTTTATACTTTATATAAATTATATAAAATATATTTTATTTTTATTTAAACACTTAAATAGATAGATATATATACTTTTTTATATTTTTGTATTTTTTTAAACTTATATATAATTATATTTTTACAAATATAGATTAAAAATATAGTGTTTCGCCGAGTCCCCGGCAGCGGCGCCAAAAACTTGATGTGCGAGCGAAGGGGTACGAAATACTACTATTTTTAATATGAAATACGACGAAATATGATACAAGTTTTATTTATTTATATAGATGGAATACCTAAACCTTGCTACAACACTTATAGGCAGTGTACCTAATCGTAGAGTAGTGTAGTTTTTAGTAAGTCCGATTCGTTCCACAGGGAGACGGCTTATTGCGCACACTATATTTTTAAACAATTATATTTGTATGTATATATATATATATATATATATATATATATATATATATATATATATATATATTAGTAATATAATAGTATTATTATTATAGGGGGTTTTACCGTTTAATGACCGGTTTGTCGATTTTAAATAAAGC
Organism: Rutidosis leptorrhynchoides; assembly: GCF_046630445.1. Lineage (NCBI taxonomy): Eukaryota > Viridiplantae > Streptophyta > Magnoliopsida > Asterales > Asteraceae > Rutidosis > Rutidosis leptorrhynchoides. Next base: position 272,931,320 of record NC_092341.1, on the reverse strand, counting down.
GTAAAGATAAATGACGATAATATAAATGACAGAATTTAAATTGCGATAAAGTAAATTGCAGTAGTTAAAATGACAGTAAATAAAGGTATGATGAAATATGAAATAAAAGTATTATGCTTATTTAAATTTCCGTAATCATGATGTTTGACGTTTTGATTTTAATTTATTACCCTAGGTTAATTGTCCTTTGTCCTGGTTTATTTGATACCTATTTGGTTTTTGTCCATAATAGTCCATCGGTCATAATTATAAAATGCTCGTCAAATTAACCTTATTCCCGAAGTCAAATATTCCAACTAATTAGGGATTCGAACTGTAACAAGATTTTAATACTTTGTTAATAATTACACCAGGTTATCGACTGCGTGTAATCCAAGGTTTTAATACTTTGTTAACAATTACACCAATTATCCTTGTATGTAATCCACCCCTGTTTTAATTAGTCCATGTTACATTAATTTATTCACTTTGGCCATAATGAATAATCAATTACCCAATCCAATTGATTAATTAAATGATTGTAAAGGATGTCGTATAAACGTCACTAAATAGGACATTCGTAATCATTTTAATAATTATTAGATTAACTAATTTGAAGATATGTTCGACAGATTCCAACGAGTTATCATTTGTTATTAGACAATACCCCCCATCTATTAATAGTCCATAGTCCAATGTCCACAAGTGTCGGTCTTTTGTCCAAACCCTAATTATGGTACAAAATCCAATAACCCCGTCTTAATATTTTAGCCCAACATCACGATTACTTCGGCTCAAATAAGCATAATAATAACTTAGTTACGAGACATTAATTTAAAAAGGAAGAACATAGCTTACAGTGATTATTTATCGCGTAGCGTTACACGGACAGAGTTCCGACTTTAAAACCTGTAAAACATTCGTTACAATAACCCAAATTATTATTAAACTTAAATTAAACTTAATATTAAATATAAATTATAAATATATATATAGATTGATCAGAGAGATAGATAGAAAAGGGTGTAAACGAGCCGAGCCGAGCCCGAGCTTGATAGTGTTCGAGCTTGGCTCGTTCATTTTTCAGAAAGCTCGAGCTCGAGCTCGGCTCGAGTCGAGCTCTAATTTTCTTGCTCTAGCTCGGCTCGTGATACATGTAGAAAGCTCGAGCTCGGCTTGTGATAAGCTCGTTTTATGCACAATTTTTTCCCTGAACAGCTCGTTTTATGAACAATTAATTGGCTCGTTTAGCAAAGCTCGAGCTCGTTAAGCAATACTCGAGCTCGTTAAATAAAACTTGAGCTTGTTATCAAAACTTTGAGAACATTATTCTATTTGAGCAATCGTGTTCAATTTAAATATGCATGTTCCTCATAAGTCAAAAGTTTATTAAAGAACTTCATAGCAGAATCTTCTAATTTCAATACTTCAAAATATACTGTAACATAATTGATCATAACTATTGAAAAGTTCATACCTTATAATATAAATACATACTTTAACATGTGAAAACTCTACTTAAACAAGATAGAGAAGCCATGAAAAATTGAAACACATACTCTATGCCTAAACAACATCTCTAAAGAAGGAAAAAAAAAATATATGCATATTTGCATTTCAAGTTAAATAAGCCCCACTAAAATTACACCTTCAACGCTACTTCATCTTCCTCATCACGATTTTCTACATTTCTTCTCTAATCCTTGCATGTTCACCACTATTTAAATAATTACTGGTTCACGACTGGTGAAGACCTTGATGAAGAAGCTTGCGATGAACTACTGGGTTCACTTCACGTATGTACTTGTGTTATCTATTAGTATGATTGTACCTGATACACAATAAAATATTGCAACCAGAGTTGATAATTAATAGAATAAAATACACACATAAGGTTAATCAATAAAAAAAATTATACGGAGTACAATCATAATCAATAAAGGAATTGCATGCGAAATCACAATAGACAAAAGGCGTATATCTAAATCAAAAGGTCAAATCAGAGATATTACATTGTTAAAAAATCGAAACTTGAAGACTTGGAACCTTATTGGAAATCTGAGAGATGAAAATGTGAAGAATTAGAAGGAAGATGAGTAGTCTAAAGAAAATTTGAATGGAACAATATGATATTCTCATATATACGGAATATATATAAAACTTAGAGAAAATTGAACTGTCATTTTGGGAAACGAGCGTATGCATTAAATCTGATTGCTTTAGTTTTGGCATTCAAGAAATCAGTTTCCAAAATCTTACACGTCTTTTTTTAAAATTTAACTAATTTAGATTTAATTTTACTCTAATATATATATATATATATATATATATATATATATATATATATATATATATATATATATATATATATATATATCAAAGCTCGATAAGGCTCGCGAGCTTAAACGAGCTCGACATCGAAAGCTCGAGCTCGAGCTCGTTTATTAAACGAGCCTTAACTTAGGCTTGAACTCGGGCTCGAGCTCGTTTAGGCTCGGCTCGAATCGAGTTTTTAACGAGCCGAGCTCGAGTAGCTCACGAGTAGCTCGGCTCATTTACAGCCCTAGACAGAAGCTCGTGCCTTTTATAGGAGATTTCTGACTTTGGCTGCTCCGCGAGTGCGGTACTTTTGTGCCTTACAGCTCCGCGAGTGCGGAGCTTCGGATTCCAGCTCACCACTTTTTGGCCATTTGCTTGTCGACATAATTAATAAATATATATAATTTATATATAATTTATATAATAATTTATATATTATTTTATATTCTTGTGTATAGTTGACTTGTACTTTTAGCTCCGTTGACTCGCGCGTTGATGCTCGGTTCATGTCTCGGTTCCGAATTTTCGAACGTCCTTTCGTACGCTTAGATATCTTGTACTTTGCTTTTCGCGGCTTGTACTCTTGTCATTTTTAGGCGTTTCTCATCAATAAATTGAACCACTTGGATTGTATCTTGTACATTTGAGCTTTTTGGTCATTTGCGTCTTCAAATCGTCATTTTCTTCTTTTGTCTTCGCACTTATTTATTTAAACGAATATTACATACAAATAGAACAATTGCAACTAAAAGCTTTACATATTGGAAGGATATTGCTATGAAATATATGTTCCTTTTAGCATTATATATATATATATATATATATATATATATATATATATATATATATATATATATATATATATATATATATATATATATATATATATATATATTGGCCGGAGGTCCCCTTGAAAGCAATCTCTTTATCCGTCGAACATAGAGAAGGATGACTTTGCCCACTTTTGGAGTGTTTCACTGGAGAAAGATAGAGGAAGAATTGTCTACGTCTCACCTCCCCCATACCCCACACATGCGGGATTGGGTTTGTTGTTGTTGTTGTTATAACATCGTTTCACACTGCCATATAGAGTATTTGTGTTTCTCCTGCAATTGGTGCAATCATAGTTGACAACTCTTTTAACAACTTCTTAATATCCTGAAAAGCCTCTTCGACCTCCGTAGTTCACACAAAATCTTTTTTATTCAAACACTCTTTCAACACTTTCATAAATGGTAATGACCTTTATGCTGCTTTTACAAAAACCTAGTTAATGCTGCAAGCCTTCCGTTTAAACTTTGTACATCCTTTTTTGTTTTTGGCGAAGTTATCTCTTCAATTGCTTGAATCTTTTTGGGATTCAATTTTATCCCCTTTATGTGACTACATGGCCTAAAAACTTTCCTTCCTCGACACCAAAAGTACATTTCTTTGGATTTAGCTTCATATTGATTTTTCGTAGTGAATCAAAACTTTCCAAAATATCTCTAATCATCCGTTCCTCCATATTACTTTTGATTACTATGTTATCGACATAAGCTTCTACATTTCTGCTAATTTGTTTTCTAAATGCCATATCTATGTAGCTCCAGCATTTTTCAGACCGAAATGCTTTTTATATAACAGAAAATTCCAACTGTTGTGTGAAAGGTTGTTTTATCTTCATATTTCGCTGCCATTAAAATCTGGTAGTATACTTTGTAAGCATCCCGGAAACACTTATAACGGAATCCAGCCAAAGATTCCACTTTCTAATCTATCTCTGGCAAATGATAGTTGTCTTTTGGACAAGCTTTATTTATATCTGTGAAGTCTACGCACATTCTCCAAGTATCATTACTGGATTTGCTACCCATGTTTGGTATTTAACTTTTCGCAAGATTTTTGCATCCACTAAATTTCTGACTTTGTCTCTGAAAAATTTTGCTTCGTTCTGGGGCAATGCCTCTTCTCTTTTGACAATCCGATGGAATGTTTGGGTTTACATTTAGCTTATGCTCAGCTATATTTTTTGGTGCCCCAGTCATATCAGAAACTTGGCATGCGAATACATCCAAATTTGCTACTAAAATATTAAGAAGTTTTTCCTTGTTTTCTTTTGTTAAAGTGTTTCCAATCATGATTTTTTTGCTCTGGAAATAATGGATTTGGAGATATAGATCTATCACTATGTATTATTGGTTTAACAGTTGTTCGACTTATTTGAGCACACTCAATAGATCTTCTCCATTCTGCTTATAAAGTTGCTATTCTAGCTGGTGTGGGGAATTTCATCATGACGTGTACCATTGATGTTACAGCTCCAAAAGTCATCATTGCAGACCGTCCCAGAATAACATTGTATTGCGAATTTGCTTTGACTACAAGAAATTCTATGTGAGTTGTTCTTTTGTATGGTGCTTTTTTTAATACTACTTCTAAAATTATGCTTCCTTCTGACCACGGTGGTTCATTAGCAAAACTTGCCAATGGAACAAGCGTATCTTTCATTGTTTCTTTCACTCGCTCTGGGAATTGTACGAAACAGTGTACATACATGATATCTGCTCCTACTCTAGTTTCATTATAAATTCCACCAACAATACAATTTGAAATTCTGGCTTCAATTAACACTGGGGCATCAGAAGGATTAGTATCAAACAGTGAAGGAAATGCAATTAATTGCTGCTTCCATTCTTCTAAAGTTTCAGCTTTTATGTGTTGCCTTGCTTCCCACTTGTGAATCATATTTGCTTCGATGGGGACTATCTTCTATTTATTGTCCTTCTTGCTCATCATGGTTGAGTGTTTCTTTAGAACGGATGGCGCCATATGTTGGTACTAAATTTCGACTAGCGACTAATATATACAAGTATAATACTAGAACTACCCAGCGTGGTGGGATGTGTTGTCGATTGATGTTTGCCCTCGGGAAAATCCCTGCAGACCTGGATCACGGACAATTCGTGGGATGGCCTTATCAATCTCTCCGAGACCAAACTGTGAATTGGTCTGTCTAGCGTGTTGTTGCTAACGGGTGAATTCATATAGTGAGAAAATACAGTGTGAGAGAGAAAGAAAGTGTGTTCTCTGCCACAAGTTACTGAATTATGTAATGTGGTGACCCAAGGACCTATTTATAGGCACAGATCCTCCGTGATTTTCAGATACACGTGTCAAACGATGATTGATTGATTTATGCGAAGTATATGTGACCGAATTGAGATTGACGCTGACGTGGCATGTGTGCTGACCACGTGCTTATTTAAGGGCTTAAGCATATAAGCTACTTTCAGGGCTTACGCATGACGCCGGACGGGGTGTTTATAATCGGAAAATGTTGAATGGCTGTTTAATAAAAATTCCTATTGCTACTATTTTTATGCGTTTCGAGTGCTTCTTCCGTATAAAAATGATGCTTTCATGCATGTAGCCCATATGATAAACCATTAGTTAACGAAGTTAGACTTATGCCCATCTCGGCGTTCGAATGTATCGGTGACGACAACATGTCGTCGGTGACACTGCCTGACACCACTAATGCGGTGCCATCGATGACCATTGGGCGCCGTTAGTCAAGTTGGTGACAGAAGGGACAATCGGCGTTTGATATATATTATTCTGAATTTTACACGGATACATTCTCAACCCAATTTCAATTTTATTTTAACACATCAAAATTGATGGGTCATTTTTGACATTCATCACTAGGGAAGGTCACACCATACCATGACCTTTATCGCGCCACAATTAACAAGCCAAAAAGTGCAATATCTGACTTCACGTTAGAGTATCCGGACTTTTAACATTGAGAATGGTCTTGATAAACCTTCAAATTCAAATACCGTTTAAAGGCAAGGACTAAAATTGACAATAATGTAATTTTTTTAAAACTGTAACTCCCAATACTGGCAATCGGAGAAGAACAAAAATGTTGGTTAATCGAAGAGTTGATAAAATAAACCACAACGCAAATATAAACCGTTAGAAACAAGGATCGTTAGGGTTTTACCGTACTACATCGATGGATGCAGTCGAAGCACCATCGCATCATTCTCCTTCCGCCAATGCCGCTGCAAGTATAATTAGGTATTTCAATTGTATAATTTCTTTTCATTTTTATTAATTAATTAATTCGAAAATCAACTACTCCATTATTGATTTAATTAATTAATAATCCTCTTGTGTGTTTCAGTCCACAACGCCATTTTTATCTCGCCGTTGACAGAATCCAGTTTAAAATGGTTCATCTCTTTCTCTGTTATACTCCTAATTTCTAGGGTTTTTTTTTTTTCAAAGCCAAGAAATATATATATATTTAAACTTAACAGAATGTACATTGCATTTGCGGATGCCTCCGTTACACAACGAAAACCCGAGACTTTACAGCTAAAAACACACTATGTATGGCTTAACTAAATACATTTACTAAAGCGATACAGTTTTAACCTATGCCCGATCGAAAGTTCCCATATGAGCCTGGATTTATTAACCATTGATGCCACTCGATATTAAGCTTTTTACCTCTTTTGGATATCCATTCGAAGCTCTTAATTTGGATGTCGTTAACAAGTGTATCTCTTGAACGTGTCTCGTTACGAAAAACCTTTAGGTTCCTATTCTTCCATATTAGATACCCACAAACCCATTTAACCGCTTGCCATAGAAACGTTGATTTTACCCCGGCTATAGTGCCCTCGTGATCATTGAAAACATCATTGACACTAGTAAGTGTGAAATCACCAAGACCCCACCAATGAAAAACCCGATCCCAAATCTCAGTCACGTATTTGCAAAGAACAATGGCGTGGTCAATTGATTCCAAATCCTCATCGCATACGGGACATCTAACCGTATGTAAGTCAATCCCTCGCCTATCAAGTTCTACTCTTACCGGTAACCGTCTTCTTTTCGTCCTCCAAATGAAAATCCCGATTGATTGTGGAAGCAATCTGTTGATTTCGGTTTCACTTGCCTCCCCCGACGCCTCACAGAGATGCAGATCCAAGATGTTTGCTAATGTTTTGGTATGAAATATTCCATCTTCGCTAGACGACCATTCCCACCCGGTTCTTGTCCCTAACCTGTGAAACTGGTTTCTGACTTCAGTCTGCAGCTTTTCGACCTCTACTCCATTTCTGCCGAGAGGTGGCCTGCTCCATTGCCACGTAAAAACTCGAGTACCGTTGTTACACAACACTCTGTCATATATTTTAGCATCTTTGACTTCCTCCAAGTGGTATAGTCGCGGATATTTGTCTCTTAATCGTTGTTCACCGATCCAAATGTCCTCCCAAAATAGTACATCCGAACCTTCATCAATATTTCTTACAAACGAATTGTTAAAATTGTAGCCCCGTTTTGTCATTTCAATCCCAATCTTAATGACATCTTTCCATGGTGAGTAACCAACCCCAACCCGACCATTAGGAGATGCCCCTAACCCGCCCTCCCGACCATAGATACTTTGAATTATTTTAACCCAAAAAGCATTGGTTTCGTTACGAAACCTCCACCACCATTTTCCCAAGAGTGCCCAATTTTTTGCTTTTAGTGACCCTACGTTTAACCCACCCTCCCCATATGGAAGTAGAATATCATTCCACTTAACCCAAGACATTTTATTTCCCTCACCCGACCCGCCCCAAAAAAAGATACGACGCAAACGTTCAAGCAAATGTATGATGCAAGCCGGTGCCCGGAAAGACGAGAAGAAGTACAACGGTAAACTGTTTAGAACCGACTTGATAAGCGTCAAACGCCCCCCGAAAGATACCGTTCTAGATTTCCAATCCGAGAATCGTTTATGGAATTTTTTAACCACCGGATCCCAATCATTACTTTTATTCATTTTTGCCCCTACTGGTACCCCGAGATAAGTGAAGGGGAGTTTGCCGGAACTACACATGATTCGCCTAGCCATTGAATCTATTTCATCCGACACCACATTAATCCCGTAGAGACAACTTTTCTCAAAATTAATTTTTAGGCCCGAAACATCTTCAAAGCAAAGCAATAGTTTTATGCAATTAAAAATATTCCGTTTAGACCATTCTCCAATAAAGACGTTGTCATCCGCGTATTGAAGATGGGTTAACGGAATCTTATCTTTACCCACTTTCACCCCCGACATGGGACTCTTTACCCTAGCTTCATGAACAAGAACATTTAGACCTTCACTAGCTATAATGAAAAGAAAAGGCGAAAGGGGATCACCTTGTCTAATACCACGTTGAAGTTTGAATTCATCGGTTGGAGATCCATTGACAAGGATGGAAATAGATGCGGATTTAAGGCACGATTCAATCCATTTAACCCATTTAGCCCCGAATCCCATTCGACTCAACATTGATAATAAGAAATTCCAATTCACACTATCAAACGCCTTGGCGAAATCCGCTTTGAAGATGAAACTTCTAGCCCTACTCCTTTTTAAATCACAAACACTTTCATTTAGAACCAATATTCCGTCTAAAATGGAACGCTCCGAAAGAAAAGCACTTTGTTCAATTCCAATAAGACGAGGTAAAACCCTTCGGATTCTATTAGCAAGTAACTTGGCGATTACCTTATAATAACTATTTATCAAACTTATTGGCCGATAGTCACCAAGTTCTGTTGGGTCACTACACTTCGAGATTAGAGTCATAAAAGAAGCGTTGCACCCATTCGAAAACTCACCCTTTTCCCAAAACCACTCAATCGCCACAAGAAGGTCACGCTTGATTAGGTTCCAATATTTTTTAAAAAATTTAAAATTGAAGCCGTCGGGTCCCGGGGCCTTCGACCCATCACACCCTTTAACCGCCTCCCAAACCTCCTGTTCATCGAAACTAGCCTCTAAAAGATTTGCCTCATCTACTGTTAATTTGATTCCGGGTTCGTTTGGGATGGCAGGTCTATCCAAATTGGTTTCAAGAAAAAGATTTTGAAAATAATTGTGTACCTCTTTTTTGACCAGTTTCGGATCATCTTCCCACATGCCACGGATATGTAGGCCTCTGATTGCGTTTTTGCTATTTCTTCTTTTGCATAAGGAGTGAAAATATTTGGTGTTTTCCTCCCCCTCGGTGATCCACTTGCATCTCGACTTTTGCTTCATCATATTTGTTTTTATTTTATCCTTTTCAAGCCATATTCTCCTTGCTTCTAGCCACTTTGATCTTTCATTGTCGTCGATATCCCTGTCATTTGCAATTTGTTCCCAATTACTTGCCTCCTTTCTCGCCAGTTCAATCTCAGAATCCAAATTACCATAAACAGTTTTACTCCAATTCTTGAGGGCTGCCTTTACGTTTTTGAGTTTCAAACGAAAGATGATATCCGGACGTGTTGCCTTCACCTGAATATCCCATGCTTCTGAGATAATATTACCTCTTCCTTGACGATTTTTGGGGACATGATTTTAACCAAGACTTTACCACTGGACAGATTTTGATCTCCCTGAAGGATACAATTTTGGAGTTCATAGACTTTTCCCCACCAGGATGCAATCTTATGAAAAGTTTTTTCTTTCCATATGGGAACCGGAACACCAAAGATTGATAACCATGTCAGTCTCCCTGGATTCTTGGTTGTTGCCCTCCATCTTTTTAAATCCAAGATCCATTTTCTAATGCCGTGCTCTTCATCTTCAAGTAGTTTCTTTGCAAGCTCATCGGATCCACACATCAACATAACCTCCAAACCCCCAATGAATTTAATGTCGATATTACGTAACCCTTCGATGTCACATAATGACCTGAGTTGAGATAGTACCTCTAGATTCTTTGCCTCTCCTATTATTGCGTTTTTAAGGCACTCTGTGTTGTCTTCATCATCTTCAATAATGACCACGCGTTCAGTTTCTCCCCTTATTTCAGGTTTGTGTTTTGGTAATGGAGGGAATTCTTCATTCTGGTTGTCTTTCCTAATCCATCTCATCCCTGCCACTTCATTGTAACCTCTATTATCAGTGAAGGTATTGAAGTTTGCCTGCGTTTTTGGGTTGTTGTTTCTTGTCGGAGCTGGATTACCCTTCACCTTTTCTTTTCCATCATTGTTTCTGTCGAATGCCTTGTAAGCTCTTAAATGCCACTCATCGATTGTCAAGTTGTTTAGTCTCCTTAGAAAAACTGTCTCATCATGTACCCCTTCAAAACGTATGAATGCAAATCTTTGCCCATTTCGTAGACGTTTTTTAGGGATGAATACATCTCTTATTCCCCCTTGTGGTTTGAAAAACTTCCAGAAATCCGGTACACACCACGATTCCGGGAAGTTAAAAATCATGAAAGACATCACTCTTGGATTGTTTGATCCACCTAGCCGACCCTGAAACCCGTTACCGTTGTACTCCCCTTGCTCACCTGCAGCCGAATGCTCTCCATTTGCCCTAGATTTGTTTCGTTTCTTTGTTACAGTTTCCCATCCCTTTTCATTTTCTATCTCTCTCTGTGTGTTTTCTCTCTCTCTCTCCATAATTAAAATATTATGGAGAAATATTGATTGCAAACATTGGTTTACAGTTCGATAAACAGTTCGATAATCATTTAATTGAACCCTAAGTTATTTATACTCATTGCTAATGTATGTATCACACATCTAATTATTGGTATTGTGTGGAATTGGATACCTAAATGTGTGGACCATTTAATTATTGCTATTTTACGTATAAACAAAGAAAATTACACACACGTATATACATATATTGATTGATATTGCTTATGAACTTTTGAGTGGATGAAAATCGATTGCAAAATCTGGTAGGAAACATTGGTGGATCTATTAGGAATGGCAGGGCGTCGTCCATGGTTGCCGATGGTGGTTTGTTGTAGTACTCGTGATGAGCTTGACGCTGTTTGCTCTGCTGTCTCCAACATTTCCTGCATTTCTGTTACACCGCTGGTATTTTGCGTTACGATTTCTTTATCAAGTTTTTACTATATATCAGTGTTTTATATATATGTTTACCAGTACAGTGACCTTGCTGAAGCAGAACGCGCGCTAGTTTTAGATAAATTTCGCCATGCAACAATGAAATGGAACCGAAATGCCGTTGTTGAATCTGGAACTGAAAAGGAAGAACAAAAGTCTCATATGATAGTTGCAACCGACACTTGTCTTCCTCTTCTTGTTTCTGGAGAGTCGCCCATTAGTTCTAGTGTTTTAATAAACTATGAATTGCCAACCAAAAAGGTAATCTTTTACTGTAATTTGTAGTATGTAAATTAGCCGATGCTAACGTTGTGTAATATATATCAAGTTCATTACTTGTATGAGTAAGTATGCCCAAGGTTGCAAAAACGGAGTACTCACCGAGTAATTCCGAGTTCTGCAACACTTAGTATGCCTTACATTGCTCATATGCTACAACTGTTTTTGAATTCAGGAAACGTACACAAGGCGAATGACAACATGTTTAGCTGCAGGTTTCGCCTACAATTTTGTCAATGCATCATACTATGTAGTTCTACCATAATTTCTTGATTTTGATATCGATTTAAATAATTTATGTAGATGGCATTGTGATTAATATGGTTGTTGGGGGTGAAGTGGTGACACTTAAAAGCATCGAGGAAAGCAGCGGCATTGTGATTGCAGAAATGCCCATAAATGTAGACTTCACACCATGATTTTTTTTTTTTTTTTTTTTTTTTTTATTTTATCTTTCTCAATCATTGTTTTAATATAGATTTGTGTCGTGTATATGTCTAATTCGTGAATTGCGTTGGTGGGGTTTTTTTTTTCAACAGATTTTTGAAATGTTCTAAAGACAATTATCATGAAGTCCTCAATGAAGTTACTAGGATGGTTGGACCTATCGACTTCGTCCTTTGTCCTCTTTGGTTCAACGTTGAGGTACTTCATATATCTGTTCTGTTCCGTTATGTTATGTCAAATTAGTCGAATCGAGTGCTGTTTGTAATATGATAGCTTTATTTTTAGCATAATTATCTCAAATGAGGGTCACCTTGGTTTAATAACAATTGGAAGTTTTTCTTTAAAGATGACATTATTCTGTTAGGTTAAGGGCATGGGGCTTGCTCTAAGTATGTAGCAGATACTACAACACATAATGTATATTAGTTGCATAGTAAGTTAATTAATTTGGTGTTCGTATGTACGTTTATTTAGATGGAGTTAATATAAATGAAATACCGGGTGATGCTGAGTAATGAACATCTAATGCATATCAAGAAACTTCTTGATATATTAATGAATTTAAGTTCTAGTTTATATGCAACAATGGAATGGATTATTGTTATTATTACCATTACCATTACCATATATACTAATATCAAACAAGTTTTTGGTCGTATTATATTTTGGAGGATATATCAAACAAGTTTTTCGTATTATATTTTGGAGGATATATCAAACAAGTTTTTGGTCGTATTATATTTTGGAGGATGTAGTTTTACCTAGGGAAGAATTGTGTACAATATGCTATACTAGTTATCGAACCCTCGCTTCGCGCCGGGGGTTCGGTTTTCAATGTATTTTATTACGTTTAGTAAAATTATTTTGTGGCTAACGATGATGTCGTTGAAGCGCAACTCGAGTCGAACTAAAATGTATAACCCGTGAGAGATTTAAATGTTATTATAAATTAACAATATATGTGCATCTCCGCGTTTCGCTATGAAATTGTCGACTTTTAAAAATTTAAAGCAAAATCAACGTGTATGAAAAGTACCCCAAATATTTAGCGTTTTTTAAAAAGCGTCCGTTTTGCGTATAGCTAGTGACATTGTGTTCCTAAAATTATTTCGAGTTTAACGATGGTGTCGGAAAAATTTAACTCGTTGCGAGCGAGAAGATATGACCCGTTGAATATTTGGGTGGAGTTTATTTAAGATTTTTTATGAAAATGGTTATTTGACACTTTACCCCCTGTTTGGGGGGTCGATTTGAATTTTTCAAAAAAGTGTGGGGGCGTTGTTGGTAAAATGAAATTTAGTTAAAATAAAATTAAAAAAAAGGTGAAAAGTCGAAAATGCCCCTGGTTACTATTCATAACTTTTGTCTATTAGTTAATATAAAAACGTCCGTTTTGCGTATAGTTAGTGACATTGTGTTCATAAAATTATTTCGAGTTTAAGGATGGTGTCGGAAAAATTTAACTCGTTGCGAGCGAGAAGATATGACATGTTGAATATTTGAGTGGAGTTTATTTAAGATATATTATGAAAATTTTGATTTGACGCTTTAACCCCCTGTGTTGGGGGCCGATTTTAATTTTTGAACAAAGTGTGGGGGGCTTTTGTGGTGTTACTTGAAAGAAAGAAGGAAAAAAAAAGGTGAAAAGACGAAAATACACCTGGTACTATTCATAAGTTTTGTCTAATAGTTAATATGGTAACTAGTTATCGAACCCTCGCTTCGCGCCGGGGGTTCGGTTTTCAATGTATTTTATTGCGTTTAGTAAAATTATTTTTTGGCTAACGATGTCGTTGAAGCGCAACTCGAGTCGAACTAAAAGGTATAACCCGTGAGAGATTTAAATGTTATTTTAAATTAACAATATATGTGCATCTCCGCGTTTCGCTATGGAATTGTCGACTTTTAAAAATTTAACGCAAAATCAACGTGTATGAAAAGTACCCCAAATATTTAGCCTTTTTTAAAAAGCGTCCGTTTTGCGTATAGCTAGTGACATTGTGTTCCTAAAATTATTTTGAGTTTAACGATAGTGTCGAAAAAATTTAACTCGTTGCGAGCGAGAAGATATGACCCGTTGAATATTTGGGTGGAGTTTATTTAAGATTTTTTTATTAAAATGGTTATTTAACAATTTACTCCCCTGTTTGGGGGGTCGATTTGAATTTTTCAAAAAAGTTTGGGGGGCTTTGTTGGTAAAATGAAATTTAGTTAAAAATTAAAAAAAAAAGTGAAAAGTCGAAAATGTCTCTAGTTACTATTTATAACTTTTGTCTATTAGTTAATACTAGTTGTGGAGCCCTCGCTTCGAGCCGGGGGCTCCGTTTTGAATGCGAGTTAAAAAAAAGTCTTTCCTTTTGTGGATCTATTTTGTAAAAAAGAATTTTTTTCGACATCTAACATAGAAGGGTTGTTCCTTTTGTGAAAGTTGATTCTTTTAGCGTTAAAGTGAGTTGATCTATTTTGTAAAAAAGAATGTTTTTCGACATCTTTTGGTAGCATTGAAGGGTTGTTCCTTTTAAGAAAATTGTTTCTTTTATCGTTGGAGACAAAAAAAAATGTAGCAGAGTAGTGGCCTATGTGGGTCCTACTGTTTGAGCGCAGTGTACAAGTCGGTAAAGCGTGGTGGGTGTTATTATTCAGTATTTTTGGTGTTAGTGATGAGATAAATAATAATTTAGAATATAGGTATAAAGTGGGGGTTCGATTTGTATTTTAATGGAAGTTAGGGGGTTAGAATATAAGTATAAAGTAGGGGGTTCGATTTGTATTTTAATGGAAGTTAGGGATTAGGTTTGTTAAAAATGGAAAATTGAATAGTATACTATTCATAACAAATAAGACAAATTTTGTATATTAGTTATATTGGTAACTAGTTGTGGAGCCCTCGTTTCGCGCCGGGGGCTCCGTTTTGAATGCGAGTTAAAAAAAAAAGTCCTGATCTATTTTGTAAAAAAGAATTTTTTTCGACATCAAATATTGAAGGGTTGTTCCTTTTGTGAAAGTTGCTTCTTTTAGCGTTCGAGTTTTATTTTAAAAGAAAAAAAGTTAGTAAAGTGGGGGTTCGATTTGTATTTTAATAAAAGTTAGAGGGTTAAGTTAGTGGAATTTGTAAAAAAGTATACGTATAAAGTGGGGGTTCGATTTGTATTTTAATAAAAGTTAGGGGGTTAAGTTTGTGGAAATTGGAAAAAGAAATAGTACTATTCATAAGATTCTGTCTATTAGTTGTATGTGTAATTTGTAATAGTTATATTTGTAATGTAAATGTAAATTTAGAGGATAAAACATGTAAATATTTGGGGGTCAAATTGGTATAAACAAAAATTTGATGGGTTAACATGTAAGCTTTCAAATTAATATAATACTTTACTAAATAAAATTCACCAATTATCAAACACTAACCTCTCATGCTGAAGTCCATTGTGATTATCCTTTAACTTTCAAAATTATTTTGTAGAAAAAGTAGAAAAATCGACTAAGAAGGGGTTTGACTTTACTTTTAGAATATGATTATTTGTTTATAACAGTTATAAATTGTAAATAATTAATTAATCATGTTTCACCAATTAAGAATCAAAGTTAATTATTTGTGAGGTTCCGGATATGCTCAACTAGATTAATTAACTTCTATTCTTAAACAAATCACAGTTACTAGTTAACAATTACTAGATTATGGAACTCGTAGTGCTAAATTTGTATTTGTAAATAATTGTGATTTATTCGTAGTGCGAAATGTCATTGGAAGGTTCCAGATATGCTCGACTAGAGCCTCGGTAAGTTGGTTGTGCACGTCTCTATCCCTTATTTCTCTTTCGATGATGTCTCGATCTCGTCCTCAATTTAGTACACGTTCCATACGGTTTTCCATTTCTTCGGCAGTGAATCGTTCTTTCCACTTACATAGTGCAAATCCATTATCTTCAAGAATCATGTTATGTAATATGAGACAACAGTCCATTACTCTTCGCATCTTACTGACATAGTGCGTGAAGCTAGGTGTAAAATATGAAACCGACCTTGAAGAACCCCAAATGCCCTCTATACATCCTTTCGGGCACTAGCTTGAAATCTAGTAAACTTAATCGTTGGCTCTTCAGTCTTCAGTGAGACACGAATATCCTTTAATTAGAGTCTCCTAGTCGGGATATATACCGTCTCCAAGGTAATATCTTTTGGTATATTGATGCCCATTTATCTTAAATGGTGCGGGTGGCGCTGTTCCATTCTTAAGTTTATCAAAAATAAGGGAATGGTTCAAAACATTTATATCATTGTTTGAACCTCCATCCCAAAATAAACATGCCAAATCCGCAAGTCATATGAAACAACTGCTTCAAGCATAAGGTTTGGTTTCTTGTGATCACCCCGAGTGTATTGTCCTTTTAAAGCAACTTGACAATTCCTCCACTCTCAATGCATACAATCTATATCCCGAGCATAACTCTAAAACCATGTCTCTCCTCGTGTGCACTACATAATCTTGCAACATCATGTGCATTGGGAGATCACATGTATTCCCTTTTGTACAAAGTGATGACACACATTCAAAAGTAATCTAGACATAGTATTGATGATTGCTCACTCATTTGCAAATATTTGTCCCACATAGCGGGAGCGATTCCATACGCCAATTAGCGTATAGATGAAGTACATTTATGTATAGTAGTAAAAGTAGGCCTACCGATAGCATCATAACGTTGTATGAAATAACTAAAATATTTGGATATATTATCACTTTGAAAATTAGTTATACCTTGCACAATTCAGAGAAATAATTGTATCTGCATACGAAAATGCGTTTAAAACTTTTTTTGCGTATACTTTGGCGCCTCACAAAAATAATCTCTCCACAATCGTTCTGCAGCCTCTTCACGATCTCTAGGAATGTAAACCCGAACTCTTGGAATATGCGGTGCGGAGTCGACTTCGGACTCATCCTCTTGTATTTGTTGAATAAGTTGAACAACACGCAGATCTTCCAAATCGGAATTGGAACCACCTAACCTCGAATTCATAAGAATGTAAGATTTTTGGTTAAGATGGATGAATATTTGGAGATATATAAAAAATAAAAGATGGATGAGGAAGATGGTTGTGAAGATATATGTGTGCATGTGATGTTTATATAGATAAAAAGATTAAATTTTATTAAATTTCGGAATAAAAAAAATTCCAACAGATAAATTTCCGCTCAAATCGGTCCAGCCAATCACAAATTGCCACGTGTCCCTGACGCAACTCTAACCTTCCGTCAGATTATTGACTGACGCCCCTACGCGTCAGTTTCTGACGCCACGTTAAGGGCGTTAGGGGCGCCAGATGCTGCCAACTCGTATGACGCGATGTTTTTTGATGCCGCGTTAAAACTAGTCTTAATAATAATTTTCGTACGTGGATATAACTGTAATTGCCGTTGTCAACATACAATTAAGCTCTACAGTTAATTTGGTTTCTACTTTTTTTACAACATACAATTAAGCTCTACAGTTAATTTGGTTTCTACTTTTTTTGATATAACCTTAACAGCCGTTAATACTAATTACTAATAGTTGTAATAATCAAAATGATATTTGGATTATAATCTTGAACATGACTTTTAGTTTAATCGTGTGATTTTTTATTTTTTATTTATCTTTTCTTAATTAAACTTTTTCAGTGGAGCTATTGCAAATACACCTTGAAGTTAAATTTGATATTCTCAAACTTAAATTGACAATTGATGAATTTCTTTATGTGTTTAAAGGGAAGTTGATCTGAATCAATATTACTCGTAATATACAATTTATGGATTAAATTGACGTTATTTTTCACATGTGAATTGGAAATGAGCAACTAATAATCTTCGCTTGTGAGCTTTACCTGCCTCTATTTAGTGTAAGTTTAGAAGAAAAAAGGTATAATTAAATAGTTATAGGATAGGATAGTAATTTAATATGAAGGGTATAATAGTCGAGTCAATTTTAAAGGTGTAGAGGTGGAAGGTCGGTAACGGGGCAAACATCTTATTTTGGCATGATTCGTGGGCCGATGGTAGAACTCTCAAGGACGATTTTCCTACGTTGTTCTTCTCTTCTTTTTGTCCGGATGCTACTGTCCAAATGTGCCGATGGCCTGCTCAATTAAACTTGGTTCAGATAGGGTGGGATGTGAACCTTCGACACCCCTTAACTCAATATGACGCAAGAGGTATGATGAGTTGTGTTCCTTTCTCGATAACCATTAGCTTTCTGATGCCGATTCTGATCTTGTATCTTGGACTGCTGCTCCGGATAATACTTACTCTGTAGCCAATGAAATTCGGGTCATTCTCCATTCCGGTAACTTAACTAATCCTATTTGGCCTAAAGTTATTTGGGGTAACAAGGTTCCGTCCAAAATCATGTTATTTCATTGGCTAGCAATCCGAAAAAGTGTTCTCGTTAAAGATATCTTATCCCGTAGACACATTCTACCTTCCAACCAATCGACTTTATGCGTGTGGTGTCTAAAGGAAGTTGAAACTATCAATCACCTTTTATTACATTGCAAGTGGACCTTTCATATGTGGTCGGAATTGTTTATATGGTGGAATATTCGTTGGGTTATCCCGTGTTCGGTTGAAGCTATCTCTTTCGATTGGTATTATGGCATGGGTATAAATGCTTCAAAGTTTTAGAAATTGATTGGTCCCGCGACTTTGTGGACCGTTTGGTTAGCTAGAAACGACTTCATCTTCAATGGCAAATTCACGTGTCGTTCGGCTATTGTTCGTAACATCAAACTAAAGGTTTTCCTTGGGCTACAAACCTCAACTTTTGTCACGGACTTCACTCATATGTGTAGGAACACACTCCTTTTAACTTATGTTACTAAGTTATTGTAATTTGTTTGTAGCTTTTGTTGAGGCTAGAACCTGCACTTGATCAGAGTAGCAACCCTAATCGACTAGCAATCACACACAATACAGTAGCCGAATATAAACACAGAAAAGAAAATAACGACACAAGAAAATTATAGTGGTTCGGTCTCGATGTGAGACTTAATCCACTTTGGAACTAGAGAGTGATTTTATTATTTTGGAGGTGATACATTACAAGTACATATGAGGGAGTATTTATAGACAATGATTAAGCATAACCCTAATCTATGTAAACCCTAAACCGGCCCATTTAAATTAGGGTTGGCCAAACCCTAACTTAACCACCAAGTAACTGCCGTTTTTAAGAAGCCTACATCTTTAACAATCTCCCACTTGGAGGCTTCGAATACCATCGATCTGCACTCTTGTACTTCTGCAATGCAAGACCTAGCTCGTCTCTTCTCTCTCTAGTTCCTGCCTTCTCTTCAATGTTCCTGAAGGCCAGTTGAAGCTATGCACAGCTTCAACTTATCCAGCGTTACTGGTTTGGTGAACATATCTGCTGGATTCTTTGAACCTGGAATGCTCTCCAGATTAAATGTTCCATTGCTTATCCGTTCTCTGATAAAGTGATACTTCATGCCAATGTGCTTCGTCTTAGCATGATAGACTGGATTCTTTGCTAACTTAATTGCGCTCTCATTATCACAATATAAGACAAATTCTGTCTGTTTGCTGCCCAGTTCTTTCATGAATGTCTTCAACCACACTAGTTATTTACTGGCTTCAGTCAAGGCCATGTATTCTGCTTCAGTAATAGATAGAGCCACGCTCTTTTGAAGCCTAGACATCCAACTCACTGCTGTTCCTCCTAGAGTGAATACATACCCGGTGGTGCTCTTGAAGGTATTATTGCATCTACCCAGATCTGCATCAGAATAACCCTGAGAGTAGTATCCATGCCCTTGAAACATAACCCAACTTTGGGAGTACCCTTTAAATACCGCAGTATCCACTTCACTGCTTCCCAATGTTCTTTCCCCGGAGCTGACATAAAGCGACTAACCATCCCAACTGCATGTGCTATATCAGGTCTTGTACACACCATAGCGTACATTAGACTACCCACTGCGGATGCATAAGGAACCTTAGCCATTTCTGCTTTTTCTACTTCAGTTTTAAAAGACTGATGTTTAGAAAGCTTTAGATGACTTCCCAACGGTGTGTTTCTTGGCTTTGTAGACTCACCATTCATTCTGAACTTTTCAAGAACCTTGCGAATATACTTTTCTTGAGATAAAGAAACTGACCCATCATTATTCCTGCATATACTCATACCGAGAATCTGCTTAGCTGGCCCGAGATCCTTCATTTCAAATTCTCTAGATAATTGCTTCTTCAAATTGCGTATTTCAACCATATCAGAACCTGCAATTAACATATCATCGACATAAAAAAGCAATATAATATAGGAGCTCTTGAACTTCTTCAAATAACAGCAATGTCTGTAGAACTTCTCACGAATCCTGTCTTCTCCATGAAATTATCAAATTTCAAGTACCACTGTCTGGGAGCTTGTTTCAAACCATACAAGCTTCTCTTTAGATTACACACAAGATTCTCTTTTCCTTTGACACAAAACCCCTCTGGTTGAGACATATAAATGTCTTCTTCAATGTTGCCATGCAGGAAGGCTGTTTTAACATCCAACTGTTCTAAGTGTAACTTCTCGGTTGCCACCATACTTAGAAACAATCTGATAGTCGTCATCTTCACTACTGGAGAAAAGATTTTAGCATAGTCGACTCCTTTCTTTTGTTGAAATCCTTTGACAACTAATCTTGCTTTGTATCGTTCAGAACCATCCGCTTCATCTTTGACTCTGAAAACCCATTTATTCTGTAAGACCCTTTTTCCTGGTGGTAACTTGGTCAACTTCCAAGTTTGATTTTTCAATAAAGATTCCATCTCGCTTTTCATAGCCTGCTCCCACTGGAACGAATCTTTCACCTTCATTGCCTCAGAATAACTTTCTGGTTCCCCATTTTCTGTCAATAGAAGATAGTTAACTGTTGGACTAAACCTATTTGGCTGTCTTGTGACTCGTGTAGATCTCCTGACCCAATTGGACTGGTCAGATTGTGATGGGGCCTGTGGGGGCTGCTCATCATCAGAATCTGAGCTCCCACTATCTGAAGTCTGCTCGTGATCAGATTCCAAGCTTTCACTGTTAGGAACTCCCACTGGAACTTCAGTTTCATACTCTGGAGTTTCCCTTTCATCCTCTCTTGTTGTCTCTGTGTCAACCTCAAATTCAACTGATTCTTTTTCTTTTGGTGTTGAGTTGAAGTCCTTGTACAATTCTGCTTCATTGAAGGTGGCATGTTTACTTCTGATAACATGTTTTCCATTGTTATCCCATAACCTGTAACCCATGTCATCTCTCCCATAACCAATGAACACGTACTTCTTTGCTTTTGCATCAAGTTTGTCACCACCTTTATTAATATCATATGCACTGCACCCAAAGATTTTTAGATGCTCATAACTGATTGCTTTACCTCTCCATTCTTCTTAGGGTATTTTGAAATCAAGCGGAGCTGATGGAGAACGGTTGATCAAATAAGCGGCAGTGCTTACTGCATCAGCCCATAGAGTCTTTGGTAGCCCACAATTAAGTCTCATGCTACGTGCTCTCTCATTTAAAGTACGATTCATCCTTTCCGCAACTCCGTTTTGTTGTGGAGTACCTGGAACCATCTTGATCATTCGAATGCCATGATCAGCACAATAGTTAACGAATTCGGTGCTGATGTATTCTCCTCCGTTATCCGACTTCAAGCATTTTACCTTCAAATCACAAGATAATTCAACAGCAGATTTCCATTTCTTAAAAGCTTCAAATACATCAGATTTATTTTTAAGAAAGTAAACCCATACCTTGCGTGTTAAATCGTCAATGAAAGTAACATAATAGTGTGCTCCTCCCAATGAAGAAACAGGAGTAGGCCCGAACACATCCGTGTGTACTAGCTCCAATTTCTGAGCCTTTAATGTGCTGCCTGCTTTTGCAAAGGTGACCTTCTTCTTCTTTCCTAGAACACATGACTCGCAAAAGTCTGATTCAACTCTCTTTAAATCAGGAATTTTACCATTAGACACTAGCATTTTCATTCCTTTGTCACTCATGTGACCTAAACGTTGGTGCCACTGACTGGTTAAGCTTCGATCATTGGAAACTGCATTTACTTCATTAGCTGGGACTTCTACCATATAAAGAGTGCATCTCTTCTTACCCTTGGCTATTACTAAGTTCCCCTTTATTACTTTCCACCGACCTTCACCAAATAGCACACTATATCCTTTTTAGGCCAGGAATAACTCGGACATTTTCCAAGGTCCAATTAGTGCCCAAAGAGGTTTTCAGCTCTAAATCTCCAATCCCTATAATGTCAATACAATGATCATTAGCCAAACGAACTTTACCAAGATTACCTGTTCGTAGATTCTTCATCAAATGTAGACTTGGGGTAGCATGAAACGATGCTCCTGAATCCATAACCCAAACATCAATTGTATTCTCAATGCAGCAAACAAGGACGTTATCATAATCATCTGTTGCAACTGCAACATTAACTTCCTTTGGCTTTGATGATGTTACTGGCTAGTGCACTTGTCATAACCCGTCCTTAACCATAAGAACGTGTTAGATAACGTATGATTTCATTGCGAGGTATTGACCTCTATATGCGACATTTTTAAAAGAGAAACTGCATATATTATACATTACAAACCATAACCATTATTTTTGTTACAAGCTTTAGACAATAAAAAGATGATTATCATTTAGCGATAATCTTCGACTTACAAACTTTACATATAATGATAACAACACGATTTCGAGCATATTTTACAACACAAATCCTTGGGTATGCAGTTTTATTTTTGACACAAATATGCGTACGCAAGATCCTGCTCAAATTCAACATAATGCAGCGGAAGCTTTAGTAATCACCTGAGAATAGACATGTTTTAAAAGGTCAACATAAAGTTGGTGAGATATAGGTTTAATTCCGGCAGCAATATATATATATAGACCACAAGATTTCGTATATAAACAGTTTAATAAAAATATTCTAAGTGGTTGAGCACTTGGTAACCATACTTAACATTTAATCACGTCGCATATTCCCTTTATTATGAAATCTTACTACACCGTACCAAGTGTAGTCACGAAACGAAGTACTGTGCAACCGTTGAATACTGGTCGTCCAGTCCGGTTGGGGTTGTCAGGCCCGATAGATCTATCAACAGGATTCGCGTTTACAATACCGCTGTAAATAACAGTTACCAAGCTACAGGGAAGTATGCCAGTGGTACAACTCAACGTAGAATATATTTTTCAGTTACTTGTGTCCATAACGTAAATCATTCATAAAAACAGCGCATGTATTCTCAGCCCAAAAATATTTAGAGTTTAAAAGGGACTATATACTCACTTTCGTCTTGAAGATATATATATTTTGACTTGGTCTCCGGTTGATATCACGAACCTATCCATATATAATATATCAATACCTTTTCTTTTTAAACAAACGTCACATATATATACTTGTTATACTTTTAATACTTTTAATAATTCCTTAGTCCGTAGTTAGCAGTTCGATGTTAGTAATTCAATTTTAATGGTTCATTTTTAGATGTTTAATAAACCCCCAACGAAATAATAAAACCCCCATCGTATATGTATTGGTCGAGATTAATCTTGACCCACGGTACCGGTGTTGTCAAATGACGTGTTGCGTACATAAAGTACCGGTGTTGTCAAATGACGTGTTGCGTACAATCATGGGATCTTATGATTAATCTTCTCGTGTTGTTTACGGGTGATCCTGAACCATATAAAATTGAATTATAAGTACATATATATAAAATATCATGTTAACTTAAAAAGATGTGATTTATTTAATTTTTCCCAATTATTTTCGTGGCTAAACTAGTCTTGGATATCCGATTTTGTTTCGATCATAGTTTCTTCGTTACAACTCCGTTTTCGTTGATTCAACTTGCCATCTCCTTGGATCGAGTACCTCTTTAAGACTATGAACTGTAAATACCTTAGTTTGTATTCAAAATCACACGGCATAGGTCAAACTTTAGTGAAACTTATGAAGTTAATCATTTTCCATCATGTAAACAACCTTAAATGATTATTTTTCTAAAAATACTTATACTTTGAGTTAAATCATGAAATTTTTATGTGTTATCATATTCATAGTAAAAATCATTTTTCCAGAAAATAAACCTCCAATTCAAAGTTTAAGATGGTTTTTAATTATCCAACCCAAAACAGCCCCCGGTGGCACTCCGACGTCGTAAAAACAGTTTTTAAGATAATCTTTGAAAAACCAAGTTATACCTTGTTAAATTAGCATATATTTAAGTTATATTACAGGTCTTGGAGTATTTTAAAAGTTAAGTTAGAAGGATCTATTTAGTTTGCAAACAAGTTTGAAAACATTCAAACTATGTTCTTGTTGTTAAAATTTTATACCACAAAATAAGATAGCTATATATATATGAATCGAATAAGGTTATGAACATAGATTCTACCTCAAGTTCCTTGGACAAGGTTGTTGTAAAAGAGGAGTAAGAACCTAGAACCAAAAGGGTGATGGAAGTGGATGAAAGATTGGAAGTAAGTTGGTGTTCTTGGAAGGATTTCTTGAAGTGTTTTTGTAAGGTTTTCTTATGAGGTTTAAGTGTTGTTTTTGAAGCTAAATGACGGGGAAAATGCTTGGAGATGATCAAGTATGAAGTTAAGAGTATTTTGAGAGAGAAATGGAAGTGTAAGTATGAGAAAATGGGGTGAAGAAATGGTGTGCATGCATAAAAACGTTTTTAGGTTATAAAGGAAAAAAAAGATACCTAACTTTGTTTTCTTGCTAAATAATTCATGCTACTTGACAAATGGTTGGTTCCACATGTTTCTTAATCATTTAAGGCTGCTAAGGAGCAGATTTTTATTGGTATATACCAATAGTAAATACATCTAGAAGCTGCGTATGATACGGGTACATATACCCTAGGTATACGTATAGAAATCTTTGAGAAAACGGAACGAGGATTCAAATATAGTTATCTTTTGTAAATATACTTATATTGTTTTATGTATTTAAGTCTTTAAAAGTGATTAAATACATTACTTATACGATATATGTATAAACATTATAGGTCATAAGTATTTAAGTCAAATAACGTTACGTATGGTTATCGTTTTGAAAACTTAAGTTAGTAGTTTCAAAATATACTTATAACTTATTGTTATTAATACAAAATGAGATATTAAAACATTCTTAGGTCATGTTAAATATGTATATATACATATATATACACAAACGTATAATTATCATATATTGTATAGTTCGTGATATCATCGGTCAAACTAGACGGTCAAACGTTGTGTAAAACTCTTTTCGAAAAACATAAGTCTCGACAATTTGGATTGCTTATCATGTTGGTAAGGTTTAATTTATGTAAATATTAATCTTATAAGTATAGAACGATCGAAAAAGTGCGGGTCGTTACATTACCTCCCCGTTAAATAAATTTCGTCCCGAAATTTTAAAATTGTACCTATTTTGCGTCATCGAGAAACAAGTGTGGATACTTTTGTTTCATCTGATCCTCCCATTCCCACGTAAACTCGGGACCTCTTCGAGCATTCCAACGAACCTTAACGATCGGTATGTTGCTCTGCTTGAGCTGTTTAACTTCACGGTCCATGATTTCGATTGGTTCTTCGACGAATTGTAGTTTCTCGTCGACATGGATTTCTTCAAGAGGAATGGTGAGGTCTTCCTTTGCAAGACACTTCTTAAGGTTCGAGACGTGAAAGGTATTATGTACTCCGGCGAGTTGTTGCGGTAACTCGAGTCGATAAGCTACCGGTCCAATGCGTTCGATGATCTTGAACGGGCCTACATATCTTGGGTTCAGTTTACCCCTTTTTCCAAAACGTATCACACCTTTCCAAGGTGACACCTTTAGCATAACCATGTCACCGATCTGAAACTCTAATGGTTTCCTTCGGACATCGGCGTAGCTCTTTTGGCGACTACGGGCTGTTTTCAATCTCTCCTTGATTTGTACTATCTTCTCAGTCGTTTCGTGTATGATCTCGGGACCAGTTAAATGTCGATCTCCTACTTCATTCCAACAGATAGGAGATCTACACTTCCTTCCATACAATGCTTCGAATGGTGCAGCTTTAATGCTCGCATGATAACTATTATTATACGAGAATTCTGCTAACGGTAAATACTTATCCCATCCGTTTCCAAAATCGATCACACATGCCCTGAGCATGTCTTCAAGAGTCTGAATTGTTCTTTCACTCTGCCCGTCGGTTTGCGGATGATATGCGGTACTCATATCCAGACGAGTTCCTAGTGCCTCCTGTAGTGATTGCCAGAACTTTGAGGTAAATCTACTATCACGATCAGATATAATGGAAATAGGTATTCCATGCCTTGAAACAACTTCCTTTATATACAATCGTAATAGTTTCTCCATTCTATCCGTTTCCTTTATAGGCAAGAAATGTGCAGACTTGGTGAGACGATCAACAATCACCCAAATGGTGTCGTAACCCCAGGCAGTCTTTGGTAACTTCGTGATGAAATCCATGGTAATACCATCCCATTTCCATTCCGGGATTTCTGGTTGTTGAAGTAACCCTGACGGCTTCTGGTGTTCTGCTTTGACCTTGGAACAAGTTAAACACTCCCCAACATATGTTGCTACGTCTGTCTTTAAATTAGGCCACCAATAACGTGTCTTAAGATCTTGATACATCTTTCCAACTCCAGGATGTATCGAGTATCTTGTCTTATGTGCCTCGTTCAATATCAACTTCCTTAATCCACCCAACTTCGGTACCCAAATACGATTTGCAAAATATCGAATTCCGTCTTCCCGTATAACGAGTTGCTTCTCATACTTCTTCATTATTTCATTTCTTATGTTTTCTTTATTGAGTGCTTCTTGTTGAACCTCTTTGATTTGTGAGTTGAGATTCATGCGAATTTTTATGTTCATTGCTCGAACTCGGATTGGTTCTCGTTCCTTTCTGCTTAGAGCATCGGCCACTACGTTCGCTTTCCCGGGATGATAGCGAATTTCACAATCATAGTCGTTTATTAACTCGACCCACCTACGTTGCCTCATGTTCAATTGTTTCTGATCAAAAATATGTTGAAGGCATTTATGATCAGTAAACACAGTGAATTTAACCCCATACAAGTAGTGTCTCCACATCTTCAATGCAAACACAACTGCTCCCAATTCTAGATCATGCGTCGTATAATTCCGCTCGTAAATCTTCAATTGTCGGGATGCGTATGCAATAACTCTCTTCCGTTGCATAAGAACGCAACCAAAACCTTGTCGTGAAGCGTCACAATATATTTCAAAATCATCGTTCCCTTCTGGTAACGATAAAATAGGCGCCGTAGTTAACTCCTTCTTTAGTATTTGAAATGCGTTCTCCTGCTCAGAGGTCCATTCATATTTCTTCCCTTTTTGCGTTAACGCTGTCAACGGCTTAGCTATTCGGGAAAAATCTTGAATAAACCTTCTATAATAACCGGCTAAACCCAAAAATTGGCGTATCTGCATTGGTGTCTTAGGAGTCTCCCATTTTTCAATGGCTTCAATATTTGCTGGATCAACCTGAATTCCTTTGCTACTAACAACGTGGCCAAGAAATTGCACTTCTTTCAACCAGAAAGCACATTTAAAAAATTTAGCATATAGCTGTTCTTTTCTTAACAACTCTAATATCAACCTTAAATGCTGCTCATGCTCTTGCTCACTCTTGGAATAGATAAGAATATCATCAATGAAAACGATAACAAACTTATCTAAATATGGACTACAAACTCGATTCATGAGGTCCATGAATACAGCTGGCGCATTTGTCAACCCAAACGGCATGACCAAAAATTCGTAATGACCATAACGTGTCCGAAAAGCAGTTTTCGGTATATCTTCTTCTTTGACACGTAATTGATGATAGCCCGATCTTAGGTCAATTTTCGAGTACACACATGATCCTTGGAGTTGATCAAATAAGTCGTCAATTCTCGGTAGTGGATACCGATTCTTGATAGTTAACTTATTTAATTCACGATAATCTATACACATTCGGAAAGATCCGTCTTTCTTCTTGACGAATAAAATTGGAGCTCCCCACGGTGAAGTACTTGGTCGTATGAATCCACGATCCAGTAATTCTTTTAACTGACTCTGAAGTTCTTTTAACTCGGACGGTGCAAGTCTATATGGAGCACGGGCAACCGGTGCAGCTCCTGGTACAAGATCTATTTGAAATTCTACAGATCTAAATGGAGGTAATCCCGGCAACTCTTCCGGAAATACTTCAGGAAAATCTCTTGCCACAGGCACGTCATTGATGCACTTCTCTTTTTCTTTCTTTTCGACTTTATTAACATGTGCTAAGATAGCATAGCACCCTTTCTTCAAGCACTTTTGAGCTTTCAAATAACTAATGAGTTTTAGCTTTGAGTTACCCTTCTCTCCATAAATCATTACTGGCATTTTATTCTTACGAGGAATGCGAATTGCCTTCTTGGCGCACACAACTTCAGCTCCTATTTTGGACATCCAGTCCATGCCGACTATTACATCAAAACTTCCTAATTCTACGGGTATCAAATCAATCTTAAATGTTTCTCCGGCTAAATTTATTTTACAATCACGGCAAATTTTATCGGCTTTAATTAGTTTACCATTAGCTAACTCAATCATGTACTTAGCATCTAGAGGTAATGATGAACAATTCAATTTAGCGTGAAAGTCTCTACACACGTAACTTCTATCAGCACCAGTATCAAATATAATAGATGCGGATAAGTTATTAATGGTAAACGTACCCGTAACAAGCTCCGGGTCTTCACATGCCTCTCTAGCATTAATAACAAATGCTCTCCCACGTGAAGGTCCGATATTCTTCTCTAGATTCGGACACTGGCTCTTATAGTGACCTTGTTCTCCACACCCAAAACAAGTAATGGTAGCCAAAGCAGTTCTATTTGCATTGGTGGCAAGAGTCTTGGTACCATTTGTATTTGTAACGAGAGCCCTACAATCTTCAGCAAGATGACCCTTTCGATTACATTTGTTGCATACCACATTACAGTAACCAGAGTGATGTTTGTGGCATCGGTTGCATAAAGGATTTTGTCCTTTATAACCAAAGCTTAAACCACTACCCGCACCTTGCGTGTTTTCTTGTTTCTTAAAAGATTGTTGTTGGTTACCTCGATCATAATTTCCATTCCACTTTCTTTTGTTACCTGATACCTTCACATCAGTATTGGATACTTTCTTATCCATGATGACCTGATCCATTAGCTCGTTTGCCATGGTTATAGCTTCATGAATTGTCTTAGGTTTCGATGCTGTAACATTTGCCTTGACCTTTTTGGGCAAACCATCTTTGTACATTTCAATCTTCCGTTCTTCGGTTGGAACCAATTCAGGACATAGCAAAACTAATTCCATGAATCGCTGATTGTAGTTGGTGATTTCAGTACCAATAACCTTCAGACTTCGTAACTCATCTTCCAACTTCCTAACCTCGTTCCTTGGACAATATTCGTTGATTAACATTGTTTTGAATTCTTCCCACGGAGTATCATAAG
The DNA here is from genome assembly GCF_046630445.1 of Rutidosis leptorrhynchoides. NCBI lineage: Eukaryota > Viridiplantae > Streptophyta > Magnoliopsida > Asterales > Asteraceae > Rutidosis > Rutidosis leptorrhynchoides. Next base: position 272,901,833 of record NC_092341.1, on the reverse strand, counting down.
CTACATCTCCTCCTACAGCCTTCACATAATTTTTCCACCACGTGAGTGCACTATCTTGTAAAGTGCACGATGCATACTTGGTCATGTCCTTTTCAACACAACCACTGATTTTAAACACAGTCTCCATCTTTTCTATCCACCGGGTTAAACCGATTGGTCCTTCTGTTCCACTGAATGATGAGGGCTTGCAAGCTTGAAAAGTTTTGTAAGTGCACCCCACACGAGGATTTGGGTTAACTGCAGCACCTCTTGCAGCCTCGACCCATAACATTCTGTCGTTCACTCGCTGATTGATGAGTTCCTGGATTTCTTGTTCCGTCATTCGATTCAATCGCGCCATTTCCTAATGAAAGAAAATAATTATTCACATGGATTATTATAGATGTAGTGTGTATTTATAGTACATTATAGCTTGTTAATAATATGAACCAGGTATTATTATAAAAGCCTTTTCTTCTTATTAGCGTTTTATAATTATATCTAGGGTAGTACCTACCCGTTAATGTCCATACTTAATAGCTTAGTACAGAATCAATTACTACCATCTAAATAATACTTAACCATGGAAAATTATTGCATTTCACACTTCACTATTTTACATATGCTTATCTTACATCGAACATTAAGCAAACCACACTAATAATATTATACAAAACATTATATGATCCCATGGTTTAATACGGCAGCGCATCGTTTGGTCTATTTTCTAGGACGTTTAGGTTCAAAGAATCGCTTAACGCTTATCCTGGCTGTCTGCCTATATTTTGGCTGTGGGACTGAAGAACTGGATGCCGGGATAGAACGAATAGGAATAGCGGGAATAGGGGTGGTAGTGTCTAGTGGAGTTGGTGCCACATCATCCTTACTAAACTCGGGATTTGAATTTTCTAATTCATTAGCCTTTCGTTTCTTTCCTAGTTCGAACTCGTCTTTTGTAATTTCCTGTATTTCTTCCTCGGGTTCACTTTCCTCCTCGGGTTCACTTTCCTCCTCGGGTTCACTTTCCTCCTCGAGTTCACTTTCCGGGTTCTCTATAGTCGGTTCATCCGGAATTTGTGAGTCTTCCCCAAAGATATTATTTTCGTCATCGGATAGGTTAATGACTGGAACACCATCTGAAGATTCTGGTTCGGAGTCGCTGAACGTGATGACAAGTTTTGAGCCCGACATCTATCACACAACAACTAACCCATTAGTACTACATAATATTTACATATAAATTTTAACCAACAATGATAAGCAATGGTTTTTAAATCAGACCCGGTCAAAGTCCAGACTTACTAATGTATCCTAACGACTTATCAGTTAGACACACTAATGCAAACCTGGTTCGCTAAGACCACCGCTCTGATACCACATGTCATAACCCGTCCTTAACCATAAGAACGTGTTAGATAACGTATGATTTCATTGCGAGGTATTGACCTCTATATGCGACATTTTTAAAAGAGAAACTGCATATATTATACATTACAAACCATAACCATTATTTTTGTTACAAGCTTTAGACAATAAAAAGATGATTATCGTTTAGCGATAATCTTCGACTTACAAACTTTACATATAATGATAACAACACGATTTCGAGCATATTTTACAACACAAATCCTTGGGTATGCAGTTTTATTTTTGACACAAATATGCGTACGCAAGATCCTGCTCAAATTCAACATAATGCAGCGGAAGCTTTAGTAATCACCTGAGAATAGACATGTTTTAAAAGGTCAACATAAAGTTGGTGAGATATAGGTTTAATGCCGGCAGCAATATATATATATAGACCATAAGATTTCGTATATAAACAGTTTAATAAAAATATTCTAAGTGGTTGAGCACTTGGTAACCATACTTAACATTTAATCACGTCGCATATTCCCTTTATTATGAAATCTTACTACACCGTACCAAGTGTAGTCACGAAACGAAGTACTGTGCAACCGTTGAATACTGGTCGTCCAGTCCGGTTGGGGTTGTCAGGCCCGATAGATCTATCAACAGGATTCGCGTTTACAATACCGCTGTAAATAACAGTTACCAAGCTACAGGGAAGTATGCCAGTGGTACAACTCAACGTAGAATATATTTTTCAGTTACTTGTGTCCATAACGTAAATCATTCATAAAAACAGCGCATGTATTCTCAGCCCAAAAATATTTAGAGTTTAAAAGGGACTATATACTCACTTTCGTCTTGAAGATATATATATTTTGACTTGGTCTCCGGTTGATATCACGAACCTATCCATATATAATATATCAATACCTTTTCTTTTTAAACAAACGTCACATATATATACTTGTTATACTTTTAATACTTTTAATAATTCCTTAGTCCGTAGTTAGCAGTTCGATGTTAGTAATTCAATTTTAATGGTTCATTTTTAGATGTTTAATAAACCCCCAACGAAATAATAAAACCCCCATCGTATATGTATTGGTCGAGATTAATCTTGACCCACGGTACCGGTGTTGTCAAATGACGTGTTGCGTACATAAAGTACCGGTGTTGTCAAATGACGTGTTGCGTACAATCATGGAATCTTATGATTAATCTTCTCGTGTTGTTTACGGGTGATCCTGAACCATATAAAATTGAATTATAAGTACATATATATAAAATATCATGTTAACTTAAAAAGATGTGATTTATTTAATTTTTCCCAATTATTTTCGTGGCTAAACTAGTCTTGGATATCCGATTTTGTTTCGGTCATAGTTTCTTCGTTACAACTCCGTTTTCGTTGATTCAACTTGCCATCTCCTTGGATCGAGTCCCTCTTTAAGACTATGAACTGTAAATACCTTAGTTTGTATTCAAAATCACACGGCATAGGTCAAACTTTAGTGAAACTTATGAAGTTAATCATTTTCCATCATGTAAACAACCTTAAATGATTATTTTTCTAAAAATACTTATACTTTGAGTTAAATCATGAAATTTTTATGTGTTATCATATTCATAGTAAAAATCATTTTTCCAGAAAATAAACCTCCAATTCAAAGTTTAAGATGGTTTTTAATTATCCAACCCAAAACAGCCCCCGGTGGCACTCCGACGTCGTAAAAACAGTTTTTAAGATAATCTTTGAAAAACCAAGTTATACCTTGTTAAATTAGCATATATTTAAGTTATATTACAGGTCTTGGAGTATTTTAAAAGTTAAGTTAGAAGGATCTATTTAGTTTGCAAACAAGTTTGAAAACATTCAAACTATGTTCTTGTTGTTAAAATTTTATACCACAAAATAAGATAGCTATATATATATGAATCGAATAAGGTTATGAACATAGATTCTACCTCAAGTTCCTTGGACAAGGTTGTTGTAAAAGAGGAGTAAGAACCTAGAACCAAAAGGGTGATGGAAGTGGATGAAAGATTGGAAGTAAGTTGGTGTTCTTGGAAGGATTTCTTGAAGTGTTTTTGTAAGGTTTTCTTATGAGGTTTAAGTGTTGTTTTTGAAGCTAAATGATGGGGAAAATGCTTGGAGATGATCAAGTATGAAGTTAAGAGTATTTTGAGAGAGAAATGGAAGTGTAAGTATGAGAAAATGGGGTGAAGAAATGGTGTGCATGCATAAAAACGTTTTTAGGTTATAAAGGAAAAAAAAGATACCTAACTTTGTTTTCTTGCTAAATAATTCATGCTACTTGACAAATGGTTGGTTCCACATGTTTCTTAATCATTTAAGGCTGCTAAGGAGCAGATTTTTATTGGTATATACCAATAGTAAATACATCTAGAAGCTGCGTATGATACGGGTACATATACCCTAGGTATACGTATAGAAATCTTTGAGAAAACGGAACGAGGATTCAAATATAGTTATCTTTTGTAATTATACTTATATTGTTTTATGTATTTAAGTCTTTAAAAGTGATTAAATACATTACTTATACGATATATGTATAAACATTATAGGTCATAAGTATTTAAGTCAAATAACGTTACGTATGGTTATCGTTTTGAAAACTTAAGTTAGTAGTTTCAAAATATACTTATAACTTATTGTTATTAATACAAAATGAGATATTAAAACATTCTTAGGTCATGTTAAATATGTATATATACATATATATACACAAACGTATAATTATCATATATTGTATAGTTCGTGATATCATCGGTCAAACTAGACGGTCAAACGTTGTGTAAAACTCTTTTCGAAAAACATAAGTCTCGACAATTTGGATTGCTTATCATGTTGGTAAGGTTTAATTTATGTAAATATTAATCTTATAAGTATAGAACGATCGAAAAAGTGCGGGTCGTTACAGCACTGGTTTCGAAAGTTCCCAGTCTCCTGACAATTGCAACATTTAATATCATTCCTTGTTCTCGACACACTCCTTCTTCTTGACTTTGACCTACCCCTGGTGGTGTTACTTCTGCCTTTTCTCCTACCCCTCTCTTCTGTGCTCAGTAAGTTTCCTGATGGTTCTCCTGAGCTCTTTCTTCTTATATCTTCTCCAAGAATAAAATCACGAATGCCCTCAAACTTGAGTTTTGAGGACTCTGTGGATCCACTGATAGCTGTGACTGAACCTGACCAGCTTTCAGGTAACGAAGATAATAATAGAAGAGCTTTGACTTCGTCATCGAACTTGATATCAACTGACAGTAACAGAGAGATAATATTGTTGAAGTTATTAACATGATTTCTTACTGAAACACCTTCTTTCAACCTGGTGTTTATCAACTGTCTGATCAAAAACACCTTGTTAGAAGCAGACGGCTTCTCATACATATTTGCTAAGGTATTCATCAAACCATGTGTCGTGGTTTCGTTCACAATGTTAAAGGCAACACTTTTTGTCAACGTGAGTCTGACAACTGCTAGGGTTTCCTGTCAAGTGTTTTTCACTCGTCGTCTTTCATTCCTTCTGGTTTATTCTCACTCAAGGCTTCGATCAGATCCTTTTGACATAACAAATCTTCAACCTGCATCTTCCACCACCCAAAATCTTGCCCGTCAAACTTGTCGATTTTGATCCTTCCTTCTTCTGCCATTGTAAAAAAGTTTATCGGATCTTAGTCGTAACAGCACCAGGTCTACGATCAGCTGCAATGGTTGCTATGTTTGACGGCTAGGGTTAGAACCTGATGTTTGACGGCTAGGGTTTAGAACCTGATGCTTGACGGCAGCTGTAAACAATCAGAGAAGGGTGACGGCTGCACCTATGATTGAAAACAGCTACAGATCTGTTCTGGCTTCTGAAAAAAACAGCAGCAGCAGTAAACGTGGTCTGTAAACAGCAGCACCAGATCTGATCTGATCTGTAACAGCAGCAGCAGACCTTATCTTGTTATCTGCAATCGGCTAGGGTTAGAACCTAAGCTCTGATACCAGTTGTTGAGGCTAGAACCTGCACTCGATCAGAGTAGCAACCCTAATCGACTAGCAATCACACACAATACAGTAGCCGAATATAAACACATAAAAGAAAATAACGACACAAGAAAATTATAGTGGTTCGGTCTCGATGTGAGACTTAATCCACTTTAGAACTAGAGAGTGATTTTATTATTTTGGAGGTGATACATTACAAGTACATATGAGGGAGTATTTATAGACAAGGATTAAGCATAACCCTAATCTATGTAAACCCTAAACCGGCCCATTTAAATTAGGGTTGGCCAAACCCTAACTTAACCACCAAGTAACTGTCGTTTTTAAGAAGCCTACATCTTTAACAGCTTTCTGTTTTTGTTCTCTTGATCGAGATGTAATATCCATCATTGTAACTCTTTGCTAGATCCTTCATTGTTTTGATGAAGTGATCCTTTTCAATGCAATCAATATATATTCTTTGCTCAAAAAAAAGATAAATAAAAAATTGGCGTGTAAGAATCAAATTCTTTTTGCAATAACTGATTATTTGATCATGTATATTTAAAATACATAATCAATTATAGAAAATCAAAACCAAAATATTCTTCAAATGTAAATGTGAAGATGTCGGACTTAAAGTCAATTTTAGGAAAAGTTGTTTATATGGTATAGGGTTGACAAGAATGTACTAAACGAGTTAGCATGTAACATGGGTTGTGTAGTAGGCTCATTACCGTTTAAATATCTTGAACTTCCAATTGGCAAAAAAAAAAAAAAAAAAAAAATATTAGTAAACTAAAAGAATGGAATTTGTAGTTGAAAAGTTAAAAAAAAAAAAAAAAAAAAGCTATCGGATTCGAGGGCTAAATCGATGTCATTTGGCAGTCGTATTACTCTCATAAAGGCGGTGTTAAGTAGCCTTCCCTTGTACGCCTTCTCCTTATTCCGCACTCCATCGTGTACCATTAACTCGCTCGAAGGTTTGAGACGTAATTTCTTTTGGGGTGGGTTCGGGGAAAACTCGAAAATGGCTTGGGTAAAATGGGATTCAATTTTAACTTCATACCGGGGGGGCTTATATGTCGGGTCGTTAAAATCAAAAAACTTAGCATTGCTAGGAAAATGCCGGTGGCGCTTTCGTATGGAACATAACTCTTTTTGGGTCAAAATCATCAAAAACATTCATGGGCGGGACGGGGGTTTGATGATGACTGATAACTCGAACAACACAAACACAACTAAAAATGGGTCAATTTGGAGTGGTATCAAAAAACTCGGTCCAGACTTAGCTAAACTAAATATCGACTTCACTAATACTTTTTCGAAGGTAATATGTGATGGAGATAATACTATATTCTGGACCAATAAATGGATTGGACAACTAAGAGGAAAAAATAGATGAAATAGTTCTGCAATATGCGGAACTATTTGATTCCTCAAAAGATAGGAGTTATGGTATGGAGAGCTCAAAGGCATAGATTACCGGTAATAACGGAATTGGACCAAAGAGGGATAGACGTCGATTTGGTTAGTTGTCCAATATGTGATAATGCATTCGAAACGATAGACGACATTCTATTAAATTGTTCGTATGATCAAGATATATGGAACCGTTTCTTTCGCTGGTGGAATTTATCATATTCGTCCGGGGTTAATCTTGATGTTCTATTACAAGGTGCAAATCTATTCCCCAATGGCATCAGTCTAAAAAGAATATGGCAAGCGGCGGTATGGGTATGCGCATATAAGATTTGGAAAATCGAAACAACAAACTTTTTCGCAAATCTAGTTGGATGATGTTAATGATACTCCAAGAGATTTAATTAAAAAGTTATGAATGGATTGCAAATCGTTTGAAGAAACCAACACTAAATTGGTTACAGTGGATTGCAAGACCAAGTGCTATGGAGGATTCGGGCTAAAAATTCTTTCATTGAGTCGTGCTTGATTTCTCGTTTGAGTCGTGTAGAATATTCGTTTGATTTTATCTCGCATGCTAATTGTATTAGTCGTCTGTTCTTTCAGTTAGGCTCTTCCTATGAGCCTCATGTAATATGTACATAATTCTATATATAAATAAAATTCTATTTGCTTTTCAAAAAGAATGTGAAAAAACTTATCAAATGCCTCTTAATGGAATGATTCAGCACTGAATGCTGAACCATTCAGCATTCAGTGCGTTTGTTTTTTACCTCCGAATGATATATGATACTGAATGGTTCAGAATTCAGCTCTGAGCCATTCAGAGACGAAACAATCTCTTAACCATTAAGAGCCTAAATTATCTATAATATTCTCCTCAATCGTATCCTAATTACTTAACTAACAAGTATATTGAATTTTTATTCATGTCACACGTTAATAAAGTAGTTTTAGTCGGTTCATATCGTTCATTCTAAATGATTATCAAATAGCTTATTTTCATTCAGAGCAAACCTTATTCAGAGGCTCTGGACCATTCAGATTCTGAATTATTCAGCACTAAATCATTCAGTTTTATCAAACACACCCTTAGTCAAGAATACGAAGAACTTAAGAACTCACACTCCATTAAAAGTTCCATAAATTTGAAAAACTTATCAAAACGTACAAATCTAGAAAACGAAGAACTTAAGAACTCATAATATCAATAAAAGTTTCATATATTTCTAAGTTTCACATATTAACTAGCGAGCCTTCGTGTGGGTCTACGGACTCTATTTCTATTGGGCCGACTATGGAATCTTTAGCCTCATCCTCGTTTGGGTCTTCTGGGGTTGATGCTCCTGGACCCTTGTCAAATGTTGGTATAATGTTTGGATCGTGTGTAAGTGAAACTCTTGGGCCTAGTCTAAATAAAATGGATCGTGATACTTCAATCGATGAAAAAGTAGTTTATAACGTGGTAGCTCGTTTTCGGGTTAAAAAGAGAAAATTTCCCCCTTAATAAAACACCATTTTACTAATTATGTCTTGCAGAGAAAACATTTGAAACGTAGAAGGCGTCGGGAAGAATATAGATGATTTGAAAGAGCTTATCTAGTTGATATGATGGAGGCTTTGGATAAAGATGATGACGTCGAGGATTATTGTTCATGCTCTGATTCGGACACGTAATATTGTTGGATGGTATCATGGTTAGCTCGAGTGACATTTCATAAACATTTGTATTTTTTGGGGATTCCCTCGTGTGTTGTTTTTTCGTTTGGTTTCTCCCCTAGGTGCTTTTTCGTGTTTATTTTTTGTTTCGAGTTGGTGGTCTAGTCATCCATGATTTGTAGGACGTGTCTTTTCGTGGTCTCGTGTTGTATTTGCTAGCTTCTTGCTACTTTTTTTAGTTTATATAATAATTTTCTTGCCTTTTAAAAAATATATATATATATTTCTAAGTTTTTGTATGACGACTATTTCATTTCGTTATGTCTCATATTAATTGTTCACTATCAAATATGAAAGTAAATTTAATCAAGTTTACTATATTTTCTTTTAATTAATTAATTATATTACATGTGAGTGAAAAAAATTTGTTAATTGATTGAAGTAAAAAATATAAAGTTAAAAGAAAATATCATAATAACATTTCTTAAACTGTGTTTTTGTTTGCATAACTCGTATCAAATTGAGACTGAGAGCCTAATACATTTTGAATTAGTAGTCAACTTATAAACTTAGTAACATGTTATTATCTATATACTTATATAAAAAAGAGATTTATTTAGCTTACTTGTCAACAAAACCATTTTTTAAGGGGCTAATGACAAATGGAATTTACACTTTTCAAATTCTTAATGATTGTGATTAAAATTCATTAAATAAATGATTAATAATAATATTAGAGGATAAAGAAATTAATAAAAAAAAATGAGAGCAATTAGTACGGGTAAATCTAAGAGATCGTTGTAACTAACTAATAATTAAAAATATGCTTAATTATAGTAGAACACATATATTCTTAAAACTACTCACGAATAAAATATAAATTGTTTAAGAAAAAACAGTAAAAAAGCCCCTTACTCTATAGCAAGCCATATAGATTATTTACCTCTTGTGAATTAGTAGACCACTTACGATACATATTCATTATTGTGTCGTTATTCATTTATATGTCATTATTGTAAACCAAGATCGCTAGAGAAAAAAAATTATGTTTTTATGTAACTAATCTTCAAACAGATTTTGAGTAGCCGTGCAACGCACGGGCTCAAAAACTAATAATAATATATAATATATATATAATATATAATAATAGAAGTACTGTTAAAGTAATGGGGGATGATTCTCACACACACTTTTTTGATCCTCACACACCAATTGAGTATTATTAGAAGAGTAAAAAGTTAAAATAGGTGTGTGAGGGTTAAAAAAGTGTGTGTGAGAATCATATATTTATTATACGGTATTATTTAAAGTTTAGTGGATGACGATTGTTCGGGTGACTGGATCATGTTGTACATTGCATAATTTAAGGATGAAATATGCAAATATTTGGTAGTATAAAATAAAATATGATGTTAAAAAAAGCAGCACAAGGACGATTTGGGTCATTAAACATAAAAACAAAGAAAATGCTAAACCTTTGTTTCAGAAACACTGCTTTTCTTTCACAATAATGGAAACTGTGATGTTGTGACCTCCATTAATCACCACGCTGTCACTTCCCCTATTTAAACTTTTTTTCATTTTTTTATTTCACTCTTTGTTGTTACTTTATTAGTCATCTCAGTATCTCACATGTGAAATCTAGCACCCAAATTCCAATTTATCTGATGTTCTAACTAAAATTTGAAAACCAAATATATATATATATATATATATATATATATATATATATATATATATATATATATATATATATAGTGGTAGGATCAAGGGGGAAGTAACCAATCGGGGGAAGCGGGGGGAAGCAATTCTTTTTTTTTTTCGTTTCTTGAAAAAACTTTGTTCACGAACATTATAGATTGGATAAAAATATGAACATTTAATAAAGACACTTTGTGATAAATATTTTTATTTTGGCGGACAAACGCTCGAAGAAGTAATATATAACAATTATCGTGTTTTTCGAGCGTATATTGAGGTTATAAATATTAGGGTTTAGATATTAGGATTTATAGGGTTTAGATATTAGGGTTTAGAAATTTAGGGTTTAGATTTAGGATTTTGATTGAGTTTTAACACGAACGGTTTAGAGTTTAGGGTTAAGGGTTTAGTGTTTAGGGACTAAACACTAAACCCAAAACACCAAACCCAAAATCCTAAACCCTAAACTCTAAATCGGGCTAAATTTTACTTCACAAAACATGAAGAAAAAAACGTTAACATTCTTCACGATCAATATTATCTTGAATGTTATTTTTGTCGATCGTTTTCCCGCCTAAATAATAACATTCATCACGAAGTGTCTTTTTTAAATGTTCATATTTTTGTGTGATCTTGATGCCTGAAAAAAAAATTCCAAAAAAACGGAAATTTTTTTTTTACTTCCCCCCGCTTCCCCCCGATTGGTTACTTCCCCACTGATCCTGCATATATATATATATATATATATATATATATATATATATATATATATATATATATATATATATATATATATATATTGAACAACAAACACAGACTTTTTGTTTACGGCGCACTCGAACTCATAACATCAATGTTGATAAGTTCCTTTAATATTTCTAGACCAGAAGCTCTTTGGTACTTAATATTGCCTTCGTCCCAAATATATTGTTCTCAGATAAAAATCACACAGTTTAGGAAAAAATATCTGTCAATTGTACTTTTTTTTGTTAACTTTCCAGTTTTACCATTTCTTTTTTTTATCTATATTTATGTTTTATATATAAAGTATGTGCACAAAAAAAATTAATCACATTATTTTCTTCCAATTATAAAAATGGACAATTAATTTGAAATATTTCAAAAAAGAATAATGGAGACGGATGGCGTCATTTTTTTCTATTTAAATGGATGGATGAACAATAGTAGTTACAAGGAATCAAGTCACCACTTATGATCAAATGAAAAACAAATTGCCTTGCTAAAAACTAAAAAGGCCACTTTTGTAAATATGATGATAGTGATAGTAGTAAAAGCGTGAAAAGATACCATGATGGAAATTTTGAACCTCTGTCAGTAAAATGTATGTAGACACTTGACAATAAATGTGATTATTTTGAATAGATTGATACAGGGTGTATAGATAAAAGTACTTGGTAATTTCGTGGACATTAGCTAGCGTTTCTAAATAAGAAGTTGAACGTTCGAATCATGTTATAGTCCTTCCAACCATGACAAGTTTTCTCATCAAAACTAGTCGTTACATCAGCGTCACGTCAGCACCTCCTCATAATGACTAATTCAGGACTAAACGCTCTCAACTATTACATACTTCCTCAAATAAATTGAGACACACTACATTAATTAATTATTGTGTGCAGTGGCGACTTTAGGTGATGGGATACGGGGTCCAGTGACACCACTAGTTTTTCGAATTTTATTACAAAATTTTTATTTTTTTTGTACAGGACACCACTAAATATTATAATGGGACTCCATAAATTTTTAGAGATTATAGTTTAATAGTTTGGACTACTAAAGTGTTTGAAATTAGCCCACTAATAATTTTATAGTATGACCCATTGAATATATTAGATATAAAAATAAACAAACTCTTGTCAAATTCTTATTCTAATTCTTATTGACTTCCTTCTATATCACAATTTTCTACGGTTCTATCTCCAATCCTTCATCATAAGGATGTAAATAGATCAGGTGAGGGCGTAAGGTCATATTCATATCCATTAGTTTTTTTAATCCATATTCATATCCATATCCATATGCATATCCATTTAAATTTAGTTTAACCGTCTATATCAATATCTAGTGAATTAAGCTGGTTAATGGATATCCATTAGATATTTAAGATATCTTATTATATTTTCAAATATATAATGAAAACATAAACGTAATATAACATGACGTAATTCAAAATTCTTCCACCAGAATGTGTAATGTACTAATGTTTGTCTAATATACTGACTAACAAAATTTAATATCAAACAAATATTATAACAATTATGTGCAATTTTTATGTTGAGATATACATGTTTTATTGTGAGTACTTGTAGTGAATTCATTATATGGTTTCAATGAAGATGTATGTGTAATGGCAAATATACCTATAATAGTTACCGTATATGAATCCCTAATCTCATCACTCATAACTACCTAACTATTGGACATGGATTAAAATACTATTGTAAATTGCTACTGTATAGACAATTGCTACTTTAACATTGATAATGTGAAATTGCTACTGTATATGTCATTAATTGATACTGCATATGAACAACCTTATATTTTACGAGTATTATTTAATTTTATGTTTGTGTTTTGGGCGCGACCCGACCCGACTCGATTCGACCCGACACATTCAATATTTTATGCAAGAAAGTTATCGAATAAAATTTTTGGGACCCCATTCGGTTTTGATCCTAGAATCGCCACTGATTGTGTAGTACAAAAATGCAACACCGTGTACAAGTATGTTTAGCATTTGTTCCGTCCAAGTATCTATTTGCCATAAAAAGAAATGAAAGAGGGCGATGGAGACCGGGCAGAGCAGGGCGGCTTGCTGGCATCGGTGCCCTGCTGGGTAGCTGTGTGGACGGGTGCCAAGACCAAACCTTTGGGATCTCTCTTATGAACAATTTGTATATATATTTTGTGAATTAATTGGTATATCTGAATTTTCCTTTATAATGTAATTTATCTATTTAAGTCTGGTGCTACTACCATCAACTGCTATTTTTCATACTAATATTAACTAGTGATAAGCCCTCGTGTTCCGTTGGATATGTGAATGATTGATAATTTGCGTTTAGGTAGACTTTTTGTGGAAGTATTAATAACTTGGTTTGTTAATGGTATATTTACATTACACACATTTTACTATTTTACTATGTTATAATTACATTAAGTGTTTTCTAACAGTAATACAATATGAAAAGTTGCTGAGTTTTACGGGTGTTTTTCAGCTGTCAATCAAGAATTGCTGATCATTTTTCTTATATAAATATACTCTAAAGTTTATAGAGTATATAGAGTTTGTAAAGTATATAAGTGAAATTATAATAATAATAAAAAAAAAAGTTGTGTGCTCTTTTGTAATAATTAAAAGGTTTACTTATGTGTTCAAATTTTTTTTGGGGTAAAGTACAATACCACGTAAATATATTACTAATCAAAAGATATATACAATAGAGTTACAAAGAAGGAAAAAAAACAACGGCGAGACAACCATCACGCCAACGAGTGCCAACCACCAAACACTCCCGTACCTTCATTTTTCTAGAAAACTCTCACACACACAAACATTCCCGTACCTTCATCTCTCCCAACCACCAAACCCTAATTCTTAATCCTTGTTCTTGAGTTCGAATCGTTTATATCATTGTGTCTTTTGAGGTAAGAATCAAAGTGTTTCAAGCTTTAATCTTTGAGAAAATGAAGATTCTGTGTTAGGTTTGTTAAAAGTGTAATTTGGGTCAAAATAGCTTGATTTGGTGTTGTTTGTGTCAAAATCTTGTGGGCTTATGTTTCTAAATGTTTAGTGTACTTGATTTGGTCAGTTCTGAGGTCAGAAATTGAGCTCTAGAGCAAGAATTGGTGAATTTGTGTGAAACCCATAGATGTGTTCATCTTCATCTACAGAAGAACATGGTCGGCCGAGTGTGTCTTGACACTCGACCGACAGTCACGACCATTGAACGAGTGTGTTGACCATCGACCGAGTGTGTCTGCAAGTGACCATCGATCGAGTGACTAGACACTCGACCGAGTGTGTGATGACAGTCGGCCGACTGTCTGTGACAATCAACCGATGGTCTTCGGCAGTTGAAATTTTACTAAGTGTTGATGCCTAGCCGTTATGCTGCTCGTGTGTCGAATTTTATTGAGAATGCTTTAACTATTAAGATTGTGCTTTTAATATAAGATGAAATATGTATATCATATGTAGGGACGTGTTACACCATTCTATTGAATGAAAATGTGGCTTAGTAAGGGGTTGTCCGATGTGGTCCTATTTTTTAATTATTCTGTAAGTATGATACTATTATTGAAATGAAGTGACTGACTTGTATTAACTTTACTCGGGTGATAAACACAAAGAGAAGGCTCAGAAAGATTAGACCTCTGATATCCTTCTGTGGCTGGTAATTGGTGAGTAGGTTTATCTGGAGACGAATAGTATTGAATAGCTTGTTATTCTATGATTGCCTATGTTGTATAGATTAACATGCTATTAATTAATGTTAGTGATTTATGGCTATGTGATAATTTCTTGTTATGTGATGCCATGTGTGTTGGAACCCAGTGCGTCCCTATCGAGTGGTTTAGATAGGAGAGATCAACCTGTGGGTTGAGTTCCTCATGAGGTAGCCAGTATCCATGTCCATATATGTTTGAATGATGCGTTCATCGCATGTGGATAATTTATGCATTCATGGATGCGCGAGGAACTTTCGGTAAGCTCCCAGTATGATCAACTAGTGGTTAAGTGTTCGGCCGGACCGCTGATGTCTTTGTAGACTACACTTGGGTGATGTATGTGCTAGATAACATGATTAGTGTGACTGCTGTGATATACTATTGCCTGTAGATAGTTGTACTCACTTAGCTTCGTGCTAATTCCCCTTCATCTTCTCCTTGCAGGTTGTTAGATTTTGATGACGTTACTTCATGGGGAGAGGACGTGCGTGAAGATGTTATATTTGACAAGACTTAACTATGATGTTTTCTTATTTCGTTTTAAAACTGGTTGTGACCAGAGTTGATTTTGGATAACATATACTTTTGAATTGTGTCCTTTTGTAAATGTTAACACGGATATGTCTTATCTCTTTTAATCTGAATTTTGATACATTAGTAAATGACACCGGTGGTAATGATTTAACTTTTAGTTGCAAGTTATGTTGGGTTTGTAAATATTCAGTTTGTTCTAATGAATATGTTTAATTATTAAAAATGCTTCCGCAATGTTTATAAAAAAAAATGGCGGTGTCACAGATAAGCTACCAAAAATTTCTGAAACATCACGTAAAACCATAAACATGATTTTGACTCGTCTCTAACAATACCTTTTTAGAAAAATCTTATTTAATTCACCACTTAACGAAACGAATTCAAATCACTTGAAAAATTTTGGTTTTCAAATACCCTTTTCAGACGCAAAATCCATATTCTTAGATTCATTAACAATTGAATTAAATAGGCACGATGCTCAGAAATCGTTTCAGCATAAGACACATACTTTGCAAAAAGCATAATAAATTCATAACTCATCAAACAAATACGAGGTTGTTGATTTAAGTTCCAACGTTATTATTCAAATGTTAATCTATATTTTGATGATGACAATGCCAAGTAATGTTAAAGTACAAATGCAAATTCATAAACTTACTTTTTCTTTAAAAACTACCAAAACACATAAAGTCTAAATCCAAAGAAGGTCATTTTGCAATCAAAGCATGCATAAGGTAAACATAACGGTTGGACCACTGGATGAACCGTCTATGCTTTGTAACCTACGGTCAACATAACGGTTATGCCGCAAATCGACCGTAGCTTTGTTTTATCAAACTATGTTTTGCAAAATATATATTATCACAAATAGTTTAACAATGTCAATGGTTCAAACTTCATCTAATGTATGTTACATGAGTTTCCAAAATGATAATTAACAAAGTTCAATCTCATTCAAATTTGAACATAATTATCACTTCAGATCACCATATAACTTAGAACTAATCATCACATGCACATAAGTATTTGATGACTTTAATAATCTAGATACCTATCTATACATCTTAAGAATGATCATCAAGTCCTAATTAGGAGAAGCTCCTCTCTAAACATAAGTTGTACATCAATGTACACTTATACAATTATGTGTTTGACTGATAGTTGTTATGTGCTTAACTGCTATGTGCTTAGATATTAATATGACCAGCTGTTATGTTCTTAGACATTAACATGATTAGCTGCTACGTGTTTTAATGTTTATCTAACATGATTAGTTAGGATGTCTAACATGATGTTACAAGTATACGTGACTAAATGAATACATATCCTAAGATCAAACCATATGAAATTAAGCCCTAAGTTATATGATATGGTTTGATGACTTGTAACAATATTAAATTATGTCCTTATTGATTTATTGAAATCAACTATCTTGAGTAAATATTCCCAGATAGAGGCATGATAAACTAATATAAGACCATTTGAAATTATACGTGGTCATTTCTATGAACATAAATACTAATCTCCACACTTACATGAATATGTTATCAAGTGATTAGAAACACTTGGAAAAATAAATAGCAAAATCATATACTGTTACGCCTTGATACACTTAGAACATGAGTTCTGCTCAAAGCCTAAATGACTAATGCATGCTATTTTCTTAACACATAAATGATCAATACATGATACTTGCTTAAGTGCTTAAATAACTTATGCATGTTGGTTAAGTAAATAATCTTAACTTACTAATGGTCATTAACATATATGTCTCTTGAACTTTAGATAACTAACTCACATTCCATAGTTATATTAGAAGCACAACTTCATAGTGCCCGTTAATGTAACACCGTACTTTTTACAGGCATTTTTTTTTTTAAAAAGACACTCTATTAATTACACATCATATATTAATTACTGAAATATATGATTACACAAATCACAGGTGTTACGTTAATTATACAAAACATTTGACCATTTAGTTAAATACAAAACATCGGTGTTATACAATGTGTCAAACATCTTTACTTGCCTTGCAAAACCCACCAAAAGCTGCTAATCTATACCTGCAGGGCAAAACACTGTGGGGGAATTAGCATAACGCTAAGTGAATGGCAATATGTAGGTGGACATCACTACAAGCATCAAGCACAACTTATAGGCACTGGTCACTAATCACTTAAGGCCATACACAAGAGGACCGGCAACCCATAGCTGATCAAGCTAGAATATACCGATAGTCCACACTACTGAGTCACTGTTATACTCTTCCAGACGTGACGCACTTGTCATTCACACTATACCACTAATCAGTAACACTTGGACCCAATACTATTACCCTAAATACACAATGTAAATAGCATTGACCTCTTACGTCGCACAAAACACCTCGATGTTCACTGAGTGCGCACATAATCACATATAGTCACTGTACTGCTCACAGACTCATTACATAATCTAATTACGCATGGCACAGATCACTATACTTGTCACTGTATAATCACATCCATAAAGACAATCCCACTCACTTGGAAGCCCAAGAACTCAGTTGTCTTATATCACTGAGCCTTCACCTTTCCGTTTGTCACCTGAGAATATTAATTCTCTAGTTAGTACACTTTTCAATCAAATTACACATTAGAATAAATACTACAGTAATACAATAAATGGGTCATAATTGCACTTGACCTAAACATACAAACACTGTCACTCGCACGGATGAGGTCTCACTCGTGCGACTGACTATGCTCACTCACACGGGTGAGTATCCTCACTCGCACAACTGACCTATCACTTATACTAGTGATTATCAAACCTACTCACACGGTTTAGTGTCTCACTCGTGCGAATGGACACTTCACTCGCACGAGTGAGTGCCTCAGACGCACGCTTGAGCAAGTACAGCAGCACAACTGCAATTTAAGCTTTTTACACCCAACCTAAAGTTTGATTTAGTGTTTTAAAACCTTGTCATTGGATACTACACCTCAAGAAGATTCCAACGATAGTTTATTTTCAAAAACGGAGTTACGGTTTGAAAGTTACAGCCTTTTCAATTTTACCAAAAGCTGACCACTTCTCACTCGCACGGCTGAGACCTCAAACGTACGGTTGAGCCCTCAACCACGTGGTTGAGCCCTCAGAAGTGTGCTCAACCGCGTGGTTGAGCTGTCAATAGTGTGGGAGCTGTAGAACAGCTCCAGCTCCCTGTTTTCGCGTTTTTTGATTCCAAATCTTGATTTTTGGCAGTTCTGATCATGAAACCACCTCAAAAACATCATATAATACATATACAAACTATTTCTAACATCAATTGAGCATCACAAACACATTCAAGGCAAGAATCAAGTATCAAAAAGGTCACTTTGATAAACTCACTTAGAACCCATTTTAATTCTTCAAAATCAAAGAAGCTTACCTTGTTTTGATGCTGAAATGATAGAGAGTTTGACACACACAATCTCTAGCTTTGATTTACACTTGTTAATATTAAGGAATTAAAGAGAAAGGTGTGTTTAGGGTTTGTATTTTACCAAAAATGGTAAGTAAAGGAATGAGCAGGAGTAAATATCTTATTATTTAGGTTTCTTCACATATAGGTAACTCTTCCGTCTTACACACGGGTATTTACCAGTTATCTAAAACTCAAAATCTTAAATAACTTATTCACTCTAAGTCCAATTCACAAAAGAAAATATGTTCTGTGACCCTTGTCACAAAACGCACATTATCCCATACACAATAATTATAAAACACATAATTATTAAAATCACTCTACTAACATATAAGGGTAAATGTGTCATTTCTACTAGGCCCAAAGCGAGGTTGTTACAAATCTACCCCCTTAAGAAGATTCCGTCCTCGAAATCTGGTCACAACTAAATAGATGAGGGTATCTAGAGGTCCTCAATTCCTCAGTCTTTCATGTCAGATTGGTGCCTACAACTATGCTTCCATTCACAAGCATTAGTGACGTCCGTTTCATGCGCAACTTGATCACTTTTCGGTCCAAAATCCTAACACGTTCCCCCGCTAATTTCTTATTCGTATTCACTTTTAATCCTTAAGAGGTAGAATCTGACTTTTATCTTTCACTAAACACTTGCAGAGATAACACAGATTGACTTTACCAAGATGGTACAAAATCTCGCAATCGTAATCTTTGGTCAAAACTTGCTATCTTCTCTGATGAATATTCATCTCCTTATACGAAGAGATATCTCCATAACCAACTGCAACCATTTCTAAATCATGAGCTGGATAATTCTTTTCACTTAGTTTTATTAACACATATGCAATTAAACGATCTCTTTGCATTAATAGACAGCCGAAACCAGATAAAGACGCATCGCAATACACAACGAGGTCTTCGGATCCCTCAGGTAAGGCTCACACTGGTTCTATACACAACAAACCTTTTAATGTTTGAAATGCAGTTTCTTGTTCATTATCTCACTGAAAATAAACATCCCTTCTAGCTAGCTTTGTCAAAGAACTTGGAATCTTTTGAAAAATCTTTAATAAACCGTCGGTAATAACCGATCAATCCTAGAAAACTCTCAATTTCTGTCGAATTCTTTGGTTAATTCTAATTCATCACAACTTCAATCTTAGATGGATTCACTTTAATACCTTTATCACAGATAACATGACCCAAAATTTTGAACTTCACGTAACCAAAACTCACACTTTGAAAATTTTGCACACAGTTGTTCACGTCTTAGGAGTTCTAACACTTATCTTAAATGCTCAGCATGCTCGGATTCGGTTTTGGAGTACTCTAAGATGTCATCAATAAACACGATAATAAACTATCCAAAAACGGTTTACACATCCTATGCATGAGATCCATGAAATTTGTTGGAGTGTTTGTTAACCCAAAAGGAATCAATAAGAACTCATAATGACGATAATGAGTACGAAATGAAATCTTAGGAATGTCAGATTCAACAACATGAACCTGATGATATTCTGAACGTAAATCTATTTTTGAAAAGAATGAAATTCGTTGAAGCTGATCGAATAAGTCATCTATCCTGGGAAGCGGATACTTATTCTTTATTGTTCTTTTATTTAATTCACTATAATTTATACACATTCGAGTATACCATCATTACTTTTCATGAATAACACTGATGCACCCCATGGCGAAGAACTCGGATGAATGAACCTGCGGTCCAACAATTCTTAAATTTAGGACATTATTTCACGAAATTCTGAAGGAGCTAATCTATACGGAGCTTTGGCAACTGGCGTAGACCCTGTCACTAAATCGATCTTACATTTAACTTCCCTGATAGGCAGTAAGCCTGACGATTCCTCAGGGAACACTTCTGGATATTCAAACATACGAAATTATCGGACACTACTTTATCTTCCTTCTTTACAATGATCACATAAGCTAAGAAAGAATCGCATCCCTTGGCCGAAGATTTATGAGCTTTCAACAATAATGGACAACGAAACCGATTCGATCACTGCAAGCCACTACCCGTTTCCCACCAGTCACAGAAAAGAGATAATCTTCCTATGGCACTTAATACTGGCCTTATGGTCACTAAGCCAATTCATGCCTAACACTACATCGGAGCTTGATATAGGCATCACTAAACAAGTCGCAGGGAAAAGACTACCCTCTATGTCAATAATAATTCCAGACACACACTATGCGATTGGAGTAGTCCTATCGTCACCCCCTTTGACACTTAAGGGTTCATTTATTACACTAACAGGCACATTTAACTTAGCACAAAATGTAATTGACATAACGAGCGATTTGCTCCACAGTCAAAACACAACATTACACTAATCTCTAGACACAAATATAGTCCAGGCATCACCATCAGGTCAACGTACACAATCAACACACTTTCCAACACTAACAATTGAAAAGTTGATATCTTACGTTGGTATTCATCATCGACTTCATCTCAACGGCGGAATTTGTAGTGACCCGAACTTTTACATGTTTATATATATTAATTGAGATTGATATTTACATGACTAAATGTTTCCAACGTGTTAAGCAATCAAACTTGTTAAGACTTGATTAATTGAAATAGGTTTCATATAGACAATTGATCACCCAAGTTGACTGGCGATTCACGAACGTTACAAATTTGTAAAAACTATATGATGTCATGTATATGGATATATATATAGTTAACATGGTATTATGATAAGAAAACATATCATTAAGTATATTAACAATGAACTACATATGTAAAAACAAGACTACTAACTTAATGATTTCGAAACGAGACATATATGTAACGATTATCGTTGTAACGACATTTAATTGTATATATATCATATTAAGATATATTAATATATCATAATATAATGATAATGTAATAATTTAACATCTCAATTGATATAATAAACAATGGGTTAACAACACTTAACGGGATTGTTAACCTAAAGGCTTCAAAACAACATTTACATGTAACGACTAACGATGACTTAATGACTCAGTTAAAATGTATATACATGTAGTGTTTTAATATGTATTTATACACTTTTTAAAGACTTCAAGACACTTATCAAAATACTTCTACTTAACGAAAATTCTTACAATTACATTCTCGTTCAGTTTCATCAACAATTCTACTCGTATGCACCCGTATTCATACTCGTATAATACACAGCTTTTAGATGTATGTACTATTGGTATATACACTCTAATGATCAACTCTTAGCAGCCCATGTGAGTCACCTAACACATGTAGGAACCATCATTTGGCAACTAGCATGAAATATCTCATAAAATTACAAAAATATTAGTAATCATTCATGACTTATTTACATGAAAACAAAATTACATATCATTTATATCTAATCCATATACCAACGACCAAAAATACCTACAAACACTTTCATTCTTCAATTTTCTTCATCTAATTGATCTCTCTCAAGTTCCATCTTCAAGTTCTAAGTGTTCTTCATAAATTCCATAAGTATAGTTTCATAAAAATCAAGAATACTTCCAAGTTTGCAAGTCTACTTCCAAGCTTTCTAATCCATTCCAAGTAACCATCTAAGATCAAGGAACCTTTGTTATTTACAGTAATTTATCTTTCTAATTCAAGGTAATATTCATATTCAAACTTTGATTCAATTTCTACAACTATAACAATCTTATTTCGAGTGAAAATCTTAATTGAACTGTTTTCGTGTCATGATTCTGCTTCAAAAACTTTCAAGCCATCCAAGGATCCTTTGAAGCTAGATCTATTTTTCTCATTTCCAGTAGTTTTATCCAGAAAACTTGAGGTAGTAATGATGTTCATAACATCATTCGATTCATACATATAAAGCTATCTTATTCGAAGGTTTAAACTTGTAATCACTAGAATATAGTTTAGTTAATTCTAAACTTGTTCGCAAACAAAAGTTAATCCTTCTAACTTGAATTTTAAAATTAACTAAACACATGTTCTATATCTATATGATATGCTAACTTAATGATTTAAAACCTGGAAACACGATGAACACCATAAAATCGGATATACGTCGTCGTAGTGAAACCGGGGGCTGTTTTGGTTTGGATAATTAAAAACTATGATAAACTTTGATTTAAAAGTTGTTCTTCTGGGAAAATGACTTTTCATATGAAGATGAAACTATATCCAAAAATCTTGGTTAAACTCAAAGTGAAAGTATGTTTTTCAAAATGGTCATCAAGATGTCGTTCTTTCGATGGAAATGACCACCTCTTTAGTAATTGACATGTAACTTAAATTTCTGACTATAAACCTATACTTTTTCTGTTTGGATTCTTAAATTAGAGTTTAATATGAAACCATAGCAATTTGATTCACTCAAAACGGATTTAATATGAAGAAGTTATGGGTAAAACAAGATTGGATATTTTTGATCTTTTTAGCTACGGGAAATGTTTAACAAATCTATACAAATCATATCCTAGCTAGCTTATATTGTATTATACATGTATTCTAATATATTATGTAATCTTGGGATACCATAGACACGTATGCAAATGTTTTGACATATCATATCGACCCATGTATATATATTATTTGGAACAACCATAGACACTCTATATGCAGTAATGTTGGAGTTAGCTATACAGGGTTGAGGTTGATTCTAAAAATATATATACTTTAAGTTGTGATCTAGCCTGAGACGTGTATACACTGGGTCGTGGATTGATTCAAGATAATATATATCGATTTATTTCTGTACATCTAACTGTGGACAACTAGTTGTAGGTTACTAACGAGGACAGCTGACTTAATACACTCAAATCTTTAAAACATAATAAAAATGGTTGTAATTATATTTTGATCATACTTTGATATATATGTACATATTTGTAAAGGTTCGTGAATCGATCGGTGGCCAAGTCTTATTTCCGAGGAAGGAAATATCTGTGAAAGTGAGTTATAGTTCCACTTTTAAAATCTAATATTTTTGGGATGAGAATACATGCAGGTTTTATAAATGATTTACAAAATAGACACAAGTACGTGAAACTACATTGTATGGTTGAATTATCGAAATCGAATATGCCCCTTTTTATTAAGTCTGGTAATCTAAGAATTAGGGAACAGACACCCTAATTGACGTGAATCCTAAAGATAGATCTATTGGGCCTAACAAACCCCATTCAAAGTACCGGATGCTTTAGTACTTCGAAATTTATATCATATCCGAAGGGTGTCCCAGAATGATGGGAATATTCTTATATATGCATCTTGTTAATGTCGGTTACCAGGTGTTCACCATATGAATGATTTTTATCTCTATGTATGGGATGTGTATTGAAATATGAAATCTTGTGGTCTATTGTTACGATTTGATATATATAGGTTAAACCTATAACTCACCAACATTTTTTGTTGACGTTTAAAGCATGTTTATTCTCAGGTGAATACTCAGAGCATCCGCTGTTGCATACTAAAATAAGGACAAGATTTGTAGTCCATGTTTGTATGATATTGTGTAAAAACTGCATTCAAGAAACATATTGTGACAACCCGGAAATTTTCGACTAAATTTAAACTTTAATCTTTATACATTCCCGACACGATAAGCAAAGTTTGTAAGTTGAATATCAAGAATTTTAAACGGTGTTCATACATTCATTTAACCTCGACCAAATTAAGACGATTCACGAACTATTATTTAATTGGATATGAATATGTATAGATATATGTATATATAACAGTTTGAGAATATTAACAAAATATTAAACGTATAATACTTTAAATGAACGTATTTGTTTCAATATGATTAGCGATGGAATTAGAAGATAATATCAAATGATTGATTTATCAGATACATTGAATTATGATTACGAGTCCCTATTGAGAGGTCCACTTTGATTTAGAAAACCTTTCCTTTTTAACGGTATCCGAAATTGTTGGTAAAAGTGATTGTCAATTACAAGAGTTAGTCAAATGTTAGTAATCATTTCCGTTTAAATTTCAAAAGTGTACTTTACTTTGATTAACTAGTGTCCCTTGATAAATCAACCATTTAGTTTTTCATATTAAAAACATAGTTTGGTAGAATAACTACTAATATTTAAAAAGAGTTAAATTATATAAAACGAACTTTGAAATATAATTGGTTTTGAAAGACTAAATATTATATCATTAGATAAGTATTTCGAACATATATATTATGTACAAATTTACATTATATATATATATATATATATATATATATATATATATATATATATATATATATATATATATATATATATATATATTAACTTAGTCATAAACGTCCTGATTTAAAATAAAATATTTTGACAAACAACGAGCCACTGATTTATAGAAGCAAATGACCACAACGCTCAATTTTATAAAGTTACATTTTTATAAGGTAATTTATTGATGAATAAATCAAACTATTACTAAAGGTACACGTCGCGTAACGTAAAAGGCTAGTTTTCTAAACGTACGAGAGTGCGCTCGAAAAACCGAAAGTGGTACATGAGTCGTGAGACCACGTCCGTGTCATTTTTGTAAAAATTATATTTTTACCATGAATGTAAATATAATATAATATTTAATTAATTGTATAGATTAAATATATTATATATATTATATAAAATTAATATTAAATGAGTGTCGGTAATGCTTATTGGTCGAATGAAAGTTGCATGGTGTGGCAAGTGATGTCAAAAGCTTTAAAACGAACGAGTGCTGTTGTGAGATTCATTTCACCATTTACTCTAAACTCATTCTATATATTTTCCTCTCTATATTACTTCGTATATGTTTATTTACTTTATAATTAAAGATTATTAATATTATTATTATTAGTAGTATTAGTAGTATTAATATTATTATTATACATAAAATACTACGACGAGGTCATGAGCAAATTATCTCCAGACGAGTTTTATGAGTGGGATAGGGCTAAGGAAATTATGGGTTATAGCTATTGAGGTGATGGGTATGGTTCATGGGTATGCTCGTGAGGTCAAATTAGTGTTTGTCATCTCTGTTGCGTCTATGTACCTTTCCTGCAATATTGAATCTCAATGTTGATACGTGAGTACTCGTAAATAAATTTTGGCATACTAATAGTGTATCCCTAACTAGTGCTCGAGAATATAGGATTATGCATGCTTGTATTTTTGATATTGCCCTTAGATAGGTTATGTTGAATCTTGAATTAGTTACACCTGTGATTGAGATAAGGTATAAGATATGCATGTCTTTGGAAAGCTAGCGAAAAATTAAGAACTTTTCCTTTAGATGTCGAATGATTTCGATGAAAGGATTAGGAGTTATAGTCAATTGAATTTTTTTGTAAAAATGATTATTATTATCGTCGTTATTATCGTCGTTCTAGTTTTAGCAAATTATTATTATTATTATTATTATTATTATTATTATTATTATTATTATTATTATTATTATTATTATTATTATTATTATTATTATTATTATTATTATTATTATTATTATTATTATTATTATTAGTATTATTATTATCAATAAAAAGTATTATCATTAAAAATTGTTATTTTTATTATTATTACTATCGTTAAAGTTATTATTATCATTAAAATAGTTATTAATAATATCATTATCATAATATTTATTATTATTAGTATTATTATAATTAAACTAATATTAGTAACACTTAATTATTATAATTTACTATTATTATCATTAAAATGAACGCGACATAAAATACGATTTAAAAGCTACTAACAAATCAATTAGGAAATAATGAGTATGGGTATCATGATAAAATTTAAAATATTGTAAGAAATTGATTTAAATAAAATTATCGTTTTTCATTATTTTTATCACTATTATTATTAAAAATATTATTTTTACAAAAGTTATTATTTTTAATAGAAATATCAATGTTAATATAAATTTCACTAATATCATGAATTAGAGTTATCATCTCTCATAATATCATTTTAGTAAATATAAAAATTAATATTTTTATTAATAGGATAATAATAATTATTATTACAAAATAATACAACTTTTACCTACTATTATTATCAGTGTTATTTTATCAAATAAATATGTAATACAAATAATAAAATTACTTTAATAAAACCTATCATAATATCTTTACTAAACGAACTTTATAAGATATGTCAAAGTATATTTTTATATAAAATTTTATTATATTATTACTCTAATAAATCTTTTAAAAATATTTAAAAATATAAAATGACGATATTTAAAATATATAATAATCATTTATAAATTCTGGAAATCATTTTTGAGTCAAATTGACTTTTGTTGACTTTTGCATATTAGTCTCGAGCATTAGAATTGTGGTACACTATAACTTGACTTAAATTATTAGACAACTATTGACCAACATATAAAAATATAATTAATATAGGTTCGTGAATCCGAGGCCAACCTTGCACATGTTCAATGACGTTATATGTATTTTTACTACGAAATATAATAGGTGAGTTTCATTTACCTTTTTACCCTTTATATTTTTGGGCTGAGAATACATGCGCAATTTTTATAAATGTTTTACGAAATAGACACAAGTAATCGAAACTACATTATATGGTTGAATTATCAAAATCGAATATGCCCCTTTTTATTAAGTCTGGTAATCTAAGAATTAGGGAACAGACACCCTAATTGACGCGAATCCTAAAGATAGATCTATTGGGCCTAACAAACCCCATCCAAAGTACCGGATGCTTTAGTACTTCGAAATTTATATCATATCCGAAGGGTGTCCCAGAATGATGGGGATATTCTTATATGCATCTTGTTAATGTCGGTTACCAGGTGTTCAATCCATATGAATGATATTTTTGTCTCTATGCATGGGACGTATATTTATGAGAACTTGAAATGAAATTCTTGTGGTCTATTAAAACGATGGAAATGAATGATTATGATAAACTAATGAACTCACCAACCTTTTGGTTGACACTTTAAAGCATGTTTATTCTCAGGTGTTAAAGAAATCTTCCGCTGTGCATTAGCTCATTTTAAAGACATTACTTGAAGTCTTTCATGGCATAATTTCGAAGAACGTTGCATTCGAGTCATTGAGTTCATCAAAGATTATTATTAAGTCAGTTTATAGTTGGATAGTGGATATTATGAAATGGTATGCATGCCTGTCAATTTTCGATGTAAAGAAAGTTTGTCTTTTAAAAACGAATGCAATGTTTGTAAAATGTATCATATAGAGGTCAATTACCTCGCTATGTAATCAACTATTGTGAATTGTTTATAATGTATATGAACGGGTCCTTTCACATATGTCGATGTAATATATTTCTATTGTAAACCATTATGCAATGGTCGTGTGTAAATAATATATTTTAGATTATCATTATTTGATAATCTACGTAATGTTTTTAAAACCTTTATTGATAAAATAAAGGTTATGGTTTTTTTAAAAATGAATGCAGTCTTTGAAAAACGTCTCATATAGAGGTCAAAACCTCGCAACGAAATCAATTAATATGGAACGTTTATAATCAATATGAATGGGACATTTTAGTTGGTATCCGAGCGTTGGTCTTAGAGAATCAGAAAAATTTGCATTAGTGTGTCTTATTGAGTTTGTTAGGATGCATTAGTGAGTCTGAACTTCGACCGTGTTTTCTTTAAAAATGATTGCTTAACATTTTTGTTGGAAACTATATATTATTTACATGCAAATATTATATGATATATTAATCTCTTAACATGTTTGATATTGTGTGATAGATGTCTACCTCTAGCACAAATCCCATTGACTCACCTAATAATAACGAAGAGTCGAATATATATTGGCAAGATTCACAAGTTCCCGAAGAACCGGAAGAAGAGGAAACGGAACCGGAAGAAGAGGAACCAGAAGAAGAGGAACGAAGAAGAAGAGGTTCTGGAGGGGGGAATAGTAGGAACCACGGAAAACCGGTCAAATAAAAGAAAATCCTCAACCAATGGACCAAAGTTAATAATGGTCAATGGTGTTTCCGCTAAGGAAGCAAAATATTTGGAAAATTACCAATTTTCCGATGAATCGGATCCTGATGAGGATTCCGATGATGTTATAGAAATTACCCCGACCCAATTTAATGAGGCAAAAGAAAATAATAAGGGAAAATGCATCAAAATAGAGAAATCTGATTCCGACCCCGATGAACTTTATATGTACCGTCAACACCCGTATTTTCAATATCGTGACAATAACCCGGGAACCTCGAAACCACCAGGTTTTTCTAAACCAATGTGGAAAACGACGACTCGTATTAGAGGAATATCATATATCCCTAGAAGATTAGGAAAAAGAACCAAGTCCGAAGAAGAAGAAACCAGTGATTCAGATTAGAGGGGTGTGAACATGTTGTGTAATAAATGTATTGTAGTGTGCTTGTACTTTTATGTTCTATGTAAAAATTGCTTGTATTGTTTGTTATTACGAATCTAATCCTTGTCTATTTTACAGTATAAAAACAAAATGGACGTTAAGGGTAGACAACCGAATATTTTAGAAGACCTACCAGAGGATATGATTGAGAAAATCTTGTCTAGAGTCGGTCAGAATTCATCAGCACATTTAGTTATGGCGAAATTAACTTGTCAAACATTTGAAAGACTTTCCAGAAATGCCTTAGTTTATAAAAGGCTTTCCATTGATAGGTGGGGTATATCACATTGGGGAGACTTTAAGTTACACCGTGTTTTCTTTAAAGAGTTAAATGCGGGAACCCAAATGCAATTTTACGCTACGGGTTAAGAACCTATTTTGACTCAACATATCCCAACATAGGATTTCGTGAATTAGAAAGAGCTTCTAACATGCAACATAAAGAAGCATGCTATGCTTACGGGTTAGTGATGTTCGCTTCTTACCAAAGTGAGAAAAAGAACATCGGATTGCAACTTTTAAATAAAACTTTCCCACAAGTGACGGATTCAGTAGTTGGGGTGAGAAACAAGGTTTTTAGATTTTTACGGGGCTGTTGGACATTACGAAACCCTCGTCCTTTTGACAACATTACAACATGCTGCCTAGCCAATGGTCATAACGGTTATTTTCCACAAGACCAAGGATGGGAAGTCGTCTTAGTAAAACCAGAATGCATGACTTGTTTCTGGACTTATGAATTACGTGTCTTTATTTCCTTTACTGAACAACTTACGTATTAACTAGATTTATCTTCAAAACTATCATGTATCATAGTGTACTATATTTCATGTTATATGTAATATAGCGAAGTTGTAAGTTTGAAGAATATTTATATGTGACATATTATCATAATCAGTTTTTCATATAGAATTGTAGTAGTTGAATTGTATATTAGCTACTAAGTATGAACTTAACGGGTAGGTAGTACCCGAATTTAAATTTATAAAATGCTAATATGAAGAAAAAGCTTTTATAAATGAGTTCATATTATGCTACGAAATACTATTCACTACTCTTAATATTATGTATGATTAAATTGTTTCATTTGACTATTTTGAAGGAAATGGCACTGACTACTCGACACACCTTGAATATGAGCGAAGAGGAATTTCGTGCCTTTCTTGCTTCAAACATAGCCGTAGTACATGCCGCGCTACATACCAACAATAACTCTGAATCTAGCAATACGGCTAACGGCGCAAGAAATCGTGTAGGATGCTCCTACAAGGAATTCACTGCCTGCAAACCTTCAGAATTTAATGGGACCGAAGGACCAATAAGATTGAAAATGGTGGACCGAGAAAGTTGAATCGGTGTTTGCCATAAGTAAGTGTGCTGAAAGAGACAAAGTGAAGTACGCTACGCATACCTTCACAGGTATTGCGTTAACATGGTGGAATACCTATCTAGAGCAAGTGGGACAAGATGCTGCTTACGCACTACCGTGGTCAGCATTCAAGCACTTGATGAACGAGAAGTACCGTCCCAGAACCGAGGTCAATAAGCTCAAGTCAGAACTTAGAGGGTTACGAACACAGGGATTCGATATTACTTCGTACGAAAGACGATTCACAGAATTGTGCCTATTGTGTCTGAGAGCGTTCGAAGATGAGGAAGAGAAGATCGACGCATTTGTGAAAGGGTTACCGGAGAGAATCCAAGAAGATATAAGTTCACACGAGCCTGCCTCCATACAAAAGGCATGTAGAATGGCTCACAAACTAGTGAACCAGATTGAGGGAAGAATTAAAGAACAGGCAGCCGAAGAGGCCAACGTGAAGTTAGTCAAAATAAAGTGGGAGGAAAACGGTGATAAGAGTCACCAAAACAACAACAACTATCCCAACAATCGCAACATCAATCGCAACTACAACAAACGGCACAACAACAACAACAACTACAACAATCATCCCAACAACAATAACAACCGCAACAACAACAACAATCAGAAGCAGCTATGCCAAAGGTGTGAAATGTATCACTCGGGGTTCTGCACCAAATTTTGCAACAAGTGTAAAAGAAATGGTCATAGCGCGGCGAAGTGTGAGTTCTACAGACCAGGGGTTAACAGAACGAAAGGAACAAATGGTGTCGGAACGAGTAATGGCGGAGCAAGTAGTGTCAGAGCAACTTATGCCAATGTAGTTTGTTATTAATGTGGAAAACTGGGCCACATTATTAGAAATTTCCCGAACCAGGAGAACACGAATGGACAAGGCCACGGAAGAGTTTTCAATATTAATGCGGCAGAGGCACAGGAAGACCCGGAGCTTGTTACGGGTACGTTTCTTATTGACAATAAATCTGCTTACGTTTTATTTGATTCGGGTGCGGATAGAAGCTATATGAGTAGAGATTTTTGTGCTAAATTAAGTTGTCTATTGACGCCGTTGGATAGTAAATTTTTACTCGAATTAGCAAACGGTAAATTAATTTCAGCAGATTATATATGCCGGAATCGAGAAATTAAACTGGGTAGCGAAATATTTAAGATTGATTTGATACCAGTAGAGTTAGGGAGTTTTGATGTAATAGTTGACATGGACTGGCTGAAGGAGATGAAAGCAGAGATCGTATGTTACAAAAATGCAATTCGTATTGTACGAGAAGAAGGAGAACCCTTAATGGTGTACGGAGAAAAGAGCAACACGAAGCTACATCTTATTAGTAATTTGAAGGCACAAAAACTAATAAGAAAAGGTTGCTATGCTGTTCTAGCACACATCGAGAAAGTACAAACAGAAGAAAAGAGCATCAATGATGTTCCCGTCACAAAAGAATTTCCCGATGTATTTCCGAAAGAATTACCGGGACTACCTCCACATCGATCTGTTGAATTTCAAATAGATCTTGTACCAGGAGTTGCACCAATAGCTCGTGCTCCTTACAAACTCGCACCCAGCGAGATGAAAGAACTGCAAAGCCAATTGCAAGAACTATTAGAACGTGGTTTCATTCGACCAAGCACATCACCATAGGGAGCTCCTGTTTTGTTTGTCAAGAAGAAAGATGGTACATTCAGATTGTGTATCGACTATCGAGAGTTGAACAAACTTACCATCAAGAACCACTACCCACTACCGAGAATCGACGACTTATTTGATCAACTACAAGGCTCATCTGTTTATTCAAAGTTCGATTTACGTTCTGGATATCATCAAATGCGAGTAAAGGAGGATGATATTCCAAAAACTGCTTTTAGGAGGCGTTATGGTCATTACTAGTTTATGGTTATGCCGTTTGAATTGACTAACGCACCAGCTGTGTTCATGGACCTTATGAACCGAGTGTGTGGGCCATATCTTGACAAGTTTGTCATTGTTTTCATCGATGACATACTTATTTACTCAAAGAATGATCAAGAGCACAAAGAACATTTGAGAAAAGTGCTAGAAGTATTGAGGAAAGAAAAACTGTACGCTAAGTTTTCAAAGTGTGCATTTTGGTTGGAAGAAGTTCAATTCCTCGGTCACATAGTGAACAAAGAAGGTATTCAGGTGGATCCAGCAAAGATTGAAACCGTTGAAAAGTGGGAAACCCCAAAAACTCCTAAGCATATACGTCAATTTTTAGGATTGGCTGGTTACTACAGAAGATTCATCCAAGATTTCTCCAAAATAGCAAAACCCTTGACTGCATTAACGCATAAAGGGAAGAAATTTGAATGGAAGGATGAACAAGAGAAGGCATTTCAGTTATTGAAGAAAAAGCTAACTACGGCACCTATATTGTCATTGCCTGAAGGGAATGATGATTTTGTGATTTATTGTGACGCATCAAAGCATAGTCTCGGTTGTGTATTAATGTAACGAACGAAGGTGATTGCTTATGCGTCTAGACAATTGAAGATTCACGAGCAAAATTATACGACTCACGATTTGGAATTGGGTGCTGTTGTTTTTGCATTAAAGACTTGGAGGCATTATTTATATGGGGTCAAAAGTATTATATATACCGACCACAAAACTCTCCAACACATATTTAATCAGAAGCAACTGAATATGAGACAACGCAGGTGGATTGAACTGTTGAATGATTACGAATTTTAGATTCGTTACCACTCGGGGAAGGCGAATGTGGTAGCTGACGCTTTGAGTAGAAAGGACAGAGAACCTATACGGGTAAAAGCTATGAATATAATTATTCGTACTAACCTTACTACTCAAATAAAGGAGGCGCAACAGGGGGTTATAAAAGAAGGAAAGTTGAAGAATGAGATACCCAAAGGATCAGAGAAGCATATTAATATTCAGGAAGACAGAACCCGGTATAAGGCTGAAAGGATTTGGGTACCAAAATTTGGAGATATGAGAGAAATGGTACTTAAAGAAGCTCATAAAACCAGATACTCAATACATCCTGGAACGGGGAAGATGTACAAGGATCTCAAGAAACATTTTTGGTGGCCAGGTATGAAAGTCGATATTGCTAAATACGTAGGGGAATGATTGACGTGTTCTAAGGTCAAAGCTGAACATCAGAAACCATCAGGTCTGCTACAACAACCTGAAATCCCGGAATGGAAATGGGAAAACATTACTATAGATTTCATTACTAAATTGCCAAGGACTGCAAGTGGTTATGATACTATTTGGGTAATAGTTGACCGTCTCACCAAATCAGCACACTTCCTACCAATAAGAGAAGATGACAAGATGGAGAAGTTAGCACGACTGTATTTGAAGGAAGTCATCTCCAGACATGGAATACCATTCTCTATTATCTCTGATAGGGATGGCAGATTTATTTCAAGATTCTGGCAGACATTACAGCAAGCATTAGGAACTCGTCTAGACATGAGTACTTCCTATCACCTACAAACTGATGGGCAGAGCGAAAGGACGATACAAACGCTTGAAGACATGCAACGAGCATGGATTATTGATTTTGGAAACAGTTGGGATCAACATCTACCGTTAGCAGAATTTTCCTACAACAACAGTTGAGATGGCGCCGTTTGAGGCACTTTGTAGTAGAAAGTGCAGGTCTCCGATTTGTTGGAATGAAGTGGGGGATAGACAGATTACGGGTCCGGAGATAATACAAGAAACTACCTAGAAAATCATCCAAATTCAACAACGATTGAAAACC
Organism: Rutidosis leptorrhynchoides; assembly: GCF_046630445.1. Taxonomy (NCBI): domain Eukaryota; kingdom Viridiplantae; phylum Streptophyta; class Magnoliopsida; order Asterales; family Asteraceae; genus Rutidosis; species Rutidosis leptorrhynchoides. The sequence goes on along the minus strand of NC_092341.1, from coordinate 272,867,737 downwards.
GCCCAGAGTCGACAAAAGAGCTACGCGGACAGTAAAAGAAAAGATATAGAGTTTGAAATTGGAGAAATGGTCATGCTTAAGGTTTCACCTTGGAAAGGCGTTGTTCGATTTGGTAAATGGGGGAAACTAAATCCAAGGTACATTGGACCATTCAAGATTATAGATCGTGTCGGACCAGTAGCTTACCAACTGGAGCTACCTCAACAACTCGCGGCTGTACATAATACTTTTCACGTCTCGAATTTGAAGAAATGTTTTGCTAAAGAAGATCTCACTATTTCGTTGGACGAAATCCAAATCAATGAAAAACTTCAATTCATTGAAGAACCCGTCGAAATAATGGATCGTGAGGTTAAGAGACTTAAGCAAAACAAGATACTGATTGTTAAGGTTCGATGGAATGCTCTTAAAGGAACCGAGTTCACCTGGGAGCTTTAAGATCAGATGAAGAAGAAATACCCGCATCTATTTCCAGAAGATTCGTCAACACCTTCAACAGCTTAAAATTTCGGGACGAAATTTATTTAACGGGTAGGTACTGTAGTGACCCGAACTTTTCCATGTTTATATATATTAATTGAGATTGATATTTACATGACTAAATGTTTCCAACGTGTTAAGCAATCAAACTTGTTAAGACTTGATTAATTAAAATAGGTTTCATATAGACAATTGATCACCCAAGTTGACCGGCGATTCACGAACGTTACAAATTTGTAAAAACTATATGATGTCATATATATGGATATATATATAGTTAACATGGTATTATGATAAGTAAACATATCATTAACTATATTAACAATGAACTACATATGTAAAAACAAGACTACTAACTTAATGATTTCGAAACGAGACATATATGTAACGATTATCGTTGTAACGATATTTAATTGTATATATATCATATTAAGATATATTAATATATCATAATATCATGATAATGCAATAATTTAACATCTAATTTGATATAATAAACAATGGGTTAACAACACTTAACAGGATCGTTAACCTAAAGGCTTCAAAACAACATTTACATGTAACGACTAACGATGACTTAACGACTCAGTTAAAATGTATATACATGTAGTATTTTAATATGTATTTATACATTTTTGAAAGACTTCAAGACACTTATCAAAATACTTCTACTTAACAAAAATTCTTACAATTACATCCTCGTTCAGTTTCATCAACAATTCTACTCGTATGCTCCCGTATTCGTACTCGTATAATACACAGCTTTTAGATGTATGTACTATTGGTATATACACTCTAATGATCAGCTCTTAGTAGCCCATGTGAGTCACCTAACACATGTGGGAACCATCATTTGGCAACTAGCATGAAATATCTCATAAAATTACAAAATTATTAGTAATCATTCATGACTTATTTACATGAAAATAAAATTGCATATCCTTTATATCTAATCCATATACCAACGACTAAAAACACCTACAAACACTTTCATTCTTCAATTTTCTTCATATAATTTATCTCTCTCAAATTCTATCTTCAAATTCTAAGTGTTCTTCATAAATTTCATAAGTATAGTTTCATAAAAATTAAGAATACTTCCAAGTTTGCAAGTCTACTTCCAAGCTTTCTAATCCATTCCAAGTAATCATCTAAGATCAAGGAACCTTTGTTATTTAAAGTAAGTTATATTTCTAATTCAATGTAATATTCATATTCAAACTTTGATTCAATTTCTACAACTATAACAATCTTATTTCGAGTGAAAATCTTACTTGAACTGTTTTCGTGTCATGATTCTGCTTCAAGAACTTTCAAGTCATCCAAGGATCATTTGAAGCTAGATCCATTTTTCTCATTTCCAATAGTTTTATCCAGAAAATTTGAGGTAGTAATGATGTTCATAACATCATTCGATTCATACATATAAAGCTATCTTATTCGAAGGTTTAAACTTGTAATCACTAGAACATAGTTTAGTTAATTCTAAACTTGTTCGCAAACAAAAGTTAATCCTTCTAACTTGACTTTTAAAATTAACTAAACACATGTTCTATATCTATATGATATGCTAACTTAATGATTTAAAACCTGAAAACACGATGAACACCATAAAATTGGATATACGTCGTCGTATTGAAACCGGGGGCTGTTTTGGTTTGGATAATTAAAAACTATGATAAACTTTGATTTAAAAGTTGTTCTTCTAGGAAAATGACTTTTCATATAAACATGAAACTATATCCAAAAATCTTGGTTAAACTCAAAGTGAAAGTATGTTTTTCAAAATGGTCATCAAGATGTCGTTCTTTCGACAGAAATGACTACCTCTTTAGTAATTGACATGTAACTTAAATTTCCGACTATAAACCTATACTTTTTCTATTTGGATTCTTAAATTAGAGTTCAATATTAAACCATAGCAATTTGATTCACTCAAAACGGATTTAAAATGAAGAAGTTATGGGTAAAACAAGATTGGATATTTTTGATCTTTTTAGCTACGGGAAATGTTTAACAAATCTATACAAATCATATCCTAGCTAACTTATATTGTATTATACATGTATTCTAATATATTATGTAATCTTGGGATACCATAGACACGTATGCAAATGTTTTGACATATCATATCGACCCATGTATATATATTATTTGGAACAACCATAGACACTCTATATGCAGTAATGTTGGAGTTAGCTATACAGGGTTGAGGTTGATTCCAAAAATATATATACTTTGAGTTGTGATCTAGCCTGAGACATGTATACACTGGGTCGTGGATTGATTCAAGATAATATATATCGATTTATTTCTGTACATCTAACTGTGGACAACTAGTTGTAGGTTACTAACGAGGACAGCTGACTTAATACACTCAAATCTTTAAAACATAATAAAAATGGTTGTAATTATATTTTGATCATACTTTGATATATATGTACATATTTGTATAGGTTCGTGAATCGATCTGTGGCCAAGTCTTATTTCCGAGGAAGGAAATATCTGTGAAAGTGAGTTATAGTTCCACTTTTAAAATCTAATATTTTTGGGATGAGAATACATGCAGGTTTTATAAATGATTTACAAAATAGACACAAGTACGTGAAACTACATTCTATGGTTGAATTATCGAAATCGAATATGCCCCTTTTTATTAAGTCTGGTAATCTAAGAATTAGGGAACAGACACTCTAATTGATGTGAATCCTAAAGATAGATCTATTGGGCCTAACAAACCCCATCCAAAGTACCGGATGCTTTAGTACTTCGAAATTTATATCATATCCGAAGGGTGTCCCGGAATGATGGGGATATTCTTATATATGCATCTTGTTAATGTCGGTTACCAGGTGTTCACCATATGAATGATTTTTATCTCTATGTATGGGATGTGTATTGAAATATGAAATCTTGTGGTCTATTGTTACGATTTGTTATATATAGGTTAAACCTATAACTTACCAACATTTTTTGTTAACGTTTAAATCATGTTTATTCTCAGGTGAATACTCAGAGCATCCGCTGTTGCATACTAAAATAAGGACAAGATTTGTAGTCCATGTTTGTATGATATTGTGTAAAAACTGCATTCAAGAAACATATGTCGATGTAATATATTTCTATTGTAAACCATTATGTAATGGTCGTGTGTAAATAGTATATTTTAGATTATCATTATTTGATAATCTACGTAATATTTTTAAAACCTTTATTGATAAAATAAAGGTTATGGTTGTTTTAAAAATGAATGCAGTCTTTGAAAAACGTCTCATATAGAGGTCAAAACCTCGCAACGAAATCAATTAATATGGAACGTTTATAATCAATATGAATGTGACATTTCAGAATTCACCATCGTCGTGAGCATTGGGTGTAAAAATAGTCACATACAGACACTTACACTAGACACAGACTACAAGGCACAGTCTAAGCACATATCACTCGTCACTAGTGTTCACAATTTCCATAGTCACTTATCAGTCAAGGTCCAAAATTATGTCCTTATGTCACTCGATACGATCAAATTCACGTATTTATTGTCAGGTTTAACTTTTTTCACAGTTAAATTCCGTCAAACTTTAAAACAATGACAACTGAATTCCCTTTATTTCACTAAATTCTGTACTTATGTCCACAAAACACATCTTTAATTCATTAAAATTGTCTAGTCTAGTCATTTAATGCGCGAACAATTATTTGTCCAACAGTCAATTCACGGTCCATGTATGATCTAAATTTCCTTCAGCCTCCCAGAATTCCTGTATGATTTACTATAATATACTTTTGTTAGCCAGACGCGAGTATATTTCACTAAATGATACCCTTATTCTGAGTTACTTGTTAAGGAACCTCCTATGTGGTTTACACCTTATCACGGTACACAATTTCCCATTAAACATTGCTAAAAGGAAAATTATTATTTTATTTTCACTAATCACTAGTCTCAATAGTCTTATGCTATCAGCCACCACGGATTCTTCACACATAATTATCTAACTAACTCTTATTTAGTCATCACCCACAACCTATCACGTTGGTTTAAATCCAATTACTTAAGTCACACCACTTGCAAATCACTAATAGTCCGGGCATTATTGGTCTAGTTCCCGAAAATTATAACACTCAAACTAAAAGGTTACACAATCCTCTGTGCTTAGGAATATATCTAAGTATACCATTTCATCCTAATGATATACTAATCACAATTTCAAACTTCATCTAGCAATCCACTCTCTTTCCAAGTCACAGCACGAATCGGGTATAAATCCCCATTCAAGTCAAAGGTTCCACTATTTTCTAAAGACACAACATAAGGGGCACCACCCACACTCACTTCTAAAGGTCACAATAAAATTCGTAAGGGTCCAGGAAAGGAAACAATTCCTTAAGGTATCACTACGAATCTTACACTGCCAGTCTAATCATGCATATAAATAACAGGGCAAATATCACACTTAACGGTTCGTTCACAATTTACATACCATCAAATCACATGTAATATCAACAGAACACAAGGTTCAAGTCCATCATCATACACACCTGTGGACTACTATTCAACCCTAATTCCTACAGGCCACTACGGTGTCCCGATAAGTCAAGTAAAAGCATTTTATATAAGCCCTACGTAGTCTTAACGAATCATGCATATCACTATATATAGTCAAGTATAACAAACATGCGTATCATATGCATATGCAGTACAAAACCAATAATTCTCACTAATCATGGCAAGCATATCTAACACATCACATCTGACCAATCTCACAGAACATGGCAATCACAGAAAGTATGACAGCCAATCAAAGGGAGTAAATCCCAATAATGTCATTAGTAGCTACAAACACAGCTGTTGTGACTAATAACGTCAAACCACTGGCTACTTCTACCCAATTAGGAAGAAGCGATCACGTCACAACTGGTCTTAATCGAGCACAATATATAACAAACATAGATAAGCGTTTGTTCACAATCAAATGATACATAATAATTAAAACAATATAACAAGGGCGTACCTTTTTAAATAAGAAGTCATCTTCTTATCTATCAACACATCGATCCCACCTACACCCCTTACCCCTCTTCACACACATGTAACTCATCACTTAAGGGATTTTTACCGAAATCAGTTTCGATTGTTATGACAACCCGGAAATTTTTGACTAAATTCAAACCTAACTGTTATAAAATTCCGACAATTCATGAACAATCCTTCGTAAATAATTATGCATTCGATATATTAATATTATTATAAATATCATTTTTAATAATATATCACTCATCATTATCAAGTATTATTATTACAACTATTACTAATGTTATTATTATTAATAATTATTAATAACATTTATATTATTAGTATTACCACTTTTAAGATTATTATAAATATCATTATTATTATTAATACAACTTATTATTAATAACAATATTATTATTATTATCATTATTATAAATTATAATTAAAATTATCATTTTTATTATTAATATTGTCATATTAACATTATTTTTATTATTATTTATCATTAATATTATTATTATTATTAATATAATAATAATTATTATTATTAATACTACTATTATTATTAATTCTATTATTATTAGTATTAGTATTTTTATTATTAAAAGTATTATTATTATTATTAATATAATTATTATTATTAGTATTAATAATAATTGTTAATATAAAAGGTACCAAATCAGTATTATATAAATCAAATCTTTTTTTATATATTTTTTCCACGACTGCTTTTAATTTTTTGTTATAATCGTGATATATTTTTTAATCTTCTCTACTGGTTTTTATTTTGTTTGCTGGCTATAAACAATCAATTAATCATTCAATTAATATATAAAACTCTGCTACTACTGATTGGAAATTAAAAATAATTTATATATACATATATATATATATGTACACACCCTGTTCTTGAACATTTTACCAAAACCTCGAATTCGAATCAATTTTCAAAATCTATAAATGCTGGCTTGTTAGGAATCATTCAAGTAAACTATCAGCAAAATAACAAATCTCAGTTCACTATATCGAGTTTGAATTTTAGAGTCAAAGTTTTGGTTTTAAAAAAGTTAAACTTCGTTCTTCGTTCAAATTCGAGTTCTAGGTGTTGTTTCTGATAAAATTGAGGGTTCACAAAGTTTCTAGGTGTGATTACAAACCTATTTCATGTTTTAATCATAAGCTAAAACGTTCTAGATTTCAAAATCAAATATTGAGTTTTATTTTTTCTTCTTCTTCTTTGTAACAGACACTGCTGCTGTTTTTAAATTTTTTCCTGTTAAAACAATTCAACAATCAAGTGACTGTTTTCGTTTCATTTTCACATCTTAATTCAAAACCGTAACTTGTTGATTGATTGATTTCCATCCCTGGTCGACTGTTATAAGGAAGAAGAAAGAAGAACACATAAATCGAGTTAAATAAATATAAGTATGGGTATAAAACAGATAAGCAAAGCAGAGGGAATGGTTTGGGATGTTTTTGAGTTATCGTGAGGTCGCGGGTTCGAGTCCCATCTGTGGCAATTTTTTTAGAAAGCTTCTAAGGGTAGTTTTCTTCTTCTTCTTATTATTATTATTATTATTATTATTATTATTATTATTATTATTATTATTATTATTATTATTATTATTATTATTATTATTATTATTATTATTATTATTATTATTATTATTATTATTATTATTATGATTTTAATTATTATTATTATTATTATTATTATTATTATTATTATTATTATTATTATTATTATTATTAGTATGATAACTATTATAATTATTATTATTACTAATAAAAGTTACCATGTATTATTATTACCATAATTAAAATTAAAATTAAAATTACTATTATTATTGTTACTACTAAAATTATTATTACTAGTATTATTAGTAGTATTATTATTGTATTATTATTATTATCATTTTAAATATTATTATCATTATTATGATTAGAATTATTATTATTATTATTATTATTATTATTATTATTATTATTATTAGTATTATTATTATTTTGAAAATAATACAAATTATTATTATTATCATTGTTATTAGTATTAGTATCATTTTATATTTATAAGTATTATTACTAATGTTATCATTATTATTATTACTAATATGACTATCTTTATTAGTATTATTATTATTAAAAAGTATTATCATTATTATCATTTTTACAAAAATTATTATTTTTGCTATCATTAACAATATATTATTATTATTATTATTATTATTATTATTATTATTATTATTATTATTATTATTATTATTATTATTATTATTATTATTATTATTATTATTATTATTATTATTATTATTATTATTACTAGTATCATTATGAATATTACCATTATCATTATGAATATTATTATTATTATTATTATTACAAAATAATACAACTTTTTATTCATTATCATTATTAAAATCATTTTATCAAAACAAATACTTATATATAGAATATATATATATATAAAAGTATACATATAGAAATATATAACAATTGAAATAATATATATAAACTTATTCGATTACGAATATATGTGTTAATATATATACTTGATATAGGTTCGTGAATCCGAGGTCAACTCTGTACTTGTTCAGTGCCATCCTATGCATATTTACTACAAACTATCATATCGTATCGTGAGTTTTTATAGCTCCCTTTTTATATATATTTTTGGGCTGAGAATACATGCGCAACTTTTATAACTATTTTACACGTTAGACACAAGTACCAACTATTGAACTGTGCTATATCTAGCTATGTCCTGCAAGTCCCCACTGTGATATTTTTAATTGCTTTTACATAACGCATTCTTAATTATTGGGGGTAGACCTATCGGGAGTAACGTACCCGATACATTTGACCAAGTCATTGTATTACTTAATAATGATTCAAACCGACAAGGACAGTACAACTTGTCACGGGGCAAACTGTAAGGACCCGTTCATATACATTATAAACGATTCACAATAGTTAATTACATCGCGAGGTATTTGACCTTATATGATACATTTTACAAACATTGTATTCGTTTTTAAAAGACAAACTTTCTTTACATTGAAAATTGACAGGCATGCATACCATTTCATAATATCCACTATCCAACTATAAATTGACTTAATATTAATCTTTGATGAAATCAATGACTCGAATGCAATGTTCTTCGAAATATGCCATGAAAGACTCCAAGTAATATCTTTAAAATGAGCAAATGCACATCGAAAGATTTTTTTAATAACTGAGAATAAACATGCTTTAAAGTGTCAACCAAAAGGTTGGTGAGTTCATTAGTTTATCATAATCAATCATTTCCATCATTTTAATAGACCAAAAGAATTTCATTTCCAGTTCTCATAAATAGACGTCCCATGCATAGAGACAAAAATCATTCATATGGTGAACACCTGGTAACCGACATTAACAAGATGCATGTAAGAATATCCCCTATCATTCCGGGACATCCATCGGACATGATAAAACAACATCAAAGTACTAAAGCATCCGTGTGATGGCCCGCCAAAATCCCTATTGACGCAGCACATCATTCATCGGTCCCATTGCGAGGTTTGCCCTCTATATGATACGTTTTACAAACATTGCATTCATTTTAAAAGACGCGCTTTCTATATAAGAAAGTTTTAAAATTTGTATACATTTTTAAAGCATGTACATAAATGTTTTCGACTTGTGGTGATTTCTACATATAGACAATCCCAATAAATGATAGTTCATAATAATACATCAATAGACTAAACAGTCAAAATATAATACATATTAATGTTTGAATGCAAAGTTTCCTTGAAAAATATGCCATGTAAGACTCCATGCACATAGCAGTTAAACAGCGGAAGCTTCTTTAATACCTGAGAATAAACATGCTTTAAAGTGTCAACCAAAAAGGTTGGTGAGTTCATAGTTTTATCATAAATAATGATTTTCAATAGTTGTAATAGACCACAAGATTTCAGTTTCATAAATAACCATACACTCGCAAGTGTATAAAAGCATTCTATAAGTTGTGGGCACCCGGGAACAAGCCTTAACATTCATGTTTTACCCTCTGAAGCACACCGGATCAGGTGCGTTTAAAATAACCTCGAAGTACTAAAGCATCCTATAGTCAGGATGGGGTTTGTCAGGCCCAATGGATCTATCTTTAGGATTCGCGCCTACTAGTCATACACTAGTAGTTATAGTTACCAAGCTAAGGGGATATTTATGGGTTAAACCCACGTAGAATTAGTTTTAGTACTTGTGCCTATTTCGTAAAACAGTTATAAAATACGCATGTATTCTCAGTCCAAAAATATATATATTGCAAAAGCAATTAAAAAGGGAGCTATGAAAACTCACATATCAATATTGTGGTTCAATATTATAGGAAAAGTATGCAGACGCAACGGAAATGATAAATGTAAGGTTGGCCTTTGATTCACGAACAATACCCCCGATCATTACTCATAACCTCCATAGCTATAACCCATAATTTCCCTAGCTTCATCCCGCTCAAAAACCCGTTTGTAATCACTTGAACATAACCCCGTCGTAGTATTTTATGTATAATAATAATACTACTAATATTAATACTAATAATAAGATTAATAATAATAATAATAATAATAATAATAATAATAATAATAATAATAATAATAATAATAATAATAAAAATCCTACAGAGTGTATATATGAAAATAGATATGTGTGTGTGTGTTTCATTTTTTCAATCGATCGATCGATCGATATATATAGTTAGAAAATAATATTATAATAATAAAAGGAATCAAACGTGTTTAATTATAATAATATAATAATATAATAAAGTAATAAAATAATAATATAATAATAAAAGGAATCGTACGTTTATAATTATAATAATATAATAATATAATAATAAAATAATATAATAATAAAATAATAATATAATAATATAATAAAGTAAAATATAATAATATAATAATAAAATCATTTTAAAAGTCGTATTTATTAAATACTTCAGGGGTATTTTATGTAACTTATAATTAATAATTTCTATCATATCGCTTTCATGTGAATAGTAAATTAATTAATTTCGTTTCATTTACTATTCAATGAATAGTAAATGAATTAATTTAAATTCAACTATTTAAGCTACACGTTGTTGTACGTTGTGTTTTACAAATTGTACATTTTTAATTTAACTTCGTTTTTTAAAAAAAATTACAAAAATTATATCATAAAAATAAAACGACTTAATACGTAAAATTTTTAATTTGAAATAGCATCGTTTAATAGTAACTTTTTATCATTTCATATATATTAATATTATAAAATTTAGTTTTCTAGAACAAATTATATTCAAAATCATTTTAGTAGGAGGTTATAATAATAGAAATTATTATATCATAAAACGTCTTCATTTAAGAAAGTAAAATCATAAATCATGACGGGTTCGAGTTTTAAATTATAGGTTGTTCGTGAATCGTAGGTTAAAGTCCAATGGTTAATTAAATGTATGAAAAATATTTTACTGCAACACATCAATTTGCTTATCTTTCCGGAGTTATCAGAGTTTAATTTTGATTGAAATTTTCGGGTCGTGACAGTACCTACCCGTTAAAAGAAATTTCGTCCCGAAATTTGATCGAGGTCGTCATGGCTAACAATTAAAATGTTTTCATGACTCATACGAGTTGATGATTTAAGTTTTATCATCAGTGAGTAGTATGGATAAAACAATTTGATTTTATGAAGCGTACGAGTGGAGTTATCACAAAAGAGTGAAATGAGTAAAATAAGGTTCGTCATGTCTTTTGACGTAGATAAGGTTGATTTCCGAAGTTCAAGGGATTTGGAGAAAATCTTCGTAATAAGATTTGATTCTTCGGTATTTAAGGAAATTAGGATCTTCTTTGATTAGATGCAATGATCTATTTTGATTGTTCTGTCGGACGTTTCACTATAAATCCACCCCCTTTATTTCCTTACTTCCACATCGCCCATCTTCTATACTTTCTTCCCCGATTCATACTTCTAAAACATTTGTCAATATGCTTGATCCAGTTCTGATCCTTGATATGTTCCTAACTGTCGCAACAATTATCCTTCTTTTCCAACTTCCTCCGGAGGAATCTGTTTACTTCTATTTTGCTCTTGGGGTGGTTATTTTCATAATCCTTCCTTGTATTTATCTTTCCATATTTATTGACATATACAGTTAATGATCTCTTCCGTTTGCTGCGATTTATACCCCCTTTCTATTTTGGAGCTTCATGTTTTTGTTTTTTTTTCACAAGTAATGGTCCAGAATTCGTAGATATGGAGTTTCGAATTTTCATAATATACAAAGTAGAAAGGAAAGGTAGTAGCACGATTTGATTTGTCAAATTACCAGAATTTCTAGAAAAGACCGAATCATCAGGAAATATATTTTGTTGATAGTTTAGAGGTTAAATAGAATGAAAGAGTTATGTAACATGGTTCATGATGAGGGTATGATCTGTGAACCTTTATCACGTTCCATTAGAAACTCAGCATGACTTACTGTAATATAATCACGTTGATCAAGTGTCATTATATTATACTAACTCATGCTTCAGTTCCCAACATTACTTCAAAAACATTCATAATTTAAACTCGAAGATTTACAGAATATAGAAACTAAAATAGTTTCTTTTAGGATGTAACACAGATAGTGTGAAGAGATAATTGATATAAGAATAGCTATAAATTATCGAAGATATTTATAATGAAAGAGTCGATGATATCTTAGAATATCTAAGATTAGAGGATGATGCGAAAAATCTGTCTGTGAAGGTTTAGAATAAGGAGTAAGGTTCTTACTAATGGTTTCAGCAGACACTGAATCATTTGGATCCTTTGAAGGTAGATTTCATCCTTGTGATTTGTCCACAGCTTCCTTCATACTTTGCTCAACCCGTTTTTCAGTACCAAATTTTTCGTTTGAGCTCTTCCAATCTACTATTCTTTATTATCAAACTTTTGACCGTAATTGCTGTCTACAGTCATTGCCACTTCATCAGCCTTTTTCAAAACTTCATAGTACTGATTCCGTAGACTGGGGTGTTTTCAAAAACTTCTCGTTCGAAGTATGTAAGTCTAGAAGGTAGACATTAAATGTATATATATAACTGTTGGCGTAGAATTGCTACGAAATTCGAAATACTGATTGTTAATTCCCGGTAGTTGGTATGGCAATTATTGTTACAAGATGCGGATGAGTATATGATAGGGTTTCAATGAGTATAATGATTTTTCGGAAGGTCAAGGATCAATGAAGTTGTTGGTAAATTTACTGCTAATGTGGTGGAACATAAAAGGTTCCCTGATAACAAAAACGTATATGTCAAGATTATAATAAGGCTAATTTGAAAAGTCGAAGTTGACTAGTTGGAAGTGTGGTAAAACTGGATACTTTGAAAAGGAATTGCAAGGTTATTTTCGGTAATAACAATGCTAAAGGATCTAGCACAGATATGTGTTAAACGTTTACTCAGGTTCCGAGTGTTTTTCAGGTGCATAACTATATGCATAATTCTTTCCTTCCGTAGATGAAGTGCGTTTGGTTCATTCTCTCGATTGAGGTATTTTCAAGAATCATAAAAGGTTTGAATGCAGATTGTAATCATCAAGATACAAATGAGGTTTAAGATGAAATCAAGTGGCAAACTTGAAGAAATGTTTAGTTTCATATGTTATAATCAATATTTTAATACATTTTAATTGTCCAATGTTAGTAGTCCACAGTTAGTAGTCAACAATTAGTAGTCCACAGTTAGTAGTACATATATAGTTCAATATATAATCTTAGAATTAATCGACGTATCGTGACCCATTGTACAACTTATTGTCTCAGAATTAATCCGACGTATTGTGACCATATGTCCCGATTTATTCGACGATATGTAAAGTGCGTAAAATAAATAACAGTATTTAAATGACGATAAATAATGTGCGTAAAGTAAATAACAGTATGTAAATGACGATAAATAAAATTGCGAGAATTAAAATTGCGATAAATAAATGTAATAAGGAATTAACAGTTAGCTAGGAACAGTTAGCTAGGATTTTTGTTAGCGTGGATTCTTAACAAAATTTCTCATAGTTAATTTGTTTGTTTCTAACAAATTTTATTTTTTTCCAATGTTTTCTTCATTATGCCACTTGTTGGATTCTGACAGGTCAAAATCCAAATATGAAATTGAATGAAAATGGTTATTCTGCGGTGAACGGATACGTATATCTGTGGATGTAAGTAGGATAGTAAATGACTGTTGAATCAGATTCGAAGAATTTACAATGTAACTTATTAACGTGAAATCTAAATATTCCTCGGGTATTACCTACCCGTTATGGCTCGCGGTGTGGATGTGGAGGTTGTTGGTGGTACAGTTGATGTTTGTGGGACTTGTGATGCTTGTAAGTTCTGCATCATGTTCTCCAAGTCACTACTCGAGCGCGAAGCTCATTGACTTCAGCTAGTACACCGAGATGATTGGAGGTTGGAACGAGCGAATGAATAAGATCTAGAAGTTTAGATAATATATAATCGTGGCGTGATACTTGGGAAATGAAGGTGTAAATGGTGCTTCGGACTGGTTCGCCGGTAAGTGCTTCAGGTTCTTCACCGAGAGGGAAATTTGGTGGGTGGAAAGGATCGCCTTCTTCTTGTCTCCATTGATTTAATCGGCTACGAACCCATCCCCAATCCATCCAGAATAGATGATGGCTAATAGGTTGATCCATTCCGGTTACGCTGCTTTCGGAGCTCAGGTCGAAATCCACATCGGAATAGCTGTCGGAATCTGAGGAATTCGAACTAGATGCGGGATCCATCTTGTATAATTGGGGAAATCATTTTTGATATGAAATAGATTATAAGAATTAGATTTGGTATTTAATACATAATTTACATATGTATATATAATACCAAAATCCCATAAATTACGGAGGAATTTTCAGAAGATGTCAGGCAAAGTTTACAATAACATATATGCTAAGATATGAATTCGTCTGTACACTATCTATGCAATAAATGAGTAAGACGTGTCTAGACTTAAGAATGATAAGTATGTAATTTTCGACAAGAATTGATAAGCAAAAATCGGCAAAAACATATATGGTCATAGTCCAGACTCACTAATGCATCCTAACAATTACTAGTTAAACACACTAATGCAAATTCTGGTTCCCTATGACCTCAAGCTCTGATACCAACTGTGATGGCCCGCCAAAATCCCTATTGACGCATCACATCATTCATCGGTCCCATTGCGAGGTTTGCCCTCTATATGATACGTTTTACAAACATTGCATTCATTTTAAAAGACGCGCTTTCTATATAAGAAAGTTTTAAAATTTGTATACATTTTTAAAGCATGTACATAAATGTTTTTGACTTGTGGTGATTTCTACATATAGACAATCTCAATAAATGATAGTTCATAATAATACATCAATAGACTAAACAGTTAAAATATAATACATATTAATGTTTGAATGCAAAGTTTCCTTGAAAAATATGCCATGTAAGACTCCATGCACATAGCAGTTAAACAGCGGAAGCTTCTTTAATACCTGAGAATAAACATGCTTTAAAGTGTCAACCAAAAAGGTTGGTGAGTTCATAGTTTTATCATAAATAATGATTTTCAATAGTTGTAATAGACCACAAGATTTCAGTTTCATAAATAACCATACACTCGCAAGTGTATAAAAGCATTCTATAAGCTGTGGGCACCTGGTAACAAGCCTTAACGTTCATGTTTTAACCTCTGAAGCACATCGGATCAGTTGCGTTTAAAATAACCTCGAAGTACTAAAGCATCCTATAGTCAGGATGGGGTTTGTCGGGCCCAATAGATCTATCTTTAGGATTCGCGCCTACCAGTCATACACCAGTAGTTATAGTTACCAAGCTAAGGGGATATTTATGGTTTAAACCCACGTAGAATTAGTTTTAGTACTGGTGCCTATTTCGTAAAACAGTTATAAAATACGCATGTATTCTCAGCCCAAAAATATATATATTGCAAAAGCAATTAAAAAGGGAGCTATGAAAACTCACATATCAATATTGTAGTTCAATATTGTAGGAAAAGTATGCAGACGCAACGGAAATGATAAATGCAAGGTTGGCCTTTGATTCACGAACAATACCCCCGATCATTACCCATAACTTCCATAGCTATAACCCATAATTTCCCTAGCTTCATCCCGCTCAAAAACCCGTTTGTAATCACTTGAACATAACCCCGTCGTAGTATTTTATGTATAATAATAATACTACTAATATATTAATACTAATAATAATAATAATAATAATAATAATAATAATAATAATAATAATAATAATAATAATAATAATAATAATAATAAAAATAATAATAATAATAATAAAAATCCTACAGAGTGTATATATGAAAATAGATATGTGTGTGTGTGTTCCATTTTTGCAATCGATCGATCGATCGATATATATAGTTAGAAAATAATATTATAATAATAAAAGGAATCAAACGTGTTTAATTATAATAATATAATAATAAAATAAAGTAATAAAATAATAATATAATAATAAAAGGAATCGTACGTTTATAATTATAATAATATAATAATATAATAAAGTAATAATATAATAAAGTAATAATATAATAATAATATAATAATATAATAATATAATAAAGTAAAATATAATAATATAATAATAAAATCATTTTAAAAGTCGTATTTATTAAATACTTCAGGGGTATTTTATGTAACTTATAATTAATAATTTCTATCATATCGCTTTCATGTGAATAGTAAATTAATTAATTTCGTTTCATTTACTATTCAATGAATAGTAAATGAATTAATTTAAATTTAACTATTTAAGCTACACGTTGTTGTATGTTGTGTTTTACAAATTGTACATTTTTAATTTAACTTCGTTTTTTTAAAAAAAATTACAAAAATTATATCATAAAAATAAAACGACTTAATACGTAAAATTTTTAATTTGAAATAGCATCGTTTAATAGTAACTTTTTATCATTTCATATATATAAATATTATAAAATTTAGTTTTCTAGAACAAATTATATTCAAAATCATTTTAGTAGGAGGTTATAATAATAGAAATTATTATATCATAAAACGTCTTCATTTAAGAAAGTAAAATCATAAATCATGACGGGTTCGAGTTTTAAATTATAGGTTGTTCGTGAATCGTAGGGTAAAGTCCAATGGTTAATTAAATGTATGAAAAACATTTTACTGCAACACATCAATTTGCTTATCTTGCCGGAGTTATCAGAGTTTAATTTTGATCGAAATTTCCGGGTCGTGACAGTCCGCAACCATGGATGGGGTTCGTTAGGCTCAATAGATCTATCTTTAGGATTCGCGTTAATTAGTAGATCGATTTACTAATTCTTAGGTTACCAAGCAAAAGGGACATATTCGGCTTCGATCATTCACCCATATAATGTAGTTTCAATTACTTGTGTCTATTTCGTAAAACATTTATAAAAATTGCGCATGTATTCTCAGCCCAAAAATATAAAGGATAAAAAGGAAAATGAAACTCACCATACTGTATTTCGTAGTAAAAATACATATAACATCATTGATCAAGTGCAAGGTTGGCCTCAGATTCACGAACCTATATTAATTTTATATATATATATATATATATATATATATATATATATATATATATATATATATATATATATATATATATATATATATAAAATTAATGCTCGAGACTAATATGTAAAAGTCAACAAAAGTCAATTTGACTCAAAATAATTTCCAAAAATCTATACATGATTAATATATAGTTTAAATATCGTAGTTTTATATTTTTAAATATTTTTAAAAGATTTATTAGAGTAAATAATATAATTCATGTATTAATAAATAAAATTTTATATTAAAATTTATATAATGAAATATACTTTTATATATATTAAGTAATAAAATTTATAAGTTCATTTAATATAATATGATAGGTAATATTAACGTAATTATATTACACGTAGTAAAATATCTTTGTATCACATATTTATTTGATAAAATAACATTGATAATAATAATAAGCAAAACTTGTATTATTTTGTAATAATAATTATTATTATTCTATTAATAAAAATATCAATATTTATATTTACTAAAAGTGATATTATGAATAAACGATAATTCTAATTATGATAACTTTAATATTTACGATACTTTTTAATATTAACTTTAAAATAATAACACTATTTAAAATGATAATAATAATGATATTTTATAATAACAATGACATTACAATTAAAAATGATAATTTTAGTAAAAAATGATAGTTTTAATATTAACGATACTTTTAATAATAATAGTAATAATAAAAATAAGAACGGTAATTTTATCTAAATCAATATCTTACAATATTTTAATTTCATCATGATACTTATACACATTATTTCCTAATCGTTTCATTTAATAGCTTTTAATCGACTTTAATATCGTGTTCATAATAATGATAATAATAGTAATTAAAATAATTAGGTGTTACTAATATTAGTTTTAATTACAATAATACTAATAATGATAATTACTATGACATTATTTACGATAATACTAATAATTATTTTGATGATAATATAATAATAATAATAATAATAATAATAATAATAACAATAACCATTTTTAAATAATGATATATATATATATATATATATGTTAATAATGATGATGATAATAATAATAATAATAATAATAATAATAATAATAATAATAATAATAATAATAATTAGATAATAATAATAATACTAATTATAACTTTAACGATAATAACGATAGTAATAATAATAAAAATAACAATTTTTAATGATAAATCCTTTTATTGATGAAGATAATAATAATAATAATAATAATAATAATAATAAGATAAAACTAGAATGACGAAAACCCATCACTCCATAGCTATAACCCATAATTTCTTTAGCCCTATCCTACTCGAAAACCAGTTTTGAAATAATTTGGCCATAACCTCGTCGTAATATTTTATGTGTAATACTAATAATAATAATAATACTCATAACCATAAGATTAATAATAATAATAATAATAATAATAATAATAATAATAATAATAATAATAATAATAATAATAATAATAATAATAATAATAATAATTATAATAATAAATATAAATATAAATGTAAAGAGGGTGAGAGATTGAGAAATAAAAACAGATGGATTCGGCCAGAAATGTCGAGCTTTATACTACTTGGCCACACTCAACTCACCATGCGATCGCATAGCTGGTGAGGGTGATACCCATGCGATCGCATGGCACCTTGACACAGCTGGGATCAACTTATTTTTCCTTGCCGACACCGATTAATATTATTATAAAATATTTATTTAATTTATATAATTAATTATATATTATATTAAATTTACGTTCATGGTAAAAATATAATTTTTACTCAAATGACACTGACGTTGTTACTCAACTCATGTCCTGGTTTCGGTATTTCAAACTAAGTTTCGTATGCTGAGAAAAAAATAGCCTTTTACGTTTGGTGACTCGTACCCTTGTCAAAATATAAACTTAAATCATTAGTAAATAATATTACACGAAGTGTAACTTATGCATTTGAGTGTTGTGGTCATTTGCTTCTATAAATCAACTTCTCATTTGTTTATTAAAATATATTTGAAGCATTTCTTTAATAAAATGTTTTATAACCATATTAATATTGTAATATATATATATATATATATATATATATATATATATATATATATATATATATATATATATATATATATATATATATATATCTTATTTAGGAAAATAATTTATGTACATATAACTTTAATATAAAATTTAGTAAAACTAAAATATATTTCAAAGTTCATTTTAAAAAATCATTTAGAAAAATATTATAACACGTAACGTTTTCATTTTAAAACTTAAATAGATACAACTTTGTTTACGTACTATCTTTTTCAATATCAATCGTATCACTAAACGAGTGTTACTATCGTGTACTTAACTAATTTGAAAACATATATATTTAATGAACACGTTTTAAATATACGTTGCAAGTTAATTATATATTTAGTTCTAACAATCAACATTTCGACTTATTGTCTAAATTCAACTTCATTCTTTAAAAGATTTCAACTATGTCATAAAACGTTTTCAATATTATGAAAACTAATAATTGTATTATCAAAAGACTCAAGGCAATTATTGTGTTGAAAGTTAATCTCTACCAACCTTTGTCTAGTTATCGTTAATTGGCCTATTTGCTCTTACATGTAAATCACTTTACCATTTATTCCGAATATCATTAAAAAGGAAGAGTTTTCTAAATCAAAGTGGACCTCCTAATAGGGACTCGTAGCCATAATTCAATGTATCTGATAATCCAGTCATTTGATATTATCTTTTAATTCCATTGATAACTGTTAGAATATATTTTGAAACAAATACGTTTATATAAAGTATTATACGTCTAATACTTTGTTAATATTTTCAAGTTATAATATATATATACATATACATATATAATCATAACCGTTCATATAATGGTTCGTGAATCATTGGAATATGGTCGAGGTTAAATGAATGTATGAACATAGTTTAAAATTCTTGATATTCAATTTAACTAACTTTGCTTATCATGTCGGAAACATATAAAGATTTAAGTTTAAATTTGGTCGGAAATTTCCGGGTCGTCACACAAACTTTGAAACTGTTTAGTCTAAATATCACAAACTTGACACTACTTTTAGATACTTGCGAGATCTACTTTTATAAATAAAAATCTTGTGGTCTATATCTATTACTGAAATCATTATTTACGACAAACCTATGAACTCACTCAACGTCGTGTTGACTTTTTAAGCATGTTTATTCTCGGGTACTTAAATATTACTTCCGCTGTATATCTGCTGCTTTGATGATGATTTCTTGCCATGCTTGGAGTCTTCTTTGACGACCCGAAAATTTCCGACCAAATTTAAACTTGATCTTTATATGATTTCGACACGATAAGCAAAGAACTGTAATGTTGAGTCTCAAAAATTTTGAACTATTTTATTTCATTCATTTAACCTTTGACTATTCCCGACGATTCACGAACAATTGTGTGTAAATAAATATGTAATATAAATTGTTATATTATTACTACTAATATTATTATTATTAATAATGTTAATATTATAATTAGTATTATTATAAGAAAAATTATTATTATCATTTTATTTATCATCATTATTGTCTTTATGGTTATTATCATATTATCATTTATTTATATCATTATTAATATTATTATTAACAAATATTATTATCATTTATGATTACTAATATTAATAGAATTAATATTTTTAATATAATTATATATATGAATTATTAATTTAATATAAATTTTATAAAATCAAAAAATAATTGAGATTCAATTTCATGTATCAATAAAACTGTATATGATTCATTTCCTGTTTTTAATTTGTTACCAGTACAATCAATTCCACTAAGGACAAAATCTGTTAACTATCATAATCAAATTATATTTTCTTTTCTTCTCCAATTTGCTTTCCTGGCTTTAATCTGGTTACCAAACGAATTTAACCACGGAATAATAACAAAATTTTGCTTGAAGTCACTATCTGATTTGTTCTTCCTTCCTGACTTCTTCTGCTAGAATATCATGTCGACGATCATATTAGGTGTACTGTAAAAAGAGTATAGTAAATTTCTCTACCTCTCTCTGTAAATAATATACGTAATACATATGCATAGAGTGATAGAGAATGACAACTTCAATTTCATTATAAAACAAATTTGGATAGTAATCAGTAACAAAAAAATGTACGAATTTGTTACATGTCAAAATCTACTTTTATTTTCCTCGTTTTCTTCTTCCTGGATCGATTCCCTCTGTCGACTGTCCTTCCTTCCCCTGTTCAAGATTCTTGGATGACTCCAATTAAACACTACAAAACAATTTCAATCAAATTCTGTTAGCCATCCCTATATAATTTATCTTTTCATTTTACTGATTGAAAAGTCATGTACTTATTGTCGGATCTTGTTACCAGTCGACCTCAATAAGCACCACACAATAAACTTGATTGATTATAAGTATTAACGTTCATTCATTTACTCAGAAAAACCCAATCCACACTGAAATTAGAAAAATCAAACACAAATATTAAGATACATTATTACTATTATCACTTACAATTACTGTCACTCTTCTTCGCCATTCGACCACCTTCTTCAACCTACAACAATAACCACCATGCCACGTATGATCTTCTGTTTTTATTTGAGTAGTCGATAAGTACCAAGAACAACCACCACTACCACATAAAACTCATCAAATGTCTGTGAACGTTTTATTGTCTTCGGTCACGAACACCATAACCACCACTAGACCCATTTAGGAACAACCTTTGACTGCAACTCATGCTACTAACTTTCTCCATTAATAACCATCACCACTTGTTGCAGCTTATATAGAACTGAGAACTTAAACCCACTACCATCAATAAACCAACTTTGATCACCACTTTTCTCTCTCTCTCTCTCTCTCTCTCTAATTCTCCTTCAGTTTTTATTCAAACATGATCATGAAACCCAAACCCATTTGATCACCACCACTCGCCACACATACGCCTGCTCCATCATTCTTTCTATCATTTCTTTTCTCAATGCTGCATGCGTGCTTCTCTTTTGTTTCCGTTGGAAATTAAACTCAAGAAAGAAAAGGTAATTTTGTTGAGTGGTTATTGTGATGACCCGAAAATTTTTAACCAAATTTAAACTTAATCTTTAACGTTTTCGACACGATAAGCAAAGTCTATGAAGTTGAATCTCAAAATTATGAATTATTCAATTACCCTTCGATTGTTCTCAACGATTCGCGAACAATTATATGTAAATAGGTACATATACTATAACTTGAAAACATAACAAAATGTTAAGTAAATGATATTGTGCATTAAACTTATTGGTTTGATTATCTGATTGATATATTCAACTACGGAATTAAAAGATTATGCCAAACGATTGTATTAAAAGATATTTAATGAGTCCCTTAAGGATTATGATATTATTACGGGTCTCTGTTGTGATGTCCACGTTGATTTGGGAAATCATTCATTCTTAACGGTATTCGGAATAAATGGTAAAGTGTTTGTTTAAATAACGTAATTTGAACACATACAATAATAAGGAATATTAACTGTTGGAATTAGATATATGAATAACTTGCGATATGTATTTTAAAACGTGTTTATTAATATTAAAAATATATATTTAACAATACGATAAAATATAATATTAACTTGGTCATAAAAATGAATTGTTATTATATATATATATTAACAAATAGCGAGATGATGATTTATAGAAGTAAATGACCAAAATACTCGAAAGTTTAAGATATACTTTGAGTGGTATAGTTTAGGGATAATTTAAGGCTATATTTTGACAAAGGTACGTGACACGAAACGTAAAATGCAAGTTTTCTCAGTGTACGAAAGGACATTTGAAAAACTGGAATCGGGACATAAGTTGAGTGATGACGTACGACTTATCAGAACAAAAATTACAAGTCAACTATGCATGTGAATTTAATATTATATATAATTAATTATATAAATTAAATATATTATATATATAATATAAAATTATGTCGACAAACAAGAAGTTAAAAATTTGTGAGCTGTCCCAGGGTGCCATGCGATCGCATGGCCTTGAAGCACAAATCCCATGCAATCGCATGGGGTACTTTTTTAGAAAAGGTTCTATAAATTGCTCGACTTTAGGCTCAGTTTTCACACACTTCTTTCTCTAATCATATATTACTCCGTATTTATTTTATTTATTATTATTATTATTATTATTATTATTATTATTATTATTATTATTATTATTATTATTATTATTATTATTATTATTATTATTATTATTATTATTATTATTATTATTATTATTATTATTATTATTATTATTAATCTTTTTATTATTAATATTATTAATTAGTATTATACATAAAATACTACGACGAGGTTATGAGCGTGTCACTTTCAAAATGGTTTTCAAGCGGGATAGAGCTAAAGAAATTATGGGTTATTGCCAAGGAGGTTATGGGTAATGTTCGGGGGTATATTTGTGAATCAAACCTAGTGTTTATCATCTCCGTTACGTCTACGTACTTTCCTACAATATTGAATCTCAATACTGATACGTAAGCACTCATATCTTATCTTTTATATATTAATTATGTATCCATGTCTAGTGCTCGAGTATATATATTTATATATTTGTATGCTAAATTTCGTCATTAAACAGTTTATAATTAATCACTAATTAAATACATATATTACTGGTAAAAGTTATATGATATACATGTTTTTGGAAAGCTGGCGAAAAATCAATAACTTTTCATTTAGATATCGAATAGTTTCGATGAACGGATTAAAAGATATGATCAACTGAATTATGATTGACGTTAATTGAAATTGCTTTTGAATCTGTAATTAAGATTTAAACAACATATTTACGAGACTGATAAAGTGAACTTTTAAATATTACCAACCGAGTAAATGAATCCTTATATAAGGCACGTCTCGTTTTGTTGAACTATTGTCAAAATTGACTTTTTGAAATGACTTTGGATAACTATTATATATCGATCTCGAGCATTAGGATTGTGATACACTATGACCTGTCCTAGCTTAATAGAAATTTATTGACCAACATATGTTCTCTAGGTTGAGATCTACGATTAATTGGTAATCCGAGTTTCGGTCACGTTTTGGTGAACAACTTTATATGCTGCTAAGGTGAGTTTCATTGCTCCCTTTTTAATTGCTTTTGCAATATATATTTTTTGGGCTGAGAATACATGCAATTTATTTTAAACGCAATGGATACAAGTAGATACTTAATTCTACACTGAGTTTGAACCGAAAATCCCTTATCTTTGGTAACTAGTAGCTACCAGTACATAGGATATGGACTGGTGGGCGCGAATAACAGTATATAGATCCATAGGGCTTGACATCCCCGTGCTGGCCTTTTAACGGACGTGTGTTATTTGAGTTTAGGACACGTTGGTTTGCGTGTATTAAAACGAATGGGGTATTTATCATTATAACATTAAAGCTTAGTTACCAGGGTGCTCTGTTACGTAGGATCTATTGACAAACTTTTGATAAACGTTTCTGGATGAAACAACTGAAATCTTGTGATCCACTTTTATATACAGGTTATGTTAAACACTAAAACTATGAACTCACCAACCTTTGTGTTGACACTTGTTAGCATGTTTATTCTCAGGTTTCCTAGAAGTCTTCCATTGTTTGCTTATATGTTAGGCAAGCTATGTGCATGGAGTCGTACATGGCATATTTTTCAAGGAAACGTTGCATTCACCAAACCATCACCATGTATCTTATTTTGACTGCATTGTCAATGGAAGTACTATTGTAAACTATTATTTACGGTGATTGTCTATATGTAGAAATCATCAGATGTCGAAAACCTTTGATTTAAATATTCATTTATGGTGTGCCTTTTCAAAAGAATGCAATGTTTACAAAATGTATCATATAGAGGTCAAATACCTCGCAATGAAATCGATGAATGACGTGTTCGTCCATATAGATTTGGAGCGATCGTCACAGTTGGTATCAGAGCGTTGGTCCTAGTGAACCAGGTCTTGCATTAGTGTGTCTAACTGATAGTTGTTAGGATGCATTCGTAATTCTGAACTTCGACTGTGTCTGCATGTCAAAAGTTTTGCTTATCATTTCTTGTCGGAAATTACCTGTCTATCATCTTAAGTCTAAACGCATCTTATTGTATTGATTGCATAGATAGAGTATAGACAAAATTCATATCTTGGCATATCTATTACAGTAAAATTTACCTGACAACTTTTGAAAGTTCCTCCTTAATTTACGGATCCCTTGTATTATATATAGGTATTCTATGTAATTAGAATATCATCCGATATCCAAAAATCATTTCATATCAAAAATCCTTTATCCAAACCGTGTAAGATGAATTCCGCATCTAGTTCGAATTCCTCAGATTCTGACAGCTATTCCGATATGGATTTCCACTCGAGCTCCGAAAACAGCGTAACCGGAATGAATCAACCAATTAGCCATCATCTATTCTGGATGAATTGGGGATGGGTTCGTAATCTACTTAATCAGTGGAGACAGGAAGAAGGCGATCCCTTCCTTCCACCACATTCACCTCTTGGTGAAGAACCTGAAGCACTTACCGGCGAACCCGTTCGTAACACCATTTTCACCCTCATTTCCAGAACAGCTCGCAACGACTACGTAATATCCAATATTGTAAATCTTATTCATCCGCTTGTACGAACCGCCAATCATCCGGGGGTAGTAGAAGAAGTCAACGAGCATCGTGCTCGGGTAGTGGCTTTGGAGAATATGGTGCAAGGGTTACGAACACCAGCAACAGCACCAGCAGCATAACCGGTACCACCATCATCAACACCAACAATATCATTACCACCACCAACAATAACATCCCCATCACATGCCTCAACATCACAATCTGTACCTCGGATATCAACATCATACTCACCATAGGTACCAAGGAGTACCAACAACAATAAATGATGAAGTATTGATTCATAACTTCATCGGAGAAATATTCTACGGCAATTAGGTAATCTCTAAAATCTTAGAGATTATTTATCCCAGTTCTAACCGTAAATTAGATGAATAGAAATGATAGAAGGAAGAATAGAAACCCTGACAAGAATTGTGCGTAAGGTACAAGCTAGACTTGTTTTACCAACAGCATCAATAGTACCCTTAGCCTCACTGGCACAGTCAGTACTGTCAACATCGCCTCTAACATCACAAGCTCTGCCAGTTCAAGAAAGCACCGTGGACATCATTACGAGACAACAACGAGTATATTGTATCAATGAGTTATGAAGTAATAACTCAATTCCTCTAAAGAATTTATATGTATATCTTATGTATATATAAATTTTAAAACTATCATAAATCTTTTCGTACTAAGCTATTATGTATGAATTGAAAAAGGGTAAATATTACTCAGTTAATTCATATTACTAATATGATATAAGGTACATCTTTCGTTAACAACTTAGCCATCGTTAACTACAATCTCTGTTTCAAATTAATAAATTCCATTCCTAACAAACCAAGTGTATTATTCAATTACATAATTGATTTTATATTTTCATTTTCGATGTACTCGAAACTTTCCAGAAAATATCATCTGTACCTTGTAAGGTTCACAAAAATTCCCCGAGCAATCAACATCCTTCACTAAGGAAAAAGAATAAATAATGAAGTATTGATTTCATTAGTGAAATACTCCGCGAAGATTATGTAATCTCTAATGTTTTAGAGATTATTCATTTCTAATTCAAGTCAAAAATCAAATGAGCTTACTATGATCCGAATTACATCCGAAGAAAATATACATACAGATATTTTCATAAAGACTGTAATGAAAAATTCTTTTGTACAAAATATTACTTGTGAAATCTTTAACGGGTAGATAATACTCGGGAAATATATAAGTTCACAATTAATATGTTACACTGTACATTCTTCAACTTTGATTCAAAAATTATTAACAATGCTCACAACGATATACAATCATTTTCATACAAATTCAATTACATATTCTGATATTGACGGATCAGAATCCAAGTCATAACTCTGAATCGGTGAAATCATTTTTAGATCTCTACATCTTTCAAAGCTATACTTTAACTTCATAACTGTGAAAGATCCTTTGGTATTGTTTTTACCAAAAATAACCTTGCAATTCCTTTTCAAAGTATCCAGTTTTACCAGACTTCCAAACAGTCAACTTCAACTTTTCAGATTAAGCCTTATTGTAATCTTGATATATACGTTCTTGTTACTGGGGAACCTTTTATGTTCCACCACATTAGCAGTAAATTTACCAACAACTTCATTGATCCTTGACCTTCTGAAAAATCCTTATACTCATTGAAACCCTATCATGTACTCATCTACATCTTCTAACGATAATTGCCATACCAACTACCGGGAATTAGCAATCAGTATTTTGAATTTCGTAGCAATTCCACGCCAACAGTTATATATAAACATATAATGTCTATCTCCTAGACTTATTTACTCCGAATGTGAAGTTTCTGAAAAACATCCCAAACTATGAACTAGTTCTCTGAAATTGTAACAATGCTGATGAAGTAGCAAAAACTATAAACGATCTTAACAGTCAAAAGTTTGATGATAAAGAATAGTATGGTGGTAAAGCTGAGAAAAAGAGAAGGTTTGAAACTGGAAAACGGATTGAGCAAACCATGAAGGAGGCTGTGGACAAATCACAAGGACGAAATCTACCTTCAAAGGATCCAAATGATTCAGTGTCTGCTAAAATCGTTAGCAAATACCTTACTCCTCATTCTAAACCTTCACAGATAGATTTTCCGCATCATTCTCTGATATTAGAAATTCTAAGGTATCATCGTATCTTTCATTATAAATATCCTCGATATTTCTGGAGATATCTTCATAACTATTCTTATCTGAAATCATTCATCTCTTCGCGCTATCTGTATTACATCATAAAAGAAACTATTTTAGTTTCTAAATTCTGAAACCTTCAAGTTTAAAATATGAATGTTTTGAAGTAGTGTTGGGAACTGAAGCATGAATTAGTATAATATAATGACACTTGATCAACGTGATTATATTACAGTAAGTCATGCTGAGTTTCTAATGGAACGTGATAAAGGTTCACAGATCCCACCCTCATCATGAACCATGTTACATAACTCTTTCATTCTATATAATCTCTAAATATATCAAGAAAATATATTTCTTGATGATTCGGTCTTTTCCGGATATTCTGATAATTTGATAAATCAAGATCGTGACATTACAATTCCCTTCTTAGAACATTAACTATGTTCATTTCAAAATCCATACCTACGAATTCTGGACCATTATTCGCTTGACTTAAAGTCGGGAAGAGAAAATGAAAGCATGAAGCTCCGAAATATAATGGAAAATATAAAGCCCTATAACAACCCCGAAATTACAAACTGTGTATATCAATGCGTATAGCAATATAAAGACACGGGAGAATGAAAAACACTATAACCCCAAGGTAATGGTAGAAGAAAATAACTTCCTCTGGTGGTAGATGAAAAAGAAGAATAACAGATATGAAAGCTAGGAGTATATCAAGAATCAGAACTGGATGAAGCATTTTACAATCTTTTGGAAGTATGAAATGAAGAAGAAGATGTAGGAGTGGTGAAAATAATGAAAGGGAAGTGTTTAGTTTATAGCAAAATATCAGACATAGCAATCGAGGCAGATTACGCATTTAATCAAAGAAAATCCTAATTTCCGCAAATTCCGAAGAATCAAATCTTATTTAGATAATGAATATTTTCTATTCCTTAAATTCTAGAAATCAATCGTTACTACGTCAACAGTTAAGGCGAATCTCTATTCCTTTAATTCACTATTTTACGATAACTTCTCTCATATGCTTTGAGTAATTGGATTGTTTTATTCATATTATTCAACGGTAATAAAAATTCTATTTATCAACTCATATTCGTCATGAAAACATTTTTATTGTTATCCATGACAACCTCACTCAAATTTCGGGACGAAATTTCTTTAACGGGGAGGTACTGTGATGACCCGGAAATTTATGACCAAATTTAAACCTAATCGTTAACGTTTTCGACACAATAAGCAAAGTCTATGAAGTTGAATCTCAAAATTTTGAATTATTCAATTACCCTTCGATTGTTCTCAATGATTCGCGAACAATTATATGTAAATAGGTACATATACTATAATTTGAAAACATAACAAAATGTTAAGTAAATGATACTATGCATTAAACTTATTGGTTTGATTATCTGATTGATATATTCAACTACGGAATTAAAAGATTATGCCAAACGATTGAATTAAAAGATATTTAATGAGTCCCTTAAGGATTATGATATTATTACGGGTCTCTGTTGTGAGGTTCACGTTGATTTGGGAAATCATTCATTCTTAACGGTATTCGGAATAAATGGTAAAGTGTTTATTTAAATAACGTAATTTGGACACATACAATAATAAGGAATATTAACTGTTGGAATTAGATATATGAATAACTTGCGATATGTATTTTAAAACGTGTTTATTAATATTGAAAATATATATTTAACAATATGATAAAATATAATATTAACTTGGTCATAAAAACGAATTGTTATTATATATATATTAACAAATAGCGAGACGATGATTTATAGAAGTAAATGACCAAAATACTCGAAAGTTTAAGATATACTTTGAGTGGTATAGTTTAGGGATAATTTAAGGCTATATTTTGACAATGGTACGTGACACGAAACGTAAAATGCAAGTTTTCTCAGCGTACGAAAGGACATTTGAATAAAACCGGAACCGGGACATAAGTCGAGTGATGACGTACGACTTATCAGAACAAAAATTACAAGTCAACTATGCATGTGAATTTAATATAATATATAATTAATTATATAAATTAAATATATTATATATATAATATAAAATTATGTCGACAAACAAGAAGTTAAAAATTTGTGAGCTGTCCCAGGGTGCCATGCGATCGCATGGCCTTGAAGCACAAATCTCATGCGATCACATGGGGTACTTTTTCAGAAAAGGTTCTATAAATTGCTCGACTTTAGGCTCAGTTTTCACACACTTCTTTCTCTAATCATATATTACTTCGCATTTATTTTATTTATTTATTTATTTATTATTATTATTATTATTATTATTATTTTTAAGATTAATATTATTATTATTAATATAATTAATTAGTATTATACATAAAATACTACGACGAGGTTATGAGCGTGTCACTTTCAAAATGGTTTTCAAGCGGGATAGAGCTAAGGAAATTATGGGTTATTGCCAAGGAGGTTATGGGTAATGTTCGGGGGTATATTTGTGAATCAAACCTAGTGTTTATCATCTCCGTTACGTCTACGTACTTTCCTACAATATTGAATCTCAATACTGATACGAAAACACTCATATCTTATCTTTTATATATTAAATTATGTATCCATTTCTAGTGCTCGAGTATATATATTTGTATATGCTTGTATAACAACCCACATTTTTCCATCATGAAAATTTCCAAAAATACTCTTAGGGTTTTTCAATTGTTCCTCCGTGTAATCGATTTAGGGTTGTTATCCATTTCGACAAACGAACATTTATACTCTCATTAAATGATCGTAATTATTATTAAAACCCTAATATGATATAAAACCCTAAACTTAACCGTACCTATTAACTACTAAACCCTAATCCTAAATAAAAAATATAAACAATATGTCATAAACAAAATGTATAATATTATTGTGACTATATATTTTAGAAACTAACTAATATATAAACTAATTGGAACCAAATTAAATTAATAAAAGTTAGGGGTTAATAAATAAATAGAATGTAAATAAGGTACCCTTAAAATAATTAATAATAATAAAAAAATATATATATATAAATAAATAAGGAAACACGGTTTAAAAAAAAATACATAAATTAGTAATATTACGGTATAAAAAAAATAAAGAAATCATATGTAACAAAAATAAAACGGCTGTAGGTTTTTTTTAGGAAATCAACTTGAGCTTTAAGTCTTTTAATCCTAGTTAAACTACAATTAAGTACCCTTGAATCCAAGTGAAATTAGGAAACCAACATCCTATAAAAGCCATCGTGATTGTTCCAAGTTTATTCACACTAATTTTCTTGTAATCTAGTCAATAAAATATCCTGCATTCCCTCTATTTAGTCGACTAATCTCCCTGCTATTTCCCTGAATTTTCTGTCGATTATAAACCCCTAAACCAGCTGCAAATTCAGTCGATCATAATCACCTGCATCAATTGTTTTGCAGTCGACAAATCACCACCACTATCACAGCCTTCATTCGCCAATAAACCTGCTGTTGTTGCTGCTTCTGTACGTGATCAACAGGCTTGCAAATCATCTATATTGTTGCTGCAAAACCTGCTGTACTTCCTGGTTCTATCATGATCAAAGAAGACCCAAAATAGCCTCTTTTTGGGTCGTGACTTCTTGGGTTGCTTCTGCTGCAATCTGCTTCTGTTTCGTACCTTAACCATCATCAAATCTTGATCTTAAACCCTAAGGTATAACTAATAAACCCTAGCTTAATCATGCATTTAAATTTACTACTTTTAAGTTATTCATATAAGTATTATATTAAGTGTGAATTATGATTAGCAATATGAATAAATTATGAAAGTAGTCTATGATTTTATGTGATAACTAGTAAGTATGAATAAAGGTTATGATTATGTTAGTGATGATGAAAAAGATTAAAAGTATTATGATTAGTAAAAAGTTTAGGTTATGAATATGAAGTATGAATTATGTATGAATTATAAATCTTGCATGAATAACGATAATGATTATTATTAAAAGCATTAGGTTATGTTGAACTAGTTAAAATAGTTAAGAGTTATGGATAGGAATTTATCATGAAGTATTAGGAATTAATAAAAATAAATCTTGTAGGGATTAATAAGTTAAGTATGAAGAAGGGTCTTTATTATTGAAGTATTAGTAAAATTGATGATTAGTTATTATGTTAATAAGATTGAGTGTCATGATTAATGTACTTGAATAAGGTTATGATTTCATGTGAGGAAGATTAGTGTTATTAGGTTGTGATATGAAATAAAGTTATGATTTTATGTTAATGTTAATAGGTCTTGAATATGATAAGTAGGTTTTGATTGTAAGAATAGTAATGTTAGTAAATAATAATGATAATAATTTACACATGCATGCATGCATACGTATGTATGTACATGTATATAATATAGGTATATGTGTGTGTGTATATGTATATGTAAATATATACATGCGTGTATATGTATGTGTATATATGTATGTATATGTACGTGTGTATGTATGTATGAGTGTAAGTTATATACGATTAGTAAATATAATAATAAAAGTAATAAATGTATATATATATATATATATATATGTATATATGTATCATCTTACACTTATGTATATGTAACACCTACACCTAATGTATATATGTACCATATAGTTATGAACAAACATGTATGATAATAATAAAGAAGATATATATATATATATATATATATATATATATATATATATATATGTTTGTATCACATAGGTATAGTTATATACGTAACATATAAAGATAGGTTTACATAACAGTTGAATAATTAAAGACTAATAATACCATTATTAGTATAATCTATACACCTAATTATATAGTAACACTTAATTACACTAAGTATATTATCACTTATATATATATATAATTAAATAAATACATTAACAACTTTTCTCGAGAAAATGGTCACTGTTAATATAGTTTACTATATTAATAAACAAACTTTATGTCTATTAGACATCAACTAATCGAACATAATATCTCTAGGTTGAGATCTCCGTGTTCAACACTCCGATCATATAACTTGCGTGGAATATCTATCTGCTATTAAGGTGAACTTCATAGCCCCTCTTTTTACTATTTCTTAACTGTTTTATAAACTTTGGGGTGAGACACATGCTTGTTTTTAAATTGTTTTTATGATTAGACACAAGTACTCAAATTTTATCCATTACATGGTGTTTGCTAACTATAACGGTCACTGTTAATATAATTCGTTATATTAGTAAACATACTTTGTCTGTCGACAATAACGGTCA
The DNA here is from genome assembly GCF_046630445.1 of Rutidosis leptorrhynchoides. Classification (NCBI taxonomy): domain Eukaryota; kingdom Viridiplantae; phylum Streptophyta; class Magnoliopsida; order Asterales; family Asteraceae; genus Rutidosis; species Rutidosis leptorrhynchoides. Next base: position 272,834,437 of record NC_092341.1, on the reverse strand, counting down.
CTGCTAATATAATTCGTTATATTAGTAAACATACTTTGTCTGTTGACAATAACGGTCACTGTTAATATATTCATTATATTAATAAACAAACTTTATCGGTCACTGTTAATATATTCATTATATTAATAAACAAACTTTATCGGTCACTGTTAATATATTCATTATATTAATAAACAAACTTTATCGGTCACTGTTAATATATTCATTATATTAATAAACAAACTTTATCGGTCACTGTTAATATATTCATTATATTAATAAACACACTTCATTCTATTGATTGATTTTATATCAATCAACCCTAACTAAGTCTTGTGGTCTAAAAACTTATTATAATTATTAAACCTATGTTGTTCACTCAACCATTTTTGGTTGACACTTTAAGCATGTTTTGTCTCAGGTGAAGATTGCTAAAGATTATTTGCTATTTGGACTTTGCTGCTTTTGGATTCCGCATATATACATTCATATTATTGCATTAGAACATTAAAGTGTACAATTGTAATGACTTAGTGCTTTCCGCTGTTTTAATACATTGGTTTATATTAAAAACGTCTCATATAGAGTCGTTCTCGTTTATACATACTTGTGTTGTGATATTGTGATGTCATATTTTCCCCGGCCCTATTTGGGGGTATGACAGAGTGGTATCAGAGCCAGGTTGTTATAGAGAACCGGGATTGCATTTATGTATGCCTTATGTGTTAGTTAGGTGCCTTAGCAATCTATAGGACTATAACCTTTCCTGTTTTAGTGCCTAGTGCATTTTATCCTTACATTTTAATTCGTGCTTTTGCGTCCTCCTTAGAACTTGCCTAATTTAGTTCTTTCGTGTCTTCTAGGATGTCTTGCAATAGCCCGATCATCATCTCCGACAACGAGTCCGATGGATCCTACTCCGAAAGATCTGTCCACACACCGACTTATGGACCCGTTTCCCCGCCATTTTTACCAACTCACCCAAACTATGTCTCTGTTAGTCCACCACACTACCCTCATTTGGAAGAATCCCACACTAATGATAACTATGACGGGGATGACGAGGAGGAAGAATTTGTGGAGGAGAGAATTGAAGAAGAAGAAGAAGTTGAGGAAGAATCCAAGTCCGAGTCCTCTGTTCAAGGCAATGGCAATAATGGCATACCGCGAAACCTTTCGACTATTCGTTCTCAACAAAGTTTCATAAACTACCCGCCCCCTATATACAACAGTACTGAAAGACCTGGGCTCAGTGATATAGAAATGGTGAATGCTGATCTCATGAGCTACACCAACCAGTTTCAAGAATTTGCTCTCATGGCTACTCCTGAGTATCTAGGAATCCAATGCTACATCAATGGGTTGCCTAATGAAGTCCGAAGAGATGTTATCTTGGAGAACCCGAGCACCATACAAGAAGCTGCTTGCATGGCAAGCTATTTCATCGACAAACATATGGAGAAAGAAGGTGCAAAAAGGAAGAGAGAAGGAATGGAGCGAGAAAATTCAAAAAGAAAATTCAACAAGTTGTATAAGGGAAAATGTCCCTATTGCAAGAGATGTGAGAAACATCATAAAGGATGGTGTAAGGCCAAGTGCACCAAGTGCGAGAAGGTGGGTCACGTAGCCAAGACTTGTAGAGTTGTTACTCCATCAGCCAAAACTCCAGCCACAAAGGCAAATGCAACCGTTCCTACTTGCTATAACTGTGAAGGAGTAGGGCATTTCAAAAATCAATGCTTGGATAAGAAGAAGAATGAAGAGGCACAATGAAGAGTTTTTGACATAGTATTCTATGTGTTATCATTTAGTACTTTTATATTTTGGAAGATTTCGTTAAGTTTCTGTAATACTCTAGTTATTTCCTTTTAATGAATGATGTTATTTTCTTTTCTTTCATTTTCCATTGAATCATTCACCTCGATGAAGATGAATATTGAGTGGATGACATAGTAGTAACCTTATGGAGTGATAAAAGTATGATTTAGAATAATATAATGACACTTGATCAACGTCATTATATTATGATAAGTCATACAGAAATCCTAATGGATCATAATGGGAATAAGATTTGATCAACCTTAGGACCACTGTGTACCATTACATACTCCTTATCACTATATTGTCAACTAAAAATATCAACCCTAGATATTGTATATCTTCTACTTGTCAACTATCCACGCCCGGTGCTGTACCTATTGCATAGGTACCATACCTCTTAGCTCCACCTAAAATGAAGAAATCATCCAGCCAACTCCAAGAGCTTTTGGAGAAAGGTTTCATTCGTCTTAGCTTGCCTCCGTAAGGAGCACCCGTTCTATTTGTTAAAAAGAAAGATGGCACGTTGAGGGTGTGTATTGATTACCAAGAACTCAATAAGCTAACCATCAAAAATCGTTATCCATTCCCGCTTATTGATGACCTGTTTGACCAACTGCAAGGATCAAGTATCTATTTGAAGATTGATTTTAGGTTGGGTCATCATCAATTGAGAGTCAAGGAAACCGATGTTTCTAAGACTCCCTTCCTAACTCGTTATAGACATCATGAGTTTCTTGTCATGCCTTTTGGTTTAACCAATGCTCCTGCTGTATTCATGGTTCTTATGAACCATGCATGCAAACCCTATCTTGATAAATTCAAAATAGTCTTCATTGATGACATCTTAATCTACTCCAAGAACGAGAAAGAACATGAGCAACATTTGCGATTGATTCTAGAGCTCTTAAAGAAGGAACAACTGTATGTCAAGTTTTTCCGAGTGTGAACTTTGGCTACAAATCATACAATTCCTTAGATATGTAGTTAATAGTGAAGGAATACATGTCGATCCTATAAAAATCACTGCTATTCAGAAATTTTTCGAGAACTAGTCATGGATGAAGTCCATAGGACTAGATATTTTAATCACCTAGGCTCTTTTAGCGAAAATTTCATGCAACATCAGCTCTCACTCAAGTAGGTCCCCACTGTAATTAATGTAGACTATGTTTTAACAAAACGTTGACCGAATGATAATCTTTAGGCAACACTTCCTGTTAAATAAAGTTCATACATTTCACATCTCGAATAAACAAAAAGTGTCTTGTTGATAACATATCCGTTATGTCCTTGAATGATCTTCGCATTAATTGCACTTCATCTAAACCTATAGAAGTCATGAATCGTGAGGTTAAACGTTTGAAACAAAGCTCTATTTCTGTTGTTAAGATCCGTTGGAATTCACGTAGAGGCCCGAGTATACCTGGGAACGTGAAAACCGGGTGAAGCGGAAATATCCTCATCTATTCTTAAACGTAAGTGCATCCGAGAAGTCTTACTGAAACTTCGGGATGAAGTTTAAATTAACGGGGAGGTACTATAACAACCCACATTTTTCCATCATGAAAATTTCCAAAAATACTTTTAGGGTTTTTCAATTGTTCCTCCGTGTAATCGATTTAGGGTTGTTATCCATTTCGACAAACGAACATTTATACTCTCATTAAATGATCGTAATTATTATTAAAACCCTAATATGATATAAAACCCTAAACTTAACCGTACCTATTAACTACTAAACCCTAATCCTAAATAAAAAATATAAACAATATGTCATAAACAAAATGTATAATATTATTGTGACTATATATTTTAGAAACTAACTAATATATAAACTAATTGGAACCAAATTAAATTAATAAAAGTTAGGGGTTAATAAATAAATAGAATGTAAATAAGGTACCCTTAAAATAATTAATAATAAAATATATATATATATATATATATATATATATATATATATATATATATATATATATATATATATATATATATAAATAAATAAGGAAACACGGTATAAAAAAATACATAAATTAGTAATATTACGGTATAAAAAAAATAAAGAAATCATATGTAACAAAAAAAAACGGCTGTAGGTTTTTTTTAGGAAATCAACTTGAGCTTTAAGTCTTTTAATCCTAGTTAAACTACAATTAAGTACCCTTGAATCCAAGTGAAATTAGGAAACCAACATCCTATAAAAGCCATCGTGATTGTTCCAAGTTTATTCACACCAATTTTCCTGTAATCTAGTCGATAAAATATCCTGCATTCCCTCTATTCAGTCGACTAATCTCCCTGCTATTTCCCTTAATTTTCTGTCGATTATAAACCCCTAAACCAGCTGCTAATTCAGTCGATCATAATCACCTGCATCAATTGTTTTGCAGTCGACAAATCACCACCACTATCACAGCCTTCATTCGCCAATAAACCTGCTATAGTTGCTGCTTCTGTACGTGATCAACAGGCTTGCAAATCGTCTGTATTGTTGCTGCAAAACCTGCTGTACTTCCTGATTCTGTCATGATCAAAGAAGACCCAAAGCAGCCTCTTTTTAGGTCGTGACTTCTTGGGTTGCTGCTGCTGCAATCTGCTTCTATTTCGTACCTTAACCATCATCAAATCTTGATCTTAAACCCTAAGGTATAACTAATAAACCCTAGCTTAATCATGCATTTAAATTTACTACTTTTAAGTTATTCATATAAGTATTATATTTAGTATGAATTATGATTAGCAATATGAATAAATTATTAAAGTAGTCTATGATTTTATGTGATAACTAGTAAGTATGAATAAAGGTTATGAATATGTTAGTGATGATGAAAAAGATTAAAAGTATTATGATTAGTAAAAATTTTAGGTTATGAATATGAAGTATGAAGTATGAATTATGTATGAACAATAAATCTTGCATGAATAACGATAATGATTATAATTAAAAGCATTAGGTTATGTTGAACTAGTTAAAATAGTTAAGAGTTATGGATAGGAATTTATCATGAAGTATTAGGAATTAATAAAAATAAATCTTGTAGGGATTAATAAGTTAAGTATGAAGAAGGGTCTTTATTATTGAAGTATTAGTAAAATTGATGATTAGTTATTATGTTAATAAGATTGAGTGTCATGATTAATGTACTTGAATAAGGTTATGATTTCATGTGAGGAAGATTAGTGTTATTAGGTTGTGATATGAATAAAAGTTATGATTTTATGTTAATGTAAATAGGTCTTGAATATGATAAGTAGGTTTTGATTGTAAGAATAGTAATGTTAGTAAATAATAATGATAATAATATACACATGCATGCATGCATACGTATGTATGTACATGTATATAATATAGGTATATGTGTGTGTGTATATGTAAATATATACATGCATGTATATGTATATGTATATATGTATGTATATGTACGTGTGTATGTATGTATGAGTGTAAGTTATATACGATTAGTAAATATAATAATAAAAGTAATAAATGTATATATATATATGTATATATGTATCATCTTACACTTATGTATATGTAACACCTACACCTAATGTATATATGTACCATATAGTTATGAACATACATGTATGATAATAATAAAGAAGATATATATATGTATGTATCAAATAGGTATAGTTATATACGTAACATATAAAGATAGGTTTACATAACAGTTGAATAATTAAAGACTAATAATACCATTATTAGTATAATCTATACACCTAATTATATAGTAACACTTAATTACACTAAGTATATTATCACTTATATATATATATAATTAAATAAATACATTAACAACTTTTCTCGAGAAAATGGTCACTGTTAATATAGTTTACTATATTAATAAACAAACTTTATGTCTATTAGACATCAACTAATCGAACATAATATCTCTAGGTTGAGATCTCCGTGTTCAACACTCCGATCATATAACTTGCGTGGAATATCTATCTGCTATTAAGGTGAACTTCATAGCCCCTCTTTTTACTATTTCTTAACTGTTTTATAAACTTTGGGGTGAGACACATGCTTGTTTTTAAACTGTTTTTATGATTAGACACAAGTACTCAAATTTTATCCATTACATGTTGTTTGCTAACAATAACGGTCACTGCTAATATAATTCGTTATATTAGTGAACATACTTTGTCTGTTGATAATAATGGTCACTGCTAATATAATTCGTTATATTAGTAAACATACTTTGTCTGTTGACAATAACGGTCACTGTTAATATATTCATTATATTAATAAACAAACTTTATCGGTCACTGTTAATATATTCATTATATTAATAAACAAACTTTATCGGTCACTGTTAATATATTCATTATATTAATAAACAAACTTTATCGGTCACTGTTAATATATTCATTATATTAATAAACAAACTTTATCGGTCACTGTTAATATATTCATTATATTAATAAACAAACTTTATCAGTCATTGTTAATATATTCATTATATTAATAAACACACTTCATTCTATTGATTGATTTTATATCAATCAACCCTAACTAAGTCTTGTGGTCTAAAAACTTATTATAATTATTAATCCTATGTTGTTCACTCAACCATTTTTGGTTGACACTTTAAGCATGTTTTGTCTCAGGTGAAGATTGCTAAAGATTATTTGCTATTTGGACTTTGCTACTTTTGTAGTCCGCATATATACATTCATATTATTGCATTAGAACATTAAAGTATACAATTGTAATGACTTAGTGCTTTCCGCTGTTTTAATACATTGGTTTATATTAAAAACGTCTCATATAGAGTCGTTCTCGTTTATACATACTTGTGTTGTGATATTGTGATGTCATATTTTCCCCGGCCCTATTTGGGGGTATGACAGCTTGTATGCTAAATTTCGTCGTTAAACAGTTTATAATGAATCACTAATTAAATACATATATTACTGGTAAAAGGTATATGATATACATGTTTTTGGAAAGCTGGCGAAAAATCAATAACTTTTCATTTAGATATCGAATAGTTTCGATGAACGGATTAAAAGATATGATCAACTGAATTATGATTGACGTTAATTGAAATTGCTTTTAAATCTGCAATTAAGATTTAAACAACTTGTTTACGAGACTGATAAAGTGAACTTTTAAATATTACCAACCGAGTAAATGAATCCTTATATAAGGCAAGTCTCGTTTTGTTGAACTATTGTTAAAATTAACTTTTTGAAACGACTTTGGATAACTATTATATGTCGATCTCAAGCATTAGGATTGTGATATACTATGACCTGACCTAGCTTAATAGACATTTATTAACCAACATATGTTCTCTAGGCTGAGATCTACGATTAATTGGTAATCCGAGTTTCGGTCACATTTTGGTGAACAACTTTATATGCTGCTAAGGTGAGTTTCATTGCTCCCTTTTTAATTGCTTTTGCAATAAATATTTTTTTGGGCTGAGAATACATGCAATTTATTTTAAACGCAATGGATACAAGTACATACTTAACTCTACACTGAGTTTGAACCGAAAATCCCTTAACTTTGGTAATTAGTAGCTGCCAGTACATAGGATATGGACTGGTGGGCGCGAATAACAGTATATGGATCCATAGGGCTTGACATCCCCGTCCGAGCTAGAGCGCTAGCCTTTTAACGGACATGTGTTATTTGAGTTTAGGACACGTTGGTTTGCGTGTATTAAAACGAATGGGGTATTTATCATTATAATGTTAAAGCTTAGTTACCAGGGTGCTCTGTTACGTAGAATCTATTGACAAACTTTTGATAAACGTTGCTGGATGAAACAACTGAAATCTTGTGATCCACTTTTATATACAGATTATGCGAAACACTAAAACTATGAACTCACCAACCTTTGTGTTGACACTTGTTAGTATGTTTATTCTCAGGTTTCCTAGAAGTCTTCCGCTGTTTGCTTATATGTTAGACAAGCTATGTGCATGGAGTCGTACATGGCATATTTTTAAAGGAAACGTTGCATTCACCAAATCATCACCATGTATCTTATTTTGTCTGCATTGTCAACGTAAGTACTATTGTAAACTATTATTTACGGTGATTGTCTATATGTAGAAATCATCAGATGTCAAAAACCTTTGATTTAAATATTCATTTATGGTGTGCCTTTTCAAAAGAATGCAATGTTTACAAAACGTATCATATACAGGTCAAATACCTCGCAATGAAATCGATGAATGACGTGTTCGTCCATATGGATTTGGAGCGATCGTCACAGTTATGATCATAATTAGCTTTGTCAATGTGATTATTAATACACACCCAATCAATCTTGAGACAAATTATACTTGTGGGACAAAGGACAATGTCATGGCCGACAATTTTTTTGTGCTGATCATTTTAGTTTCGTGGTGGGACAAAGGAAATTCACTAATTCATATTTAAAATAGTGAGGTGGTGATGCTAAGAGTTACTTAATGATTAAGGTTGAATATGTTCTCTTTTTCTTTTTCAATATGACTGACCTAAAGTGATAAAGGCACGTTGATTTTTGTTCCTTATAATATGATACTGATATTAAGGAAATGGCAAGGATAACAGAAGCTTGAGCTGTGAACTTTCATTCCTAGTTGGGCTGTGGCAAATTGCATTATTGGATTAACATATTCTAACTTCTATTTGGGCCGAAGCCATTATACATTTGATTTAAACTTTGTTCTAAATCGGCCCAACATTTATTTGGACTAGCTTTTGTTGTTTGTCGACGTGCTACTGCTGTTCATTCCTAAAAAAAAATTACGATGATAAGATAACAATAATAATGGTGGCAAGATGATGAAACTGTGAGGAAGAAGGAAACCATACAGAAAGTAAACGGGTTAAATAATTAGAAGGAACTAATTGAAACAGAAAAACAGAGATGGAAGGATGGTTAGGAGTGTTGTGTTTAAGGGAGAGGTCACGGGTTCGAACCTGGACTCAAGCATTTTTTTTTTAGAAAAAGAAGAAGAAGAAAGACAGCTAGACATAGGAGTTATATCTATTAGTTTGTGAAGTTAAAACAGAAATATAGAACAGCAGGATGGTTAAGGATGTTATCGGGTTAGCGGGAGGTCGCGGGTTCAAACCCGGACTTGGGCATTATTTTTAAGGGTTACTCCTTTGAGGTAGTACTACTATTACCATTATTATCATTATTATTATTATTATCATTATCATTATTATTATTATTATTATTATTATTATTATTATTATTATTATTATTATTATTATTATTATTATTATTACTATTATTATTATTATTATTATTATTATTATTATTATTATTATTATTATTATTATTATTATTACTATCATTAAAATAAGTATTGGTATTATTATTATCATAATTATTATAATCTTTACAAACTAAAAGACATTTATATAAAAATATATTTTTTACATCTATATTAATATTAGGGACTATTTTGTTCTAACAAAATGTTATTATAGTTATGTACAAATAATATATAAATATATTTTTAAGTTAAATCATATATATAAATATTAATTATAATACATTTTAAGCATTTATATATAATAACATATATTATATCCGAATTAAAATACTTTAATAGAAATCTGTTATATATAAATATTAATTATTAATTTATTTACCAAAATAACATATAAATTATGAATATAAGAAGTATATTAACAATTTAATATAAAAATGTTAATTGTTATTATGTGTTTTAATATATATATAACTGGTATAGGTTCGTGAATTCGAGGCCAACCCTACACTTGTTCAATGTCGTCATATGTATTTTTACTACAAAATACAGTATTGTGAGTTTCATTACTCCCTTTTTAAATTCTTTTGCAATATATATTTTTGGGACTGAGAATACATGCGCTATTTTTATAACTATTTTACGAAATAGACACAAGTAATTGAAACTACATTATATGGTTGAATGATCGAAGCCGAATATGCCCCTTTTTGCTTGGTAACCTAAGAATTAGTAAACTGATCTACTAATTGACGCGAATCCTAAAGATAGATCTATTGGGCCTAACGAACCTCATCCAAAGTACCGGATGCTTTAGTACTTCGAATTCGTTTTTATCATGTCCGAAGGATTTTCTGGAATGATAGGGGATATTCTTATATGCATCTTGTTAATGTCGGTTACCAGGTGATGTGGTAGCGGAGGGGTACGTGATAGTACTATATTTTACTACGAAATACGTTACAAATTACACAAGTTTTAATTATTTATTTACAAAATGAATATACCTAAACCTTGCTACAACACTATAGGCAGTGTACCTAATCGTAGAGTAGTATAGTTTTTAGTAAGTTCGGTTCGTTCCACAGGGAGCGGGCTTATTGCACACTATATTTTTAAACAACTATATTTGTACAAAATATATATAATTATATATAATAATATATAAAAGGGGGTTTACCGTTTAATGACCGGTTTGTCGATTTATATTTTAAGCGAAGCGTATAGTAAATGACGATATATTTAAATAACAATAAAATAAATAACAATAATTAAAATGACAATAAATAAAAGTACGAGGAAATATGAATAAAATATATTATGCTTATTTAAACTTCCGTAATCATGATGGTTGACGTGTTGATTTTAGTTTTATGCCCATGGGTTAATTGTCCTTTGTCCTGGATTATTTAATATGTCCGTCTGGTTTGTGTCCATAACAGTCCATCGTTCATAAATTTAAAGTGCGAGTGTCCTCGTCAAATTATCCTTATACCCGAAGTCAAATATTCCAACTAATTGGGGACTTAAACTGTAACAAGGTTTTAATACTTTGTTTAATAATTACACCAGGTTATCGACTGCGTGTAACCCAAGGTTTTAATACTTTGTTATCAATTATGCCAAGTATCCTTGTACATAATTTCACCCCTGTTTTAATAATTCCATAGACTATTAATCCATTCCCGTGTCCGGTTAAATGAACTATTATTCGTACATATAAATTCCCCGCCCATCGTGTCCGATCGAGAGTATATGGTTATTTATAGGGACGTCCAATTGTAAATCTTTATATTAAAATTACCAAACTATCATTTAGTTAAACAAATATAAAGCCCATTAATAGCCCATAGTCTAATTTCCACAAGTGTCGTTCTTTTGTCCAAACCCCAATTATGGTACAAAGCCCAATTACCCCGTCTTTAATATTTAGTCAAACATCATGATTACTTTGGCTCAAATAAGCATAATAATAACTTAAGTACGAGACATTAATTTAAAAAGGAGAACATAACTTACATTGAGTATTTATCGCGTAGTGTTACACGGACAGAATTTCGACTTTAAAAACCCGTAAAAATAACTTTTACATAACCCAAACTAATCTAATATAACACTAATCTATACTATATATATATATATATATATATATATATATATATATATATATATATATATATATATATATATATATATATATATATATATATATTATATATTTATTTATATTATACTACGGAGTATTATTATTATTATGTTATTTTACTCGGCAGAATTCGCGACCTTTTATAGGCATTCTGAAATTTCTGTGCTCCGCGAGTCGCGGCACTTAGTGCCTGAGAACTCCGCGAGTCGCGGGGAAATGGAATACAGCTCACACCCTTTTGGATCTTCTTTGCCG